>NC_140072.1:80622552-81234962 GCF_964194135.1 Talpa europaea | reverse complement strand
GGGAGCTGAGGATCTATGCATAACATGTGCATCACAAGGTATGTCCGGAATGCCCTGGGGGCTGAGGACTGATGCATAACACATACTCCTGACTTATACATCACAAGGTATGACCCGGAACGCCCAGGGGCAAGGACGATGTATGACAAGGGACCCCAGAAGCTGATCAGTGGATCGCCTTGTTGATAAGATTAAAACCATGGTTGGGGATTAGGGTGTTTCATTGAGTAGATGAGAAGTGCCTGGAGGGCAGACTCAATCCCTAACCTTCTACACCCTTCCTCTTTCTTTAATCTCCTTCCCCTTAATCTCCTTTTGTTCCTCCCCCTTACAACCAATGCTGTGTGTCAATGAAAGGGCCAGGGTCTTGCTCTTCAGCAGCATCCTGCATTGTACAGCCTGCTCCAAGACTCTTGTATGTCAGTGTGGTGTTCAACGCAACATCACAGGTCAAGCCAAAGGGTTCCCTCTCCTCTGGTCTGTTTTGGACATGCAGACAGAGCTACACTGTCTTGTTCTTTCTCTAGGTCACTTAATGAACACATGTTCTTCAGGAAGAGCAATACATGACTGTTCAGATTTCAGCTTTCTTTCAGCTTTCTAAAAAATTCCACTCCAGCTGTGCCTCTTAGAGATGAAAGTACTTACTCCCAAGTCAGCTTCGCTGTCCTTTGTATTTCTGCAAAGTCTGTCGTCTTCCCTATAGGGTTAATATTATCCATTGTATTATTGACTTTTCTGTCTTACACTCAGCAGGTGACATTATTTGTAAGTTATAATGGTGTAGGGTAAATAATTGTCAGGCTTTTCTGCCCTCTCGCCATTAAGATTGATGATGGATCCCTCCAGTCCTGAATGCATGCCTGATGATGGGCATCTGGAGTAGGGCATGGGCATATGTAAGTGGGTACACCTGGGCTGAGAGACTGGGCTTATAAAGGCAGTGTCGTGGGGTCGCCAGAGGAACAACGGAGTGAAAAGAGTGAAAGAGAAACAGACCAGAGAGTAAAAGCGAGAGAGAACAAGGCTACAAGAGAACGCTGAAGAGCCCAGAAAGAGTACAGACTTGCTGGGGGCTGGGAGGCCTGCCAGCCTGCCAGCCTCCCAGCCCCCTGGCACCCTTTGCCTGCCATGTACATGGTAAATCCCAATGAAATGCTGAAAAAGCCACCAAGGGCTCCAGGACTCCTCCTTCACCCGTCTGCTCAAATCATAGATCCTGCACTGTGGCCTTTCTGCCACTGTAGATGGAATCCAGGTATATGGGCTGAGAGATTACCCCCTTATGCGGGTGTGTACTATGTATCTGTAGGGCCCATGAAAAAACAGTTTTCTCAGATTGTTTTTCACCATGACCTTCTAGCACAGGTGGCCTAGTAGATAACTTGTAGCCTTGAGATGTAGGCTGGACGTGCAAAAAGCAGTAAATAACATATAACCTTGATGTATAGTTTGTATGCATGAAACATACTCCTATAAAGTAGGCATAAACTTGGCCTGTGCAAGTGTTGTCTATAATACATCAAATAAAAGCTGATAAGCCTTCTGGAGGGGGGACACAGCTACTATAGCTCGAGTCCAGGGGGGCTGCCACATGTGGGCACTAGGACTGGGAGACACTACTGCTGCTGCAGCCCAGCTGGGCTGAGGCCCGCTGGCTGATACTGGTGGGTGGAGGGCTAAGGAGGGTGTCCAAGGCAGCCTTAAGGGACCTCAGGGGCCCTCTGGGCCCGGAGATGCTCTAAATATTTCTGCTGCCTGTATATTGTCTTCTGCTGATGCAATAAAGACTTGTTGTTCCTCTGTCTGGCCTTCCTAACTCTGTTCTCTTGTCTGCTGGCATCATGAATCCAGGCAAGAAAGGAGCTATTGCCCCACAGAGTCCTTGTGAGGATATTATCCACAAAGGGGCATCAAATCTTAGGCTCAAGGTCATTGTGCCCTGCACATTCGCAACTTGTTTATCAGCAACTTTGGTTTTCAAAGAAACCAATCAGGCTTTCTTGGGAGAGTCACCCAATTTTTTTGGCCAATAGTAACCTTAGTTTAGTTCCCTGAGAACAGTAATTCCCATTTGGTTAAGTTAATAAAATTGTTTTCTTAACTCCTGTCTTTAACTTTAATTTAATGGAAATTACAGAAATGATCAAGTAGATCAAATCTATTGTGTTCACAATCCTGCATCAAGTTCTGTAATTATCTGTGTATATGTGAAGTGTGAAGTTTAAAAAAGACTCAGCATACTGATTGATCAACATACTCCGGCCTTTTCTTTTCTTTTTTTTAAAGATTTATTTATTTATGCATACAAGAACTCGGGTACAAGCCAGAGGTGTGGGGGGTGAAAGGATTCACCAGAGACAGAGCGGGAACAGAACAGGCAGATTGACCGAAGTACACCGCTAAGGGGAGCAGCGGGCGAATCAGGAAGGTCTGCTGCGCCATGCGTGTTGCTTCCTGGCCATCCAGGGATCAATCTCCTGCTGCAGAGGCTGCGGACAGCTTCATAGGTTGCATCTTAACACCTTGCACCACCAGGGAGGCACTCCCAGGCCTTTTCATTTGCTATTCTTTTGCCTGAAAATTGCTTACTTCCAATGGTCTCATGATTTGCTTTACTAATTCCTTTAAATCTATGCAAACAGCAACTTAGTAACAAAACTTTCATTAATCATCTTTTAAAAAATTATACTTCATTCTTCCCTTACTCTGCTTAGCTTTCTTCACAGTATTAGTCACCATCTCTCACACTATATGTTTTAATAGATTTTACTGTGCTTATTTGTCCCACTGTACACCAGGTACTGTTCTAGGGGCTAGGGATATAATGATAAGCAAAAACAGACTTATCTTTATTTTTGAAATGCTTCTTAAGATGGTTATGCTCAGAGTGAATCTACTAAGGTGTGGCTGAGTAACAAAAAAGATAATGAAAATATCTCAGGCACAATAGAAATAAAGAGGGAAAAATTGTCTAAAAAGATTTCAAACATCTGCCCACAAATTAACTTATTTTATTAAGTTGCATATGTTATTATAGAGTTAGTGATGGGAATTCTTAATATTAAAAATATATGCCTATGGTAAAAATTTTAAATTGAACAAAACTATGTAGAATGAAAAGTGAAGCTTTTCCTCTTTTGCATTTCAAACTTCGTGAGTGTGTGTGTGTGTGTGTGTGTGTGTGTGTGTGGTTGTGTGGTTTTTTAAAAATTGAAGTACCATTGGTTTACACCCTTATTAGTATTTTGGAAGTATAGGATCTCCCCCTCACAAACTTCTTGTCTTTTAACCTAACTGCCTCCAATTTTTTTTTTCTGTTCTCTTCAGACAGTTTCCATGTATATACTCACATATGTCAATCTATTCTTTTAACTAATTTACAATATTATATACAGACTGAATTGCCTTGATTTCCCCCTTAACATATTTTAGAGATATTCTTATAAATGAAAGTATGCAGACCTCCTTTGAAAAATGTTCTCAATATTTCACTTTACGAATTGCCACAAACATGAGTTGAACCCAAACAATACCTCAATGAACGTCCTTATAATACCTCTTTGTTAATTTCCCTATGTGTAATTAATCTATAGGATAAATGATGAGAAACAGAGTTGCTGATATGAGTATATTTGAGTACATGACACAGTGTAAAGTATTTCTTCCTGCAATTCATCTGTGTGAATGCAAAACTTGGTTTTACTTCTAGCATTCCCACTGTGTCAGTCTAACATAGGGCTGGATATTTCATCCCTTGCTGTCCAATTTCCTATCCTAATAATGAAGATATTTAATAGCTATGCAAATAACACACCAGGGATGTAATTTATTTAAGTGGCACCAGAAAGCACCACTTATGCACAGGGAGAATTGACTTAGAAATGCAATTCCACAAGCCTTCATTAAAAGCTCAACTCATGGGCCTGATTCATCCTTTTGTGCACGTCTCAGTCACACGTGTGGTCCTCAGTCATCTCAGAGAGGAGCATATAGGCGCCTGCTGTGCTGCACCATCTGAAACTGTGGCAATACTGAGCCTGCTGGCCGTGCTTCTGGTGGCCCAGCTGAGGTCAGCAGGGGGCTTCCCACAGCACACATTAAGTGGAGTGAGGAAAACCCCTCTCTTGTAGGGAAGCAAGGGGCATTCAGCCCTCCCAGAACATCTGGGCTTGCTCCACCTCTGCCTATAACTGTGTGTCAGAGACACTGCAGGGATGGCACAGCCCTTGTGGAAGTCCTTACAGAGAATATTAGACAGCGCTGTTAACCTGCAAGTGTGAGGATCACAAGTAGCTGTTAGAAAGACGGGTCTTAATCACACACAGATCTTAAAACAGCCTTAGAAGAAATGCTACCAATAGTCAACACTTTTGGGTTTTTTTCCTACAAGGCAGAAATATCTTTATATTTCAAGAAGTAAGGTGACACTTTTCCTGGGGTATACTGGTGGTTCTCTGGGGGTTTGTAGTATTTGCCAATTTCCATAGTATAACTCCTTCCACTGTGGCTGGTTGGAAAGAAATGTCCACATTGACTTCGTGTACTTCAATAGGCAGGTCAGTCCTAGCTCACCACAGCATGTTCCCTTTATAGAGAAGTAAGAGAACTGTTTAGCTCTCCAAAAATAACTCTTGTTTGCAAATTTTCACCATTGGTCAATACTGCCACCCGTCCAACTGACACTGAAAGGATAAAAATCATCTTACAACTAGCAACACAGATTATTGGTGTTCCAGTAACTAGTGCTGCTAATGAAACCTCAACACCTAAGAGCCCTAAAAGCTATTATGCTCACATATTTTGTAGGAATTTGGACAGGGGATACCTTATCTCTGTTATATTATAGGAACTGCAAGCAGGAAGACTCAGAATCTGGGTTTACTTGATAATTAGATGGTTGGAATAATTGAGATGTCCTCACTCATAAGTCTAATGGCTGCTCCTGGCTTTCAACTTCTACTGTAGCTGAAACTATTGGTCAGAATGCCTGCATTGGCCTTGCTGTGGTTGCATGGGCTTTCTTATAGAAAGAGAATGAGGTTCTAAGAGTACCAGGTAAAACTGTACAGCTTTTATGAGAAAGCCCTTATTTCTTTCGTCAAGAATGTATATGACATATGTCATTTCTGCTGAAGTTATAAACCCACGGAGATTCAGGTGTCCATAGGTCAAAGTCACATTTCAAGAAGAAGATGGAAGATAGGTGTTTTTGTAGTCATCTTTGGAAAATGTTGTGTGACAGAATTGGCATTTAGGGAATTCTTCGGAGAAGTAGACTAGAAGTTGACTCCCATCCATTTCTTTCCCAAACGTTCCTCAAAGCTTTGCTCTTTGAGAGAGACATCTTGGGGCTCTGTTAACTATTTTCTCTAGGAAGTAGACTATATTCTAGACCCTATCACCAGAAAATAGTATGAGGGGACTCTTAGCTTAAGAAACCTGAAGAACCATATTAATCTATCCAACAAAATGGATTGGGTAGCTACCTGCTTTGTGCCTGACACTGTGCTGGGCACTTGGGAGAACAGAAGAGATGGTCTCAGCACTTGTTCTAATGGAGGAGACAGACACACAAAATAACAAATAAATAAGCAAACTATTGATAGCATATAATGAGTGCTAAAAAGGCAGTAAGTAGGATATATGATTGAGAATGACAGACAAGGTGTTTATATTTGATGGGGCCATCAGTGACTTACTTTCTAAAGAAGTGACATTTAAGTGACAATAAGGAATAGGAAAACTCATGCAAGGAATTTCTCTGAAACAGGAGATAGCAAAATGCCTGACATAGGAAAGAGTGAAGTGAATTCTTAGGGGCATGCTGGGAAATGGCAAAGAAGAAACTGCCAAAAGGCATATCTTGGAGTAGAGACAAAACTGTGGACCCATCAGCTCAGAGATGGCATTTAACAATGGGTGAAGGAGGTGACCCTGGGTCAGTGAGGAGAGGGCAGAGATGAACAGTCCCAGTGCACAAAGGAATGGCCCCATTTAGAAGCAATGCAGTGTGGAAGTGTCAGAAGAAGAAGGTGGGAAGGAGAGCAGCCATGGAAGAGGAAAATGAGAAAGCACAGTGAGATGAATGCCATAGAAGGGAATTCGATGCCTCTAGAATGCAGGAGCAGCCATCTGTTAATTCTGTTGATCAACCCAGGAAGGTGGCGCCAGACACAGAACTACTGTTGATGTTGATAAGAGATTTTTCACTGGAGTGGAGAAACCCACAGCCCCATTAGAGTGGATGGTGAAGAGGTAGAAGCAATATTTGTGGTTGAATGTCTTGAACATTTTGCTGGAAAGGAGGAAAGAGAAATGGAACATTAGTGTATTCTAAAGCAAGCTTTTCAGAAAACTAGGTATATGTAGTCTTAGTCCATCTGGATTGCTGTAACAAAATGCCAGATGGGTGGCTTGTAAACCATGGAAATTTATTTCTCACAGTTCTGGAGGCTGAAAGTCAGCGATCAGAATGCCAGTGTGGCTGCTTTCAAGCAGGGCCCTCTTCCTGGTTGCACACTGCCAACTTCTTGCTGTGGCCTCAGAAAGAGAGGGAGAGCTTTCTGGAGTCTCTTTTCTGGGGTCACTCTAATCCCATTTGTGAGGGGTCCCCTTTCATGACCTGATCACTCCTGAAAGTTCCCACTTTTAATGCCATCACTTTGAAAGTTAGGGTTCAACATATGAATTTTGGAAGGACACAAACATTCAGTCCATTGCATAGTAGGTATTCATTTGTTTTATGCAAATGAAAATTTTTGGGAAACTCAGTTTTAAAAAGTTCTTGTGACCTATCTTTCCAGAAGCCTGGTAAGCTAGTGTGCATTACAAATATTCCTTCTTAATAGATGCTTGAAAACTCTTCTTTTTTAAAAAAGAAAATTCAGGTTGTGTTCTGTAAAACTAATGGAACACACTATAGGACCTACTGAATTTCCCTTAATTTTTGTCCTAAAGTTTTAAAAGGGAAGATTCAAGAAAAATTAACGTGCATTTTTGTATCCCTTGTAAAATGGTAATATGCACATTATCAGTTGAGTTACTCAGTATGCTTTATATAAAGAAATTTGTGATAAATTCCCCTGATTGATTAAATACCTGAATCAACTTAGATATTTAAAACTATTGATCAGAGTCAAGAATGAATCATAACATTCTCAAATTTAAAATGACCTTCAGGGGATCTAGCCAACACTGCCACTTTTTTTTTTTTTTAAAGATTTATTTATTTATTTATGCAAGAACCAGGGTACAGGCCAGATGCATGGGAGGGTAAAAGGATTCACCAGAGACAGAGCGGGGAACAGAACAGGCAGACTGATGAAATACACTGCTGAGGGGAGCAGCAGGCATGACAGGAGAGGTCTGCTGCGTCATGTGGGACCCTCTCTGGCCAGCTGAGATCGAACTGGCACTGTAGAGGCTGCGGACAGCTTCACAGCACTGTGCTCAACTGCCTGAGCCACCAGTGGAGGCCCAACCCTGCCACCTGTTATGGAGAAGAAAGGAGGACCAGAGATGTGGAAGAACATGCAATGCCTGGACTCCTTAGCAACGAGCCCCCTCCTTACACTCCAGTCCTCTGGCCACTGCCCCCTGGAAGACCCCAGTAGATGTTCCTTTCACCACTTTGAGCTGCCAGGAATCTTGGCCATAGATCTTGTCCTCAGCCAAAGCAACCAATTTATCTCAATTGCCAGATAAGATCTACTGTTTAGTCTTAAAAACTTTTTCAAGTTAATAATTCCAGATATTTTTTAGAAAGCTCCATTATAAATTATATTAATTTTTAAAAATGGATGAATGGAAGTATTTATAAGTTATGGTATGTTTGGAACCTGGGAAGTATTTTCCTATCCAAACCACGTTAAACATGGTGGTTAATGTCTACCACCAATGTTCTTGACCCATTTTGTGGCTTCAATGTATTTCTATGACCCCTTAGGTTGGCTTATTATATGGGGACTTGGTATGGTAAGGGTTTATTCCACCTAAAGTCTCTCCAGAAGGGAGTACAAAGTACCCCTCTATGGGCCATGGCCTAGCAGGGCAAGCAGCAATTGTGCGCTCCTGTTGACTTCCTTCACGTGTTTCTTCTTCCATGTCGTGGGAGGTGAAATGGCTTTGCAGGCTGCCAGGGGCTTATTCATTCCTTCTCACAAGAATATCTTTTTCACTGGAAATTTCCTTTGCTTCAAAAACTTGGGGCTTGAACATATGTTCTCCTCATGAACTCCTTCTACACTATGTCAAATCTTCCACTACTTTCTTCCCACGTCCAAAGGCATAGAAAAGCAAAAGCAGAGGTGGACATGTGTCTCCACTTCAAAGAGAATGGCACATACTAAAATAAAATCCAGCAACAAGTGCTGGCTAGGATGTGGGGAAAAAGGAACCCTATTACACACATAGTGGGAATGTAAACTGGTGCAACCATTTTGGAAAATATTAGGAATTACCTTTAAAAAGTAAAAATGGAAATAGCATATGACTCCTGGGTACCTACCCAAAGAAGGTAAAACCATCAACTCAAAAAACAACATGCTCTACAATGTTTATTGTAGCACTATTCACCCTAGCTAGGCATGGAAACAACCTCAAAGTCCATTGATAGCTGACTGGATCAAGAATACGTGGTACATTCATGCTGTGGAATATTATTCAGTCATAAGGAAAGACAAAATTCTGACATTTACAGCATAATGGGAGGAGTTCAGGGAATTATGTGTAGTAAAACAAGTTGGAATGACAAAGACAAGTGTGGGGTATTTGCATAGAGATGATTTGACTAAGTAAAATGCTTATAAAACTACTGGGCATTAGTAAACAGAAATTCTGAAGTGAAGAGAGAAAGAAGAGGCAGGATAGGTCAAAGGAGATATAGGGGATGCTGGTGGAGAAAAATGCTAGACATAGAAAATTTACAACACTCACTGTATAGATACTTAAAATTGTGAGATTGGTTGACGTCATCAAGGAAAGGGTGCAGATACGGAGGGGGTCCATGAATCCATTCCTCATACTCTCGTGAAGTATTACGTAAGTACAATGAATTGCCAGATGGGAAGTTGTTGCTTTTTTTTTCCAAGGAAGGTTAATAAATGTAAAAAAGTTAAACAAAAGAATTTGTCACCATTTCTGGTAGCCCTACTTCCCTTCTTTCATTCCATCCCTCCCTCCACACCACACAGCCTAGTTTGTGCTCTCAGCATTTCTCAGTTGTCATCACTTTGCCTCAGAGCAAGTCCTCCTGCCTGCTCATTCTTCCTCCACACCACAACCAGAGCAATCCCCTAGCATCCTAAGGGTGATTGCTAAAGGTCCATTCTTGAAATGGCAATAATAGTCTAACATTGAGATATTTACAAATCTAGATGGACAAGACTATACTAGTCCAAGCATTTCGCAAACTGAGAAAATAATGTGAGCTTTGCAAAGAATATCTGAATAAAGGTACAGCATTTTTGGCAATTATTTTTCATTCTTTCTAAGTCATGAGTGATAATTTGGGAATGAAATTGTATAGAAAAGACAGGGACATCTGTCAGTTCTGTGCCTGTGACTAGTTAGTTTTAGTTCTATATACATGTTCACTTCTAGAATAAAAATTTATCATTGTCTGTCAAGAATAAGTTGGATGCAGACCCAAGTGAAGGCTGGAGAGTAAAGTGGATGACCTTTCATTTTCCTTGACAATATTGATTTGATTTTGGAGTCAATTTCTGCAATAATTCATCAGGGCAGAGAACTTGTACTAATTTTCATTTTTTTTTTAATTTAAAATCCAACAATCCATCCTATCACTTCTCACGCTATATCTTTATTTCGTTTAGTTTTTTGGTCCACATGGAGGTAATCAAAATAAAAGATAAATATGAAATTACTAATATAAAATGCTATTTTTATTGTGAGCCCTTCAGAAGAAAGGTTTATGATCAGTGCTGATCCTACTAAAACTGAAATTCATTTAGGACGTACATAGTTAGATCTTGTGCTGAGAGCTGTGTAGAAATGATTTTAAGCAATCCACACTACAACCTTTGGGGCCAGCTTCTCTCATTATTCCCGTTTTTGAGACAAGGCACAGAAGAGTTAAGTAACTCATTCAGAAATAGTAAGGAGGCATTTGAACTCTAGAGTCCTTGCACCTAACCTCTGTGGTGTAAAACCTAAAGATGAACATCTACCATGTCATGCTTCAATTATAGTGAGTTCTAAAACTTTCAGACACTAGGACCAATGATACATGAGGACTAGTGACCTCTGTGAACATGAAGTGTAGAGAGTACATACATACCTTGGTTTGAGCTGGATTCATTTTCAAATCCCTTTCCTTGAGCTGCTCTATTCCCTTTTCTTTTCCTTTTGGTTCCACCCCTACCAATATGCTTTTTTTGTCTTGAATTCCCCAAATTTTGCAGATGTTAGCCACAAATACTGTTTTCAATGGATATTATGGTTTTTGGATGTAGGAACTGGAAACAAAACGAATCTTTCCTGGACAAGGGATGGGAGAACTTGAATGAAATCTTGAGTAGGAAAAGGAGGGGGTATCAGAGAGAAGAGTCTGGGCTAAGCACTGGGAGTGAGGATAGACTTTGGGGGAGGATCTAGAAAACAGTAATACACCATATGTGATACGGCCTTTCTTTTGCAATAAGCTCAGAAATGATGACATGCTGAAGTAATTTGATTTCCTGTGAAAACTCCTGAAAAGCTGATTTCATGTTCAGGTTGATTTAGCTTGAATCAGGGTCAGTGGGCAATGATAAAGGAACATGAGCATGGAAGATAAAAAAAATTTAATCAGAGAGTGGCATTTAGGGTGTCAGAAGTAGACAATTCTAAATGATGATCTTGTTCAAGCTGTGATAATGGGAGAGGTGACCGAAAGGTAGTGCCAGTGAAGTTCTTTGGAAGTGAAGAAGACTGAGGTAGAATTCATTCAGAAGAACCCTCACACTCTGATCATTACTTATTCCTTATTGCTGTCATTATAACAAACCAGGCACTGACTTTGTTTTTTCAATCAACTCTATCTATGTCAGATCAAAATATCCATATGGAAGGTGAAGGATTGAGGATTCTCAAGATGATGAATCACCGTTATGTAGACATTTTGAAGTAGGCAGGAGCAGTCAGAAAGTGGATATTGACAATTTCCAGGAAATGAAATTTTGAGATTGGAACAGGTCATTGCATCTAACCTGAAAGCCTGAAGAAAATGGGGTCATCATATTACCCAAAATTAATGTTGGCCAGAAAGATGAAAGGGAGACAAAGTGCCTGGGAAGTCTATCAAAGGAAAGACTGAAAATTTGGGTAGCGGGAGATGAAGGACAATGTTATAGCTAAGATGAAACAGCCTTAGAAGTGAAATCTACATGGGAAGCAAAGGTCAAGAAATAGAGGAGGAGGGTAGTAGTCAGGTTGTTTTAGTGGCCTGTAGGGAACATTCTTCTGGAAATAAAACAGAACAAGACATCGAGGAGGGCTTTAAACAGTCTTTTAAGTCTTTTTCCTGTGGTCTAAGAGAGAATTTAAATTTTATTGGAGTAAGGTACATGTGAAGATTAAATCAAATTTAAGTGCACTATCAAGTATTCTTAATCAAGGAGAAGAAGTCAGAATTTTAGATAATATGAATGGAGAAAGAAGGGACTGGTTCTGTTGACCATTTCCTGCAGATGTCTCTCAGACACTCAGATGCATAGAATCACCTGGGGGCCAATGCCCCCAGCCCTTAGGCCCCACTGTGAGGGACAAGGCTATAGAGTTGGGGCTTCCATACCTGGGATCCTCAAGAAAGCACTCCAGAGAACACTGATATGCAACAGGATTTGGAACCAAAGCTATTTAAAAATGTGGAGATTCATTGATGCCAGATCCGAAAAATCAGGACTCTTGAGAAGATTTTTCAAATAAAACTATTCCCCCCCCAGTAACATATGGATGTTCATATAAAATAGCTAAAGCAGTCGTCATAAATATGGAATGGGGGTGGTGTATTTTTAGTAAACTGTATAATTTCTATTTTAGACATGTTGAAGACCCAAGTAGATTAAAAAAAGGGCCGATGAAATGAGTAAATCTGTAAACACGTTAGCACTTCTGTTATTTCTTTAATGAAATTTTCAACTGTTTAGATACCAAATGTGACCAATGACTTCTAATTATTAAAGGTGCTGGGAAGTGTGTGCGTATGTGCCTGAGTGTCTGAGTGATGTCTATATGAATGTACATATGTTGTGTTTATTAGCATGTGTGGGTGCTTCATTTAGTCAGAAAAGCCTCATCTTCTGGGAACCCAGGGCTCAGTAAAGCTGACATCCTGCTCAGTCCATGCCTTGTATAACATTCAGGTGGTGAAAACATAATGCTCTTCAAGCACCTACCTGCTTCCAGTTCACCAGACATTTTCTCAATTTTTTATAGACTCCCTGACCTCTTCAGGACTCACCAGGATTTCAGTCTCTGCTACATCCAATTTTGTCCCTTTTAATAGAATCTAATTAGATGCAAATACAAATCAGAACTATTGTCAGAATTCAAATGGGTTCTGATGAGAATTAATATTTTCCATTTGTGGAGTACTGATTCAGAACATACAATGAAGCAAAAATTCAAAATGAAGCAAAAACCACTTATTTTTCAAGCAGAAATAACCATACTATATTTTTCTTATAGACATTATAATTTTGTAATCCAGATATTAGAGCTTTAGACTATAAACGATTTCTTATGCTCCCTCCCAAATCTTACCCTTCAAATCACAATTGAATAAATGAATATGTGACAGAATTAATTGAATGCTATTATCTTCACTTTAAAGTTTTATTCTTGGATCTCTGTATCATTAACACAATTACCCAGGAAAGCATTATATTAAACAAACACACAATGGTGACATTATGGTATGTACTAATCAGAATTCTTGTGTCGGCAAGTGACAAATTCAACTCAGACTGATTTAAAGCAAAGTAAAAGGAACTTACTGATTCATGTAACCACAATATTGAGGTACACTTTTCATACAGTTGGACCTAGAGAGCCACTTTTCAATCTTTTTTCTTTCTTTTTTTGTTCCCTTTGAGTATTGGCCTTATTTATTCCTATAGCAGATAGTTTTTTTCAATCAACAAAGATATCTCAAGGGAGCATAACCTTTAGACTTCAGGACTCAAGATCCCAGAAGAAGAATGAGCATTGGTTGTGCAACCTTCCCAGGCTGGGCAGGTTGATTCAGGCAAAAAGAAGAATCTTGGAGCGTTAGGTGTGTCTGACAACTCTTAATGCTGAAACAGGGGACCATATACACAGGCAGGCAGGCAGGCAGGCAGGCAGGCAGAGAGACCGAAAAATGGAAAGACTAAAAGGCCAAATAGCAACTGAGCCTCCTTGCCTCCTGTGCACTGTCATGTGCTCACAGTCACACAGCTGCTACACGGTTGTGCATGCAAGGTCCATCTGTTGTTTGCTGGATATCAGGAAAGGTGGAAAACATAACTGATATATTTCAAGGTTACTGGCTGTCTATTGTTCGAAAGGCAAAAAATGGTCTGATTTAACTCATTTTCCTTACAGCATGTTTGAACCGAGGGCAGAAAACTCCTTGAGAAGGTTGTGATTCATGGTGGTCTACATGCCCAGCTCTAAAACCATCATACAGCCATTGAGCTGGCATCCTGTAACCAGCCTGACTTGGGTCACATGCCCAGCTC
This sequence comes from Talpa europaea, assembly GCF_964194135.1. NCBI lineage: Eukaryota > Metazoa > Chordata > Mammalia > Eulipotyphla > Talpidae > Talpa > Talpa europaea. Next base: position 81,221,238 of record NC_140072.1, on the reverse strand, counting down.
TGGGACAATGCGATCAGCAGTATGCCCACTGCAGCCACCTTGGATGTAAGAAGGATGTAAGAAGGAAAGGGTGGTGGGTGGATTGGTCATGTATTTTCACCCCAGTAGAAGCCTGCCTTGAATGGCAGGTAAGATGAGACCTATGAGGGTGTTGCCTAGGACAGGGAGAAAAGCATCTGCAGGGAATTCAAGGAAGTATAATGGATAAGACATATTAGCAACAGAGGAGTCTCATGTCAACCTGAATGTGTGTGTGTGTATAGTGATGTTTCTATTTTTGGGGAGTGGATTTCAGACCAGGACCAAGGCTATAGAGACTTGAAATTGAGAATAAAGTTGTCCAAACACAGTGGGTTAGTTTTTTTTTTTTTTTAGAAGATTTTGCAAGGATGAAAGCATTTATTATTAAGTGCTGGAATAGTTTATAATGATGTGTGATTGTAGATCTAAATTTAAAGCACGATTATCATGATTGTGTGTTTTGTCTGGAGTTCAGCTGAGCCGAGAGCTTAGTTGTCTGGTGTCAGTGTGGCCCACTAACGCTACAAACCAGAATGAAAGTCACAGTGATGCTTTTATTACTATGATAGTAAAAGCAAGATAGTAAAATCTAGAACAGGAGAAAGCACCAACTCCCCCGTGTTCTGTTTTCCCTGTTCCATGAATGGCACACCTGGCAAGGTTGAAGTGAGTCAATGCAGATGTGGGGATCATCTTGCTGTTGAGGAGTCCCCAAATAAAAGCCCCCTGCAGTTTAATGGTACCTATGGTTTTATGGATTATATAGAAACCTGTTCAGACTTGTGTTTAATCTGGAAGCTGCTGGGAGGGAGGAAAGGTAGTGTTAGGGGTGCGAAGCACCAGACACTGAGTCAGTGTGGGGACAGTGGTTCCCACTAAGGAGTCCTCCATATTGAGGTGCCTGGGCTCAGAACACAGATATGCAGTGTGGAATCTCCAACCCTCCTTGTTATCAGGGCTATGTTCTTGGTGCCCAGAGTTCCTGCTGGTCAAGCTAAAGGCAGGGGGCCTTTCTCTAGGGCAAAAGTCCTGGTATGTTGAAACCAGTATCTGCTGAAAACAGCAGGCAGACCTTACGCCAGATTAGCAAGATCAACTAGAATACCTTACTCATAAACAAAAGCAGAAAGTTAGGCAAGAACAGGGATTAGAGATAGTATGCTTTGATTAGCGGGAACTATGGAGCCCCCCAAGCAATAACCCCTGGTTACTCCACCCTTGTTTGCACAAGACGTCAACACATCCCCAACAATGCACTGCCATGAATGTGCATTCCTCCACGTACCTGCCCATCTTCTCTGAACCTGCTTCTAAACAAACATGAGACTGCCCAGAGATCAGGCTGCACTTTTTTAGGTGTCGGCCCTTCTAGGCCTCTCTCACTTAGACTTCGAATATTCTTTCTTTCATCCCTTGCAGCTTCCAACACTGCTTCCCTATGAGGGGGGCAACAATGTAGAAGAGCAGGACCAACCAGAGGGACCAAGTCCTTGGCTGCAGCTCCCCACAACATCTCCAGTGTCCTGACTGTGAATCTAAGACTGTGTGAGCGACCTAGCCTGTCACTGTTGCTGTGAAAACAGAGTCCATAACCACTCAATGAGAACAGCCTTCATCTTGTCTCTTTTAGATTTTCTATTTTTGTGAATGTGGACAAATATCAAGTTAGTTATTAGGAATGATTCTAACCACACCTTTCATACACATTGATTACCATAAAGGAAAATTCCATATTCTTTTCACGCAAACTGTACATGTTCTTTACTTTCACTTGTTCAGGTGGTTTTGGAGTCAAATTTTTATTTTTTTGATAAAATTTATTTATTTTTATATATTTGACACCATAGTTCATTTTTGTACCATGTTTGCTTTCTCCTCTCAGGTGTAGTTCCCATAGAATTCCCACCACCAAGTCACCCGTGCACCGTCACTCTAGTCCCTTGTGCTCTTCCCTCCTCTGTATTGATCCTCTCCCTCATCCTCCCCTGCAGAATGTCTCTGATTTATAGTTGCCTGCCAATTTTTTTTTGTTATTATTGCCCCCCCTGATCCCTTATTTGGTTCCAAAATATTCCTCCTATAAGTAAAACCATCCGATATTTTTTTTTTCCTCCTGACTTATTTCACTGAGCATAAGCCCTTCCAGCTCCATCCACGTTGCCGTGAATGGCATGAGTTTATCTTTTTTGATTACTGAATAGTATTCCATTGTGTCTATATACCACATCTTCTTGATCTAGTCATCTATTTTGGGGCATTGGGGTTGTTTCCATATTACCTATTGTAAATAGTGCTACAATAAGCTTTTATCATATTAAGGTATGTTCCTTCTATCCTGAGAATTTCGAGGGCCTTCATCATAAACAGATGTTAAACTTTGTCAAATGTTTTCTCAGCATCTATTGATATGATTATATGGTTTTTCTTTTTCTTTTGTTGACATTTTGGATATTAATTGATTTTCAGATACTGAACCATCCTTGTGCTCCTAGAATAAATCCCACTTGGTTGTGGTGTATTATCCTTTTGATACATGTTGGCGAGATTTTACTGAGGATTTTTGCATCAGTGTTCATTAGGAAGATTGGCTTGTAGTTTTCTTTTTCTGTGTTGTCTTTGGTTTTGGTATTAGTGTAATATTGGCTTCATATAACATATTTGGTAGCATTCCTTCTTAATTTTTTGAAAGTGTTTGTGTAGGGTAGGCACTAGCTTATTTCTGAACATTGGTAGAATTCATTTGTGAAGCTGGCTGGTTCTGGGCTTTTGTTTTGGGGGAGGGTTTTGATTACTGTTTCAATTTCAGAGCTTGTAATTGGTCTGCTTAGGTGTTCTACTTCTGTTTTATACAGCTTTGGATGATTATATAGTTCTAGGAATTTGTCCATCTCTTCTAGATTGTTGAACTTGTTTGCATATAAATGTTCATAGTAATCTCTGTTATTCTTCTGATTTCTACTGAGTCTGTTGTAATTTCTCCTCTTTCATTTATGATCCTTTTTATTTGTGTCTTCTCCTGTTTATTCTTTGTGAGCCTGGCTAGAGGTTTCTCTATTTTGTTTATTTTTTTGAAGAACCAACTTTTGGTTTCGTTGATCTTTGGGATTTTTTTTTCATTTCTAATTCATTTATTTATGCTTTGATTTTTATTATCTTGTTTCTTTTTTCCCTTCTTTTAAAAGATTTATTTATTTATGCATACAAGAACTGGGGTATAGGCCAGAGGTGTGAGGGGTAAGAGGATTACCTTTCTTCTACTGATTTTCAGGGTTTTTTGTTGTTCTTTTTCTAGTTCTTTGAAATGGGAGATCAGGTTGTTTCTTTGAGTTATTTCTTGTTTCTTGATGTGAGCCTGTATTGCCATATACTTTCCTCTTATTACTGCTCTTTCTGTGTCCATACATTCTGGAAAGCTGTGTCCTCATTGTCGTTTGTCTCAAAGTATTTTTTAAATTTCTTCTTTGATCTCCTCTTTAATCCAATGGTCTTCCAGTAGTGTGGGTTTCAATCTCCATGAAGTAGGATGGTCCTTACTTTCTTTTCATGGTTTATTTATAGTTTCATGCCTTTATGATCAGATAAGAAGATAGTTGGTATGATTTTTTTTTTAAGATTTATTTATACATGCACTGGGTACAGTCAGAAGCGCGGGAGGGTGAGAGAATTCACCAGAGCCAGAGCAGGGAACAGAACAGGCAGACTGACTGACGAAATACGCTGCTGAGGGGAGCAGCGGGCGGCAGGAGAAGTCTGCGCGCCATGTGGGACCCTCGTCCAGCGGCCAGGGATCAAACAGGTGGTGCTGCAGAGGCTGTGGGCTGCTTCACAGCCCAGCACTCACCCGCTGTGCCACCAGGGGAGGCCCCTAGTTGGTATGATTTTTGATCTTAATGTATCTGTTGATGTTTGTCTTGTAACCCATTATGTGATCAATCCTGGAGAATGATCCATGTGCAAATGTATACTTGGATTTTTTTTGGGTGCAGTGTCCTATAAATGTCTGTTAAGCCCATGGGGTCTAGGTCTTTAGTTAGGGCTCTAGTGTCCTTATTTATTTTTTGTCTCATTGATTTGTCCATTGGTGAGAGTGGGGTGTTGAAGTCTCCTACTATATATTTATTTTCTCTAATATCTGTTTTCAGTGCTGATAATAATTATCTGATATATTTTGGTGCTCCTTCATTTGGTATATGTTTATGAGTGTTATATCTTCCTGATGTATTGTACCCTTAATCATAATGTAGTGTCCATCTGTGTCTCTTTTTACCTTTTTCAGTTTGAAGTCTATTTCATCTGATATAAGTATAGCTGTTCTTGTGTTCTTTTTTGGTCCATTTACTTATAGGATAGTTTTCCACACTTTTACTTTCAGTCTGTTTATCTTTTGTAGTTAAATTTTTTTTCCGGAGACAGCAGAAAGTTGAATTTTGTTTTTTGATACAGCCTGCTACTCTGTGTCTTTTTATTTATGAGTTTGGTCCATTTATCATTGATAGGCTGTGTCTGTATTTGTCATTTTTTTTTGTGTGTGTGTGTGTGATTTTATTCCTTACCTTATTCTGTTCTTCTAATTCATTACTCTGTTGATTTTGGCTTTAGGACTTCTTGTAGTATTTTTTGGAGTGCGGGATTAGTAGCAGTGTATTTCTGGAGATTCTGTTTGTCTGAGAAGATCCTTAGTTTTCCTTCATAGAGAAAGAAGTGCTTTGCAGGGTAAAGTATTCTTGGTTGGCATTTGTTGACTTGGAGTTTGTTGTATGTGTCACTCTGTTCTCTTCTGGCCCATAGTGTTACTTCAGAGAAGTCTCGTGTCAGTCTGGTTTTCCTTTATAGATTATCTGTTTCCTCCCCCTTGTTGGCTTCATTATTTTTTCCTTTTCTTGGAATCTTGGAAGCTTTACTATTATGTGTCTTACTGTGGTTTGTCTTTCATTGTGGTAATTTGGTGTTCTTCCAGCTTCCCGTATGTATATTTTCATTTCCTTCTTCATGCTTGGGAAGTTCTCTTCGATTATCTCCTTGAATAAGTTCTCAGTTCCTTTGTCTCTGTCCTCACCTTCTGGGATTCCTATAGCTGCTATATTTCCTTTCCTCATGGTGTCAGATATTTCTCAAAGTGTTTCTTCAATCTTTTTCCTTTGTACTTCTCTATCCTTTTCTTTTTTGTTCTTTTAAATCTGTATCTTCGAGAGTACTGATTTGTTCTTCCATTTCATCAATTCTGTTTTTGTTGCTTATCACAAAGTGCTTTATCTCGCCATTAATCTTTCAATATCCTGCATTTCCTTCATTTCCTTCTTTAGAGACTCAATTTCATTCTTCAGTTCATTAATGTATTTCTCATATCATTTCCTTTTCACCTTCTTTATGTATTTTAATCATGGCAATTCTAAATTCTCTATCTGGCAGGCAAAGAAGGTCTTCCACATTATTGTCGATGAGTTCTGGAGGCTGATTTTCTTTTTGTGGTATGTCCTTTCCCAAAGAGCTTGCTCTGTTATTTGTATTTTTCCTTCTCTCTATTGTTTTCTAATTTGCTCTATGCATTGGGCCACTGTGCCACTGGTGCTAGAGGGCATTTCTTTGGGGTGCTCCTTCTGGGATGTCGGAAACTGGTGGCCAGACTGAGTCCAGCACTGGTATGCCAGATTCCACAAGGATAGTGATGCTATGGTGGGTTGATGGGCGCTGTCCCTGAAGATCACATGCCTGTCTTAAACTTTGTTTGCTAATCCCTACCTCTGTCTTTACTCAGTTCCAGAAGGGGATCTAGGGGTTGCTGTTTTTTTTTTTTTTTAAAGATTTATTTATTTATTTATTTATTTATTTATTTATTTATTTATTTATACAAGCACTGGGTACAGTCAGAAGCGCGGGAGGGTGAGAGAATTCACCAGAGCCAGAGCAGGGAGCAGAACAGGCAGACTGACGAAACACACTGCTGAGGGGAGCAGCGGGCGGCAGGAGGGGTCTGTGCGCCATGTGGGACCCTCCCTGGCAGCCTGGGATCGAACCGGTGCTGCAGAGGCTGCAGGCAGCTTCGCAGCCCAGCAGCGCCCCCGGGGGGCCCACGGGGCTGCTGGTTTTTAACAGCCTGGCTGACAAGCCGTAATTTCCTGGGACCCTCAGTTCACCTTGATAGCGAAGCCTTCCCTCTCTTCTATGGAGTCAAATTTTTAATGTAAAACGTGCAGTCTTCTCTATTTTTCAAAAGTCCCCATGTCCATCTTAATAGCACAATAGAAAAACAGTAAAAAAAAAATGATGAAATACATAGGTTCACAAAGATTTAAAAATACCTTTATATTTTAAAATAAATCTGATGCCAAAAAGTTGCAAAATCAATGTTTACTTAATGAGTTATAGAGTGAACAATCAGATTAAGAAAGAGAATTTTGCCAGCCATTTCAGAAGCCCCTGCATGGGGCCCACCCAAGTCTTACCAATTGCTTCCCTTAATCGGGCACTATTATATTAATACGGTAATACATACTAATCTAGTAATCGATCATTTGTGGTAAATATTTTTACTAACCAAGTATGTCACAAGACACTATGTTTAGTATTGCCCATTAAAAGGAAAACTCTAGTTTTCCCTCTTTTTGTTTCTCTTAAAATTTATCTGTTGCATTGTACCTACAATGTGGATTTTTTTGCATACTATGTGGATTTTTTTATGGTTAAAAATTATATTTAAAATTAGCTGGGTGGATTCAGTTTAGCTGATCCCAGTTTTGTTGGCAACATCCAAAGCATCATAGTCAATATGCCTCCTTCTCTTTCCCTGTACTTATCAGGGTGCTGAACTTGGCCACATTGATGCCAAGGAGCCTCTTCACAGCCTATTTGATATGGTGCTTCTTGTCCTCATGGCTGACTCAGTGGTCACAGGGAATGGATGACTGCACGGTGGTCAAGCTTTTCTCCCCTAAGGACATTTAGGTTGTTTTCAGAGCTGCAGTGTCTTGGGTTGCTGGAAGTTTTGTGACATGCAAATCTTCCCTTTTTGTGGTTGTGGGCACCTTTCAACACTAACTCCTTGGTCTTCAAAGCTTTTGCTTTTCTCTTTGGGAGAGGTGGAACCTTCCCTCTTTGCTTTTGGCAATATCTTCATGGAATGTTTTTATTACACAATCATTGTGCAAGTCAGTATGTGTCCTTGTATTACTTGCAATTTGGCCAAAGTCTCTATCAGATCTGTGTTTAATGCTTTTGACAAGACTATAGATGGTACTTTTGTGTTCTTCTCCTCCCAGCTTTGAGCTATAATAGACATACATTATATAACTTTAAGAGGTACAATGTGTTGATTTGATATATGTTGCAAAATGATTATCATTATAGCTTTAGGTTATACCTGCATCACATAACATAGTTACCATTCTTTTTTTGTGGTGAAAACAATGATTATCATTATAGCTTTATGTTATACTTGTATCACATAACATAGTTACCATTCTTTTTTGTGGTGAAAACATTTACTCTCCCAACACCTTTCAAGTGTGTAATACAGTCTTATTAACTATAATTAAGAAACTGTACTTAGATTCCCAGAATGTATTCATTTTATAATTGAATGTCTGTAACCTGTGAGTGGCACTGTGCTCTGTCAGGAGGCAGCACACCAGAGCTGGTCATGTCTTGTGATATTAGCTGCTGTTGCTGCTGTTGCTGCTCAAAATCTAAATCCAGTAATCACTTGGGTTTGGGAATAGTGATATTTTAATTCTATAACTTCTTGCAATTTATTTATTGTAGAAGTCTTTATAAGGAAACATTTTGCTTATTTACAGTTTGGCTCTTAAATGATATAGTTTATATAGAAAAACAGGTTTTTTCCCCTTTATTTTCTAGTTTTCAAGATGATAAATAGGTTTCCTATTATTCTTTGAAGGCACATAATTTTATTTTTTAAATATTATTATGCATCCATTGATCTGATGGATTTAATCAATAACAATTATCCCTTTGAATGCAAATTATTCCTCTTTGACTGGTGGGAGACTCTTCAAGTTGGTTTTTGGGTATTTCTGACAGGATCTGGTGGTCTTTGATAGTTTGTGTGCTATCTGATAGTCTCAGCGCATCTTGTTCATTTTCTACTCTACACCGAGAATCCCTCATTTCCCCTAAGAAATGCTAAAGTCTTTTGGTGGGAAGAGTGTTTTCACACCATCATCTGGATGCTAATTGTCTCTAGGTGCTTAGAGGTGGAGTTGATACCTCTATCCACTGTATGCTATGTGACCACATGAATTCATATAGATTTTTAATTCAAATTCAGAACTAGAGGTTGTTTTTCCAATAATGTATTGGGTTTTTTTTGCATTTAATTTTTACACACTGAGAATCTGAAACTCCTGGTTGTCCAGGACCCAAGGAACACAATAACTTTAATATATCTATTGGGAGACTTCACCAGGATGGTGACAGTCACTATCCCCAGAGTGTCTGTGGCACAGATGAAACTGGAACATCCCTTGGGCATCAAAGACCAATACTGACAGCACAGAGGAGAGTCACACATTGAACAGGAGTTGGGCAGAGAGACATGGCTGGAAGCCCTGGTCTGGTGCAGAGGACACAAATGGCAGAGCTGTTGACTCAGGCCCAGAAGAGGGGAGAAATGTGGAGGTGCACACCCTTGACTGAGGGGAAACACATGTGGAGACACTGCAATGTTCACACAGGCTGGGTCCCAGTAAGCCAAGAAAAGAAAGCATTCTAGGCTGTACTTCCTCAGCCCTTAGGACTGGCATGGATCTTGTGAAGCTCACTGAGAGAGCAGACTGCAGAAGCTCACGTCTGGAACTCTGGAGAGGAAGGAAATAAGTTACTTTGCCTAACAGCCAGCCCAGTCCACACTCCCAGCATATTTGTACCAGCAGCTAGACCTTTCCAAGCCTGTTCCCCATCCTGCTGACTCAGCAGCTATCAAAACAGGCTGCATTACTGATGGAAGACAGCAAAAGCCAACAAATAAAATCAAATTAGAAAAACCCATCGTGCCTTTTGCAGAAAAAGTAAAAATAATTCAATTCTCTAAGTTATTTCTACAGATATATATTTTTAAAGATAGGGACAATTAAAAGAGAAGAGTGGAAAGCAAAAAATATAACATGTGGCACCATGAGAATTCAAGAGAATATGACATCACAAGAAGAGAAGGCTCTCCAGAATCAACCACAAAGACATGGAAGATTGATTCTCCCTCTCAAACAGAGATTTCAAAATTATTATAATAAAGAAAATCAAAGCAAAAAGAGAAAAATTGGAGATGTTGTTATATGGGCTCGATACATACAAAATTGTATCAGTTTATATAAAATGGAAATACCTCAATTTTAAGTTTTGGCCTTTTCTAGGGAAAGCAAGGGGAGAGCGCAATCAAATACACAATAAATAAATCTTCACTGAACACTTTCTATCTGTAAATTACTACACTATGTACATGGGATAAACAGTGATCTGAGATGATGAATTCACAAGTCAGGATGAAGATAACTCCTTTGTATCAATTTCCAGTTGTATGGGATTTATTTAGTATATAAAAAAGGAACTGAAGAGATTGATTATAACATGAAGTTTATTTCCATGTCACCAAAAAGTTACCCATCTGAAATGCAATCAAAGCAAAAGTAAGTATACACTTTGTGTTTATCATTTATTCATTCATTACTTCAAGGGCATTTATCACCTACTGTGACCAGTAGCTCAGAAGAGAATACTAAAGTTGAAAAACATACTGATGGAAGTCTTTGGCATATGTATTGTAATTTAAGACAAGATAGTAGAGAGTTTGTGAAGCAGGAAAAGGAGTAAACTTCAAGGAACGTAGAATGAGTAGTGTGGAGAGCTATCAAAGGTGATTGAAAGACTTGGCCAGAGGAAGGGAAAAATAGGAGAGCATAGTACCATAGATGCCCAGTGGAAGCATTGTGTCCTGGTGAGTCTCAAATTTCTATTAGAGTTTTGTTAAGATGAGTATTAAAAGGTGTTTATTAGATTTAGTTCATTAGACTTGGGAGTTCACTGGTGACTTCAAAAGGAATATTACATCCTTTGTGGGGAAACTGAGGCAGCTGTATTCTAATTTTTCAGGTGGTATGAGAACTCCTTGTCTAGCCCTTTCACAAGATTCCTCCTTTAGACAGCCTGCCCAGCTCCTTGAGTCACAATTTCTTGAACTGCCCCATTTCTAACTCTACCATAAGCGGGCCTCCTCTTTGAGGCCAACTTGAGTCTCCTGAATATTCTGTCTAAGCCAGCATTCCAAGGCCCCACTTATCAGAGAGTGAAAATATGACACAAGATGGAGTCAAAGGTATCTTAGGCTCCAGAAAGGCTGACTGAGTAGATGGTGATGTCATTAAATAAGATTTGAAAGTAGACTTAAATTTAAAAAAAAAAAGTGACCTACAAAGAACAAAGAGAGTGGTGATAGTGCTCAAAGGGTTTAGAAATAGGTAAATATGAGAGTAGTAGGAATTTCCTAATATATTTCCAGGATAGAGGATGCCATGATGAGTAGACAAATCTATTTTGTGGAGGCAGGTTCAGCTTTGTAATAGAGAAGAAGACAGAGCAGTACCAATATTTGTAAATATAACACGCCTTCATATGCTACTGATTTTTAATGATTCTAGGTTTTACCAAGCAACATTCTGATTGTATAACTTACTTTTTTAATGATTGTATGAGCATTATAGAGATTAGAGAACCTGGAAAAAGGAAAGTTCAGCTGACTCTTGCCCTTGAATGACATGGGGATTAGGGGTACTGAACCACTCCCTGCCCCCATGCACACACTATCGAAAAATGTATAACTTTTGATTTCCCCAAAACTTAACTAAAATAGCTTGCTGTGGACAGGAAGCCTTATTGATAACAATAGTTGATGTGTCTCTTGACTGAATGGCACCCTGTATATAGTCTATAAAGTTTTTAAATACTATGTATTTTATGATAGCAAATAATAAAATAAACTGTTTTGTACACATATTTTATGAATTCATGACATAATTAACTTTCTCTTAATCTTCTATTCATATGAACATTCACATCACATATACTGACTTTTATGATGGCATACTTAAGATGGATTCTTAAAAGCCTACTTGGTTGAAAGGTGTTAAAAATTTTCCGCCCTTCAATATATACTGCAAAAATATTATACCAATCTAATTCTTAATAGTAGTCCTTGAAAATGACAGTTCTTCAGCATCCTTGCTAGAAAAAGACATTACCTGGTTTTTAAATATTGGCAATTTGGCTGGGAGAGGACTAAGATATTATGCTCTTGTTTTAATTTACTTTTCTTTGTTTGCTAGGTAGTTTGAAAATTACTCATGTGTTTATTAGTTATTTGTAGTTCTTTCACTATAGATTACAGAGTCATGTCTTATGCTCATTTCTCTACATAGGCTTTAGTATCATGTGATTTATTTCCTAGCATTTATGTATTAAAAACATTAATCCTTTGCCTACCATATTAACTGCCAGTATTTTTCTTGCTTGTTGTTTATCATTTAATTTTGTTTTTCATTCTTTTATGTCAGTTTTTGAAATACAGATGAATCTTTTGTGCTCTTTTCTTTGTATTCTAAGTTTTAAAACAAGAAAAACTATGTCCTCTTCATAAATAAGATATATGTGTACCTACTATTTCTTCTCATTGTGTTTACATTTCAATGCTATAACTTATTTAAGCATGTGTAGTAATGACCACTATTCTTTTTTCAATCACCAATTTTGCAGATAATTTGCTAAATATATCCTTTTTATGCAATGGAATGAGATGGAATTCCATTGGGAGAGCAAAACCAGGCCCCTCCCTGGTGGCCTAGGGGTCAAGTCTCAGTGCTACCTCCATGAAGGCCCACCTTGAAGGCCTGAGTTTGAACCCAGGCCAGGGAGGTAACCCACATGGTGCAGCAGACCTCTCCTGTGTCACCTGCGCTCCCCTCAGCAGTGTATTTCAGTAGATCTGCTAGTTCTGCTCCCCACTCTGTCTCTGGTGAATCATCTCAGGCCCGGCACTTCTGGCCCGCATCCTAGTTCTACACAAAAATAAATAAATAAAATCTTGAAAAATAAAAAAAAAAGGAGAGCAAAACCAAATGAACAGACAACATCCACAATAAAAGTCAGGGGAGAAGCAAGTCACATGAAACCCCAAATGCAAGTGGATTCATATGAATTATGTACAGTAACCAATCTTGCTTAACATTAGGAACTACATAGGTACAAATGGAGGGAAGTCAAAGGGGGTTTTGACAGATCTTCAGCAATTGCCATTACAGGATTATTTGATTGGACTTATTTTTTGCCATGAAGCTTAGTTGAGGTTACTGCAATGGTTCCAGAGTGGGAGTAGGGTAGGGAGGGCGAAGAACCGGATGCTGGAGAAAGACATTGCTAGATACCACATTCAGTCACTGACAATTAAAGCAAGCAAAGGAATATGATTTAAATAAGATCATTGAAAAAGATGGATAAGTAATATATATGATGCAGATTCAGCATATTACATATTAAATTAAACATTAATAACGTGTTTTGGTATTGGTTTTTTAAATATATTTTAATAGATACGCTTTCCATGCAGTGCTTTGATTTTCAAACTTTCCCTATTTATACTCATTTTAGCTGGATATACATTTGGTTTTCATTATGAGTGGCCAAAGAAATGTAAATGAGTGGATCTTTTTTCAATCTCTTATTCATTATCGTATCTTTTAGAATCTCCCAGAACACAAGTGAATCAAAGTCAGTTGGTTAGATGTATGTCACTGATTTTTTTGATAACTCTTCGCCTCCCCATCCTGCTGAGGTCTTGAGCATTCAAACTTGCTCAACTGTTGTTTCAGCAAGTATGCCAGAGGCACTGACTGAAGGATTCTTTGAGCAAGAGACAAGCAGTTCAGTAGTGAGAACTTAGATGGATTTGTCACAATCTTCTTTAGGAATATGATTTAGGTTTTTTCACAAAAATCTGAACATTACTTGGGGCTTAAAATGAAGATCATAAATGGAAATTTAGAGAGGTTTCAAAGGAGGCAGACACTGCATAGCAGAGACCTCACTGCCTGAATAACAATCATAGTCTGTTTTGGTTCCCTTGAGAGCAGATGATAGTGAATTACTCTGGACTCTCAGTCCCATAATCCTCCACTACCTCAGGCTTGTATTTCTCCAGGCCTCCTCTCCCACAGGTGAAGAGGAAATCATCATTGGCTGACAACTTGCTCTATCCCTCTGAAGCCTGGGTGTGGTAACCAAGCCATTTTTTTCAGAGAGGCTACAAGGACACTTGATAAATTAAAATAATCAAGAAATGAAAACCCATTTTTTTCTATCCGTTCATCTATTTCGTGCAATATGGATGGAGCTGAAAAGGACTACGCTAGCTGAAATAAGTCAGAAGGAAAAAGATAAATATCCGATGGTCTCACTTATATGTGGAATATAGAGAAACCAAACAAAGTCAAGAAAAAGTCAAGACTAGCAAGCTGACTATAGATCTGAGGCCTACAGCAAAAGGGGGGGAGGAGGGAAATCTAAACAGGGGAGAGAAGAACTCAAGGGGCTATGGTGATGGTTCATGGGTGCTATGGCGGAAGGTATAGAGGGGACTACAACAACATAAGAAAAAAAATTAATTAAAAAAAAAAAAAAGAAAAGCCCTTATACTCAGGATTCAACTACAGGGTGGGCAAAATGAAAACAAGGATTCCAAGGCATGGAGTGGCCACTCAAACTGACTGGACAGATGATTCTGCTGAGCGAGGAATATTCTGAGGCAGTATTTGGGAAGGTACCCAATAATAATAACAGTGGTGTCAAAGATACTAACAGTTACCATTCATTAAGCATGGTATTAGCACAGGTGCTAAGTACTTTACAAAATTGCCTCTAATCCTCTCAAAAAGAAGTACAAGAGTTTTCTCTAACACTTTCTACACAGACAAACTCAGGAGGCTAAACACATTTTCAAATTCATAGTACCTATGTGGATGTTAGGGCAGGTAACTCTTGTTAGCACAAGAGTTCAAATCCGTAACCAGTTCCATATTCTGCCAGGATCAATAATACAAGTCACTGTGGAATTAATATGTCAGGTACAGATAGGATATGTATATTGTTGCTACTGTCAAAGTAGTATTACTACCATCCTTAGTTTATAGATGGTACAAAAAATGATGAGGAAGGACTAATCATTTGCCCAGTTACACAGCTAGTAATCTGAAAATTGGGGCTCAGTGCCAGGTCTGTGGGCTCCAAGAGCCAGTCTTTTCCCAATAAGCCACAGTGACTCTGGAACCAAACATCTTTCTGGGTGTGAAGACAAGTATGCTTGGTGAGGACAGAATTTTCCTAATCTTCCAGATTGACCTGGAATTGAATGTCAACATCATTTTTCCTGGAAAATTTATATAGAAGAAAATAATATACGTCCTTGGAAATGGGAAGCTTAATGTATGCCTTGCAAATGCACAATTTATCCAGCTAAAACAGATGGTTGGCCTGTGGAGGCAGACAGTGCAAGGAATTTTGAAAGGCCAGCATCATTTAAGGCACGAGAAGTCAATTCTAGGAGTTAAATTTCATAAGTTATGAAAGGAACACATGAAGAAAGTCACCAAGAAGGCAACTCACCTTTAGAAACATTGTACAGCTATGTGGTGTGCCTTATATTCTGATGTGGGTCAACTGCATTTTTTAAAGATTTATTTATTTGTACAAGAACCGGGGTACAGGGCAGATGCACAGGAGGGTGAGAGGATTCACCAGAGACAGAGTGGGGAGCAGAACAGGCAGACTGACGAAACACACTGCTGAGGGGAGCAGTGGGTGAGACAGGAGAGGTCTGCTTTGCCATGTGGGGTTCTTGCCAGCTGGCTGGGATTGAACCCTCACTGCAGAGGCTGCAGACAGCTTCACAGAGCAGCGCCCAACCGCCTGTGCTGCCAGGGAGGCCCGGGTCCACTACATTTTAATGGGCCTGGATGGTGGCATTTGGGGTGGTTCACTGTTCTGTGTGCTGCTGCCAGGTGTGAGCATTCAATAAATCTTAGGCTGTACCTAAAGCCAAGGTATTCCCTAAAGTTACACATATCTACCTAGCAACAACTTGGGACATTCTGATTATACCACGGAGAGATTAGCAGGACAAGGAGATAATAAAATACACCCCTTTTACGAGGGTAGATACTTTTCTAGATGTATTACCTCTTTTTCAACTAGCACTGAAAAAGATAGATCCCTGTGACTATCAGTTTAGTATTTTCTGTTCAGCAATGGTGAAATCATTGGACAAGAGGACATTACTGTTACTTAGCTAATCCTTTGGAAGTTAAAAATGAAATTAAGGCAAGCGAGTATCATTTTGTGGGAGTTCTAGAATTTTGAGCATGCCAAGGGGTAGACCCTGGTTAGAACTTAGGATAGGAGCAAAAAAAGATACAGATTAGTGATGGCATAATTGTTAGTTTTGGCATCTTTGATTCAAAATGCTCTTCAGATGATACTTGGGTGCAGGGGCGCTGAGTTGGAGAAAAGACTGACACATATTGGTCAAGTGGGACTAACAATCAGGATTGAAGTCCTATATCTGAGCAGTTTGGGGCATTTTGTATAGCTACAGAGTTTTAGGGTTTGCAACTGCACATGAATACAGCAACTATAGAGGTAGTTGTAAATTGGAGCAATATTTGAAATACAGTGTGTAGGTGGCAAAGATAAGTTAAAGATTTATAGATAGTGGTGTGTCAAATTGATTAATAATTCCTCATTTCCTCTTTTCTTCCAGTGCCTGGTAAATACTACATCTGCCTTTCTTTTTATGAACTGACTATTGTAGATACCTCATAAAAGTGGAATCATGTAGTATTTGTATTTCTGTCTCTGGCTTACTTTACTCAGTATATTGTCCTCAAAGTTTACCCATATTGTTACATATTGCAGTATTTCTTTTTTAGGGGTGAGTAATATTCCATCACAAATTTGTGTGTATATATAAATAAAATATACATTACATATTATTCAATCATCTGTGGGTAAAATGTTGGGTTATTTCTCCCTCTTAGCTACTGTATAGCTACAAGAGCTGTGGTACAGGCCAGAGGCATGGGAGGGTGAGAGGATTCACCAGAGACAGACTAGGGAGCAGAACAGGCGGATGGACTGAAAGCACTGCTGAGGGGAGCAGCAGGTGAGACAGGAGAGGTCTGCCACGCCATGTGGGTATCTCCCTGGCCTGCTGGGAATCAAACCCATGCTGCAGAGGCTGCAGAGAGCTTCATTGTGCTGTGCTCGACCTGCTGGGAGGCCCAAGATTCTGATTTCAATTCTTTTGGATATATATCTCAAGTTAGGATTGCTAGATCACATAGTAGTTCTATTTTTAGGTTTTGGAGCAACTTCCATACTGTTTTCCATAGTGGCTGTGCCAATATACATTTTCATACACAGTGTGAAAGGTTAAAGCTTGCCCACATCTTCACCAACACTTGTCATTTGATCTTCTGACAGGTGAGAGATTTTGCAGTGGGATTTTGATTTGCATTTCTGTGATGATAAGTGACAAAGCTTTTTTTCCGTATACTTGTTGCCTGTTTGTTTATATTCTTTGGAGAAATGTCTATTCAAGTCCTCAGCCCATTTTTAACTTTTATTATGAGAAATCTGTATTACTGAGTTATAAGAATTCCTTCTGTATTTTGTAGATTAATCACTCATTAGGTATATGATTTGTAAACATTTTCTATCATTTCATAGGTTCCCTTTCACTCTGTTTTCTTTGTTGTGCAGAAGTTTTCTAGTCTGGTGTAGTCCCCTGTTTATTTTTGGCTTTGTTCCCTATTCTTTGGTGTTATATCCGTGAAATCATTGTCAAGACCAACTTCATTGTCATGAAGTTTCCTCCATGTGTTCTTCTAAGAGTTTATAGTTTCAGATCCCATTAAGTTTTTAATCCATTTTTGAGTTGATTTTTGTATATGGTATAATACACAGGTACAATTTTATTCTATTACATGTAAATATGCAGTTTTCTCAACAACATTTGGTGAAAGGCTTTCCTTTCACTCATGATTCTTGGCATGATTGCCAAAAGCTAGTTGCTGGTATATGTGTGATTTATATCTGGGCTTTCTTTTCTGTTCCATGGAAATAAACTTAACTAAGGGGGTGAAAGACTTATGTATCAAAAACTAGAAACATTGATGAAAAACATTAAACAAGACAGAAACAAATGGAAGGCTATTTCATATATATGAAGACTTAATATTGTTAAAATTGTTAAATTGTTATAATACACATAGTACCCAAAACTATCTATAGATTCAGTGAAATCCCTAACATAATTCCTAACACAATTTTTACAGAACTAGAAAAGACAATTCTACAATTCATATGGAATCACAAAATACTACAATTAGTCAAACAATCCTAAGAAAGTGTTACCGGGCAGGGAGAGGGGCAGCCCAAACCCCACAAACCTGCCTGTTCTAAATGGGTTCTGCCATCCGCCACATCAACACAAAACATATGAGACTTTAATGGGAAGGAACTTTAATACAACTAGGAAACAAGACAGGAACGGCAAAGAATCTAGTTTCTAAATCAAGCACCCAAAGTTACCGGTCCCCTCGTGGGTAAAACTCCATCCAAATGGGACTGGCCCAGAGCAAGGCCCCAAAGCCTGCCACAGGTCTAAAGCATCTTCCAGTGGGGACCCACAGAAAAGGGTCAGAAACAACCAGACAAGCCCGGAAGGAAATGAGCAAAATCAATATCAAGATAAAAGCTGCCATTGTCACCTCCCTACGGGCCTCTCCCACATCTGTGTCACCCAGTCCACGACCACAAGACAAGCGCAGTTTCTTCACATGTCTCTAGGCTCCATGCGCCTCCTCCAGGTCTCCCTCTTGCTCTCCATCCTGCTTTCTTCCTTCCTCAGTCTCTGCAGCTTCATTTTCTCCCAGCTCAGCTCCACCTTTCCTGGGTGGGGCAGGAAACCTGGAACCTCCCCCTTTCCTGGGGACCACCCTGTTACAAAAGAACAAAGCTGCAGGTATCATACTTCCTGATCTCACAATATATTATGAGACTACAATAATGAAAGCTGTACAATGAAACAACAGACATACAGACCAATGGAGGGTACTTCTCTCTTAATGGGGAAACCTAGAAGAAGTTCACACCACTTAAACTTTCTTCTCATTCCTCAGAACTTTGTTCCATGGCTACCCTAAATGGCAAGGAAGACTGGGAAATGTAACTTTTATTTTGGGAAGCCACTGGTTCAATTAAAATTGAAAGAGAAGGGAGAATGGTTTCTGGGGGCTAGTTAGTAATCTCTGGCACACAAGAGTTTACCAGGCAATGGAAAACTGCTCATCCAATTAAGTAATGAATAATTTAAACATATCTTTGCCTCTTACTGCATGGACATCCCTTTAATGCATTTTCTCATCTACGAAGTAGAGATAACAAACAGGGTATAATGTTTGTAAGATGTTTGTTAGCGCATCTAGTCCACAGTAAGTGGTTAACAATAAAGGGCCCCTTTCCTCTTCCTCTTTCTGGGAAGTTTGACACTCTGGAAACCTATCAGGAAGACTGGGTTTTATAGTCAGCTGAAGGTTTAGAACCCAGATTTGTTCAAGAGAATTTCATCTTGCTGGACACATACACTGACAGGCAGCAGCTGGATGGCTTAAGATAAATGATTTTGAGAGCTTCTTCCTGAGCATATAGAGCTCACAGGGATTAAAAATAAAGGCCATAAGGCAGCAAGATGTACAGTACATTCAAAGCCTGGTAATCAAGTTAGAAAAGAATGTTATCTTTCAACACACCTGGGTAGAATCAGAAACCCCTGGAGTTGATTAGTGGAGACTCAATTAGGCATTTATGGCTATATAAAAGAGACACCCATCCAGAGGATTAAAAATAAATAAAGGGAGCATTGAGATTTTTCTAGCCATGAAAATGGTATTTAAAGGCCATTTATCACTTTCTTGTCTATTTGCCTCACAAAGAGACTCATGCTCCCCATGCACAAGTTACTCCTCCATCCTATCCATCAAGCAGGCCTCTCTACCATTTCTGGTAGGAGAGGCACAGGTCTTAGTGGATAGCCTCTTGAGCTGTATTTTAGGAGAAAACTGGGAATCCTAGAATCATAGACTTTATAAGTATTGCCACTAGACAAATACCTAAACAGGACTTTTCAGCTTTAGTGAAATAAGTCAGAAAGAAAAAGAAAAATACCAGATGGTCTCACTCATAGCAGGAATTTAGAAAACCTAAATAAGGGACCAGGAAAAAGACTAATTAATACAAAGTAAAAATCAAAATCAACAAGCAACTATAAACCAGAGACACACTATCTATGGGGGGTGGGAGTGGGGAGAGGAAGGATTAGGGTCAAAATAAGGGAGGGTGCAATTGTATGGGGAATATAACCAAAATGAAAATGCATACATTGTGCAAAAATGAAAAATGATGTAAGAATTATATGAAATAAAATATTAAAAAAAAGAAAATGCTTTGACATATTTTCTTCTAGAAATCCACTCCTTCCTCTAACTTGTCCATAGACACACAATGCCCAGGTCACCTCCCTTCCCCATTCACAGAGATATGTGTGAAAGAATGAAAAAAGCAGCGTGTATGTGTGAGCATTTTTATTATTTGGAAGTTCAAATGCAGCAGCCTGCTGATGGACTTACTAGTTAGAATTATTTGGTATTTGAGCTTTTAATTTAGTTCTTAATAAATATTGAGCTGCTTAATATTTCATATTTGAATAGAATAGAGACTGTGTAGCAATTATATTTATTATATGGAAAGTCATGTTTGATTTTTTAAACACTTTTCTTAATTGTAAATTTCTCTGTATCAAATTTCAAAGATAAAAAAAAAAAGGTGCGCATGAGACTCTTAATCTCAGGGTCGTGGGTTTGAGCCCCATGTTGGGCGCCAAGCTGTTATAGAGCAACCCCGATATTAAACGGGTTCCTGGCTGTGGGTCCTCACCCGCGCACTTTAAAGGGACTTATGAATACTCTACTACAGACACACACAAAAGGGTTAATAAAAGGTTTATTTACAAGATAAAAGGAAATAAGGAAAATGTACAACTCAGGGAGAAAATAGGGAAATAAAGTCTTTAATGCGTCCTACCCGATCCGAAGACCTGGAAACCCAAAGTCACTCTCAGAGCTGGCCAGACGCTGCGAGCTGGCCGAGAGCCAAAAATGGGGGATCCCCAAAGCCCACGTGTCTGCCTTTTATATCCACCTGGCTGCTTAACCCCACCCTCAGGTCCCAGCCACCTTCCCTTTGGTAGTGATGGGATTTGGAGTTCCCAGTGTCTTTGGCTTTGACCTGGGGTGGGGGTGGAGTCCACAAAGCCTGTATGGAATTAGCTTTGGGACATCCTTTTCCCCCTAACAGAAAGAACAGTGTTTTCTTCGAGTCTCAGCTCCTCTACTTCTCAACTTTCTGAACTTGGAAAAGTCAACTTCTCTGTGTCACAGCCCCTTCCTTGAGCCCTCCCACCAAAAGCAAGTTCTATTAAAACATGTTTTCCTCTTATTACTGTTGCATCCTCTGTAGTTAAAAAAGTACTTAGCTTATAGTACATTTTCAATAAATATCTATTGAATGAATCAGTTAAGTGTGAATAATAATTCTGCCTCTTGGGCGTATTGTGCAGATTGAGCAAGACCATGTAGACAAAGCATTTGGCTTTGGGTGTGGCCCTTGGTTAGTGCTGTTTTAATGGTGGCTGTCATTATTATTGGGGGGGGGGTCTCTACATTTACACAGCACTATGTTTATTAAAAATTTGGCTTAAATACAGTTTTATATTTCAGTTTCCATAAATTGTTATACTTATTGCCACTGGGAAGAGATCAGCAGAATTTCTACTTCTTTTCTATTGGTCACTGTGGATTCCCCAGCCCTTCTTGTTCTCAAGATTTTGCTTGGCATGTAGAGTTGCTGCTGGTCAAGCTAAATGTAGAGTCAAGCAGGGAGCCTCTAACCAGGACAAAAGTCTTGCTATGAGGATATCTGCTGAAAGCAGGCAGATATTATGGCCAGATCAGCATAACCAGCTAGACCACCTTGACGGGAAGGGAAGGTAAGTATAAACAGGAACTAGCAATAGGATGTGTTGATCAGCAGCAACAGTGGAGCCTCCCAGGCAATAGCCCCTATTCATTCCTCTCTAGCTTCTGCCAGACTATTATGCATCCCTAATACACATCCCCACCATACATATTCCTTCACACATTCCTTCATGGACTTGCCCACCTTCCTTAAATCTGATACCAAATAAATGTGAGACTGCAGAGGGGGGGTGGGGGGGAAGGGGCTGCATCTCCATAGGTGTGAGCTCATCTAGGTCTCGCTCTTTCTCACTACTTGGATTTTGAATTGTCTTTCCTCCGTCCCATGCCACTCCCAACACTGCTGCCCTGTGAGGTGACAGGTGACCACTGAACAAGGAAGCCTCCCATTTAAATTGCTGTTGTCAGGATGGTCATTCCTGGTGCTAGACAGGGGCACACTCTCAGTCCTCATCTCACATTATCAATATTATTGGCACAGTCATGCTTCCTAAGATGCTTTCTTCACTTGGCATCCAGGGCACCCACACTTTCTTTAGTTTACTCCTGTTTCACTTTTGCTTCTGAATGGGTCTTTTTTGCATGTTCCTATTCTTCTTTTCATCCTCTTAGGTTGACTGCACCACGTCTCAATCACTGAGTCTCTTACCCATCTGTATTCACTCCCTGCATTGGTCAGGGTCTTGACAGGAAAAAAATGTTAAGTAATTTGAGGAGAGATTAATATGAGACTTTTGAAAATAAAGATATGAATATAGTTTAGGAGCATCAACCTTCAATAAGCCAGCATTTGGAGTTAGAAACAGTAGGATATGGGGGATGGGGAACTAGAGCAGGTGAAGTTATTAGAACCCAGGAAGGGTAGCTGAATGAATGGGCTGACTGACAGGAACTATGACTTTTGACACAGGGACAGTCAATGCAAAGCATCTTAACAGGAGGGATGGGGAAATAAACAGCCCTTATACTATTTGGTGTCCTGCTAAGCTCCCATTGACTGAACCCAAATGGATGTCAGACACCTGCTGGCCGAGTCCAGGTGGGCACACAGAGTGGGGTAGGTAAGAATGGGAAGTGGAAAAAGAGGAGCAAGTTAAGATGATGAGCAAACTGCTCAAGTTCTCTTCTTGTATACAGGCTTTAAATAGAAGACTACAGATTCATTTAACAACATCTCGACTTGGATGCTTAGTATAGCAACCAAGCATTCAAACACCAAATTCTTACTTGGCCTCTTTCCAAACCTGCAACACCCACATCCTTCCTCATCTCATCTGATGCTTAATTCATTTTTTCAATTGCTCAGGCTATGGTCAGCCTCGATCCATTTCTTTCTCTTCTAACTGAGAGCATGAAAATTTTTTTAAAGATTTATTTATTTTTATATAAAACCAGGGTACAGGCCAGATGCACGGGAGGATGAGAAGATTCACCAGAGACAGAGCTGGGAACAGAACAGGCAGACTGACGAAATACACTGCTGAGGGGAGCAGTGGGTGAGACAGGAGAGGTCTGCCTCGCCATGTGGGATCCTCGCCAGCCGGCCTGGATAGAACCACACTGCAGAGGCTGCGGACAGCTTCACAGTGTGGCGCTCAACTGCCTGCGCCACCAGGGAGCCCAAGAGCATGAAATTTTGCTGGCTCAAGTTTCAAAGTATCACAGTATATCTAGAATCTAATTTTATGGTTTTCACAAATTGTGTTCCATCCTTTTCTTTTTTTTTCAAAATTTATTTATGCATACAAGAGCTGGGGTACAGGCTAGAGGTGGGGGGCGGGTAGGAGGATTCACCAGAGACAGAGTGGGGAATAGAACAGGTAGGTTGACTGATACATACTGCTGAGGAGAGCAGCGGGTGAGAGGTCTGCTGTGCCATGTGGGGTTTCTCCCTGCTGGCTGGGGATTGAACCTGTGCAGCAGAGGCTGCAGATTGCCTCACAGTGCTGTGCTCAACCCCTTGTGCCACCAGGGAGGCCCTGTTTTCCATACTTTTAATGGAATATTTATTCAGTCATTAAAAAGACTTTTTTTAAAAAGATTTATTTATTTTTATACAAGAACCGGGCAACAGGCCAGATGCACTGGAGGGTTAGAGGATTCACCAGAGACAGAGCGGGAAAAAGAACGGGAAGACTGACAAAATACACTGCTGAGGGGAGTAGCGGGCGAGACAGGAGAGGTCTGTCACGCCATGTGGGATTCCCGGCCGGCCGGGATCGAACCCACACTGCAGAGGCTGCGGACAGCTTCGCAGTGTGGCGCTCAACCGCCTGCACCACCAGGGAGGCCCTAAAACGACTTTTAACGTGACTTTTTGTGCAAAGCATCAGGTGAGGTGCTGATACTATGGTGAACAAGACAAGATCCCTGGCTTTGAGGAGCTTACAATTAAGTGGGGAATCATGTCATGGTCATAGTTCTGTGATATTTTCTAGCCATACTTCATATTAGTATATAGGACATCAATTTGAAGTTTTAGAACATAGTCCATATTCCTGCCTGTGTAGCAATTTGGAAGGTGAATGAAATAATACAGGGCAGGTTGGAGAACAGTCCCTAATATCACTGGCTCCCAACCCATGACCTCTTTTTCTTTAATCCCTCATCACCCTTCACCCTTTTGCTAGACAACTTTGATCCTATATACATATATCTTACTTTTTTTCTTGAAATCTGTGATGTTTCATCTCGGTTTTCCCCTCGATGCTTAGGAGCCATTTTTTAACTGTCCCTAAAGGGACCTTAGCATATGGCTATGAAGGAAAAGTTTGGAATAGGCCCATACTTCTGAGAACAACTAGAAAAGCTGGAAAAAATTAAAAATGAAATGTTTGAAGGAATAAACAACTGAGGAGACTGCCAATATTTGAGGGACAAGATTCCACAGAGACGAAAAGTTCACTGAGGTCGTATCAACTTTCTGCACGCTGCTTGCTTCAGAAGACATGTGATCATCCTTGGTAAAGGGGGAGAGGCAGAGAAGCTGGGCACCCAGCAATATCTGGGTGTTGGCGAATAAGCTGGAGTTTAGGGCAGCTAAGTCTACCAGAACACAAGGGGGTCAAGATTCCAGAGAAAGTGAAATTTGTTATTTAAAAAATAACCCTGCCTCAATATCAGTTTCCTCTCAATATGTAGTTTATTTTAGCTGTTCAGGGAGAAGGGTTAAGTACAGGGTGCTGGAGTTTTTCATACACTCTCAGTACTAGGGAGACAACAAATTGCAGTTTGGAAACTGCCAAAGAGGAGTGGCCCCGGGAAACACTCCAAGCGTTAAGTCAGTCCTGCAAGGCTAGACCCTAGGGGACGGTGAGACCCAACAGTACAGCAAGACATCCAAAGAAGCATCCAGCCTCGAAGTTTCTCACTCCCTGATGGGATGCAGGTAATCGCTCTCCTCTGTCCCTTTCCAGAGAACCGGGTGAGTCCTCTTTGGAAGGATATAACATCACCCAGAACCTCTATAATTTCTCAGATATGATGTCCATCACTCAATAAAAGTGGCTAATGATTTTGTTAGGCATGCTAACAAATTAAGGCCAAAAGGAAAATAAAGAGACTGATAAGATTCTCTGATGTTGGAGTTCTCAGAGGTGGACTTCAAATTACTAGTAATGGCAAGGTCAAGACAGTAAATGACAAGATGGAGAACCAGAGAACCAGAATTTACTCAAATGAATTTCTAGAACTGAGAATGCAATAATTGAAATTAAGGACTGAAAAGATGGCGGTAGTGGCACTTTGGACAAGTTAAAGATATGATTAGCTAGAATAGAGTTTATTCAAGAATGACGTGTGGATTGGCAGTGTTAGCAATAGCTGGTACCCACAGGTCCATTCATTTTTGTGCCACCAGTTGCAAGGTGTACTTTGTAGGAGTTGTTGCATTGGACCTAAACCTGCTGATGACAATTATGGTTACAGGTGAAATTTATGATTTAGTGAAATACAAAATATCTGAACTATAGCACAAAAAACAGCCGCTATTATGTCTATCAACTATAGGAAAGACTTATGAAAAAACTTCTCATTTTTTATGACTAATTTTTTCTATTTATTTGAAACATAGTAAAAAAAATAGTGCATGTTGGAAATTCAGTGGCAAAAGTTGCACTGCTGTAATTTAAGAAACATTGTAAAGTTTTTTTTTTTTTAAAGATTTATTTATTTATTTATACAAGCACTGGATACAATCAGAAGCATGGGGGTGGGGAGGGGGGTGAGAGAATCCACCAGAGCCAGAGCAGGGAACAGAATAGGCAGACTGAAGAAATACACTGCTGAGGGGAGCAACAGTCACGGCAGGAGAGATCTGCACGCCATGTGAGACCCTCGCCAGCCGGACGGCCGGGGATCGAACTGGCGCTGAAGAGGCTGCGGGCAGCTCAACAGCTGCGCCACCAGGGGAGGCTCAGAACACTGTAAAGTTTTAATAAAAAGAAATAAAAAGAAAAAAATCCTTTTTCAAATACCGAATTATATAATTTTACCTGCCCAAGCAGATAATTTACAAATATTAGGTCCCCATTTTTTGAGGGTTTTTATCATAAATGGATGTTAAATCTTGTCAGATGCTTTCTGTGCATCTATTTACATGAACATACAATGAAAAACTGTTTTTTAAATATCTGTGGGTTAGACAGTGGAAAAAAGTAAAAAAACTCAGATTTAGAAGATTATTGCTTCATACTTATCTGTAAATTATTGACTCGCTGCAAATAAACTGGAAATGATGCTTATAGGTGTCAGACACCAGAAAGATGTCAAAGTAAAGTACTTGGCCCTGATTAAAAAATTTGACAAACGTATGTTTTAAGTGTAAATATTTAATAGATAGGTGAACATATTTTTTTTCCTTATAATCCCTCTGTTTGCTTTTTGTACTAACATACCTCAAAATAGTTCCATCTATGCTGGGTAAGAGGACTTCTGCTACATGAGTGAATGAATCAGTATCTGAGCTGAACCACATGCAAGACAATAGGAAGCGACGGGCAGAGAGCATACTTTGTCAAAAATATGAATATAGGGCCACCCTGGTAGCGCGAGGGGTTAAGCACCGCACTATGAAGCAATCTGAAGCTTCTGCAGCACAAGTTTGATCCCAGCCCACCAGGGAGCAACCCACATAGCAAAGCAGACCTCACCTGTCTCACCTGCTGCTCCCCTCAGCAGTGTATTTCAGTCAGTCTGCCTATTCTGTTCCCTGCTCTGTCTCTGGTGAGTCCTCTCACCCCCCACATATCTGGCCTGTACCCCAGCTCTTATATGCATAAATAAATAAATTAAAAAAATATGAATAAACAAACACTATGTTAACATCTCAATATAACTGACACAGGCAAGAATCATCCCTGGAGGCTGTATTCTATATATTTCCTCAGGCTGCCATAACATAGTGCTACAGGTTTAAACAATGGAAATTAATTCCCTCACAGTTCTGGAGGCTAGGAATCTGAAATCAAGGTATCTATGGGTTTGGTTTTCTTAGACCTCTCTCCTTGGTTTCTTTCTCACATGGACTTCCTTCTCCGTGTTTTCTCTTCTTATAGGTGTATGGGATTAGGGCACACTCCAATGACCTCATTTTCATTCTATCACCTCTTTAAAGACCCCATCTCTAAACATAGTCACATTCTAAAGGACTTCAGGTTATTAGCACTTCAACATATGAATTTGGAGGGACATGATTCAGCCCAGAACATAGGCTAAATTCAACAGGTTAGGGAACAGAAGAATCATGACCTTAATGTGTCATGTTAGCAGATTACGTATAAAGTTACCTCCACAGGGACTCCCTGGTGGTGCAGGTGGTTGAGTGCAGCGCTGTGAAGCTGTCCGCAGCCTCTGCAATGCTGGTTTGATCCCAGTCAGCTGGCAAGGTTCCCACATGGCACAGCAGACCTCTCCTGTCATGCCTGCTGTTCCCCTCAGCAGTGTATTTCAGTCAGTCTGCCTGTTCTGTTCCTGGCTCTGTCTCTGGTGAATTCTCTCACCCTCCTGCACATCTGGCCTGTATCTGGTTCTTGTATAAAATAAATAAATAAATCTTTAAAAAAAAATTGCCTCCACAGTGAAAATACCTGGTGGATACCACCTTAACCAAGGACTCAAACTTGGTATCACCCAACAATGACATCCTGATGTTGGGCACCCCATGTGATGAGGTGAAAAGCAAGTAGTCTTCAATTGTTCTTGTCAATTAACATTTAGACTGAATATAATAATGAGTAACAATGAGACAAATCCAGCTTGTGGTACATTCTATAAGATAATATCTCAACTTTTAAAAATATGTCTATGTTAAAAAAATCTAAAAAAGATTGGAGGATTGTTTAGATTAAAGAGACTAAGACAATATGCAAATGAATGTATGAGCATTAATTGGGTCTTGGATTTTTTTCTTTAAAGATTTATTTATTTATTTATTTATTTGTTTATTTATTTATTTATACAAGCACTGGGTACAGTCAGAAGCCCGGGAGGGTGAGAGAATTCACCAGAGCCAGAGCGGGGCGCACAGCAGGCAGAAGGACCGAAGTACACTGCTGAGGGGAGCAGCGGGTGGCAGGAGAGGTCTGCATGCCAGGTGGGACCCTCCTCCGGTGGCCGGGGAGCAGCCGAGGATCGAACCGGTGCTGCAGAGGTTGAGGGCAGCTTCGCAACCCAGCTCTCAACCGCTGCGCCAGCGGGGAGGCCCGGGTCTTGGATTTTTAAGTCAGGTTTAAAGCACTTTTTTAAGGACAACTAGGGAAAACTGAATATGAATTGTTTAATATATATTATTGAAATGATATTAAATTTGGAGAGCATGACTTTTTTAGAAAGTGCAAAACACAGCTAGTCTGATTTCCTTCGATGCCTTTTGGTCTTTGATAATCCACTAACATGTACACAGTTTGATAAATAATAGAATGCAGCAAACCATCAGGGATTAGAACACTAAGTTTTAAGAGGCTCCCACCCTTTGTTGACCATTAAATCTTTCTCTTCCTCATCATTCCAGTGACATTTTTAAAGTGGCTCTGGTTTGTGAACTCAAGAAGACAGAGTTTTTTGCCCGTTTTATTCCTCAATATACCACATTTAGAACTGTGGTGCATAGTAAGTGCTAAATAAATGTTAATTGGCTCAATGAATTGGGTTTAGGAAATTAATTGATACTGGCATATTGATTTCTATCTATGTCGAACAATGTGAAATGCTTATTAATTCTACTTATTTATCAAAGATCTTAGTTTTCTTTATAAACAATCTTATCAACTATGAAAAATGACTGTTTACTTGCTCCTAATCCTTGCAGATTTTATTTCCCCTTCTCAGTATGCTGGCAAAATCTCCAATACACCAACATTGATTAGAAGTCCTTCCTTGGGGGGGATCAACATGGCGGCGAGGAAATGCTGCGAGTAAGATCCCCCATTAAAAAAAAGTTAATAGGGAGGAAAAGCGTTAGGTCCCAGTAAGAACTGGGACACGGAAGATAAATGGACGACTCCAGCAAACTACCCGAAGAAGAAAGTTGCCATAAAAGAGGACTAGAAGGGAGGAAAGCTCAGAACCCTGCTACCCTCCCCCACCCACAAAGTCGGCACTCTCCGACCAACAGAAAGGAGGAAAAAAACAAAAAAAAACCCTATAACAACCAACAAGAACAAACTACTCATCAAACAGGACTGTGAGTGGAAAGGAACTATTTCAGCCACCACACCCTGTGAACTGGAGCTGTGGAGAACCCTGTAGGATTCGCCATGGAGGTGAGCGAACTGCTCCAGGCGCCATTAGAGAAAAACAAAGACTCCCGGAGACCTACAAACAGCTCCAGGCCAGCCGGTAAGCTTGTGCGGGAAAGCAGCGCGCTTGAAAAGCAAACACAGATCGCGGCTGCCCAGGTCCCCACACCTGCGAACTAGGCTTGTAGGGAGACGTGCAGGGGCCCTAGTAGGGGAATGTCCCTCACTGAGTAATCAGAAACCAGGCACCTAGGCACAGGAGCGGGGTGCAAAAGGCACCATTTCTGCAGACACTGAACTGGGCTACAGCCCATGTCCTGGACCTGAGGGCTTTGGAACTGGGACCTGGGGCACAAAATTCAGGGCATGGGTTCCCCACGACGGTGGGGCACAAGGTAGACACAGCACCCCAAAGCTGTTGAGGCTTTCCCCACCACTCCCACTCTGTTCCCCAACCCACGGGGTGAGAAAAACAGCTCCCCAAGGACACTGGGAGAGATCTCTGGCGCCACCTAGTGACCAGAAAAAAAAATCACCAACACCCCATAGAACAGGGACCTTTCGTCAGTAAAGACTGCTTGAAACCAGCAGAAGGCTCCTGGAGGAGCCAGTGGTGAGCTGGGAAGTTCGCCCACACCAGGCCCCTTCTGACCAGCAGTCTGAGCCCAGAGGCGGAGCGGGAACCCACCGCTGGGGCAGACCGGGTGCGCAAGAGTGTGCCTGAGACCGGGCGTGCAGGGAGTGTGTCCCGCATCGCCATTTTAGAACAGGAACATTTCCCAAGTAAAGACTGCCTGAACCCAGCAGAAGGCTCCTGGAGGAGCCAGAGGTGAGCTGGGAAGTTCGCCCAAGCCAGGAACCTTCTGGCCTGCAGTCCAAGCCCAGAGAGGGAGAGGGAACCCACCACTGGGGCAGACCAGGCGCAGCGGAGTGTGTCCCTGCATCAGCACTTTAGAACAGGGACCTTTCTTCAGTAAAGACTGCTTGAAACTGACAGATGGCTCCCGGAAGAGCCAGAGGGGAGCGGAGAAATTCACCCAAGATGCTGGCCAGTCCCAGCAACACAGTATCCCAATGCATACAGCAAATTAGAAAACATACAGTAGAGAGTAGAAGAACCACATGCAACCTAGCAACTCCTCAGGAAAAAAACACACCACAAAAAGAAAGCCACCCCCCAGATTGCAACGACAGTAACTTGGAAGAACTTCTGAGCCTTCCAGAAAGAGAATTTAAAATTGCCATGATTAAAAAAATGACAGAACTCATAAAGGAAAACAATGATAAGGGAAAAATAATCAACGATCAGAAGAATGAAATTGAGTCCCTAAAGAGGGAAGTAAAAGAAATGCAGGAGATCAAAGAATTAATGGAGGCACTAAAGAAGTCTGGGAAAAGCAATGAAAGCAGAATAGATGAAATGGAAGAATGAATAAGTACTCTTGAAGACACAGAAATAAAAAGAACCAAAACAGAAAAGGAAAGAGAAGTAAGAAGGAAAAAGACCGAAGAAAGACTTCGGGAACTATCTGACTCCATGAGGAAAGGAAATATAAGAATTATAGGAATACCAGAAGGAGAGGGGAGAGATGTAGGAACAGAGAAAATATTCAAGGAGATAATTGAAGAGAACTTCCCAAACGTGAAGAAGGAGCTTAAAATTGATATACAAGAAGCAAGAAGAACACCAAACTTCCACGACGAAAGGAAAAATACAGCAAGACACATAATAGTAAAACTCCCAAGAATCCAGGACAAGGAAAAAATAATGAAGCTGACAAGAGGGAAGAAACAGATAACATTCAAAGGAAAACTAATGAGGCTGACATCAGACTTCTCCTAAGAAACACTACGGGCAAGGAGAGAGTGGAGGGACAGAGTCAACAGACTCCAAGAAAACAGATGCCAAACAAGAATACTCTATCCCGCAAAGCTCTCCTTCCTCTATGAAGAAAGAATAAGGACCTTCCCAGACAAACAGAAACTCTGGAATTTCATTACGACTAAACCCCCACTCCAAAAAATACTACAAGGAGTCCTAAAGCTAGAACCTCAGAGGGACGAATAACAATGAAAGAAGGCCAAAAAAAAAGTTATTGAAAGAATAAATAAATAAAATCAAAGGAAAGACAAACACAATGGCAAATACAGATGCTAACATATCAATATTAACTCTAAATATAAATGGACTATACTCTTCAATAAAAAGACAGAGTCGCAGGCTGCATTAAGAAACAAAACCCAACCTTTTGCTGTCTCCAGGAAACACATTTAGCTACAAAAGATAAAAATAGACTCAAAGTTAAAGGATGGAAAACAATCCTACAAGCAAATGGACCAAAAAAGAAAGCAGGAACAGCTATACTTATATCAGATAAAACAGATTTCAAACTCAAAAAAATAAAAAGAGACCCCAATGGTCACTACATTATGATCAAGGGGACAATACTTCAAGAAGAAATAACGCTGCAATTGTATGGGGAATATAAAAATAAAATTTATTATTTTAAAAAAAATGAACAATGATGTAAAAAATAAAAAAAAATAAATTAAATTGTAATCACTTCAAAAATACAGAAATAATTAAAAAGAAATTTATCCAAGGTATAAATACTTACCCAATGCTTTATAAATGTAATTCCTATCCCAACAATGAAAAATAAATCAACCTTTCAAAAAAAAAAAAAAAGAAATAACACTCATTAACATATATTCACCAAATGAAGGAGCACCAAAATAAATCAGACAACTATTGTCATCTCTGAAAACAGACATCAGAGAAAACACATACGTAGTGGGAGATTTCAACACACCACTATCAACAATGGATAGATCAATGAGACAAAAAATAAGTAAAGACACTAAAGCTCTAAATAAGGATCTAGAGCGCTTGGGCCTAACAGACATCTATAGAACACTAAACCCAAAAAACACGGAGTACACATTTTTCTTAAGCGCACACGGATCATTCTCCAGGACCTATCACATACTGGGGCACAAGACAAACATCAACAGATACACCAAGATTGAAATCATACCAACCATCTTTTCTGACCATGAAGGCATCAAACTAGAAGTAAACCATAAAAAGAAGGCAAGGAACTCTCCTACCTCATGGAGATTGAAAACCACACTGCTGGAAGACCACTGGACTAATGAGGAGATCAAAGAAGAAATTAAAAAATTCTTTGAATTGAATGACAAGGAGGACACCAATTTCCTAAATGTATGGGATGCAGCAAAAGCAGTAATAGGAGGAAAATATATAGCAATACAGGCTCACATCAAGAAACAAGAAAGAACTCAAAGAAACAACCTAATCTCAAAGCTCAAAGATCTAGAAAAAGAACAACAAAAAAAATCCAAAACCAGTAGAAGAAAAGAAATAATAAAAACCAAAGCAGAAATAAATGAAATTGAAACTAAAAAAACAATCCAGAAGATCAATGAAACCAAGAGCTGGTTCTTCGAAAAAATCAATAAAATAGACAAACCCCTAGCCACACTGCAAAGGAAAAAAGGGAGATAGCACAAATAAACAGGATCATGAATGAAAGAGGAGAAATCACAACGGACACAGCAGAAATCAGAATAATCAGTAACTACTATGAACAGTTATACGGAAACAAGTTCAACAATCTAGAGGAGATGGACAAATTCCTACAACTCTACAATCACCCAACTCTAGATAAAGGAGAAATAGAACACCTAAACAGACCAATTACAAGCAGCGAAATTGAAATGGTAATCAAAAACCTCCCCAAAAAACAAAAGCCCAGGACCTGATGGATTTACAAATGAATTCTACCAAACATTCAGAGACGAATTAGTGCCTATCCTTCACAAACTCTTCCAAAAAAGTGAGAAGGAAGGGACAATCTCAAACACGTTCTATGAAGCCAACATTACACTAATACCAAAACCGAACAAGGACAACACAAAAAAGGAAAACTACAGGCCAATCTCCCTAATGAACACTGATGCAAAAATCCTCAATAAAATTTTGGCTATCAGAATTCAACAATGTATCCATAAGATAATTCACCACGACCAAATAGGATTCATGCCAGGGACACAAGGATGGTTCAACATCCGAAAATCAATCAATGTTATCTAACACATCAACAAAAAGAAATATAAAAACCATATGATAATATCAATAGATGCTGAGAAAGCTTTCGACAAAGTGCAACACCCATTCATTGTATATGATTTTCTGGGAATGAGACATTCTATGCTGTATAAAATGCTTCAAAATGCAAAATACATATTGCATATTCCAAATCAACCAACTTTTGGGTCCTTCTGGCAAATGAAACCCCAGGTCCTTAGGATCGTTTTCTCTTTCTTTGCATGTGAAATTTCCGCTGCTCAGCTAATTGCAGTGACCCTGAGATCCCAGCACAACAGCAGTCTAACAAAGACAGCAGCAAAGACTCAGAAAGAGATTGACTTTTTTGAGAGTCAATAAAAATTCACCTATTATCTATTTCCTGCAAAGAGGTCAGCAAGCTGGTCTCTCCCTGTGGCTGAGGGAAGCTTAAGAGCTCAGAATTCAAAGAAGGGTTTCAGGATTCACTGTGCTCAGCTTTCTTTCATTTCTTGTCCTTCTACACACAGATATACACACACACCCTTAACCTTCCCATTCCTGTCCTGACATTTGCTTTTTTCATCACTGTCTGTAAAAACAAGTGTGGCTTCTGAGATCCATGAAAAGCAACCTCTTGGGTACAAAATATAAATCACAGGTGTGTGAATCATCACCCCAAGAGCTGGCATGCTGTTTACTTGCCTCAGAGTCTGCATTTTCACTTAATGCTGGAAATGAGCTTTTGTACGTATGTGGGGTGCAGGGAGGGGGACGGTGGGCATATAAAACACAATGGTTTCAGTGACTCAGAACTGGCAAAAGTCTGTGTGTGGGCAGAGATTGGAGGATTCATTCTCGCATCTAATCAGTCTTGAGAGCAGCAAAAATGTGGAAAGGGAGCCAGCTTATCAGCATATTGACATGCAATGAAAGCTCCCTCAACTGCTTCCCAATTTCCTATGCAGAATAACTGAGAAAGAAAGACACTGTCAGAGGAAAAAAATATCTGCTTGAACATTCTCTTTAACTAGAGGAGTGATTCATTTTCTGGGAATACACTATCATTTGGTCTCTATCACACTGAAAGAACTGACTGGGGCAATCAGTTCCACATAACATCAGTTAAACCACCAGTGGAGAGGAAAAAACCCAAATCAATAATAGTTGTTTCACCGACTTGATGGGTTACTTCAGGTTGTTTGGACTCATTGGTTGACTTGTGGCCTTAGCTGCTGCCACATCTGTGGGGACCTCAGGCTGAGGTAGACCTTGCAGGAGGCTGGCAAAGTACAAGGTGACCACAGGCTTGACCCAGACACCTCACAGAGGGGAACGACCTTCCTCAGGTGTGGTCTTGGTCATCCTGGCAAGCACTGTGGCAGAGTCTTGGCAGATTGCCTTTGCTGAGTGTCTTCTTCAAGAGGAGCACTTTACTTTTAACAAGCTAGCGGGGTAGGGACTGTCATCCCTGCTTGTTCTTTACTTGCTTAGAGATTTTAGAACAGTCATTTACTTGGTTAGTGGGCATTGCAATTTGGATTTACCTCTGTCCATTGCCAAATTCAGAGTTCTCTTCAGGATACCATCTGCCTCTCATGGTGTGGTGGCTGAGCACACAGGTTCTGGAATCTGACAGACCTGGGTTCAGATCCTGGCACCACTACTTGCTATGGAAACTGGGGCAATTTACTTTTCTAAATTTCATCCTCCCATCTTCAAAACAGGAATGATACATACTCATGGATACCGTGTTTATAAAGTCCTTTGCATATTATAACTGCAGAAAAGTTTACATGTTTTTATTTCCTTAACCGTTATTCTTAGTAATATCAGTAACAGGACTGAGAAGAGATTGTCTTAAATCCATACTATGGCTCAGCTTTCCTCTTTCCTTGATTTTACCACTTAGAAATCCCTGACAAAGTCTCTGTGTGAGCCATAACACAGGTGTCAGTATTTAATTGCCCACCTCTAAGTTTTAGAGAGCATTTACTAGTTCATGACTGTAGGGTAAGGAAAAATGTCAGGCTTTTCTGTCCTCCCGCCATCAGGATAGATGATGGATCCTTGCGGTCCTGAATGCATGCCTGATGGCGGGCACCTGGAGTAGGATGTGGGCATAGGTAGATGGGATTCACCTGGACTAAGACTGGGCTTTTAAGGGCGGCGTCACAGGGACGCCAGAAGAAGCCAAAAGAGAAGCCGAGAAGCAGCAGAACAAATGGAAGAGCAGAGAAGCAGAGAGAACGCCAGAGAGCCCAGATAGAGTGAGGATTTGCTGGGGGCTGGGAGGATTGCTAGCCTCCCGGCCCCCCAGCACCCCTGCCTGCCATATGCCTGGTGAACCCCAATAGAAGACCTGCAAAAACCCACTGAGGACACTTACTCCTCCTTTACCCGGTCTGCTGGATCAGGAAACCTGCTCAGTGGTCCTTCCTGCCCCTACAACAACACAGAGATTTCTACTACACCTGCTTTATTCAGCCAGTATTTGAAACATTCCTGGTGGTTGCTTCCTCACACTGACATGCTCCTGCATAGACTGGGGGTGAGGTGGGTGCAGCAATGAGAGGGTCTTCACCAAGTCTCACTGGCCACCAATAGTTGAGTCACCTGCCTAAAGGAAGGCAAGGAGTGACCAAGAAAATGCTGGCGGTAAAACTCTGGAATTCCTTTTTTATGAAGTTCCAGAACTGAAAAAACTAAGACAATAGAAGTCGGACCAGTGGTTACCTCTAGGGGATTAGAATTGACAGGGCCATGGAAGCTTTTGAGGATGTTGGAAATGAGATCCTGAAGCACGACATTCAAGCCAGACACCTACAGGGTACGCCCTTGACTGCGTGTGCTCGATTAAGGGGGATTTAAAGCTTAGTCCTAGAAAGCTCCCTTGTGCTCACTGCAGGATGTGATGAAATATGATTAATTAAGATGCACTCACCCACCTGTGGCACAGGTAACGATTAAATTGATTGTTCCTTTGCAAAAAGCGGACAGCCCAAATGAGAGCTGACCCAGGCAGGTAATCACATTGTGGAAGGCGGGGACACAGCCCGTTACCTACAGAGCAGCAAACTGAATGCCTTTCTGGTTCATTCTCACTCACTAACAGTAATACTAGCTACCTTCGGTCAAGTATCTATTTTCAGCTAAGTATAAATAAGTCCTTACAAGTGCCTTGTAAGGTAGGCGTCTTTTGTTCCATTTTACAACTGAATTAGAAATTGAGAGAGAACTTACAACAAGTCAAGTGCTGAATAAGGTTTTAACACTGGTCTGTCTGCCTTTCTGTTGGAAGCACAGGCTCTGGAGAAGAGTGCCCGGGTCCGAGCCCCAGCTCTGCCTTTCCTCGCTATGTAAACTTGGGCCAGCTCCTTGATTTCTCTGTGCCTTCATTTGTTCATCTGTAGAAATGGTAATAATGGCAGCTCTGTATCCCAGGGTTATTGTATAAGTTAATCTATGGAAAGCACTTAGAGCACAGTACATACTTGGAACAGGTGGAAAGAGACAAATGCTGTTGCAATTATTCTATTGTATGACACCATCTCTCAAAAGTAGAAGCGTCAAGTGTGGCAGCTCCTGCCTCCATGGTTGGCAATGCCACTGCTGCCACCATTGCTCGCCAGTAATTGGATGAAATAAAGAGTGGCTGTACTGTGGATGCTCACAAATAGAGTACGTAAGACCCTCTTCCCCTGTGCGCTGGACTGGACAGTCAATGACGGGTAAGATCGGGGGCAGACTAAAGAAGGCACTGGCCAGCCGCATGTCTGTGACTCCTGACGACCTAAGACAGGCGCAGTCCCCGAGGGGCTTCATCATAATAAACTTTGGCGTTCAGATCAAACAAGGCCTACAAGCCTATAAGCCCAATCTAGGCAATAAGCCTGCAGTAAAAAACCCCTTCTTTGCTTGAAAACAAGGCTGCTAAGAGCCTACAAACAAGCCTGATGGAATTACCTACAAAACAGTTTAACCATTAACCAGTTAATCATTGTTTCTGAATAAGTAGTAACTTAGCAACTTGTCCATAATTAATTCTCTTACCTGACTTTTTCTATATATGTAAAAATCAGTTTCAGGAAATGTAACCACATATGCTTAGCAACTTGTAAACTATTAGCTAGAAAATTGTATTTTACGCCTAGGTAACAAGAAACATTGTTATGCTGGGAAAATAGAT
This sequence comes from Talpa europaea, assembly GCF_964194135.1. Taxonomy (NCBI): domain Eukaryota; kingdom Metazoa; phylum Chordata; class Mammalia; order Eulipotyphla; family Talpidae; genus Talpa; species Talpa europaea. Next base: position 81,184,056 of record NC_140072.1, on the reverse strand, counting down.
TTTGTGTGACCTAATGCCTTTTGAAAATGTATAAATATGCGTAATGATTTGAGCAAATTACACTCAGATTTTCACTCTCCCTTGAGTGTGTCTGTGTGTCATTCTTTCTTGTCCCCCGCCCTAATTCCTTCGACCACCTTTTGCTCGTTCTCACTCAACCCTGAGATTGTCTCCATCTCCCGCCGCCACTGAGCTGGTCTGCGGCAGTCAAGTCCTGTGACTTTCTGAGATATGAAATAATATTTTCAGACATAGCCAGACCATGTTTGCTTTTAAGTAGCAAAAGTCCTCAGGATCTGGCAGGTTCCTGGTATAGCCTTCCTCTTTCCCAGGAGAAGTCCATGGTCACATGCCAGGTGGTGAGGTAGAGGCCTTGAGCTTCGCTTCAGCTTTTCTGATCATGTCTCCATTATCCTCAAAGTGACATAAGAGAAAATGTTCTACACTTGGGGGCAGTTCCTGTGTTGTTGGACACAAGAATCTGGAAGCTGATTTCTCCAGTTTGTTCCAACAGGTTGTCTTCCTAGATCCCCATCAGATTCTGGAAAGCACCCTCTGCTGGATCTACAAGGTGACAACTACCCTTGTGTAAACAGGACCCCACCTCTGAGGTCACCTGCTATTGGCCCAGTCACAGTCACTTTCCAAGAAATCAGGCCTTGGAAGTAAGAAATGTTCATGTCAATCTAGCTGGCCTTTTTAAATGGAAGATATGTGACTAAAAGAATTTGGGCAGTCCACTTTACACTTTACACTTCTTGGAAATATACTGGAATGGAACTGTGGAGCTTTGAGAGACAGGGAGAAGGAAAGGAGGAAAAGTGGAAGATAGGAAGAGGTTGGGAGGGAGGGGGAGAGAGAGACACTCAGATGAGAGCAGAGACAAAGGCAGAGAGAGGCTGGGAGGCTCGTCTCTGAGTTGTGAAACCACTGAGCTTCCTCATCTTTAAAATGACCCTTCTTATTTAACTGGCCCCTGTTGGTATCCACTATTAGAATTGAAAAGGCTAAACAGCTACTTTTTTTTTTTTTTTTTTTTTGTGGGACTCTCGCCGGTGGCCGGGGAATGAACCAGCGCTGCAGAGGCTGTGGGCAGCCTCGCAGCCCAGGGCTCAACCGCGGTGCCACCAGGGGAGGCCCTAAACAGCTACTTCTGTGCTGAATCATAAATGAATACCATGCACTTCATCCATTTCTCTAGAAAGCCTTTCCAGAATCCTAAATGGAGTGAGGAGCCCCTCAAGCACTGACACTTCCCTTACACCATGCATTTAGCTTATCTTAGCCCTTAGCTGTGTTTCTCTTAAAGTTTAAATTGCTGGCATTAAAAACTAATTTGCCTATAAAATCCTTAAGTTTTCAAAAATGCAGTCATGGGCCTCCCTGGTGGCGCAAGGGGTTAAGACGCAACCTATGAAGCTATCGCAGCCTCTGCAGCACAAGTTTGATCCCCGGCCAGGGAGTTGCCCACATGGTGCAGCAGTCCTCTCCTGACTCACCTGCTGCTCCCCTCAGCAGCGTACTTTGGTCAGTCTGCCTGTTCTGCTCCCCACTCTGTCTCTGGTGAATCCTCTCACCCCCTGCACCTCTGGCCTGTACCCCAGCTCTTGTATGCATAAATAAATAAATCTTAAAAAAAATTCAAAAATACAGTCAATTAATTTGCAATGTCTAGATTTTTGTCTCACCTCTGTAGTTCCTGCATTGTTTATATTTTTAGTATTTCATAGCTAGACTTAGTTTATATTAATTTATATTTATATCACTTCTTTATTTTTTATTTTTATTGTTTTTAATTTTTTACATCATTGTTCATTTTTAAACAATACTTGCTTCCCCCCATCCCCTCAGGTGTAGTCCCCATAGAGTTTCCTTCCCCAATGCACCTGCACACCATCACCTCAGTCCCCTGTGCTCCTCCCTCCCTCCCTCTGATCCCTCTCCTCCTCCCCTGCAGGATGCCTCTGATTTATAATTGTCTGTTTTTGCTTTGTCGTGTTTTGTCTTGTTATTTTTTTTTACACTGATGTCTTATTTGGTCCCCCTATATTCCTGCTATAAGCAAAACCATCAGATATTTTTCTTTTTCCTTCTGACTTATTTCACTGAGCATAATTCCTTCTACTCCATCCATGTTGCTGCGAATGGCATGAGTTTATCTTTTTTGAATGCTGAATAATATTCCATTGTATCACTTCTTCTTTAAATCGAGCTTTATCCTAAGAAATTTTTAAGAATTGAGGGTTTGATGGGCTGGACTGGATATATATATATATATTTCAACATATTTTTAAGTAAATATGCACCTAATTAAAAAAAAAAGACATTTATGCACCCCTTAAAACCATCTTATTCATCGCTTTGGAAACTCCTACCCCAGACTATTAGCTCCTTGAAGGAATGATGATCTAGGTACATCCAACTCCCCACCCTCAGGTCCAGGGCCCAACACTTCTCTTTTACAGAAGTGTCACATAAACTGTCAAATTCATAATTAACTTACTGTCCACTGTGCATGTAAGGTCTTGTCTGCATTGTTTACTGCTCCGTCTTCGGTATTCTCAACTAAATCTGGTACCTAGTTGATGTTTGATAGATAAGTACTAGATAAGTGAATCTGTGCATTGATAATGCAAACTGTTCCAGAATATTCTACAGCCACAACTGTCAAAGCAAGCTGCTCCTGACTGGTGGCGACACTTGGAGGCAAGCACTGTTGTTCAGAACCTTGCTTCTCTCATTTGATCAATGGGGCTGGTCACACTAGCAGGCCTTGTATTTTAAGTTTCTACAGCTGATACAAAGCAGTTCTCTATTGCTAATTATTCACACATTGGCAGGTTTTGTGCAAAACAGCTATGTCATTTGCACAGCCCAGTTCAAAATGAAAAAGCTTGCTCAAAAAAAAAAAGCATGTATGATGTAGCAATTCCATTTCTGGGTATATACCCAAAGGAATTGAAAGCCGGATCACAAAGATATATTTGCACATCTGTGTTCAAAGCAGCATTATTTACAACAGCCAAGAGGTGGAGTGAACCCAAGTGTTCATCAGGAGATGAATGGATAAACAATAGATGGTCCGTCCATATAATGGAATAACTTTATAAAGGAAAAGAAATTCTGACACCCGCCACCACATGGATGAACCTTGAGAACATTATGCTACGTGAAATACGCCAGTCACAAAAGGACAAATATGGTATGATTCTATTTATATGAGATCCCAAGAATAGTCAAAATTAGAGACAGTAAGTAGAAAAGAAGTTGTGAAGGGGTGCAGGAGGTGGGGGCAGGAAGTTTTATTAGTGGATGTAGAGTGTCAGTGTTGCACGATGAAATGAGTTCTGGAGCTGGATGGTGGAGATGGTTGCAATGTGAGTGAGCTCAACACCACTGAACTGCACTAAGGGTTAAGATGGTGAATTTCATGTTATCTATATGTTGCCACAACTAAAATTTTTAGGTAGGAGAAAAGATTTCTCTTTTGTGGTCTCTTTCTAACTTGTCAGGGGTTTTCATTTTCAGTATTTAATGTGTTTTTTTTATTAAGTATTTAACGGGGTACTTCCCCAGGCACAAGGATGTATGGGATAAGAGCAGACTCTTACAGGTGCTTAGGACCCCATCCTGTGACTGAGCATTTGGAAGTGTGCGTCTGACCTGAATCTCCTGACCTCGTACCCAGAGGCCCTTGGGAGACAGAAGAGTGGCTGCTGAGCAGGGCAGAGAGCGGGGAGTCAGAGGAGCTGTGCTGGGGCCATGACTGTATGAGACAACACTCCCAGCCCTCAGTACCTGTTTCATTACCTCGTCAGACTTCCCTTGCAAAATACCAGCTCGAAGATGAAATGCAACCACAGAGCACTGACCCCCTAACCCTTCAGAGTGATGTCCAAGCGAGTGCACTGCCTGCACCCCTGTAAAGTCGGTCCTGGTTGTGCTGCAGATACAAAACTTCACCCACCCTGGGAACCCTGACATCTGTGTCGTGCTCGCACTTGGCAATGTGGGCAGGATCTGGGAAGTTACAAATAGAGAGGACAGGTTGGGGGCACGGGCAGAGAGATGCCACCCTTAAAGTGGGAACGACCTTCAGGATTCAGGGAAAGTGGGCGGTTTTGGCAGCATCTCCCACTCCTACTTAAAGCAACCAGCCAGAACTTGCAGGCCACCGGTGGAGAGACTCCTCTTAAACATCGGGTGCCTGAAAGTCCACCGGGAGTGAACACTTGATTTATCTATGTTTCTTACTACAGCAGAATCCCAGCAGATCCCTAGGATCCCATGGAACAGGAGGCAGCTCCCAGATACAGTCAACAAGGGATGTGGCGTAAGCACAGGAAAGAAATCGAGGGATCAGGTACCTGAGAAGCTGAGCCTCAAAGGTCTATCTGTGACTTCTGAGGACTCTTATCCTGATCACAAGGACTTGGGTTTGCCAATGCCACCCATTCCTGTTTTTTCTCAAATACACTGAAACAATGACTTGAAAATTTAGCTACTAAATTGTGAGATTGAGGTCATTGATAAGGGAAATTTTGCTCCATTTAAACACTAAAGTCACATTTCGTAAGAAACAAATCAGTGATGTTTATAACCAAGTTCTGAAATGAAACATGCCTGCTCAGAGGGGATGTATAATGGGATCGTGCTGTGCTATCTCTGTAAATACTGAGAACCATGGTGCTGGGAGGGCACCATTCTGAGCACTGATGCATGCAACCCATGGTGTTCTGACTATTCTGTCAGGCCTATATATGAGTGATTTCTGGAACCCCACCTCTGCCTCTCCACACTGCGAGTATAAGAATAATGCTGTTGAGAACAGGGATTGTCACTCTATAATGCACATGTGAATCGTCTGGGAAATCTTGTCAGACAAGTGCTTCTGACCCTGTAGGACTCTGCATTTCTGGCCAGTTGATTGCGGTCAGGGCAGTGTGGCCACAGACAAGGACTCTGCATTTCTGACAAGCTCCCAAGCACCAAGCGATGCTGATGTCCCTAGTTTCTGGAACACACTTTGAGGTTTAAGGGACTACACCAGTCTGGACTTTAAAGAAATGCTTCGCCTTTCAGTTCTCATGTCCCTCAAAGACAGCTACAGCGTAGACCCTCTTATCAGAGTTCTAGGTTCCAATGAAATATTTCCCTTCCTCTAGGCAGACTTCTTTGACTTCCCTAAGAGAGGAGAGAATTTTCTGTCAGTTTGCTTTCAGGGCTTGGTGCAGGACTTCAATGCACAGGATGTTGCTTTAACTACACATATATACATTTTTCTCTTCCTTCCAGAATATGGGTGACTGGAGTGCTGAGTCCCTATGGGCTGGGTCAGTGCATGGTTCAATGAATTTTCTTTCTTTTTTTTTTTTAAGATTTATTTATTTATTTATACAAGCACTGGGTACAGTCAGAAGCACAGGAGGGTGAGAGGATTCACCAGAGCCAGCGTGGGGAACACAACAGGAAGACTGACGAAGTACACTGCTAAGGGGAGCAGCGGGCACAGCAGGAGAGGTCTGCGCGCTATGTGGGACCCTTGCTGGCTGGCTGGGGATCGAACCAGTACTGCAGAGGCTGCAGGCAGCTTCGCAGCCCAGCACTCAACCGCTGCGCCACTGGGGAGGCCCTCAAAGAATTTTCTTGTGTTAGTTTTCTACTGCTGCTGCAATAGATGACCACAAATCTGATGGTTTCAGACAACTTGTTAGGGCATAGCTCTATAGGTTACAGGGCTTAGAATTCATTTCCTTTTCTAGCTCCCAGATGCTGTCCACATTCTTTGGCTTGTGGCCCCTTCCATCTTCAATGGTTTGTTCAGTCCTTCTCACATTGCATTACTCTGCTCTCCTCTCTTGCTCTTCTCTTCTACTTTGAAGAATTCACCTTACATTAGACCCATTTGGGGAATCCAGGATAATCTCCCTAATTTAAACTGGTTAGCAATCTTAATTTCAACTGAAAGCTGAATTCCTCTTTGCCAGTTAGCATATTAACATATTCCCAGATTCTGGGGATTAGAACATGGGCACTTTTCTGGGGGTGGTATAAGGCCATTGTTCAGTTTTTCACAATGTTTGATTAAATTTTTAGAGTGAATTTATTCACGCTATAAATTTATGTGCCCTATGGGCACAGCTCAGAGTATAGGGGTCTTGAAAAGCTAAGAATTCTCCAGCTCTGGACTTTCTGTGGCCCTTTTGTAGCTTTTTTTTTTTTTTTTTGGTATTTTTTATTCAGACATAATTATAACTGACTCTGGACATCTCAGAAGATGTCGTTAGCCTCTCAATTCTAGGTTTATACACATAGAAACAATCTACACAAAGCCAAAGAACTCAGCTAGCTTCAGCAAATGTTGCTTGAGTATCAGGTTCCATTCTGGGCCAAGACCTAGGGATGGAAAGATGATTCCTGGCATGGGACTCACTGTGAATATCCTTCTGGTGTCACAAGGAGTGATGTAGGCAATTGATGGGCTCCTCTGGGCCAGTCCCTTTCACTTATTAGGATGATCATAGTGGTTTCATGGAGAACCCAAGCTCCCAGTATATAGTCAGTCTGCTTAGAATACTTTTGAAGTATTGCTGAAGTGTATGCAATTTATACAGTATGTGTTCCAAATTGAAGCTTTAGCTTGTGCCCAGGACAGAGAAGTATATTAGGGAAGCATTTTTAAATTTAATTCCTAATTTTTAGTTACGGTACAATACCACAAAACATACCATCTTAACAATTTTTAAGTATACAGTTAATTACACTGTTGTACAACCAATCTCCAGAACTCTAAGGAATCGCATTTCTTAAAGGCCAACTTCACAAGTGATTGAAATTCTAATTTTGCTTCCTGAGGGACTATCTTGAACTTATAATGAAAATTAGCCTGTTACCTATGCCCCTGAGATTTCTCAGCAGATAATGCCTGTGGCTGTATATTCGAATGATATGTGAAGGACAATGACCAAATACCCAGAGATGTTTGTCTTCACAATGCCCAAGCACCGGAAGACTACCTACCAAAATCAACCTCCATCCCGGGAAAGGGTGGGGGTCCGGTCCCTGTGAACATATTTCCGGTAATGAACATGTGCACATTATGTTTATCACGAGTTTTTGTCTCATTTTCATCCTCCACGCTTGCAGGTGACACCTTTTGTGGGGTTCCTGGAGGCATTTCAGAAAGGAGATTTGTTTAAAACTGGTTTTTGTGTTAGTGAAGACTTCAAAACTTTGAGTTTGTTTGTCAAAGATTCTGTTTATATTGCAAGTGATGTAAAATGTATATATTGTAGACATTCAAGAAAAAAAATGTATATATTGTACTGTTTTTCAGAAAGAGTTGTGATTCTTAGGCTAAAATACAGATCCCCGAAGACAGAATTGGTATCTTTTGTTCTTGTTAGGGCCACCAGTGCCTCAACTATGACCAAAAATGTCAGAAAAGTCTTCACCAGCCTCATCTTGTCTCAGTCTACTTGATTTGTATTTATGGGGCCTGAGAGTGACCATCCAGAGCCAGGGGGCCATCGATCAAACAAAATGATAATGATGAGGACAAAGGAAATTTTCTTTTTCAGCCCTATTGTCCAAGGTTTATGTCTTTGGCCTGTCCCAAGAGGCAGAGCCAATTGGGGTATTCTCCAAAATGGCTTTTTATAGGAATTATTTTCTAGTATTCACATTTCATATCTACTAGGTTTCTTTTGCAAACCCTTATCACATTTACTAATTATGGAAAATACAGATGAAACCAGATTTCCAAGGGCCTCTCCGATTTCAGCATGTGGCCACTTTCTATAAATGAAGATTTCTCTCTTCTTTGAAATTGTTTTCTGGGCCGCCTTCAAAGCCAAATTTAACTGTTGGGTCTATGAGTTGTAGAGATCAAGGACCCCATCTAGTGGGAACACATGAAGCTGCTGCTATAGCTGAGTGAAGGTGCCAGGGTGATGGAAATTTCTGTGGCACTCAAGAAAGCCTCTGCAGAAGCCTCAGTTCTAAATCTGCAAGACACCACAGGGGTGGGCAGCCAGGAAGCGCTTTGTAAAGTGACATGTATGGCATGCGAGATGCTCCCTGCGTCCTGTCCTGAGAAGAGGGAAGCCTGATCCTGAGTCATTAGCAGTCAGCCTGCAGAGGAGCCTGGGCCAACTGGAAGATTCTAGAAACCCTGGAGCCTCGGCATTGGCAGTGATGGCCGTGATGGCAGAGTGGCAGTGGAGAGTCGCAGTGAGCTGGAAAAGTCCAGGACACCAGCACTGAGCCCTGGTTCCTGAGGTGTGTGGGGAGTCTGTTCCCCAGAAGGTGAAGGGGCTTTCCTCAGTTGTTTCCTCAGGCAGTTCTCGCCTGGTGGGAGTGGAGTCCAGTCAATGAGCAAAGAGGTGGTGGAGGGAAATTGTTTCTTCTCCTTCTTGTATACTATAAACCTAGTCCCCAGCTGGTCATTTCACACTCTCCCTGGGCCTCTGGAGAATCCACACAGGCTTGTCCATTTGCAAGCCTCCTGGCTCTCCACTGGGCTGTTTCCCTTTAGTGACTAGTTTGTGATCAAGTGCCACCTCACCTGTGGGGACTTCCACTGCCTCTCCAGAAGCTGTCACCTCCCGCCCTCACCATTGTTCTCTGCATGACACCCTGTGGGTTTCCTTCCCAGTGCTTACCACAGCTTGCCATAATTTAATGTGTTTCTGAGTTTGTTATCCCCCTGGCCCCAGGACAGGGACTGCGTGCACCATGTGGCTGAAACCTGGGGCAGCACCTGTCGTCGTGCAGGTGCCCCCTGTGCTTTATGAGGCACGAGAGGCCTGCGCTTAAGCACTGGGAGGCGGGGTGGTGGGAAAGACCCTCGAAGACCCCCGTCTGCTGGCACTGGGCTCGTTTCCTGCCTCTCCACTGGAAGTAGTAATAGCAGTGTAATTTACCACGGGTTGTTAAGGAAATCACATGGGTCCAAAGTGCTCTGCAGATGCAAAGCTCTATCAAGTGCTGTTTCATTTCCATTTGCCAGGTTCCATTTACTGTAAGTGCATTTGCTTTCCCGGAGCTCTCTTTATTAGGGAGAAGAGGCGTGAGGTGGGGGAGGACCCACCGTCCCCCGGAGCCCAGGTCCATACAGGGATCACAGACGTCAGTGATGGGGGTGACCTAGGAGGCCCCCCTGTCCAGGGCTCCTTAGGTCTATCTGCATTTGGAATCAGCTGAGCCATTTGTAGCCACAGACCCAGCCCTCAGCCCCAAGGTTCTGGTTTTATTGGTCTGCAAGGAGGCACAGCACAGGGGTGACAGCTCTGCAGTTGCTTCTAATGTGCACCCAAGGCTGAGGCCCCTGCTGGGATTCACAAGGAGGATAACAGTAGTAACCTTCCCATGGGCACCTGCCCCAGCCCTGTTCCCTCTCTCGTCTTGCACAGGAAGGGAACTGGGTCACATGCCTGGCGGGATTTGTCCCACAGCGGGACTGAGTCTGAGAGGCTGGTCTCTTGCATTGAAGTTGAGAAAGCATGTCTATGCCATACTCAGTCAAAATTCCTGAGAGGAGATTGTGGAAGTCATGTAAATGTGAGGGGGAATCTAGTGCAGCATCCGCATCTGGCCAGAGCACTTGGGACAGAGACATGAAGTCAGCCCTGGAACCGGCCTGGATTGAAGCCCCTGCCCAGGCCCTCGGCCTGTTGTAAAGCTCCTTAGAGTCTCTGGCTGTCACAGCTGCAGCTGTTTTACTGGCTCCAGCAAGTGTACTGGGAGATTGACATAAACCAGGAAAATGCTGTGAGTTTCACATGGGGCAGAGATCAAAGTGGACCATTGAAGGTTGAGAAACCTGGTCAAGTGGTGGATGAAGGCCAGCAGACTTTAAGAAGAAGGAGAACCCCAGAGCCTTTGACAAAGGCTGATTTAGTTTACCTTTGAGGGAACACAGGAGGCTTGTTTTGTTCCAGATGGAACATTGCTCATGGATATGGAAAGGGGTGAGGATGCATCCAAGAATGAGTCAGTGTCCTGTGTTATCTCAGATGTGGCAGAGTTTTCAAAGGTCTCGATTCTGCAGACAAGCTGAAGCTTAGGGATTCTGGGGTGTCAGAGGAGGAACAGGCACTTTTACTTTTTTGAAACATGTACTACATATACAACTTAGAAATTTTAAAACAGATGAACAGATTAGGGTGTGTTTACATGTTTAAGTCTGATAAAGACATTGAACACACACCCAAACATGCAATGTATTAATAATTGCACTGTTTATAAGATAATCACAGGATTACATCTGTATGGGAACACAGTATACCGCAAGTGCTGTGGTCTGATAATGGGCCACAGGTTTAAAGCTGTATTGTATCTTTCTATTTCCTAAGTGTAGCTCAATGACTGGATGCCCTAGTCAGCGCAGCTGCCAGAATGAAATGGCCCAGATCAAGTTAGGGTTCTGGAAGCAAAAGTCCAGGATCAAGGTGCCAGCTATTTTAGTTCCTGGTGAGGGCTCTCTTCCTGGGTTATAGATGACCGCCGTTTTGCTCTGACTCAAACAATGCAAAATGAGAAATAGAGATGTCATTGGTGGCTTCTCTTGCAAGGCTGCTAATCACACTATGAAGTTTCTTTCCTTGTGACTTAATCACTTCTGAAAGTCCTTGCTCCAAATGCTATCACATTGGGGTTATGACATCAACATCTGAATTGGGCGAGGACACAATCCAGTCTATTGCACTACCTGTGTCACAGTATTTGGGAGTCCCATCACTGGTCTTTGAGAATCTGCAAATGTGAAGCTTAACTCAAGGAGCATCTTCCTCCTCGTCTACAAAGCCTGCCCTCAGCCTATTTAAATTTCACAGAACTGCACTGCAGAAAGCAGAGGAGAGAGGGAGCTGGGGATATGTATGGGATGTCAGGGACCTTTGATTACATACATCCTGATACTTCTACGAAACACTACGAAAACATGAAAAATGAAATCAAAGAAAAATATCTAACGATTAGAGAAAAGTTACTGTCCACAGATTATTGTGAAGTAGCAAACTCAGGCTTCCAACCATAAACACAGTGTGAGTCTGTCGTTGACATGTATGCCCGGACACAGAGCGGAGATGGCAGTGTGCGTCCCGTTGAGGGGTCATGTGATTTCTAGTTTCACTGTTGTGCTTTTCTGAATGTTTAGAGTATCTATAAAGAATGTGTTACTTTTATAATCAGACAAAAAATGCTATTGTAAAATACCAATAGAGAAGGAAAGAAGGGAGGCGGGGAGAGAAGGGTAGGAAGGGTTCCGCCGTATCTCAGTAGGTTGACTGTTCCTCTGTCCAGGGGCAGCATGAAGTAGGAGACAGAAAAGGGCAGAGGTCAAAGGGCAGAGAGCAGGGGCTGGGAGCGATATATAGTTCCCCGGACAGTCTGTTCCTTCAACCACTCCTCTGAGTGAGTGGAGGCACAGACACAGCCTCTGCTCCTGCTCCCCCTGCAGCACCCTGGAGTCCACATGCAGAACGGGGTGACCTGCAGGGTGTCCAGGAGTGCCGCACAGCCTCCCCCTCAGAGGGCTGTTCAGGGTTTGATTCCATGCATTGCTGAGTATCTAAGACTTCAGTTATGAAGCATTGTTTAGAAGTTTTGCACAGGGCATAATTTGGGTTAATTAATCTGTATAAACACATACACACTTTATCAACACAATTTGCATAATGGGTTTGTTTAATTTCCATATGCACTCTTTAGATTTCAGGGTAACCAAAAGCTATGCATGTGTGTAGCTGTACACACATGTGTACACACATAACCCTACAATGCATAGGCACACACATATAGCTACACACATAAACACAGGTACTCACATAGCACAAAACACACACACACACACACACACACACACACCCCTCCCCTTAAGAGGCCAGATGCCTGACTCTTGCTGTTTTTCCCCTCTTCTAGATACTCTACCATGTCCCTGAGGGGTCACCTTGCCACCATGCAGCCCTCAAAGGAGGAGCAGAGCGGCAAGGATCTGGAGAGCGCCTGTCACAGGGCGAACCCACACTGTGTTGCTCACATTGTCCTCCTACTACACAGCACTGTCATGTTGCTGAGTCTTTTCTGGGGGAGTGACAGCTGCATGGATACACTCTCGGCAGCGCTGACTCACCCATGGCCTGTGGGGATGTGCTCCTCATTTCATACCCCTCCTGAAGCCCGTCCCCAGGGTGGTGAAGGGTTCTGTTTCCATGTGCCCTTTTCCTACTGGCTGGTCTGCCTCCTTGGTACCATTGCTGGGATGCCTAAGGATGGTTTGGGGAGCTTGTCCAGTGCCAGATGGTGAGTCCCTGGGTCCTGCTCTGTGATCAGGAGCTCCTGCAGCAGGGGGCCCTCTGAGAAACAGCACATTAGTATTCATGTCTCTTGATGGCTCTTAGGAAGAGAACTGGTCAAATCCTTCACTTGCAAGGTTGAATAAGATTCAGAATCGAATTAGTTCAGTAACAAGTGAACTGAGGGTTCTGTGCCTGGTAATGCCAAGCTGAGTGAGAATCAACTGGGGTTTTCTGGAGGATACATCCAACTTGGGTCTGGGATCCAAATCGACTTGGATTCACCAATCATCTACTTTGGTAGTTTATCTATGTCTCCCCAGCAAGAGAATGAAAATAACATACCCCAATTGTGGTGGGGAAGATTAGATGAAGTAACACAAGAGAAGCACCCAGAATAACCAAAAGCTCAGTCATGTGAGCTGGCTCAGTAGTTTGGGGGGGCTCACCCCAAAGGCTGAGGGGCCAATGGGAGCCTGTGGGTGACCAGAAGGCAGGGTGACATGAAGCAGGACATTTGCTAATGGACACATGTCCCTCAGACTCTAGCTCTTTGCTGGTGACCTTGTCCCCAGGCCTTTGTCCCTCCCCCTCCCCAGGAGTACAGGCAACCCCCTACTCATGCTAACCTGTAGCCATGTGCTTGCCTTGACTTCTCCATCCTGTGGAACCAATCCTCTCTTTGAAAATCTCTCTGCCTCAAATGGCTATCATTTAAAAAATAGTAAGTACCGGCTAGGGTGTGGGTATGCACTGTTGGTGGGATTGAATAGTGGTGCAGCCAATGGAAAAAAGTGCAGAGATTCCTTAAAAAATTAAAAATGGAGCTGTCATATGAGCCAGCAATTTCACTTTTGGGCATTTAATTGAAGGAAAAAAATCACTAATTCACAAAGATGTCTGTATCCCTTTGTTCATTGCAGCACTGCTCACAATAGCCAAGACAACAACTTGTGTCCATTGACAGATGAATGAAAAAAGATGTGGAGTGTGTGAATGTGTGAGAGTGTGTGTGTGTGTGTGTATCTTAACAATGCTTTGGCCAGAGGTAGATGCATATGCACCTGTGGTCCCAGGAGTCTACACCATGTAGCCGAGGTGTGTCGTAGACAGTATCACCTAGGTGTGTGTAATTACAACCGATGACATTTGTATAAGAGTGAAATTGCCTAAGGGTGCAACACATTACTGTATACAATCAAAACGAAACCTTGCCATTTGTGACAACATGGATGGATTTTGAGGGTATTACACTAAGTGAAATAAGAGAAAGGTAAGTGCTGTGATTTCCCTTATATGTGGGCTCCCAAACCCAAAACAAAAGAAAGAAAATTCATAGATAAAGAAAACAGATTGGTAGTTATCAGTTTGGGGGTGGGTGAAAGGGGTGAAGAAATACAAAAATTCTGGGCTGCATTATGGAGTCTTTAGCAATGAGATTATCATTTGGGTTGAGTGAGGGGAAGACGGCATCGAGGGAGCTGGCTGCTTGGCTCTAGGGAGAACAAACTGAGAAATCCAAACAGGCGCTGAACCCAGAGGGTCCCACAACTTAGGGTGAACCTGGAGCACGTCAGGACTGCAGGGACCAGGGCTGGCTGAGCACCAGAGAAGAGGAGGAAATTCAAATTAGAGCCACAATGCCATGGTGTGAGAAAAGGTGGCCTCCACCAGGGCGGAAACCAGGCCTCAAACCCCAAAGGGCAGGATGGCTCACTGAGGTCTAGCCTTGGGAGGGTGCTGTGCTGAGCTCGCACCCTCCCAAGAACCCCCTGCAAGGGTCCCACAGGTCTCACTCCCGAGTGCGCCTACATTTCTGCCTGTCTGTAACAACGACAGTGACAATATAGTAACAGAAAAACTCTCCCTGTGCTAGGCACTTCCTTTAATCCCTCCAAAAATGCTTACACAGTAAGAATTTTTGAACTTGTCGATGGGAAAGTGAGGCACAGAGAGGTTCTGTTACTTGTTCAAGGTCACAAAGCTACCAAGAAGAGGACAGAGCAATGAGCCCAAGAGGACTCCACCGGCACAGGCCCAGCCTTCACGGACTGTGGCAGTGGCCTTTACTGACCTCTCTGGCTCCTCATCCTCACCTGTAAATGGCCCAGGACTGTTGTGAGGATTAAATGAGATGTTATGAAATACTAAGTGTGTAATACAGGCTAGCCATAATACTGTCTTCCTGTTATTATTATCGTACCACATAGAAATCCCTGCCTGACATCAACGTCAGCCTCCAACTATCCCAGCCGCTCACCTGCTCAGGGAGGTCAGGGTGGAAGAGCTCAGGGCTTTGTTCAGCATTGGGAAGGAGCCCTTCTTGGCTCCTTTTTTCGTAGTTCAGACTTTCCTGCTATTTTTTCCACTGGAGGACTCAGCCTGGAGACAGATCATTCGATTGGAATTTAAGAGTTGGAAAAGGCCTTGGTGTGTCCAGTTCCCTCCCTGCACAAAGGAGGAAAACACAGCTCAGAATCATGAAAACATTGCTAAGCAGCTCATGCTGGTGCCCTTACTATTCCTTTGTGGGTCTTTTCAACAGGTCTTTGACCTGTTTAAAATGTACACAAACAGCTCTAAGATTCCCTTTTCCTCCTTTCCTTCAAGCTCCAGTCTCACCAACTTTATGTAATGCATGTGATTCTTTCGGCTCATGGCTTCTTCCACTCTTCCAAGCGGATGAGCTGATGCCCAGAGCTTGTGTGGAATCCATGCTGCAGGTGCAGGTCGCTTGCAGGGTACAGGATAAAGCAGGTGGGCCTTGTAATCAGGTTCCAGCAGTCCCAGGTCTCCCTCCCTCCTGGATTCAGTCTCTGAAATTGCCCCACCCAGCTCCATGCCCCGCCCCCCTCAAAATTACCCCGTAGCCAGTGACTACCTTAAGTAGGACAGAAGGCCTTGCAGGTCAACTGGGCTCTTCAGACCCTCGGATCTTTGCCCTGGACAGTAGGCCTTGCCTCGCATTTGGCTTGGCATTGCTGTACTGGCTCTTCTGTCCTTGGATGGAGCTACCGCATTCCAGGTAGATTTATGCCTGTTCATAGGCAGGTGCATAGACCCCTTCAGAACACAGGGGTCAGCTGCCCCAAGCAGGTGTTTGACACCATGATTAAATTAACTTCAAATGGGAGGAATTTTCTGGCTCACTTGTTCCCTTAATAAGCGAATAAGAATCATAAATGCTTAGTTGGAGAAATGAGCCTATTTTCATTCTTTTATATTAGCACAAATCCCAAGAAAGTTAGGAGTCTGAGTAAGATAAAGCACCCCACGCCTCGTACTGGCCCCTTTGCCAAGAGGCTGTCTCAGCAGCAGCCGGGTATGGGAGGGTGGTTCCTCCAACACCAGCCACACAGCCCAGTGTGCAGACAGTGTCAAGTCTATTATACACCCGAGACGCTGGAGACTCAGAGGGGTTATTTTTGATCTATTATACTACTATCATCATCATCATCATCATCATTATTGCTATCATTACTATTTGGAGTTTACATTTTTACTCCTTCTGTGCACATGTTCCAGCCTCCACAAAAACAAATTTATAACTTAATTCAGGAATAGCTTAACTTTAATGAATTAATTCTCATGTTCTCTTCTGCAACCCTCTCTTTCCCCAGGATCATTAAAATAGGATATTTCCTAAGTACAATTATAATTATTATTAATAACAGAAAAGACACTTTATCAGTCAATTAATTGGTGATCAACAAGATTAGAAGCAATGCTTTTTTTAATTGTTAAGAATAAATATCTTAGTGGCATTGCTCTTCATGTAAAGTACTAATTACAAATAATTTCTTAAGAGGAAAAAAATCAAAGCAAGGAGCACAATTTCTGGAATATGGCAGATGCGTGAAAGAGACCATGCCTTTGCCACACTTAAAAGATGTGAATTTACTTGTGGTTCTGTTCAGGCATACACATAAACATACAGCCACGCACATGGAATCTGGACACAGCCACTAATGTGGACAG
Source organism: Talpa europaea (assembly GCF_964194135.1). Taxonomy (NCBI): domain Eukaryota; kingdom Metazoa; phylum Chordata; class Mammalia; order Eulipotyphla; family Talpidae; genus Talpa; species Talpa europaea. The sequence continues at coordinate 81,167,782 of NC_140072.1, read as the reverse complement.
GTTTCCTTTCCCTCCAGCCAGCGGATGACCTTCAGTACACTGGCAGAGATGGTTCTTTCATTGCTATCCACCCGACCAGGGCTGGGGCTGAGCGTGTGAGGGTGCTGCCCTCTGGTGGAAGTTAGGAGACATGCATGCTTAGCCAAGTGAAAAAGGATTCACCACCGTGAGAGCCAGTAAGTGTTAGCTAATTGTGTTGTGTTTGTATTTATCTAACCACTAGCAGAGGACAAGGAAACGTGGAGACAAAAAGGAGCAGTGGCAGGAAAACTCCCACAGAGTCGAAGGCACTGATGAGCACACTGTAGCCTCCTAGTTGTTGATTAAGAGGCTAAGCCTGAGGACTGTAGATTCATGGTTGGGGGTGGGGCTCAGCGCTGGCACCAGGATGACCTGAGCGATTCTGCACAAGCACTGCGGATCCTGCTGAATCCTGAGAGTCTTCAGTATTCACTTCCAGTAAACGCTTAATCTACCCAGGACTGTTCAGGAGATGTGAGGCTTTTCTCCATCAGCTCTTTGAGGCTTAGCACTGAAGTGCCCAGCCATTTTCCACTCAAAGGAATTTAGAAATGAAATATAGATGTGTGTATACTGCAATGGATGCCTAGAAACCTCAGTTCAACCAGGCAGCAATATTCGATGTGCAGTAACAATTTCACTCGGATTCCAAGGAGAAGGAAATAAAATGCTTCCCTGGAAGGGGCGAGCCAGGCACCTAAGAATTTAATCTGAGGGTAATGCAATTATAGGTCAGGATGGAAAGGTCCCTGGTGCATTTGGCAATCTCCTGTCAAACCTTGAAAGATTTGCTGCCTCTAGCTACACCTATTCCTAATTTACTTGTCACAAATAAGATTGGCCCCTTTGCCCAGGAGACAGGCTGTCATTGAGTAAAGAGGCAAGACAGGCAGCCAGCAACTTCTCTTGAGTCTGAACAGTCCCCTTTCCTACTAAAATTTGAAAGAAAAAAATTTCAAATCTTGCATAGAGGATTTTCCAACAGAATAGAAGTAACAGGTTTCTTCAGAGCATAACCAAAGGGGAAAATTCCCATTTAACCCACGGGAAAAATAAGGGAAGGCCCTGCATTCAAGCCACTCTGCATTATGGGAATAGGGGTCAATTAGGTAATTCCTAATTGGGCCTCCCTGGTGGCTCAAGGGGTTAAGATGCAACCTATGAAGCTATCGGCAGCCACTGCAGCATGAGTTTGATCCCTGGCCAGGGAAATACCCACATGGCACAGCAGACCTGTAGTGCCAAGAAGGGCACAGAGCAGGATATCTATGATTAGAGCAGAGCAGGGTAAAGCAGAGTCGTGGAGCCCTCAGTGGCTTTCTCAGGCTTTTTTTTTTTTTTAAGATTTATTTACTTATTTATACAAGCACTGGGTACAGTCAGAAGCGCGGGAGGGTGAGAGAATTCACCAGAGCCAGAGTGGGGAGCAGAGCAGGCACACGGATGAAATACACTGCTGAGGGGGGCAGGAGAGTTCTATCACGCCATGTGAGACCCTAGCCGGCGGCCGGGGATCGAACCGGTGCCGCAGAGGCTGCAGGCAGCTTTGCAGCCCAGTGCTCAACTGCTGTGCCACCGGGGAGGCCCTCAGGCTTTTATTGAGCTTTTACATGTAGTGCAACAACCAAATACATGGCAGGCAGGGGTGCTGGGAGGGGCGGCCAGGAGGCCGGTAGGCCTCCAAGTCCCCCACAAATCTTCACTCTGGCCTTCCCTCTCTTCTGGCATTCTGTCCTGTTCTTTCTCCTCTTCTCTCTCTTGCCTCTGCTTCTCTTGGGGAGTATCTCGATACTGTTGTCATGGCCCACAGAAGAAAATAACATACCTTACAACAACGTAACAAAATGCTGGTGCCCCATCAGGCAGGGCAATCCTAATGGCAAAGAGCAGAAAAGCCTGAAAATCATTTACCCTACAAGACCCCCCCTGACTCCCCACTGCTCTCCTCAGCAGTGTATTTCAGTCAATCTGACTGTTCTGTTCCTTTGTCTCTGGTGAATCCTCTCACCCCCCACACTTCTGGCCTGTACCCCAGCTCTTGTATGCATAAATAAATAAATCTTAAAAAAAAAAAAAAACGGAATTAGGATTACAGGAAGTAAGTAGACCTGGAAGAAGAAAAAGAGCTGGAAACGACCTGAAGTGGAAGGTTCTCTAAAATTTGATAGGAAACTGTTGTCATTTTCAATAATCTCTGGGAAATCTCTTGGTGAGCATCAGCTAGAAGCTACTGTGAACTTTGTTTCTGGTCTGGCTCTAAGACCTCCGGAAGATAAGAGCCTCTCCCACTTCCACCTTACAAAGTTCAGGTAGCTTCCTCTCATTGGAAAACTAAGTCCTACCCTGTAGAGTAAGGTAAAAAGGATCAGGCTTTTCTACCCTCCCGCCATCAGGATAGATGACGGAAAACTGCCGTCCCAAATGCATGCCTGATGGCGGGCACCTGGAGTAGGGTGTGGGCAGAGGTAGATGGGATTCACCTGGGCTGAGACTGTGCTTTTAAGGGCGGTGTCACGGGGACACTAGCAGAAGCAGAGAGAAGCAGAAGCAGAGAACCACCAGAAAAGCAGAGAGAACGCCGGAGAGCCCAGAAAGAGTAAAGACTTGCCACCCCAAGCCAGCACCCCTGCCTGCCGTGTACCTGGTAAATCCAAATAAAAGCCTGCAAAAGCCACTGAGGCCTCCAGGACTCTCTCCTTCTTTACCCCGTCTACTTGGGTCATAGAAATCCTGCTCCGTGTCCCATTCCTGCCTCTACATACCCACACAAAGGAGACTCCAGGAAAGGAAGGTCCGCAATAAGTAGTACTATGGAGTTGTATGGTATAACACAACCACACCCGAAAGCTCTTTAACAACTAGATGTACGTCCTCATTCTGTCAGACAAGTCATTCACTCATTTACTCATATTGCACTGAAAGGAGACCTAATCCATGAGCAAACCATTGTGTAGGGTAAAGAAAATGTCAGGCTTTTCTGCCCTTCCGCCATCAGGATAGATGATGGATCCTTGTCCTGAATGCATGCCTGATGGCGGGCACCTGGAATAGGGTGTGGGCATAGGTAGATGGGATTCAGCTGAGTTAAGACTGCGCTTTTAAGGGCGGCGTCATAGGGGGACGCCAGCAGCAGCCCCAGCCAGCAGCAGCAGAACCTGAAGGAGAAGCCGAAGCAGAAGCAGAGAACGCCAGAGAGCCCAGATAGAGTAAAGACTTGCTGGGGGCTGGGAGGCCTACTTTGCTGTCTCCCCAGCCAGCACCCCTGCCTGCCATATGCCTGTGAACCCCCAATAAAAGACCTGCAAAACTACTGAGGACTCTGACTCCTCCTTTACCCGGTCTGCATGGGATCAGAAAACCTGCACAGTGGCCAGTCCGGCCTTTACAACTGAAAGGAGACCGAATCCATGAGCAAACCATTGCAATGCACAGAAGTGATTGGAGCTGCAGTCCACACGTTCTAACTCTCCCTCAGGCACAGGCTAGGAAGCTACTTCCCCACACGCTTTGAGGTTCAGGGAGCCCTTGTGACTTGCTTTGGTCCATGACAGATGATGTGTGTAGCTTGTCAGGGAAGGCTTAGGAATGGTGGACCCTTCTCCACGTTCTCTTCCCCCTGCCATGGTGACCTTGGGATGAGCTTCTGTCTGCATGAATCCTGGGATGACTTAAAAAAACAGGGCCCTTAGCCAATCTGCAATAGCCACGCAATGTGAGTGAGAGGGAAACCTGTATAACCAACAAAAGTTTGGGGGTTATTTATTTCCGCAGCCAAACCAGTCCATGCTGCCTGACGTGTAATACCTGAAGGACGACAGCAAGCCTGTGAGGATGGCCTGGGGCGGGGAGACTGCTTCTGGATTGCTTGGTGCACAGATTGATCATTCACCACATGTGGCTTTGATTTCATTCCTCTTGGGAGAAGATCAAAGAGACTTGATTAATGAAGGCGACACAGCAGCGCATGAAACACCTCAGAACAAACCCACCCATGCCCCCAGTGTACTCCGCACAAAGAGCCCTCCCCTGCTGGCTCCAGGAGTGGTAAGCTGATCAATACAAGATTAGTGAGGATCAATAAGAGAGGACTCTTTAAAAAATTGTTTTTTAAATGATTATCAGAAACAAGAGCAGAACTGGTAAAAAAGACGTAATCAGAAGAGTGATCACAGGGTCCCTGGATTTATAATTTTCAGACCGACTAGGAATGAGCTGCATCACAGTTAATTGAGGGAGTTGGGAGACCTCTAGCTTGAGTTACCTGTAAAGCCTGTTTGCAGTGGGTGTGAATTAATAAAAGCACAAAATTATGGAACAAGAACGTTATAACAAGATGATGACCATTTATTAAAATTGTTTTAAGTTTATAAATGCCTTAATTTTCTGATCATATATTTCCGTGATATATATATTTTGATATACTGTCTTTGTGTACATCTATATAGACACATACAGTCAATATTTGTATCACTGCACTTACTATTCTACATCCTATTTTCTGGTCTTCCCTTTTCTATTAAGATGCTATAAATATTTCCTGTATATTTAAATATTATTTCTTCACATGACTTAAACTTAACACACTGGTACTTACAACAGAAACAATACATGAGACATTTATTATACAGACATACATCCACTTGTTAATGCTGTGAACATCTTTTCTTTTTTTATGTACAAGAACCAGGGTACAGGCCAGATGCGTGGGAGGGTGAAAGGATTCACCAGAGACAGAGCTGGGAACAGAACAGGCAGACTGACGAAATACACTGCTGAGGGGAGCAGCAGGTGTGACAGGAGAGGTCTGCCATGCCATGTGGGACCCTCGCCAGCCAGCGGGGATCGAACCTGCACTGCAGAGGCTGCGGTTAGCTTCACAGCTCTGTGCTCAACCGCCTGCGCCACCAGGGAGGCCCTGTGAACATCTTTTTATGCTATTAATTATTTTCCCAGGACATCATTGGAAGCAGCTGTGCTCTATTCTATTATATGATCATAATTTATCTAGTTAATTCTCAGTGATAGAAATTTATAGCCCAAAATTTATGAACATTCACGCTTTGTTTTTTATTTTTTTTTAAGATGTATTACTAGACGAGAAGTGGCAGGATCAAAGTGAATGCATGATTTTAAGGATTTTGATGTGTTTCCCTTAAGAGTTATTCTAGTGTGTACTCTTACTAATAGGAGAAAGGGGCTTTTTTTTTTTTTTTTTAATTCCCTTCACCTTTTCCCACTCTTGCAATACTGGGTATTATTTTTCTCAAAGTCTTTTTCAACAAGTAATAACGTTATCTACTTTAATGGAGATATGTTGGATCCCAGTGCAATTTGGGGTACTTTCCTACTTCCTACTGCACAGTTCCAGGGCTCTGGGCTCTGGGGCTGCAGGGCTGAATCCTTCACTGTTCTCTTGGAATAGCCTAGGGCCCTTTCGGGTGCAGGCAGGAGACTCCTGTCTTGCTCAGAACCCCAAGCTCCCTTACCAACCAAACCAATTTAAGGGACACAGAAGCCCTAAATTCCTCTCACAAGGGTTAAGGTAGGGGAGGGCTTATTATGTTTGGCATTTTACTAAAGAAAAAAACAAAGGCTTTGCCAAGGTCACATTGAAGTAATTGGCAGATAAGAAAATAGAATTCCAGATTTTCCTTCTCTGTCCATACCTGGTACCCGTCAGGACTTCTTAAGTCAAATGAAAGGGGGCTTTGGAGTGATAGAAATGGTTAGCACATCTATGTGTGGTATCTCACCCCAAATGAATAAAAGAGCACTCTTCTGGCCTGAAGGTATTTCTTTGGCAAATATTCAGATAAGCACATTTTTTTGATGACTACTGAAGGTTGAATTATTCATTCAATACCTACTATGTGCAGTGAGCTAGAGAGAGCAAAATTGTTGTTGATCCTGTTGGATCAGGACTTGGCGAAGCTACCAGTTTTCAGAGACTTGGTTTCTGACATCCAAATTCCAACCCTCTCTCACGACTGCTGTGGGATGCCGCACCTACTTTGCTGTCTCTTCCTAGATGTCCTCTCTGCAGTGGGGGTAATAGCACACTCAATAGGTGAGGTTGTGAGAATTACATGAGGTGAGCATTGTAAAAGTGCAAATATTGTCCATGATAATTATTCTCTCTCATGGAGCCTCTAGATAAAATGACTTCTATTAGGAGTGACAGCAGCTCCTCTCCTGGAGCCACACTTCTCAGGGCCTGCAGATCAAGCATGGATTACATGCTCTTCAGCTATTATCTCATTGTGAAGCAGCAGTTTCCTAAACTTCATTGATGATAACCATCTTCTGAGATGCCTCTTAAAAAATAAAATCTTCAGATGTCCCAATCTCCCCACATCAGTACCTCCTTGAAAATCTATTTTTTATACAAAACCACAAAAAGTTATCACATGACCTATGTTTAAGTGGCCAATTCAGAGGCTGTAGCCATCACCAGCATCTGCCCACAGCACTTTCCTTCTTCTGAAACCACAACTCTGTGCCCTCTACTGGTCCCCAGTCCCTGGTAAACATGGTTCTACTTTTCAGCTCTATGATTTGACTACTTCAGATACCTCACAAAAGTGGGGTCATGTAGTATTTGCTTTTTTGTGACTGGCTGATGTCACCGAGCAGAAAGTCTTCCAATTGCATTATACCACAACAGGTAAAGCATTATTCCTTTCAGGTTGATGCTATTCCACCATCTGCACAGTTTCCCCTGCTATCTGAAAGCACAGTGTCCTTATGACACCCTTCATAAGCCAAAAAAGGCATAACAGGAAGAAGCAACCACCATTAATTTATAAGGGATATATTTTGAGCATTCCCAGACCCAAAGAATAACTGACCAAGACATATCAAATAGAAGATAAAAGACTAAATAACACTGACATATAGCAAGGCATATGGTCAATACACAACCTGTATAGTTTAAACAATGTATGTAGAGTTTCACTTACCGGAACTGGAAGGCAGCCAGCACTGGAGGGCTGCCAAGCGCTGGTGAAGGTTGTTAGGCTGAGTCCTAGGAGGTCAGGGTGGTGGAGGCATGGGAGCCTGGGGTGTAGGAGACCAAGAGAGTCGCCTATGAACTTTTCATCATTGTCTGAATCCATCAGGACAGGCAGCTCACTGACAGCCATACCTTCTTCTTTGTCTGCGATGGCTGATGCAGAAGATTTGAAATGTGACTTCTTAGTCTTACGCATTTATTCTATCAAACAATTCTTTATAAGGACTCGAACTCTGCTGCAGACCTGCTGAAACCTATATTCCTTTCAAAGCACCATCAAAGTGCAAAGCAGCCATGTAATCTCACACAGTGCTTCTTGCTCAATTCACTGTGAGGAAAATGCTTAATTATGCCCAGTTTTACGCTAAACATGACACCCTTACGAGCTCTTTCAGGCTATTCTGATCCCTTAGGACACATGTTATGGATGAACAAGATAAATCGACATAAAATAACAGGTGCCACAGACACAGTTCAATGCCATGGTGGCTTGATGCCGAGGTGCCCAGGGCAGCGCCAGGGAGGGGCTTCTCGGCTGCTCTCCCTCTGGGTGGGCGCTAGAACAGCCACTGCAGAACAGATGCTGAGTGCCGTTTTCACTTTTCGCCTTTTGTCAGTGATAAAAGCAAAGTCCTCTCCAGTTTCTTTGGGTAGAGCAAATGTACTAATGTAGGTCTTTTGTAAAAGAAAAAAAAAAAAAGTGACCTGACATGAACCTTTGAGAAGTGGGGATGCCTGTATATGCCACGTTTGGTTTATCCACTCATCCATTGATGGGCTTTAGGCTGTTTCCATCCTTTGACATTTCCTTCTGTATACCAGAGTAGCAGCAAAGAGTTCATTCCTGACTCTGCTAGGGCGAGCAGTCAGGCACATTAGGCGCCTTTTGAACATTTCACACCTATTGATCTCACCAGTGCTTTTGAGTCATTCACCAGGTTGAGTGAAGGGTACTTAATTCTCATTAAAGGATCCTTTCCCAGTGCACAGAGGTATTACTGATGGAAATCATTGGTTCTGAAAATAAACCTTGATGACTTACGGCCCTGTGTCCTCCATGTGGGGGAGCCTCAGGGCAGGGGGTAACTCTGGGCTGCCAGCAGAGGCTACAGCATCCAGGATCTGCTGTGGTTTTGCTGAGTTTACAAGACCCTTTCCTTGGGTTGCTCTTCATATTCTGCCAGAGCCAGTACGGTCACCCTATGTGCAGGGGGTAGTTTCACTTAAATGTCTTCTGTGTCACAGTCCCTGCCACCAAGTCCATGCAAATAGAGGCTGCTGTGGATCCGCCACCACCTCGAATGTCCTGGAAGGGCCCTGCAGCTTTTTACCCTGTCTTTGCCCACTGTTGCTTCTAGGGGAGAAGGGTTCATTCACCCAACAGTGAATGCCTGCTAGTCCAACTCTGGGGAGCCCCTTGATGCAATCCTTAATGGGGGAAGATGAGAATTACCGAAGAAGCCAAGGTAGGGGGCCTGCTAAGCTCACTTTCAGGCTACTTCTGGAGGAAGAGGCACAAGGGCCCAGCTCATTGTCCAGAAGGAAAAGTCAGAAATACTTTCGTCTTCTTCTGAAGACCTGGAAAGTAGCTGTAGTGCCAGCAAGGCACAGAGCAGGTCTTCTATGATCCAAGCAGACCCATAAAGGAGAGTCCTGGAGCCCTCGGGGGCTTTTTCAGGCTTTTCATGATCTTTCTGCACAATTTGTAGACGGCAACCAGGTGCAGGACAGGCAGGGGAGTTGGGGGGCCTCCTAGCCTCCTGCGCATCTTTACTCCTTCTGGGCTCCCTGGAGTTCCCTAGTGGTCTCTCCGCTGTCTCTACCGCTCTCTGCTGCACCACCCTCTGCCGCTGCGCTATGTTCTCTGTGCTCCGCTGTGTTTTTGTGACGAGGCCCTTATGGGTCCCTGCGCTCAGGACCCACGCCTGACTCCGGAGCGGCTGTCAGGGGTCAATCATTGCTGCTGATGTCTGGAGGGCGGAAACACCTGATCACTTCCATTTACCCTACAGGAGTTTTACCCCGCCACATCTGTACTTGAGGTCCAGAGAAGGATTTCCTTCTTTACTGCTCCTCTCTCTTTTTCCTAACTGTGCATGTAACCGAGCTATTCACACGGGACGGCCGGCTGGCTGGCGGCTGTGGTGGCAGCAGGAGGTGGAGCTGGACACACGTCCACCATGTGAAAGACCACATTTCTCAGCTTTCTGGGGGGCAACCTGTAGCCACGTGCAGAGGCTCTGGTCAGTGGGAGGTGAGTAAACGCGAAAGGAGCCACATACCTTTTCTTTCCTTCTGTTGTTGGCTGAAACAAACAACTTATTTGAGCTGCCTTCACCCTTGCAGGCAGGAGCGACAATCCCTGGGAATAAGGCAGGAACTGGGGGCAGGGCCTGAGTCTCTGGGTGTCACAGAGCACCACAGTCACATGGTGCCCTGTTACATGGGAAGTGGGCACATTTCTAGTCCCATTATGGAAGCCAAAAGATTACACTCGAATACCTCCCAATTGGAGAACAGGGGGACGGAGAAAAAAAATATGAAGAGAAGGTGGAAGGAGATGAGGTGCGGGAGAAAATGGAAAAAATAAATAACCCGACTCAGCCTTCCCCGTGGGCATTGTGAAGTCACAGCCAATATTTCTGTTGATAGTCATGTCAATGTTTGATAAAGAAACAGCTTTTATGAGAAGATGGTATTATTTCTCTGAGCGCCCTGCTGCAGCACTGCAGAGTGTCACTGTGAAAATCATTATGAATAAGATTATGTCCTCACATTTATCTTTGCAGGCACATAGATAACCCACTCCTAATTATCCACTTTCTGTTTATATTTTGAGGAAAATGGGAAGACCTATTTCCATGGTGATTTATGACACAATTTGGGAAAATGTTATTTATTTTGCCATTATTCTTAGTTGAATGCTCTTAGAAAGACAAAATGATGAGGTGTATAATATACGTCAAGTCAAATATAAACAATTTGGAGACTATCCTTAAATAGAAAAATGTATTCACTGGCTGCCTTCCAATGAAGGCCCCTGGCTGGCCACCACCGCCCCTTCCACACGGGTTGTCTGTTTCACGGGGTCACACACCTCTTAGCGCTTACCCAGTGCAGCCCTCTCCCCTTCATCTGAGAGGGTCCTGAGATAAGACTTAATCAACGCAAAGCAACAGAAGGAACATAAAACTCACTCTCAGTTTAAGACTCAAGAGACTTTCTTCCTTCACGATATGGGCAGCCCCGAGCAACCGTGTGAGAATCCTGCCTACCTGGTGGAGAGACCTGTGGAGTCAGGGGTGGGGTATCCAAACTCCCCAGCTGAGCCCAGCCCCAACCTCCCCACCAGTGAACACAGTCACAGGAGCACCTTGCCACTCCTGTCCAAAGCCTAGCTGAATTGTAGAACCTTTAGGATATCAAATGATTGTTGTTTTAAATCATTTAGTCTCGGGATGGTTTATATATAGTTATTGGCAAATAGAACACTAATTTTTCTTGAATTTTATGGAGTTCTATGTAAGGTTTCTGAGGCAATTGCCTCACAATCCCATTTGCCACACCAGCTTATGCTCTAAGTTTCTAACCAGTCAGGGTTGTCAGATACAGTTGTATGGGTCGCACACTGCATCAACACACCCTGCCACGGGAGCCATGGGGAACACTTGCCTGGTCTTTGCCTAGAGAGGGCACATTTTCTAAATCATTTGAATATTCTTTCTGTGCCCCCACATCATGACTCAGAGTACTGGGTTGAATCAGATCTTAAATTGCTGACCTGGCCTTCAAGGCCTCCTTTAACTGGCTGATGTCCCCTTCTCCTCTCCAGCTTTCTCCAGACCAGCCTCCCACTATCATCTCCAATCTTGGATCAGTGGCATCACTGTAACCCCTACCTTTAGATGCACCCATTCGGCCTTTGACTCAGCAGCAGTTCCCAAACAGGGCCTGTGCCCTCTCAGGGAGGGACAAACTCGTGTACTGAGGCACCAGGACATTTTTCATCTTGTAAATGTCAAAGGATCTAATGTAAGTTTACAAACACATTTTTTTGGGATTTCCAAGCATGTTAAATTAAGGGACAGAGAGGCGACTGTCGTTCCATTTTTGGACTTCTTATGTGGAGGGCAAACCCAGGGGCATTACGCTCCCACCAGAGGGCTTTGCTTCCCTGGCCACAGGCACCCGCACAGCATCTGATCCAGGGAAGCCTATCTCCAGGGAAAATTCTTTTCCTCACAATTCATAGCACAATCAGAAAGTAAAATGTTCCAATATCCCAGGCAAATGGACCATCATGACATGGGATCCACGTTGTCGAACTTTGTAATCTTACCCTTCGTTAAATATTCAACACAGACGATCTGATCTCTTCCTTTTCTCAGCTCCCCCTTCTTCCTCTGCCTGCCCTTCCCCCTCATTCTTCTCCATTTTACCTGCCTTCTGGGAAAGACTGACTCAGAGGTACTTTCCAGACTGGAACACAGACAAGGGGATTTCTAGATATTAGACAAATGTTCATACTCTTTTCTTTGACTTGGGCTCTTTATGGAAGTGCAGGTGCAGCCCAGCAGGATAGAAGCAGCAACTCCCTGGAGACATAGGCCCCACCACTGCAGCTCTCTCTGGGGCTCCTGCAGCGTCACAGCAGCTCTGCTGTGTGATTGTGTCTCGGGACTTCGTGCGGGAAGGGGTGGATGGTGGCCACACGCCCACTCTACAGGTGGGCTGTCAGGACAGCTGGCATCTCAGAACAACTCAGCTTTATTCAGCACTGAGGCTGCACTCGTGAGTTATGAGCTGGAGGTTATTAAGCCTGGTGCCTCTGATCTTCACAGATCTTGAAGGATGAGAGGAGAGGCCTAGATGCAAACTATACATGTGGGATAACAGTTTGGCACTACATGCTGCTGGGAGCTGCAAAATAGAAGCAGTAGTAATCTAATATTATATTATCATAAATGCTACAATTGCTACCTTTGATTGAGCAAATATGACATGTTAAATGCTCTATGTCACCCCATTTAATTATTGCAGCAACCTATGAAATAAGTAATATCTACTTATGAAGGTGAGGGCACCAAAGCTCAGACTTTCCTAATCTTGTAGGTAGCAGACCTGTGACTCAAACCCCATGTGGAGCTCAGGAAAAATCCAAATGGAGCTCATGCTTACATTTTTTCCAGCCACCTTGCCCTGCCCACCAGGCCATGAGCACCTCATACAGCAGCAAGAGGAGCACCTAGGAGCAGAGAGAAGTTCCATCACCTTCCTCTATACCTCCTGCCCCACTGCCACTGCCAGCCATCATCGCAGAGCAGATCCTCTGAACTGCTCACCATCACCCTGAATTCTGCTCTTGAGTTTTATAAGGCAAGGTTTTCTGTATTGAGTCACCTTAAAGGATTTTCTAGGATCCTGGTCAAATCTCAAAGATCCTGACATTACACAAAGGGCAGGTTTGGCCGGTGCAGAATGAAAAGCTCAACCCAAGAGCAGCCGGCTCCTTCCCGGTACACATGGGCCAGCACAGGGATGGGGCTGGGCTGGCGGGGTGAAGATGCCGACCCTTCTCTTTTCCCCACCTAAGTATTTGCCTCGTATTCTCCATGATGCAAGGAAAGAATCAGGTCTGGTTGCCTAATTTGGGATTTGACAGCATTTGGAGAACCCTCAAAATGTAGTTTTTAAGACCACAAGGTGATTTACCCCCATTTCTTGTAGCTGAGGCAATAAGAACACTTAAATATAGTATAGAGACAGTTGCCATTTGGAATGAATTTTCTTGAGCTGAGATGAAGCATTGTGTAGGGAGAAAGAATTTCTCCCTGGACTCTCTCAATGGTGGCTCAGAGGTCCCAGGGGCCGGGCTGGTGCAGGAGGTGAGAGGCAGCTGACTTGTAGCTGCTGCTGAATGTCCTGTTCATTAATATTCACGAAATGATGTGAAGTTGATGTCACTCTAAGCTTCTCTCAATTTTCTTCATAAGCTCAGGGAGAATCCAAGGAGGCATGACTAGAGAAGAGAATATATAGATAGTTTTATTCTCTTGGTGATCGAGAAGTTAGTTTCTTTTGACATCTGGATATGATCTGGATTAGACTTCATTTATCTTTTAAGCTTTTTCTAAATCCATGTATCATTATAAGTATCACCATAAAACCACTGGCACAAGCTACTGAGAAAGATTTTGTGGCCATAGCTCCTGGATTCCTCTAGGTAGGAATTCTGTCAGCACTTGTCCGTCCTGAGTGCTTGAAACCAGGGGAACAGGTTAGATAGAGCCCCAGAGCCTGTGATCTGCTCGTCCTAAGGAAGCCATAGAGATTCAGAACATTGTATGTGGTGAACATGCTTCATCAAGCTAAAGCGTTCTGCAACTGGGAAGTGTAAGTGGTGCTGGACACTCTCTCCACAGTGCCTGGGAGGATGCACACTCAGAAGGTGTGCTTGACAATACTGATACAAGGTCCGTTTTATTGTTATTCATAAGAAGCTTTGTTATTATTCTAGAACAGGATATAAACACTTTAAATTTTTTGTATCACACACCTCTGAATAGCTAATCAAACCACAAACCCTTTCTCAAAACAAAGTGCAGCCAAACAAACCATGCTAAACATACATCCAATAACATTTTACAGTTTTGGGGGGCTCATAATCTCCTCTAACACCCATCCAGCTGAAGAGATGCCTGTCCTGGAGATGTATAGGCTTCAGCTCTCTGAAGTCTGGGGAAGAAATAGACTGAGTGGAAAATGAATGTGATAATGATGTTTAGCTTTCTCCTGAGAAAAATCCTAGAGGGAACATCCCTGAGGTCCTAGTACATTCTAATGATGATCTTGGAAAAGCTGGTGTCTACCTATAACTAGTCTACTTAAGTTAAGATGTGCTCAAGCTGCAGACTGTGCTGGCCCCGGCTATGAGGCTACCCCTCATTCACTGGGCCTTGCTCAGAAAGTTGTGGTCGCGACACCTGAATCCTCCTGTCTCCACAAAAGGCTGCTATCTGGTGTCGGCCGTGAGGTCTCCTTACAGCAGGGCGAGGCGTTTCCGGGACACGCGTGCCTGCTCAGAGCCCAGCTTATAGGCACCTGCCAGCAGCCCTGGTTGTGTCCACCCGGGTCCATCCTGGGCAACTGAATTTTACCTTAAGCAACACACTGGTTTTGGCTGAGTGGTGTCCTTGCCAAGTAGGATTTTATTTTGGATACAAGGAGTTCAGGGCTAAGGCCAGATCAGTCAAGATGGAAAAATGAAAAATCCACACCAAGATCAAGTCAACCCCGGGGAGACTGCAGCCAGAAATGGAAATGAAAAGGAAAGAAAACAACCAGCAGAAAGAGCATTTGCATACTTTCCCCATCCAGCTAGGGTCTTCGATGGAGCAGCACTGAAGATAATCGCACAAGCAGGGCTTAAGGCCATCAGGGTGCTTGCTTTTAAGCTCACAGCTCATGGCTTTCTAGCACCAGTAGAAGGTAGTTTATGCATCTTGGTTATTGGATGTAAATGTCCCCCCAGAAGCCATGCTCCTGTCCCCACCCTGACCAGCTCCTCCTCACTGGGATTGCAGAGACCAGAGACCTCCTGGGAGGCAAGTGACAGGAGGCCTGGATGTTGGTTCCCCAACCCCCAGTTGATCAGGTGGCACAGCACAGGCAGCTGGAAGGTACCCACAGAGAGAAACCCAGCACCATGTTCAGAAAGATCCACTCCATCTTTCACTCCAGCCCGCAGAGAAAGGCGGAGGTGGCCGAGAGCCCCCATTATGACAGAGCCAGCTCTGGGGTGAGGCTGATTCGCAGCAGCTCCATGTATGTGGTTGGGGACCACGGGGAGAAATTCAGCGAGTCCTTGAAGAAGTACAAGAGCACCAGCAGCATGGACACCAGCCTGTGCTACCTGCAGCAGGAGGGGGACCGGGCGTGGATGTACTCGCGCACCCAGAACTGCCTGCAGTACTTGCAGGAGCTGCTGGCCTTGCGGAAGAAGTACCTCAGCAGCCTCAATGACCTGAAGGCCAGACGTGCCCAGGGCACTTCCTCCACCTCCTCCAAATCCTCCAAGGGGGGAAAGAAGACCCTTGTGCAGTCTGCCTCCACAGAAATAAAGGTAAGTGCTGCTGATAAGTTCAGTTTAGATGAGTTCTTCCAGATGTCTCCACGGATGCCTGTTTGAACCCTGGCTTAGCCCCATCCATGCCAGCTTAGCTCATCTGTGCATTCTGGGCAGTCGCTCAGTCCTCCTCTGAGACTCTCCATTGCCTTCTTCCTGCCGGGGAGATGTTGCTTTTCCACGTGGAAGCAATGGGACAGGTTTCTAGAGAGCACCCTGGGGTTGCAGTAGTGGGTGGCTGAGGCTTTGGTGTCAGAGGGCACTGAATTTGCATGGTGCATTTGTCATTTGCTACCTACCTGATGAATGAGATCATGCATGTTATTGTTTATCAACAAATAATTTATCAATAAATTGTTGTTTTTTTTAATTTTTATAATCACATCTAAAAATCTCAGTAAAAACTGAAATCTTCATGTGAACTAGATGTTTTCAAATACCTAAGGGTTTAAGCCCCATGTGAGTGAAACAACCAGGGGGTTTCCTCGAGCTATACCTGGGACCAAGGCATTATACTTGGGCACAGCCGTGTAAGCGTCTGTCCTCAAAGGAGACGGCACACCTGCTTTGCTGGCCATGGAAACTTCCAAGCCCAGGCAAACAGGCAGGAGAGAGAATTTGCATTTATACCGTGGCAGTGTCTGTACACATTTCTTCCCTTGGGCATTCAAGTTGCACCAGAAGGGAAGGTGGGAGGGCCTCTTCCTGAGGGGCGGTGACCAATTAGTTATCCCGAGTTTTGAGACTGTATTTCCTACTTCCATGGATCTATTTCCTGATGACTGGACTCAAAGGCGTGCAGAGCAGTCCTGTACCCCCCAGAGTGTCTGCAGGCCGTGGAAGCCCCACCAAACCTGCCCCCATGTGGCCTGCTATCCCTATGGGTTGGCCTCACCCGGTTGGTGTCAAGTGTCTGCATCTTATCCTACAAGAGAGCAGCTTAAATAATCGTTTTAACCCCAAATGCCTGTCAGCACTGGGCCGGTGTGAAGGCAGACCCTGTGACCAGCAGCTGTAGACGTGTGGGCAGTCAGCCCTCCCTCGGGGCCACCTCCATAGCAGAGATGATGGGGTGAGGGGCACAGCAGCTTCTGCTGTTCCTTCCAGGTCAAGTGTCCTGGGGTACCAGGCTCTGGAGCGATACCCTCTAGACACCATAATTTCCGCTACAGTGGAGTTCTCTCTTAGTAGAATTTACATTCCGTCCCCCTACTTCCTTCCTTGCTCAACTGTCTAAACAAGGTGAGAAGGTGGGTTAGAGCCCAAGCCACCAGCACTGGGATAAAGGGTTTCCCGGGGACTGTGGGGGTTTTGGGGAGGGTCTCCCCATGATGCAATGCACTGACAGGAGAGTCTTGTGCCCATGGTAGAACCAGGAGAGTCTTAAAAAGGTTTTGAAGTCAACAAGACCAAGGGCCGACTTTTAATTCTGTATTGACCAGCTGTGTGCCTTTGTCAAGTTGTTAACTTCTTTGGGTCTTTATTTCAGTAGCATACAAATGAGAGTAAGACTATACCTGGTGACGGAGAAGCAAGGTTCCCCCATGACAGGACCTTGAAGCACTCACAATGGAGTTAAGCATTCTCTGGCTCTGAACTGGAAGGTGCACGGGCAGTCTTCAGACAAGCTGCTCTCCATCCCCATTGCTCCTGAAGAGCTATGTGGGTGTGCCTGGAGATGTGGGTTCAGACGCTAGACAGCAAGGTGGCCAATGGCTGCCTGGTTCTCTGGCACAGCAGGGGCCTCTTCCTTCTAGAACGTCATCACTCTCCTGTGTTGGTAGGAAATGCTTAGTGGTAATTAAGATCTAGGATAAATGCCATTTCCCGACTCCCTGTTATGAATCGACTTGTATTTCCCCAAAATATGTTGAAGACCTGACCCTCAGCACCTCAGAACGTGAGCTTATTTGGAAATAGGGTCATTGCAGAGGTAATTAGTTAAGATGAGGTTATTAGGGTGGGCCCTAATCCCCTGCCCCTGGCGCCCTTACACAAGAAGAGGAAGTTGGCACACAGGCAGGCCGGTAGGAAGAATGATGGGTGAAGATTGGGGTGGTGCTGCCACAGGAGCTACCAGAAGCTGGGAGAGGGCAAGGAACAGATCCTTCCCTCATGCTCTGGGGGGCACAGCTCCACCAGCACCTTGATCTCAGATTTCTAGCCTCAGAACTACGAGACAGTAAATTTCTATTGTTCCAAGATGCCCAGTTTGTGGTAATTTGTTATGGGAGCCCTAGGAAATAAACACACCCCTCTCTTCAAGGTTAAACACATCTCTCTTTAACAGTATCACATCATCTAGGGTTTGTTAAGATGCATCTTCCTGATGGACTGCAGTGCCCTCGGGGACCTTAAAGAAGCCAAAACAGTACCTTTTTAAAACACCAGTAGCTTTTCTATGTGAACACTTTTTGATCATTTGTGGATGTTTCATAAACTTTGAAGTCTGATGCCTTTTGTGCCACAGAACTGGGGAGAGCTGGCCGCCATGGAGCGGTGCTCCCTGGGCACTTGGTGAGCTTCTCAACCTCTCCATAATCACCAGCCCCTGGCCTGGCCACAGAACTCACGTTCCCATGTTTGTCTCTGTCTTGGGGGAGGATAATGGCTTTTAATCTATTTTGTTTAAGGCCCACAGTAAAAAAAAAAATCTATATTTTAGATACGGACCTGGTTTATCTGAACACACACCCAAAACAAAAATTTTATGAAATATCCTTATGCCTATTCCTTTTGGTGTTCTGATATTTTCAAAAGTATTCTATTCTATTATTGTTATTATTTATTGTTTATTCTGTCATTATTAAAGTTGGTCATGACACACTACATTTATTTCACAAACCACTACTGGGGCAAGACACACAGCCAGGGCCTCCCCTGGTGGCGCAGTGGTTGAGCGCTGGGCTGCGGAGCTGCATGCAGTCTCTGCAGCGCCAGTTCGAGGGTCCCACATGGCGCAGACCTCTGCTGCCGCCCGCTGCTCCCCTTAATGGTGTATTTCAGTACATCTGCCTCTTCAGCTCCCCGCGCTGGCTCTGGTGATTTCTCTCACCCTTCCACGCTTCTGACTGTACCCAGTGCATGTATAAATAAATAAATAAATCTTTAAAAAAAAAATACACATAGCCAAAGAAAAATGATGTTTTCTTCTTTGTCAAATTTAAAAAAAAAAATTGGGCCACTAAAAGACACATTGAATAAAATGAACAAATCACAAACTACAAAAAAATATTTAAAATACATCAAATACGTATATATGAAAGGATTTCTATCCAGGACATATGAAAAGCTGCTATTATCAACAACAGGCAAGTGAGCCAGTAAATGTAAGAAAAGTAAGAAAAACCTGAACAAACATCAAGGTAGATACAACTGGGCAATAAACACATAAAAAGATGATCAATAACATCTGCTATCAGAGATACCGCTTCATACCCACTGTTAGTGAGAATGAAGTGCTGCTGGAACTTTTAATACTGGTGGTGAATTATTGAGCAATTTCTTATAAAGAAAAAACATTTACTCTATGATCTAGCAACTCCACTCCTTGTTCTTTATCTGATAGAATAAAAACATTTTCACAAACAGACTTGCACAGAAATTTTCAAAGCAGTATTATCTGCAATAGTAGATAATAGAAACAAATTAGGAACAACTTAAATGTCTGGGCCTCTCTGGTGGCCTAGGGGTTAAGTCTCAGCACTATCAGGCAGTAATTTCAAAAATATTATTGTAAGTGAATGGAGAATTTACAGAGTATATGCTGTATGATTCTATTCAGATAAAGTTCAAGAACAGACCAAACTAGCCCACCATGCTAGAAATAAGAAGGTGGTTGTCTGGGTGGTGGGGAGGACACGAACAGTGGGGTTGTGGATTGGAATTGACTTGAAAGGACCATGGGGGAATAGTTTGGCTATGAGATTCAATGTCTTATTTAAGGTGGACATTGTACAGGGTGTGTACAATTGTCAAAACTCACTGGAGTGAACACTTAAGATCTGTGCATTTTATTGTATATAAATTGAACCTAAACTTAAAAAAAAATGGAAAACTGGGAGAGAAAATATCAGAAAATCAAGACCACTCCAAAGAATATGTAGCTCATACAACTAATTTGGCAGCTATAGGTGAACTTTAAATTTGGTTCTTCACTTGCTGGAAGCAGTAATAAAAATGATCCAGACTCATTTCAATGTTCTGACTATCTGAGAAAAGAATCATACCTGTTGCTTAGGGGAAGTGAGTTTCTATCCCCACCCCCTTTAAATTAAAAAATTCTCCTATGAGACTTGATACTGGGAACTGTGTATTATATGGTTGGTTACATCCTCAAAAACAATAATAATAATGATTCATTAACAGTTATATCCTTTCTTCCTTTATCCCTTCATCCACTAGCTTATATTTATGACGTACATATGGTAGATCAAGAGCGCCTCTAGATACCAGTAAGCAAGTCGAAGGCCCTGTCCTCATAGTGGTCACTCGGTGGGAGGGTGAGGCAAGAAAACATTGCATGGATTTCTGGAGATGTTGAGAGCCCCTGCTCCAACAGGCAAAGGTACAGCCTTGCTCCACATCTCAGTGAGGACCAGGAAATACATGCCCGCCAGTTCCTTCTGAGCTCAGAGAACATTCATATACCAGGGCCACAAATGGACCACACAACTTTCCAAAGATCTTTGTCAATATTCTCTAAAGGCACAGCTCACCCTATGAAAGAAAAATGTCTAAGAAGAGCGAAAGCTATCCTGTTAGATTTCTTGCTATTTTCCTTCATCTCAGCATCTTAGAAAGCAAATGCCCCCTCTGCAATCTGTCCTAGGGGCTTGTCTAGGATGTGCAGTCTCCCCTCACGTTGTCCCTTGGTGATTTCTGTAAGCTGCTGGGAGGAGCTCTGGGTCACTTCACTTCTCTCTTTTCAGTCCTCACAAACATCACTTCTCTCAGCTTGACTTTTTTTTTTTAAGTAAAAACTTTAATCACATCCCATAAAACTCACCCTTTAGAGTGTATAATTTGGTGTTTCTTGGTATATTCAGTTGTGCGACTCATTACCACTATCTAATTCCAGAGTGTTTTTTATCACCCATTTCAACTTTTTTTGGTGATAAGATCAGCCAAACATGAAGGAAACCATTTCAACATGGCATGCCAGCTCCTTAAATGAGTCCTTTTTGTGTCCCCAAATATGGTTAATGAAGTCTATTGAGGGTAATGAATTGTTAAGAAATTTAATGCTTTTCATTGAATGATTTTCTATCAATTTCTTTTAAAGTAAAATGTATAACACTAGATACCTTTCAAATTGTTAATTGTCAGATGACAGGTAGAACTGTCCACACAGACTTCTAAGAACTTTTCCAGTTGCTCATTTATATAAACCTAAGGTGGCTGAACACTGAACACTATTAAGCCCTAATTTTAATATTTTTAAAAACACTTGAAACCGGTATATTGTAGTACACTAGAAAATAAATTCCTTAAGAGGTCATGGAAACTCTAAAAATACTTCATTTAGGCATTAGGAGAATGTCTTAGTGAAAGGTTTGATAATTATTTTTTTAAATATAAAGCAAGTCTTTTAAGTTCAAAATATATTTTTAAAAATTTACCATTTTAACTGTGTAGTGAAGCCATCACCAATCCATTTCTAGAATCTTTTCATTACCCCAAACAGAAAGTCTGTATCCATTAAACAGTAACCCCACCTCCCCTCCCCCACCCCTGGTACCTTCTCTTCTACTTTCTGTCTATGAATCTGCCTCCTCTAGGGACCTCATATAAGTGGGATCATACAGTGTTTGTTCTTCTGTGACTGGCTTCTTTCAGCTAGCATTTTTTCCAGGTCTCTCCGTGTGGTAGCAGGGGTCAGAACTTCCCTTGTAGGGCAGATCAGTTTGAGTTTTGATGGAAGGTGAAGATAAAACTTTGAGATGATGCTCTGACTTTGACCAGAGTGCTCACTGGCAGTTGGAGGCCTCACTGAGGACAGCTCACCATCTTTTAGGCTCGATGGACGTGTTAATAGCCAGCATCCCACTGTGAGGACTGTATTGGATCATGTATTGGATGCTGGCTAGAATGGACACAGAGCAGGGCCTCGGGGAGGCTGGCTGCATATCCAGGCCTGGCCAAGGGGGCAGCTCAAATTGACTGTCATGCCCCTGGAACAATACCCAGATGGTTGGGGTTGAGATTACATGTTACTTGGTCACCTACCACAGCTAGAAGCCTCATTAAGTTTGAATTTCTGATGTGTTTGTTTGGATGAGCCAGCTACAAAATGTTTACCCCTCTCACATTCTCCATACCACCTCCCTCCAATTCCCTGACTAGAGAAATTATTCACCTGCTACAAGAATGATTTTAAAAGAAGCAAAGGAAAAAAAAAAAAAAAAAGAAGCAGCAAAGGAATTCTGGAGGCTTGCCAAAAGTGATTGATTGTTCTTTAAAATAGTTTTATTCTGACAAAAGCTTTCAGAATCAATTTTCTAGTGAGGCCATCCAATCCTGGTTCATAAAATAAAACTATGTCAACAGTAAACAAAAGATTCTTTCTGGCAGGAGAGTCTAAATCCAATTCATCAGAGAAAAAGATTTCAAATCATTCATGTAAATTGCATATGGAATAGGAAGCAGATTCTGGATCTGATCTACACCATTCAGAATTATTTTTTCAGATCTGTTGGAGTAGGGGGTGGGGCTATCTGTAAACACGGAGATATTAAAATGCAGGTTTCTTGTAAGCATCTGTTGCTGAGGGATCTTTATCAATTGACCAATATCTGGTGTGCAGGGCTGAAAGGCAGTAAAAATTCCATATGAGCTGCAAAGAATATTCCATTATGCTTGGGCATGCTTTCCATGAGGTGACAAACAGTATAATTATGATTGATGACTGAGAATATAATTCCTACAGCCCCACTCAGTCAAGCCATCTGATGGGTAATTATATTCCCAAATCCATCCTCCAAATACACACTGTTTGCTCAGCACTAGAAATAGTACTTCCTCCTCCCCTTTACCTCTCCACCAAACTCCACTCAGCTGGCTAACTTTTTATCTTTTAGGACAGCAGAGGGGGACAAAAAGTCAACTGTAAAAGCACTTCCCCAGAAAGCCTTTACAAACATCCACAGACTAAGACAGTGGATTTCCTGCCTCTCCGTCCTGACCCACAGCTCAGGGCTCAGCACTAGACACTCGGCATCCAGAACTCAGTACTCAGCATCCAGTACTTAGCACCCAGAGCTGTAATTATATGTGCATTGGTTATTTCTGTTACTGGCTGTGAGCTTGCTGAGTAGAGGTACCATGTCTATTTATCTTGGACTTCTAGCAGGCACATAGTAGATGTTCAATAAACCGATAACTTGAGAGACTCAACTAATTTAAGAAGCAAATTGTTACAGGCAGCTCTCCTGCCTGCCTGTGATTATGCAGGTGCTTCTCTTTTTCTCCTTTTCCTAATAAACCTGTCCTTTTAAAATGTGAAAAAAAAAAAAGGAAACTGTAACAAAGTTTGATGAAAGGTCTGGAAAAGTAATCAGTTTGTGGTTTTGAAAGGGTAGAAAATTATTTTTGTGTTTAATGATGTAGAATATAGTTTGAGTATATTCGTATGGAGCCATAGTGTAATAATTAAAATTTCCAGTGTATAATAGATCAGAGCTCACCATCAAAAGGATACTTTTAGGCAAACATTTTTTTTCTGATGATAAAGTTATATTTGCTTATTAGATGAAACTTATAAAATTCAGAAAGATACAAGGAAGAAAATAAAAATAACTTAAACTCTTATCCAGAGATAATAAGATAATAATGGAAAGGAGGTTTCTTTCTTTTTTTTTTTTAGATTTATTTATTTATTTATATAAGCACTGGGTACAGTCAGAAGCACGGGAGGGTGAGAGAATTCACCAGAGCCAGAGCGGGGAACAGAACAGGCAGACTGATGAAATACACTGCTGAGGGGAGCAGCAGGTGAGACAGGAGAGGTCTGTGGCACCATATGGGACCCTCGCCAGAGGCCAGGGATCGAACCGGCGCTGCAGAGGCTGCGGGCAGCTTCACAGCCCAGCGCTCAACTGCTGCGCCACCAGGGGAGGCCCTGGAAAGAAAGTTTCTATCAATCATTTATTAATACTGCCTGTGTATCTGATAGCCCTAATACATAAAATTTGAATTTCAGGTAAACAATAGGCACTCTTTTAATAAAAGTATGTCCTGTAAAATATTTTTTAAATATTTATAATAAAAAGTTATTTTTTTGTGTGTGAAATTGAACTGCCATCCTATATTTCTATTTGCTAACTTGGTATGCTGTATATGTAAAACTATAAATTTACTAAATTGGTTCACATAATATAATTTTTTATAATCTCTTTTTTCTATTAATTTTATATAGTATGGGAGTCTTTCCTATTTCATTCTCTAGTTTTGGAAAACAAAACTTTAAATGGGAAACATTGTAATAATTCTTATTTTTTAAATAATTGTTTAAAATTATAAGTACATCTTACTCTGTGTCTATAAAGCATTTTATCAGAGATATCTAGAAGTATGATTAATGAATCAAGTCATTAATCTTTAAAAATTAGTCTAAAAATAACAACAGTACAAAACACAACAAAGCAAAACCAGACAATTATAAATGAGAGACATACTGCAGGGGAGGAGGTGGGAGACGGATCAGAGGGAGGGAGGGAGGAGCACAGGGACTGAGGTGATGGTGAAGGAAACTCTATGGGGACTATACCTGAGGGGGTGGGGGAAGCAAATATTGTTTAAAAATGAACAATGATGTAAAAAAATAAAAAAATAATTAATAAAAAAATGACAAATGTAAAAAAAATTATTCTACATAACAACTTTTTGAGACATTTTGCAACTTACACTTTCATAAACAGTGAATTAAAAAGTCCTTCTTTTTTGGGCCTCCCCAGTGGCGCAGCGGTTGAGCACTGGGCTGCGAAGCTACCCACAGCCTCTGCAGTGCCAAGTTTGATCCCTGGCCGCCCAGCGAGGGTCCCACCTGGTGCTCAGACCTCTCCTGCCGCGCCTGCTGCTCCCCTCAGCATCATACTTTGTCAGTCTGCCTGTTCTGCTCCCCGCTCTGGCTCTGGTGAATTCTCTCGACCTCCCGTGCTTCTAACTGTACCCAGTGCGTGCTTAAATAAATAAATACTTTTTTTTAAAGCCCTTCTTTTTACACTGCATTAGCAACAGGTATTTGTGTTAACTCTAAAAGTTTGCTTATGTAGTAGATAAATTGTATTATATGGTACTTCTCTGTGATTCTTCTTGAACAAAGAATGATCCTTTGAAAAATCAAACCAATGTATTCTTCTTGTATAAGTGATTTCCTATTCAAATCTTTATAAATTTTTCTTTTGGCTTCATTAAGGTGTTAATTATTTAAATGAACTCTTCTTATATTAAGGGTATAAAAATGCACTAAAAATTCTTTTTTTTTTAAAGATTTATTTATTTATTTATATAAGCACTGGGTATGGTCACAAGTACGGGAGGGTGAGAGAATTCACCAGAGCCAGAGCAGGGAGCAGAGCAGATAGAAGGACCGAAGTACACTGCTGAGGGGAGCAGCGGGCGGCAGGAAAGGTCTGCGCGCCATGCGGGACCCTCCTCCGGTGGCCGGGGAGCAGCCGAGGATCGAACCGGCGCTGCAGAGGCTGCGGCGGCTTCGCAACCCAGCGTTCAACCGCTGCGCCACCGGGGAGGCCCCTAAAAATACTTTCTTTGAGTTATGTTTCTTTTAATTTTAGTTGACATTTTCTAAGGTAACTAAGATCCTGGTTTTTATGCAGTTGGTATATTTTATAAATTAATATTTCTTCCACTGCTTAGAAAGTCCTTCTGTGTCTCAAGGTCAATTTCATGGTGACCATTCACCTCCCTCTCTTTGACAGTTTCATAAAAAAATCCCAACCCTTTTATCCACCAGCAATTTAATTTGATAAGTAGTGGCAAGTGATAATCTGACTTGAATTTTTCTCAAATAATGAAGTTTCCTAACACCATTTGACAAATCCATATCTTCTCTCATCAGACTATGAAGTTTTAATTATGGTATATGAAAATTTTATACTATGTTTCAAGGATTAATTCAATTCCATCAGTCAGGCTTCCAACAGTTTGACAAATTTGAGCAAAAACTTTTTACTCAGTGTTTTTGTTAAGTACAATACTCTTTTACATGATGTATAAGGCCAGGAGTAGCCAGGGACAAAAATGCAAAAATTTATCAGCCCCTGTTACTGAAGACAGATGTGTAGCTGTGCTCTCCAGTTATCTTAAACAGTTAAATAGTACAAGGCCTAGTAATAAGTATAAGGCCTAGTAATAAGTGCAAGGCCTAGTTATACCGTTTAGTTAAATAAGTAAATCCAAGGCCTAGTAACACTGGAATTCCTAACAAACAGACCTCTTTCTTCTTCTTTTTTTTTAATCTTTGTTATGATTTTAGCAGATGTATTGTCTACTTCACTATATTTTTTCTTCAGCTCAGGCAAGTCTATCATTTAGCTAATCTGTTGACAGTTTGTATGTGATATATGTACCTATGTATTTAAATTGCAACTTTTTCCCAAGTTGTTTCCTATATTTATAGTTCCTGTTTCATAAACTCTCATTCTTCTTTCAAAAATTCCTCTTCAATTGTGAGTACACTTTTCCTCAGGTGTTGTAATATGAAAAAGAAAAGATAAGTATCATTATGAGGTTTCTCTTGAATATCCATCCCTAGGATGACAGAAAACAAAGAGGGTATATTAGAACTTGTAAGGGTTTATTCTGAAAAGCTTCTTTTCTTTTCTTTCTTTTTTTTTTTAAGATTTATTTTATTTATTTATACAATAACCAGGGTACAGTCAGAAGCGCCGGAGGGTGAGAGGATTCAATAAAAATGAGGATACAGAGTTTTTGCAGTTTGCCAAGTTAAATCCCAAAGTATACATTAATAAGCAAACTGGTTCAAGAATATAAACTTAGGCATGTGTATGTGTGTGTACGTAGAGACAGAGTGGGGAACAGAACAGGCAGACTGATGAAATACACTGCTGAGGGGAGCAGCGGGCGCAACAGGAGAGGTCTGCAGTGCCATGTGGGACACTCGCCAGCCAGCCGGGATCGAACTGCTGCTGCAGAGGCTGTGGACATCTTCACAGTGTGGCGCTCAACCCACTGTGCCACCAGGGGAGGCCCTAAAAAGCTTCTTTTCATGCTATTGCATTGCTTGTAGATAAATTCGACCTGCTTGGTATTGAATTTCATTCAGTTGAATGATCCATTGCAGGCCAATTCCATATTTAACCCTAAAAATTTCATCACCAATATTGACATTCACATTTCAAGGTATTTAGTTCAAGTGAGTATACTGTTCGTATTCAATAAAAATGAGGATACAGAGTTTTTGCAATTTGCCAAGTTAAATCCCAAAGTATACATTAATAAGAAGCAAACTGGTTCAAGAATATAAACTTAGGCATGTGTATGTGTGTGTATATCTCACACATTCATTCACTCAAGAAATAGTTACTACTCCACACCAGACATCAAAACACGTGCTCCACACTCATATATGGAAAGACATCTGCCTGCCCTGGCGCAGCCCTCAGCCTGAAGCTGGGACTCTCAGCACCACTGCCTGGACCACACTGGGGTATGGACAGACATACCTTCCAAGAGAAACAGGTAGGATTACAACCAGGATGTTGGGAGTATTTTGTACAGTCTGTCTGACATATGCAGTGGCTGCCAGTGAGTATTTGTCAAATGACAGTCACATCTTAAGTATTATTTGTCAAAGCTAGCTCCAAGGAGAGGTTGGTCTAGTGTGGGGTGCCCCAGGACACGCAGGAGCATGCTGCAGTGGACTGTGGGCACAGGCAGAGCGTGAGTCCAGGATACCACGCCTGTGTCTATATGATGCTGTGAGTGAGGCTTTGGCGAGGAGGTGGCACAGGAGCTGGCTTTTCGGGAGGGAAGAGCAATTGCCACGCAGGGGAGGTGAAAAGGAAACTAGATGCTTGGTGATGGTTCTCTTCACTTTAGGGGGGTTAAAACTGCCCCCCCCATCCTAACCTCTGAAGAGATATTGCTGTTTACAAACTGGAAATCACTTTGTAGCATTCAGATCTCTGTAGGCAAAAGCCTGGAAGACACAGGCTGGAGAAGGGCTCAGTCCAGGTGCCAGTCTCAAGATAGCAGCTGTCATGAAATGCAAAAAAAATATCATAAACTGCTTTGGGAATTCAGAGATTAAGATGAAAAGTATGACAGAGTTTGGTTGGGGAAGATGCAATGTGTTCCATTCAGGGAAAGTAATCTGAGACCAAGTCTGAAATAAGAAGGTGGTGCAGGGAGACTTGGAAAAAAATAACCTTAAGGCCCCTGAAGGTTAAATGTCAAAGGCAAACTGGAGTGGAGTCAGCAACGCAACACCAATGTTCTCAGAGAAAGCTCCTCTGGGAGCTGTTGGGACTGACGCCAGGAACATGAGCCCACAAAACTCGGGCCTGAGCAGGTGCAGGGGCAGCACCTGCATTACACTCCACCTTTCCAAAGAAGTAGTTTCAATGTTCTGTGAGAAAAAGGGGCAAAGTTAGGTGGAAAGCAATGTACTTTTGCCTGGTGTTCTGAGTTTAGAGAGGGAGGACTATTTTGGGACCTCACCCAGGGTGTTAATAACATTTTATACAGTCACCTCTTTGTAAAGTGGATTTTCTTGTGGGATCAGACTGAGCCCTAAACTCTGAGCTGAACTGATGGCAGCTCATTATGCTAGTGAGCTCTGCTGTGGACAAAGAGAATGTCAGAATAGAAGTTAGAAAGGCCATGGAGACTGTAGGAAGACAGGAAAAGCTGGAATCAGTTTGGATTTAAACCAGGACTTGAAAAAGCCCAGTGAGCTTAGACTTGTAGCTTACCTTGGTACTCAGAAAAATCATCATGAAATTCATTTGGAGACATTTAAAAGTGTACTTGATGAGATATAAGAGAAATGCTGATAACCAAACCCCTCTGAACTACTTGCCAGATCACTTGGTCCTCACCATATTCCCTATGAACACACACAGCAAGCTCATGCACCCCATCAGAAGCCTCCCCCCAACTCAAGTGTCACCAGTGAAAAACAAAATGACACACACAAACACTACTGGTAAGAGTGAAAGATTCTAAGAATCTAGTGACCCATAAGTAGAAGAGTGTAGTTTGTCCCTACAGTGTCTGTACATGGACAACTCCACTGCCAGTAACAGAAACCAGGAGAATCTCTATTTCTTGCTGTGAGTAATCCTCAGAGGAACCTGAATGAAGACAGCAGTGTTCACAGGTGGACGCTGGATGCTGCCTTTTGTTTTTTTAAACCAAAGTTTAAAGTAGTGAGTAAAATTGTATATTAACACAAAAATAAATTTACACAAAAATAAATACGTGCTTGCTTGTATTTCAAAAAGAAACAATGGCGAGATAAACAGAACTAATAAAAACTAAAGGGAGCGAGAGAACACAGGGGAAGGGCAGGCATGGAAGTTAACCCTCTTTGCATGGTTTGGCTTTGGAACACGCATTGTTGTTTACATGCTTTTAAAACATTAGATTACAAAAGGGGAAAAAAGCAATCCCTAAAACTTGAAAACCAACCAAAGCATATGAACTTAACTGATTATCTGATTATCAAGTCAGCAACATAATCACATGGAAAAAGATTATAAAGTCTTTGAAACAGGGCCTCCCCAGTGGCGCAGCGGTTGAGTGCTGGGCTGCAAAGCTGCCCGCAGCCTCTGCAGCGCCAGTTCCATCCCCGGCCAACGGTGAGGGTCCCACATGGCATGCAGATCTCTCCTGCTGCGCCTGCTGCTCCCCTCAGCAGTGTATTTTGTCAGTCTGCCTGTTCTGTTCCCCGCTCTGGCTCTGGTGAATTCACTCACCCTCCCACGCTTCTGACTGTTCCCCGTGCTTGTATAAATAAATCTTTAAAATAAATAAATAAATAAATAAAAGTCTTACAAAAAATAAAGTCTTTGAAACAGAATTTTGGTTATAGATGACAAAGTGCACACACACACCTTAAAATGCACTTAGTGGGCTTATAAGTGGTAATGTTGATGGTGTTTTGAAACTATTATTTATAGCAGAATAAAGTATGTAAGTAATTTCATTGTCATATATAAACTCTATTTAAAAATGTTTTCTAGTACTATACAATGCATACATTTTACAAAAATCTTGTACATAGAATAAGCCAATTTATAATTTAATCAAGGCATTTTTAATACCATCTCACCATAAAAGTGCCACACAAAATAACCCTGTGTATGATCAAAACACCTCAGGTTAACACATATTATTCCTTTTTTTTTTTTTTGCTTCCTGTGTTCCCTTATTCCCTAAATTCCTTTTAAGAAGTCCTAAATGAAACTATTGAGTAGTTCACATGTTGTTTCTCTGCCTTCCATGGTGAATTCTCCACTGCCTGAACTCCCTGCTATCAGTCCCCGGGACAGCTGGCTGTTGTGAAGATGGCAATGATGAAGGAGATCACACAGGAAGGAATTAGGATACTCCCTAGGCATTTCCTACATTTTAAAAACTTTATATTTTATTATTCCTTATACTTTTCAAGCTATCATACTAATTGCTCTTTATTTTGTTCCATGGCTTCAACCCAATTTTGGTCACTTTCGGGACTAATATTTTCAGTTTTCAACATTATCTTATCCTCTTATTCTTCTGTGAGCATCTCCTCCCCGATCTAAGGAGGTGCAGCTCTTACTTAATTGGGTGTTTATGAGCAGAAGCAAGACCAAGAAAGACTAAGTGTTTTCCCTTAGGGTCACTAGCAGTCCCTGAGCAAGAAAGAGGCTGCTTCTCTCTTCCTCCCTGGCATAAGGGGAAACTCACTGAACTATGGTAATTGTGGATCTGGAGTACCTGCCTGCCTTCCCCAAGGCTTAAAATTTGCCTTTAACATCTGCAAATGCACAACTTCACATCCAGAAGCACCCTTCACTGTGTGATCCTTCACATCCACGAGCAAAAATCCTCGTGGGTTCTTTATGGCTTCCTGTGTGTGCGTGTGTGTGTGTGGGGGGGTGCGCATAGGCTGACTTAGCAGCTCTTGTCTCCTCTCCTCTCTCTTCAACTCCAGCGCAAAACCACCAGCAAGAAATACTCCCAGTTCAGTGCGGATGTGGCGGAGGCCATGGCCTTCTTTGATTCCATCATCGCGGAGTTGGACACAGACAAACGGCCGCGCACTGCTGAGACCGACCCTCCAAATGAAGACGTGGACTTCGACGGTGAGTGCGTCCCATCCCCCTGGTGGAACCAGGTGCCCGAGGGTAGGTTAGGATCTCTGGCGTGGGCCTCTAGGTAAGCTGGACTTTCAGGAGCCCCACCTCCCATTAAGGGGAAACACATCAGCAAGTGGGAGCCTGGCCGGAGCTCTCTCCTCCCGCGCTCCTGGCTGTAGTGGCTCCTGCTGTCAACACCCGGCCTGTCTCTCCCGAGCTCTGGGCCCTGTTTGCACAAAAACTTCTTCTCAGTGGTCTTCTTGCCACAGCTGAGACAGGGTAGAACTCCTGTAAGGCTCGAGGAAGAGGTATCAGGGAAACAACTAAGGGAAGAGACTGGAGGGGGAGTTGCTAATGGGTATTGAAAAAGTATCAGTTTTTCCAGGTGAAAAGTTCAGGAGAGCTTCCTCACAACAGCGGGCGTGTACTCAACACTGCCCAACCATGCACTACAAATACTATGTTCTGTGTTATTTCACCATAATTTAAAAAGGGTGGTGGGGACTAGACACACTATATTTCAAAATTTGACTTTGAGCCAACAGATCTTGGCCCTGGGACAGCACTGTGTGACCCTTCACCCACATGTCACCCTCTGCATCCCTCCTCCGAGCTCGCCCTCAGGGTCACCATCCTGCCAGGGTGTCTGCTGAGGCCCTGAGGCTGGAGAGGGAGTGAAGGGAGTGAGGGGGTAGGGCCTTTTTCCTTGCCAAAGTGTGAAGTTGGCCCTCTCCTCACGGAAAGTGAGGAATCCACCACATTCACAAGGAGAGCCCACTTCCCAGGTCCAGTACTTAAATCTGGGACTTGGCCCCACAGTGTAATTAATGATGATTTTATTTGGGGGTTACTGGCCCCTGATTAGTGAAGTAACAGTTTTTAGTACCAATACTGAATAATTTCTGAGTGTTTTATCTAATGCCCAAAAGTTGACATTCTTTTTTTTTTTTTTAAAGGTTTATTTATTTATGCATACAAGAGCTGGGGTATAGGCCAGAGGTGTGGGGGTTGAGAGGATTCACCAGAGACAGAAAGGGGAACAGAACAGGCAGACTGACCGAAGTACACTGCTGAGAGGAGTAGCTGGTGAGTCAGGAGAGGTCTGCAGCATCATGTGGGAATCTCCCCGGTCTGCCACGAATTGAACCCGCACTGCAGAGTCTGTGGACAGCCTCATAGGTTGCGTCTTAACTGGTTGCGCCACCAGTGAGGCCCCAAAGTTGATATTCTTAAGGTTTCTTGTTGCTCTGGCCTACAAAGACATGTGTCCCTGAGATTTTGATTCTCATCGATTCTGTGAAACGTCACAGACAGTTCCTCCCACTGTCTTCCCCTGCCCACTCTCCCCTGTCAGCCCCTCTGCGCCTGACAAAGAACAGACCTCTCCTTAGGAGTCTGGCTTGGGAGGGCCTCCCCTGGTGGCGCAGCGGTTGAGCGCTGGGCTGCGAGGCTGCCTGAAGCCTCTGCAGCGCCAGGTTCGTTCCCCGGCCGCCAGCGAGGGTCCCACCAAAAAAAAAAAAAAAAAAAAAAAAGGAGTCTGGCTTGGGAAACCCAGGACATTGATAAAAGGCTAACAGAATCCACGGAGGATGCCAATGTCATCTTCACAGTTACCACTTTTCAACAGAAAAGACTGTATTTCTCTGATTATAACAGTAACTTGTATCCATTGTATTTATAAATCAGATGAATCCAATAACACACCAAAGTGTAAAGAATATGACCTGTGATACTACCACCCAGAAAGAATAATCACTGTTCACATTTTGGTCTATGTCTTCTCAAAAAGGGTTTAAACACACACACACACAGACACACACACACACACACTCCCTTTGCTTTCTATTATGTCATCTGCTTTTCTCACCTCACAACTGACAATACGTCTTGGGCATCTTTCCAAGTGTATGAAGAGGTGGATGGTGCTCATCTGTAATGGACACACAATAGCCCATTGTGTCGCTAGACCACAATCACGGTCAAATCACCCCCTTGCTCAGCTCTCCTGCCCTTTCTGAGAACCCCCATCTCTCCTCCAGTGGCCACCAGCTCGCGGGAGCACAGCCTGCACTCCAACTGGATCTTGCGGGCGCCACGCCGGCACTCTGAGGACATGGCTGCGCGCACTGGGACTGCACTGGACAGCCAGCTGCGAAGGGGCCTGGAATGCAGGACCCTGGGCACTCTGAGGAGGCTTGAGAGGCACCCCATTTACTTGCCTAAGGCAGTAGAAGGGGCATTCAACACATTGAAATTTAAGCCCAAAGCCTGCAAAAAAGAGTAAGTGCCTGGGACAAGCAGTGTAACCAGATGTGCTGGTTCCCTGCAGACTCTTGGGGTGGTGGTTCTTAAGGTACCTTGAACCCCCATCCTACCATGCCTTCTTGTGCAACTTTTGAGAAGGAGGTCTTAATTAGAAAACGAATATTTTTCATTTTTTTAAATATATTTCTTACATCATTTTCCGTTTTTGCACAATGTATGCATTTTCATCTTGGTTATATTCCCCATACAATTGCACCCCCCTTATTTTGACCCCAATCTCTCCTCTGCCCCCTCCCCAGTCAACAAGCAACTATAAACCAGAGACACCCTGGGGGGGGAGGGGAGTAGGATCAAAACGAGGGTGGTGGGAATTGTATGGGGTCTATAACCAAGATGGAAATGCATACATTGTGCAAATATGAAAAATGATGTAAAAATGTATAAAATTTAAAAATAATAAAATAAATTAATGTCATAAAAAAAGAAAAAAGAAAACAAATATTTTCCCAATAGTCTATGCGCCTACTCTAGCCAGGCTGCTGCTGTCGCCACTCCTAACAGTCCCTTCAGCCCAGGACCTCCCTCTGGTCCACTCAGCCCTCAGGGTTTGCACTCCAAATCCCTGGTACCTACTCACTCCCGGCGGTGAGCACTATCCCACCCTGCCCAGCCCAGGCCGCTGCAGAAACCCCATCTTTCACAGCAGAAGGGCCTATGTAGGCACAGCCACCAGTTTTTCTTTGTTTTTACAAGAACCAACAACTCTTATGGATCTTGGCATTTTCTAAAGATCATTTTCCTTCCTTAACAGGGGGCCATGTACTGGACATATTAAAGCTCTTCTCACCCCATCAATCAGGGCCAGGCTGAGGTCCAGCTGAGGTTCCATCCACGACTTCCACGAGGATACTTTGTCCTCTATAAAGTCCAGCCCTGAGGGGGTGGGCACCTGATGGTCTCCACAGGACTGGGGAATAAGAGCATTCCTTTCTGGTGTGCCCGGCCAAGCCAACCCTAATCCCCTGCCTCATTCTTCCCTTCCAGCCTGGAGGGCTCCAGACAGATTCTCTTAAACATCTCAGGAGATGACATGGACTGGGATGCGGAGCTCTTCTCCCTGGAGCCCCTGGGGTCTCCGGAAGAGGACTACTACGAGGCAGAGAACCCCAGAGGGCAGTGGCATCTTCGGCAGCCGCTGTGGGAGCGGACGGTGCCCTGACTCCTGGGCCTCCCAGCCTGACCCAGGCTGGATCCCTGAGGTACCTGCTTCCAGTGCAGCCTAGGGGGCTTGGTGGAGTTAAAAATGGAAATGGTAACAAAATCCAGCACATGAACACACGCCTGCAGGTGCCCAGCCAGTGCCAAACACACCTGTAGCCTCCCAGAGGGCCTGCCGAGGAAACTTTGGGATCCTGGCTTTCTTGTACAGGCTAGTCAATAGCAGAAGAAATGAAAGCCCTTGAGTGGGAGTATCCAAGCTCAGTCTCCAGCCTCCCCTGACCTTGGCTGGTTCTCTGTGTGTCTGTCCAAGCCACTGTAGGCATTGCATTCAGTACAGGAAACAAACCCTCCCAGAATCTCTGGGCCAAACATTCGAAGAGGGAGCTCCTCTTTCTGTGGGGCCCAGCAACACTCTGTTATGTACTGAGGTTGCCTCCTTTGCACAAGATGCAGTTCAGGAAGCAGCTCCTTTTGCTTTAACTCTTTTCACCATATTCTGAAAACTTCTGCTAAATTAGTCAAAAGATGAGGCCTGACAGTAAAAACGGGAGGAGTGTGTTGGGGCCCTGCCACAACCCCAAACTGGGCTCCACTTCTCAAGGGCAATTTGCTGAGGAAGGAAGGAGAGGGAGTGGCTCTTTTTTCCAATTCTCACTTAGAAAATCCATATAGATAACCTGTGTAGCCAATTTATGAAAAGCTGTGCCTCTCCCTCCCCTCAGTAAGAGGGTAATCAGAATCATTAAGTTCTTTTTTGACAAGAAAGAATTTCTGTACTTCAGTATCTCAATCAGAATTACATTTTAATTATATTCTTTGCATTTCTCGTATACCTTTTGCATTTTTGCATGTAGTTATGCCCACTCAAGTTTGAGAACCACCGGTTTGGAGAATACCCCACGCTTTGCCTAGTCTCACTTACTCTGGAATTTTCTTGTTAAAAAAATCAGTCACCTAGGGGTTATGCCCATGAATGCAAGAGTACTGGCGGGGATCAGGAAGGGAGACAGACCAGGAAAAACTGGTAATCGAAATTAAGTCAAGGGTGATCTAGGCTAAAGGACTCAGAACTGGATAAAGTTCCCTTCCTCCAGGTGCAGGTAATGGGATCCTTTATGTTCAGGTTTTTTAAGAAAGAATCTCTTTTTCATGTGAATCTGACAATCTGAATCTTTGTAACTCCTGTGAGGGGAAAAAAACAAACCTAATATATGGCATTCTTAGAATTTTTTTATCAATACATTTTCAGAACAAAAATATACTGAAATTGTTTTAATACTGGGTCTTTATTATTTTTTTTTTTTTGAGTGCCAATGTCAATGTTTGGAAGATTTCTTCATTTTGTTGCTTATACTAAACCCACTATAGCCAGAAGTCTGACTGAAAAATAAATGTTTGGGAGATGTGTTTTATAAACTGCATGAAAGCACACAAGTAACATTATCATGGATATTTCTTGTCCTCAACTAAGGCCTTGTTTTGAAGTCCTGTATATGAAAGTTCACTGTTGAGGGTAAACTCAGAAAGAATGTCTCTTTATTCTCCCTCTTATCACACTACAGTTTATCATGGATTGACCCTGACATTGCACTGGGGAGACACTGTGTACATTTTGCTTTTACAGATAAGAAAAAAATAAACAGGACAGAGAGGATGTTTGGAATCTCAAAGGTTTTTTTTTTTTTTTTTTTTTTTTTTTCCTAGCATGTATTGCTTGTAGGACATGAAGCTCTGCTTTTCTTTTTCTATCCTTTTTTTTGCCTTCATGTTTTGTATATTTTTCTGTTTAATGAGACTATACACAGACTGGCTGAAAAATTCTCAGATTCAGAAACAGTCCAGTTTGTCTTTGGAATGATTTTAAGTCTTTGAAATTGATGATAAACCCCCAATTTCTGAGCTCTGCCTGGAGAATCCTGAGGTGGTGTCTGCTGGGGGTCATGAGGTAAACAAATTTCAGACAATAAAAGTCAATTCAGTAAAACGAGCTGATTTGATTCTTTTCCCTCTTGCACTGACCATTATTCAATCAGCTGGTCTTTGCTGTGTGATGCTAACAGATGCTAACAGTCCCAGCTTGTCATGGTTTGATATATGAAACTGACTAGCCCTGGTCAGAATGTCCCACAAGAGGGCAAAAAGAGGACATGTGTGTGTGGCATCAGGTTTGTTTTTAAGCTCTTGATTTCCAGCTTCCGCCACAAAATGTCTTCTTCAAAGGGGAAGATACACAGGGACTTTTAGTTTGAACCTTATATACCCAACACTGCATGGCTGCTCTGCAACTGAGAACATGGCTGCCAGGATGAGCCTTCTGGTGCAGCTTAGACACAGCCCATATGGTCCTAACAGCTCCATTCCCCTCACCACGGATGGCCTTTTTACAGTGCATTAGTTTTCCTTTGCTGTTAGAAAAAATTATCACAAATGTAGGTGCTTAAAAGAACACCCATTTATTCTCTTATAGCCTGGAGATCTGAAGAACCAAAATCAGTCTCACTGGGATAAGTCAAGGTGTGTGCAGGCTTGACTCCCTCTGTAAGCTCTAGGGGAGAGTCTGTTTTCTTGCCTTTTTCAGCTTCCAGAGGCTGCCTGCCTTTTATGGTCTCTGACTCTTCCTTGCCACCATCCCAAGGCTTTGCTTCTGTCATCACACATTCAACTTCCATGCTAAGTTGCCTCCCTCTTATAAGGAGATTTGTGATTACATCAGCCCCACATAGGTCTCAAGATCATTAACTTAATCACATCTGCAATGTCCCTTTTGCCGTATCATAAAACAATTATAGGTTCTGGTGAAGAGGACGGGGACATCTTTAGGGGGGCATTACTCAGCTTCCCACACACGACATCACAAAATGCCTTAGTCCTTCTTAGCAACTTGTCCTGATTTTCTTTTCAACTTGATTATTACAGCCCAACATCTATGGCTAACTCTGACTTAGCTGTCAGCTCTGAATTTCTTTGGTTCTAGCTGCTACAGGGTAATTTTGTTAAAGTGAAATTCTATCTTGTCTGACAGGTTCCTATTTCGGAAAGACTTTTCAGTTATGCAAAGTCCCAAGTGGAAAAACAGCAGAACCTGGTCAATCCTGTCTTGGCTCTACTCCTGGTGCCAGGAACGAGCCTACCTCAACTATTTGTGAACTGAGTGACTGGTTGACAGGTTGTATAAATGAATGAAATGACAATGAGCGGAGATCTTTAGGGGAATCTGAGGCATCAATATGTAAAGGGTTAGAAGAAAGTTGGGAGACCAGCTGGATAACTTTGCAATGGTGACTGGGATGGGGGCGGGAGTGGTGGTGACTTAAATGACTGTGTTCAGGATAAATTCTTAAGTCGGACTTACAGAGATTCAGGTTTCAGCCTGAGGTACTAGTGACTGCAGGTACCATTTATTTAGCTAAATAAAGAAAGGGCTAGCTAGTAGGGGAGGAATTGGGAGGAATGCTTGGGAGGGAAATAAAAAATTCTATTTTGGATATATTAGTGTAGAGTTTTCTGTAGACTTCCAAATGACAAATAAGACATCTGTGTGTTGAGCTCAAGGGGAGTAGTAGGGTGTAGAGGTACAAAGCTGGAACCTGCCATTGTAGAGATGGAATCTGAAGTCGTGGGGTGATGTGGTCACTAGGAACTGAGAGGAGATCTAAGAGGGAGTGGGGTGGAGGACTGGGGTCTAGAGAACCCCAAATTTAGCAGCTAGGAAGAAAAGGAATATGTATGGTATAAGGAAAAACAGCCTAATGTGTTGGATAAAATGCTGCAGGTTTGGGAGGGATGGAACACAGGAGAAGGGTGGGTCAGGGGTATATGGCATCCCCTGAAGCCAATTGAGAAAAGCAGCTTTGAATTTGATTCAAAAGTCTACTGTCGGGGCCTCCCTGGTGGTGCAAGCGGTTAAGCGCAGCACTATGAAGCAATCTGCAGCCTCTGCAGCATGAGTTCAATCCCCGGCCGGCCAGGGAGCTACCCACATGGCGCAGCAGAGCTCTCCTGTCTCACCCGCTGCTCCCCTCAGCAGTGTATTTCGTCAGTCTGCCTGTTCTGTTCCCCCCTCTGTCTCTGGTGAATCCTCTCACCCCCAGGACCTCTGGCCCGCACCCCAGCTCTTGTTTGCATAAAAATAAATAAATCTTTAAAAAAAAAAAAAAGGCTACTGTCTATGTCTAGAAAGTTCACTGACCTGCCCATGAGACCCCACTATAGAATTCTTCAGTCTGTTTCTAATGCTCAAGCCCTGCTGAGAGGTAGTTGAGTGTCACAGACCAGGTCCCTGCAGGCGGCTGCATTTTTTTGCAAGACTTGATACCCCTGCCCCTAGGTAGTCTCTGGCCCACCCTGGACGCAGGTGGGAGTGCAGTGAACTTCAGGCCCCTCCAGGTTTCTTATCCAATGAGCAAACTTCCCCTCTCACCTGGGGCCTTCTGTAGACCCTGGAGCCCAGGTTGTGTAAATGTGTGCAGATGACTCTGCTCTCCATGCCTCATGTTTCTCAAATGTGAGGGGGCATGACAATTACAGTTCTTAACTTGGAGCTCATGGTGAGGATGAAATGATGCTCATCTGGTACAGTGCCCAGCACTTACTGTAGCAATTGTTCACTAGTGTCATATTAAAGCATGATGATCTGCCATCTCTTAGAATAGTCAAAATATTTGCCCAAGTTCTGAAAATAGCTGGAAAAGAGAAAGGCAAAAATGTTTTGACACAATTGGGAAAAAAAAAACATAGCCTTTTGAGAAAATTGTTTGGAAGAAGACAGCACTGAATTAACATAAGGTTAAGAGCAGGCTCTGTAGAGATGCGGCTGGAATCTCGGCTCTTCTACCCGTCAGCTGATGGCCTTGGGCAAGGTACTCAGCTGCTCTCAGCCTCAGTTTCCTGATTACAAAATAACACAGCACAAGTGTCTACTTCACGGGGTGTGTTGAATACCTAGAACCACGAGTGGACAAAGTGGGCATGTAGAACAATACATATCGCAATCAATGTCATCATGGGCTCTTGAACAACAGCAGCACACAAATGATGGTCAGTTGATTACAATGTGATTATCCTTTATTGTCATGCCTCCTTTACACATCGTGCCTTGATTTATAGGATCACCTGGTTTATCTGATGTTTTCCCAAAATTAAATGGAAGTATAGGTTAGAGTCAAAGGCTGCTAAATTTGATCTTAGCTGAGCCTTGAATGGCTTGCCACAGCCCTTATCTGAATTGGGTCTCCAGTCTTGCCTGGTTTCTGTGTGATGTGTCAAGGTAAACGTGCATTCACTTTGCAGTGACTGGCCGGTCACCCACAACAATGATAGGCCCACTTTACACGAGGAAACTGCCACTCAAGGAAGACAGTGACTTTTTCATGATTAATGTAGGCCTCAGGCACCAGCCCCAGAAGGAGGACGTGAACCAGTGTCCAGTCCTCTGAGTCATGCTCCTCCACCTAATCAGTACCAGTGGCTGTTCCAAACCACAGGCCTCCCTGCCGGGAAGGAGAAATTAATCACAGAGGCCTGCTGGTATGTGGCTGCTTGGCCACATGGTGGAGCTTCATGCCTAACAATTCCTTGGGTCTGCATGCCCGGAAGATTTGAAATTCAAACCACAACCCTGGCCAGGGAGCACAGGGCGCATAGGGATGGTGGGGACAAGCTGGATTTATTAACTGGTTGCCGCATTGTAGGAAAAACCTGATTCTTGCTGGTTTCATCAAAACCAAGGGGAAGGCTCTGGTTTGAAACCAAAGGACCTAGAGTTCTGACTTCAGAGTCCAATTCGCACAGTGTTTTCACAACATTGTACCAACTCCACATACAAAGTAAGTAAAACATCTACCACGGTGGCTGATGGAAGAAAAAGGCTCCAAGTGAGGCAGAGTTTTGACTTTCCAGAAAAGAGATTTTTCTGAAGATACCACCTCACTCCAAGATAGGCCTAAGCTTCTTCCAGGGGAAAAAAAAAAAAAAGCTGATATGATCACCAACCATTTTTATTACTTTCTTGGGGATTGTATAGGACATGAGTCTAAGTTAGAATGCCAGCTCTGACACTAGCTAGTTTTCCAGCCTCAAAGCTACTTAACTTCTTGATGTTATTTTAAAGGAGGTAAAGTTTATAGAACCTGCTTTATGATGGTGGTAAGGATGAATTAATGTCCCCTGGAACCAAATGGAATTGCTGACATTTGGCAGTTTTTCACCCACAGGGGTGGCAATTTCTTAGGGTTCATCCTACAGAACTTGGACCAGGCACATAGGGAGGCTTTGTAGACAGTGAACTAGTGCCCTCCCAGCTAGCATCACAAGAGCACAACAAGCACTTAACTGAGAACATTTAGAAAATAAGCTTCCTTCTTCTAGAAAATTTTTCCTGCAGATTCTTATCGATAGGTGACTGTTGTCTCTGTGTGCCAAAATTCCAGATATGAAAATATGACTGAAATAAATCTGTCCTTACACATCACAACTGTACTATTAGCCAAATCTTTCCTACCTCACGCTAGGGGGGAGACCAGAACCAAGGTGAGGCCAGTGGCCGTCCCAGTTGTTACCCCTTCCCTCCACCATCCAGGGCCTCCCTTTGTATGTTGTGCACAACTTGGCTCTCTGGGAGAACTCTACACATTGAACTGATAATCGGGATTTACCTTTCTCAGTCTCTCCAAAGCACATAGATCAGTTAATCTCTTTTGAGTCCCAGTCCCCTTTCAGGCCAGGTGAACACTCGCTGATCTTCTTAACCAAAACAATAGATATGATTTTCCTTTTGGCAGAAGTTTTGAAAGCTGTAGCCAGAAGAAATGAGAGTTTCAGGCCTCTGGCAGGTAGGGGAGGTAGATATTTTGGATGAGAAGGGCCTCAGGGAGTCGAGTGCTGGGTCACATTCCACCTTGTGTTCCTGCTGCTTTAGGCCCCGATGGGAAGTGGTGCAGCCGGGGAGAAGCAACTGGACTCGGGGAGACCAAGGGTAAAGCAGAAATGCGGAAACTAACTGAAACCAGATGATGGTTGTATTTTGTTGGAGAAAAGTCTACAGACTCTTTCCCTGTGCTCTCCTCTCATTTCTGCGACTGTGGAGATGTTCTTTAGTGCGTGTGCTGTGGCAACTCATCCTCCCCCCTCAGATGGGAAACAAAAGGTTTGTGATTTTCACTGCCCGTTGGGCACAGGCCACAGAAGATGGCAAGTGTCTTGTAAAATCTCATTACATATCACAGAATATGTATCAGATGAAACTGTTTACATACAAATGTCTATTCGGGAAACGTTTGAAACTTCAGTGCACCAAACATGGCTTAACAGTAAAAAAAGTCAGGGCCTCCCCGGTGGCACAGTGGTTGAGTGCTGGGTTGCGAAGCTGCCCACAGCCACTGCAGCGCTGGTTTGATCCCCGGCCACAGGCGAGGGTCCCACACGGCGCGCAGACCTCTCCTGCTGCCCGCTGCTCCCCTCAGCAGTGTACTTCATCCGTCTGCCTGTTCTGCTCCCCACTCTGGCTCTGGTGAATTCTCTCACCCTCCCGCGCTTCTGACTGTAGCCAGTGCTTGTATAAATAAATAAATCTAAAAAAAAAAAAAAAGTAAGAACATAAATTAAAAAAAAAATTTAAAAAAGTCAGACACAAAAGAGAACATACAGTATGATTCTGTGAATATGAAGTTCAAGAGCAAACAAAACTCATCAATAGAGTAATCCGAGTGGTGGTAGCTGGAGCCCCTGGTGAAAGGGAACCA
Source organism: Talpa europaea (assembly GCF_964194135.1). Taxonomy (NCBI): domain Eukaryota; kingdom Metazoa; phylum Chordata; class Mammalia; order Eulipotyphla; family Talpidae; genus Talpa; species Talpa europaea. Next base: position 81,126,073 of record NC_140072.1, on the reverse strand, counting down.
GGAACTTGCTGTGACGGCGGCCCCTGGCCCTATCTTGTCTCTTTATACCAGTGTCAGTTACACAGGGGTAGACGTTTGTTGGCGTTTGTGGGGATGTGCCCTGAAGATCAAAAGAGGTGGCGGTGAAATATCCCACAGAACAATGCTCGCTGCACAGGCGGGCAGGCCCGTTATGTTATGGGGAGAGAAGGGGATTTCCATCTACTCAAACTTCCTCACTAGGCTGTCGATGTGATTGAAAAACATAAAACATCAGCCAATTTCCCAGACAGTTTCAAAATCTAGGGATGCTTTCTTCATGCACACGCTGCCTATGTCTTTTCAAATGTTTACAGAGTATTTACAAAAAGTAGTCCTTTGGGTGGCAGCTGTAATTAGGAAAACTGGCAGTGAAAATTAACACATACCATAAAAGAGGGATAATTGCTCACTGCTATCTACAATATTATTATCAAATGGCATTCACCAAAGAATCCCATTGGCCCAGGCAAGCTCAATCTCGTTGTTCTAGGAAAGATTCTCCCCTTCCTTGTTACTCCGAGGATGAAGCTGCCACAGCCCACGAATGATATGCCATATGGTACTTAACATCAGAATCAAAATGAGCTTGTGCTTTTTGTGTGAGATGCTGAAATTTATTAGAAAATCAGAAAGCCTAATTTCCACCAAGTTCCTGAGACCTGCCATCTGCTGCATGAGAAAGAAAATGGAGATTTTAAAAACCATTTAGGTATTGTGAAATGGGAGAGCGCTGGTGTGCTTGAAAAAGCAGGGTGGGTGCCGGGCGGGGGGCCTGAGAGAGAGCCAGAGCAAGCCCACTTGGCAGGGGAGAAAAGACTGTCAGCTGAATGGTGGCAAAGACTTGGGAAGCATAATTATGGAAATCACCTATTCCAGAGCCTTTTTTTCTCCTCCCAACCACATGTTCCTTCCACACAGGAACAGCAAGTAGAAAGGCCAGCTTTTGAGAATAAACAGTCTCTGATTTAGGAAGGACGACGAGAGGTCTTAAACAAGTACGACTGTCTCCTAGTGTCAGGTCTCTCCATGGAGGTGTTGGTACAAGGAGGATGGGAGTGGGGGGGTGAGGGGGGTGGGTAGGAGGGTACAGGAAAGGCAAGGAGAGCTTTCAAGGGAGGGTACAGAGAGAGGGGGAGGGGGGAGGCAATCTAAATGGGAGAAGATCTGAATGGGAGGTGGCATGGGGGTGCCTATTGAGAAGGGAGAAATCTTCCAATGAATTGTTTTGAATCCTAGAGTATATGTTGGGTATCAGGGCTACAAAGATAAAGATGCTTTGCATGATAAGGAGGGCGTGTCAGATGTCAGCATTCACGTCAGGGGAACACCTCCATCCCTGGCCTTACAGGGCCATGAGCTGCTGCCTGGAATGTGATCGTGGCTGCAGGCTGTCCTTTAGCTCCCAGGGCATTGCTGCGTGGAGGGCTTACCTAACTAACCCCTTAACTAACCCCTGGTTTTATTGTGTTTATTTATTTTTACTCTTGTTTTTACACCAAAGTTGGCATGTCTTTTGGAACTGCTGCAGGCAACATTCATTGGCCCTGGTTTGTGGCTGGGTTTCTCCACTCTGATCAGGAATTAGACTTCTAGGAAATCATCTACTGACTCCTGAAATGGGTCAGTGAGGGGGAAAAGGATAAGGTTTTAAAGTACCTGGGACTTTTCACATTATAACATCAGAAAGTCAAGTTCTGGTCAAAGCAGCCTGTTCTTGGACCACACCCAAGGAGGTTTAATTAGAGAAGAACTAAAAAGACCACTCAACAGACAATCTCATCTGCAAGGCAGGCTTCCTGCAGGATCCCAGAAGCCGCCCCAAAGTTGAGTTTAGGGTTCTGAGAATACTTTGAGGACAAAGGTTCTATGGTTGCCTCCCCACCCCCGGAGCATAGCCAACCCTCTCAGCCTCTAGACTCCCCAGGGACTCATCATGGGGTGCCACACAGGGAGATGACCAGCAGGGATCTGTTGAATGAAAGAAGGAATGATTTTGCAAAAACCTCTGTTGCAGGAATCCTGGTCTCCCAATTAAGTCAGTTTAAGAAAGAATGCCCTACAGAGTCAGACATCAGCCTCTGAGAGGAGGAATTGAGCGGGAGAGCAAGAGAATTTCTGAATTTGCAGCAGATTAAGTGGGACGTGATGACAAGCCCCAGGATTCAGTATAATCAAGATGTGCTTGTCCTCCAGTTCTCCTCCATGGAGGGTAGTGCTCTGGCTAGGCCACTGCCTCCTTTGTGCTATGAAGTTCCCTGCTGTGTCTGGGCTCCAGGGGTTCCATGCTGTTGTTTTGGCACTTCAGGGAGAACCTTCAGGTTTCAGGCTGAACCCTGGAGAGTTTCAGTTTGGCAATGTGCACTCCCAAGGCACCAGGCCACGGGTCCCACACACTCACAGGTGGGTCAGCCTTTACTTTTACTTCCCTGGAGACCAAAATACTCAACAGTTAGCTTCTTGCCTCGTGGCCAGTGATCAGCTCCTGATTTCCCTGTGGACCATCCAGACCTCTACAAGACAGCCTTTGGGAGATGCTGGGATCCTCTGGAATGACCGCAGGCTGACGGGAGGCTTGGGAGCTCAGCTCTGCAGTGCTTGCTCGGGCCTGAAGACAGCTCTGAGGCAACATGGTAAGCAGCTATCAGCCTCCTCTGTCCTCACTTCCCCTCAGCTTCCACTTGTTGAGCACCTGTTGCTCACAGTGCACCTTATCTAAGAATGATTGACATTTCCTGAGCCCTCACTATGTGCCAACTGTCACATGCTTGTTATCTCATTTATTCCTTACTATCATTACAACCCTTTGAGGAAGGGACCATTCTCATCCCCATTTTCTAGACAACTGAAGACAAGTAAGATTTGGTAAAGGGTTTGGATCAAAGAGCCAATAAAATATGGGGTCCGCAATCAACCAGTGTAGTGATTCCAGAACCTTCTGTCACCCCAGCAAGTGTTCCAAAAGAGTAAGCACTATTATCTCCTTAAATTAACTCTTGACCAAACTGGGCTCAGAGAGACTGGGTAGTTTACCCAAAGCCACACAGCTCTAAGGTACAGAGAGTTATCCATCTGGCTCCAGAGACCAAGTTCTTTCCTCTTGGCCACACCCAACTCTGGGCTCACTGAGGCTATTTTGCACTATGAAGCCCCTTCCCTGCCAGCAAGCGGCAGGCACAGTAAGAGAGACTGCATGGCAATGTGCAAAGTCACCTTTACAGGAGAAAGATTTAGCTAACTCTTAACATTTTCAGTCATTTTAGAAAAAGAAGTAAGTTTCCTCTGTTAACAACAATGTTGCTCTGCAGTACCGTGGCTACTACCCAAGTAGCCCCCGGAAGATTTGGGTGCCACCAGCCAACACGAGTCCCTGCCTGGTTTCATGACCTGACTGGTTCGACAGGGCTGAGCATTGGAGGACTTGATTGCTGTTTGGTATTCATGCGCATTTCACAAGACTCTCAACTGTATAAGGGGTGTGTCTTATCAAGAATCCCTGTGACCTGCTGCTGCACAAATTATGGGGAGCCACCTGTCAGTTCCCTCTTTTGGCTATCCCATGGGTGAGGGAGTCCCCTGATTTCAGCACCCAACAGAAGAGTGCAAAAGCAGGGACCCAGGAGAAGGGCCTATTTATGATCAGCAGAGGGTGAGGGGGTTACTCTCTGGTCAGTATGCTCAAGGGCCCCGAATCAAAACCTGTGCCCCAGCTTCATGGGCCTCTGAAGCCAAAGACCAAGTGCTGACAACATGTCTCACTGACCTCCAAGTCATCAGAGAGACATTATCCCATGTGGTTATAACCCAGAAGCAAATTGCCTTGGTTTCCTTTGTCCCACACTGGAAGGCTGAGGCAGTGGGCACGAGCCTTCCAGGGGACTTGGCACTACTGCTAGGATAAACAATTGCTAGCTTTGCTGACGTTGGATTGATTTTCAGTGCCTGAGGGCATTTAAGGATTTTTATGAGTTCAGATTGAGGTTTCAGTTCAGTACTTATTTATTCAATAAGTATTTATTAAATCCCTGCTGTGTGCCAACCATCATCTTAGTTGAAATATAGATTAGTTACCCTACTTCCTGACCTTAAGGAACTTGTAATTTAGCAAAGGAGTAGGGGAAAAGCATATGTACAGATTATATATATTATATACACACATACACACACATATATGTGTGTATTTATATATACCTACATACCGATGAATGTGTGGGTGCGTGGAAGGGTGGGTGGATGGATGGATAGGTAGATAGATAGGAAGCGTATGTGTGTGGATATGGTTCTTTACTAATACTGTGATGTTGAGGACACAGAGGGTTTCGGTGGTGCATCTGAGACAGAGAGAGGCCAGAGTCCCGCAGAGGAGTGGTAAAGGTGCTAGAGTCAAGGTGGTTTTGGAGCTGAACTATCACAGACTGACTGAGCAATGGGGGAGGAAACACCATCAGCGCCAGAGGTAGCAGGAGTGGGCGATCATAAGAACATAAAGATGTTTCTAGAGTGTTTAGAATGCCAGGCCAGAGAGGGTGTCTCTATGGATCACATTTTGAATGCGGGTAGACACAGAGGAAGGGGAGTAACGATGTCCTGGTGGGGAAGTGGTCATGAACACCATTCCCAGAAAAGAGTTGGGGAGTTTAGAGCCCTCTCCTTCCTCTTGGCATTGGTCTCTTTCCCTTTAAGAAATCCCAGATTTCCCAAGAAATCCCAGAAAACCCAAACTCAGAAGAAGTCATTGAGCCTGATATTTGGGATACACGGATTCCTCACCTTAGGAAGATATCTTTTTAACACCCAACTCCCTTGTTGCTTTCAAATACAACCCAATCATCCACTGCCCTTAGGTTAGGAGTCCCCATGGTGTGAAAAATGGGGTGGCCTGTGTTTATGTTACTGCCCTGCACTAAGCAGAGGACTTTAGGGGCTGTAATTTTTTTATTTAAAAGTGGTTGTTTTCTTTTTTCAATCTGAGTGAGCAAAGAAGGATCATGAAATAGGAAAAAGTTGGAGAAAAGAAGGAAAACCACAGATTTATGAACAAACCTAGTAGAAAGTCTTTCTGTTCATCTTGGTGCTCTCTCTATCATTTTTTTTCTTGCTGCAGTTCCCTTCTTTCATACACAGGCATCTCTAGGTCCTTTTCTGTAAAGAAAATTATCCTTTCACGGCATTTTGGGAATTGACCCGAGGAGAGCGGCCTCCCCCATCCCTCCCTTCTTTGCCACTGCTGTGTTTTTAAACTTTGCTCCTACCAAACAATTCTTTATTTCAGAGGTGATCACAATGAACCTCTTCTAGTTATAATCTGTTTCAAATTCAGTTCATATATTTCTCTGTGGAAACAACGTCTGCTAATTCTGGGAAGGGCGCAGATACACAAGAAGTCAATAGGGGAAGGGGGTATTCCTTTCCCCTAGGGGATGCCATCACATTTGTCCTAAAGAAGCCCACTCAGAGGCCCTTAACTGAGGATTTCATGCTCCAATACCCATATTTTCTCTTTCATCTTACGTTCTAGTATGGATTTATCAACACCTGCCTGCAATCTCTGGTCATAGAGAAATTTGGTGAAGAAACATGGGAAAAACTGAAGTAAGTACACTGAAGGAAAGATGAAGTATCCGGTGCAGCTGGTAAGCTTCCAGGCTTCTGATGAAGCCAGATATAAACATACCAAATAAATAATTAAAAACTTGCCATCCATATCTATATTTAAGGAAGGTATCATCAGTCTCCATCCCTAACCATCTTTAAGCTCCCATATGAATCATAGCAACACTATTCTACCTTTTCTTTCATGAAGGGATTCTTATTTGCTTTTTTAATCGCAGGAGAGAGGGCCACTGCATCATTTGCATTGCACAAAAATGGAGCCACCAAATCCCACAAAAAGGGGCATATTTCTTTTGAGTGTCACTAGAACGCTTTCTTAGGTATTCCTTTAAAAAAATTATAGCAGTAATATTGGTCTGTAATGTTATATAGGTTTAAAGTGTACTCACTGTCCTTTACATCTGTATCTGCTACGCTGTGATCACCACCAAGAGCCTAGTTTCTGTCCACCATCAGATGCTTGGCCCCTTTACCTACTTCACCCACCCTAACCACTTCCCCTCTGGAGTAACCACCATTCTGTTCTTTGAATCTAACCACATGATTTCTTTCATCTGTAGTAAAAGATAAAAAACAAAGCAAGTGAACAAACAAAACAAAAGCAAACCCTTAGATGCTATTTAGGTAACTGGTTTTCCTCTCTGGCCCTTGTGGTAAACCTTGAATGCTGTCTTTCACATCTCCCTACACTCTCCTGTCTGGTTCCTACAATCCTGTGCCTTCGCCCTGTGTCTCTGTGACTCCCAGCCTTAAAATGTTAGAGGACTGGACTGAAAGGGTGTCTGAAATCACCTAGTTCTATGAAAAGAGAGGAATAAAAAAAGTATGAGAAAAATGATTATTTTCCTCAGTTAATCAATGACATGCAAATTAAAACAATTAAGTGCTGCTTAGCCTAATAGGACCCCCAAAATTTAAATAATAATACAAATTCTGGTTAAGATGCAGCAAAATGGATAATTGCTGATGGCATTGTAAATTAGTGTAGCCCTTTTGGAAAGCAATTTGACATGTACCAGAAGCTATGAAAATGATGGAATTCTTTAAAGTGGTAATTCTATTTTTCAAAATTTATTCTTGAAAATCTACTCCTTTAGAAACACACGTAACTAGATACGCACAACTATGTGCATGCAAAAAGTGGTAACATGGACTTACATTTATACTTAATGAAAGAAAAACTGTCTTTGTTCAAAAACCAATCATCAAGCAAGTAGAATGGCAAGAAATATGTACCATTTATACCTGCTGATTGCAAAGATCAGGAAGCAAGCTGTGAAGTTTTATGACGATATAAGGCAAAACACAAGCCACTGGGTAAATCGCACAAATGAAAATGGACCAAGAGAAAGACCAAAATAATAATTAATAGTAATGAAATAGAAAGATGAAATGCTGGATATTTTTCCTAATATTTCCCAAATTTTCCATGCAGTTTTATTGCTTTTCTAATGTGAAAACAACCCAAAATACTTAGTGTAAACATTCCTTTGTCCCCTCCTATCCCCAATTTGCAATTAAAATAAATAGAACTAACGGTGCAGGAGACTTGCAACCAAGAAGCTGAAATGAGGAGGAGTCAGGCACAGGCACTGCCCAGTTCCTGTGGCCAAGGGCTCAGACTGTGTGCCCCCACCTGCTTGTTGTAGGGAAAGGCAGCCAGCCCATTTGCACAGTATCTTTAGGATAATTTGCTGAGGGCAGATAATTTGGAGAAGATGGTGCTTGACTTCCTTCGAGGCAAAGAATATTCATTTCCAAATACTTCAAAGCAGAACACTGAACAATTATGACCAGAGAAAAGTTGGACAGGTAGACCCTAGTAATATCTAGCCCTGTCTCCTCATTTTATAGGTGAGAAAACTGAGGCTCAGAGTAAGTAAGAAACTTGCCCAAGAGACTGTGCAGCAGTGCTCAGTGGGGCCAGGGCTCCATGTCAGCCTGTGGGCTGCTCCATTTCTACCCCTAAGCTGCCTTGCGGAGAGAAAATTTTGAGGACTCTGAGACATGTCTTTTTTCTTTTAATGTTGTAAAGAAGAGTTTTCTTTTTCCTTATTGAAGTAACATTGGTTTTCAACACCGTATATAATTTAGGGAAATAAGTTCACTCCTCCTTAGCTATATGTTACCACCCCACTCCCATCAAAACACCCATAGTCTTTTACCCTAGGCCACTGGGTCCCCCTCCCTCCTTTGTTCCCACCCCACCATGCCGCTGCCTCTAAAAGTCGTATTTGTAGGGTTTGTTTTGGTTTAATTTTGTCAATTCCTCCTCCCCAGCATATTCTATATATGAGTGAAGCCATCTAGTATGTCTTCTGACTTATTTTGCTTAGCATTAGCCCCTCTAGTTCCATCCATGTTGTTACAAATGGCAAAAGTTCATCACTGTTTAGTTCATTGGCTGAACAGTATTCCATGTTGGATGTCCACCACATCTTCTTAATAACCACTCTGCCAATGGGCATTTAGGTTGTTTCCATAAGTTGGCTATTGTAAATAGTGCTGCAATAAATACGGGTTTTACACAGTGTATCCATTCCTTCATATTAGTGATTTAGTATTCTCCTGGTAGATATCTAGGAGTGAAATTGCTGGATCATGTGTTATATCTTTTTTTTATTATTTTGAGAAACCTCCATATTGGACCAGTCTACATTCCCACCAACATGTAAGAGGGTTCCATTTTCTCCATATCGCCAACACTTGCTATTTCTGATTGTTTGTTTTAGGTGGGCCACTCTCACTGGAATGAGATGGTATCTCATTGTGGTTTTGATTTGCATTTCCTTAGTATAAGTGACGATGAGCATATTTTCATGTGCCTGTTGGTCATCTGAACATCTTCTTTGGAGAAGGTCTTCAGACTATTTTTTGATTGGTTTCTTTGTTTTCTTTTTTACTGAGTTGTATGAGTTCTTGTAGATATTGGATATTAACCCCTTGTCAGATGTATGATGTGCAAATATTTTCTCCCCTTCAATAGAGTGTATTTTTGTTTAAATGATAGTTTCTTTTGCTCTGCAGGTTTTCAGTTTGATGCAGTTCCATTTGTTTATTTTTGTTCTTGTTTTCCTTGTTATTGGAATTGAGTGCCAATGGGCATCCCTGTGTTTTGAAAGAACACAGGGATGCCTGTGTTTTCTTATATATATTTTATGGATTCCAGTCTTACAGCCAAGTCTTCCACCCAGTTTGAGTTACTTTTTGTATATGGTGTGAAAAAATGGCTTATCTTCATTTTTCTGCATGTGAATGTCCAGTAGAAAATAACTATTATAGTAAGCATTCACTGTGGCCAGACCCCTTCTATGATGATATTATTAAAGTTCCACATTTTATTACAGAGAAAACAGAGTTCCAGAGAGAACCTTGCTGAAAGTCACACAGTTTAGTAACAGGGCTGGAGCTTGAACCCAGGCCTGTGACTACAAAGATTTCTCTTTCTAACGGGCCATACTGCCTGGGGGAAGTGACTTACAATAGCGATGAGTTTCTGTTTATATCGAGTCTCTGGGTAAAAAAGAGGGGCATTTCTTTAAAATATGTATTTACCAAGTTCCTACAGTGTGTGAAACCACTGGAGGATCAAACACCCAACTAAGCCATTTTGCCTGGATAGTGTCAGGATCTGCAGAAGCATTCTATGTCTACCTGGGACATAGGAACCAAGTGCCAAGGGCTCACAGCAGATGAGAAAGTGGGAGCATTTGCTCTGCCACAAGCTGGACAGGGGCAGCTTAGCTAGAGCCCTGCCCTCCTCTGCCTGCCAAAGGTCAGCTGCCCCTACCAGGTGCCATTTCTTGGGAGGAAGATGGCAGACAGGCTATGGGGTGGACATTACAGGGAGGAATGCAAACCAACTTGGGAAATAGGATGGTCACACTCTTTGAAGGCACTGGATGAGGCTTCATGTCCCTATGAAGTTGTGGTTCCTTTTAGCAGGGACACCAGAACTACAACCTCGTAGGGGAAGCACACAGGCATCACTTGCAGTCCATAGGGCCCGGGACAAGTCACTTAACCACTCTGTGACCCAGGAGTTCACCATAAAATAATGATATAAAAGTAGCTAACAGCAAAGGGGTTGTTACCAGCATAAAATTAAATAATACAGAGTAGACACTTAGAGACAAGTGGCTGGTCTTTGGTGCACACTCAGCAGGTAGAAGGTGCTATTACCCATTTGCTTATTTCAAGATGCCCATTCAGGGGGTTGGGGAGAAGTGGAAGGACAGTGGGCGGCAGCTCAGTGCATCTGAGTCTTGGGAGTGCTGCTCACAGCTGCGTGCTCTTGAGCACAGCACTCCCCTCACTGAAGAGCTGCTTCCTCACAAAGAAAAGGGGGAGGGTACACCTGTCTGCCAAGGCTGAGGACTGAGAGGGAAAATCTACCTTAAAGTACATGGTAGGAGAGTCACCCCCTCAGGATATAGGGGCAGCATTAGAACTTGATTATATTTAACATTAGCAGGCACCATTCTGTGGTTGGTCAGATAACAGTGCCTTCCAGCAAAGGCTTCCCCCTTGCCTGAGGGAGACCTGGCTTCCTAAAATTAGCATAATTTGAGAGATGATGTTGCCTCTGCTCCCTTTTTCCGTCTCCCTGATGCCAGTGTGGGCATTTGTCTTGCTCTACCCTGAGGACCCCCATAAACACTAGAGAGCAGCATATAAGAGGGAAGGACTGACTTTTGTTGCTTGATTTTTAACTTATGAAACTTGTACCATCTTAACTCCTGATCAGGACATATAGCAGGTTGCCCAGAAGAAGAGAGAGGCCAGCGTTCTGGAAATCACATAAAATAACATAAAAAATACCTAGGGCCTCCCCAGTGGCACAGCGGGTTGAGCACAGCACTGTGAAGCTGTCTGCAGCCTCTGCAATGGGGGTTCGATTCCTGGCCAGCCAGGGAGAAACCCACATGGCTTGGCAGACCTCTCCTGTCTCACCCGCTGCTCCCCTCAGCAGTGTATTTCAGTCTGTCTGCCTGTTCTGCTTGCTTCCCACTCTGTCTCTGGTGAATCCTCTCACCTTCCCATGCCTCTGGCCTGTACCTCAATTCTTGTAGGAAATAAATAAATATTTAAAAAAAAAAATACCCAGACAGACTTGAGTGACAATAAAAAGCAAGGTATTCATTCAGACTGCAACAAGTCCTGGGATTTGCTAATTAAAGAAGCTCCTTACAGAAGGAGCAGATGTAGTGGAACCAGCGACCCCAACTTTGACCGGTTGAGATATTGCATATCCGGGGGTGGGGGGGGAAACCTGTTTTTTTTTTTTTTTTAATGTATAAGCAAATGGAAGAAGCTTTTTTCCTTTTTGGATCCTTGGTGAGAAAGGAATTGTACATTTCCTCTTCCTGACCCAGAGGGGCAGTTCTTCTAGCACTCCCATACCCAGGAAACCCTGGAATCTTCAGGAATTTCAAAGTGATAAGGACATAAGTGAGGGGTACAAAAGAGTGCAAAGGAATCAGAGACACATGTCCGGGGACAGCGAACCAAGCAGCGCCATATCCTGAGTCTGTGTCACTAGGTTCTACCTCTTTATTTTTCAAGCACCAATTCTCTTTGAGACTAATGAGTCTCAAAGGACATGTCCGCACAAGGAACACTAGACACCTTGTGATTGGAAATGCATCTTTAAGCCAAAAGTGGACTAGCTAACAAACTCAACCAGCTTTGAAAATTGCATCATATTAGAACTTGTTTAAAAAAAACAACTGTAGAGTAGAAAAGCAACTTATAAAACGCAAATTAAGGCAAGATTATTTGCCATGCAAAATGATTTGCCTCAGGCTACATTTAAATAACAAGTTCCCTGATGCTTTTAAAATAGAGTTGAGCTGAAAAAGAAAAACCCATCAATTCTTACACAAATTTTAAGAAGAAACAATTAGGTAAAATGAAGAATGTCTCCAGACTTTATGACACAAATTTTATTTTACATGAAATAATCAGAAACAGATGGCTCGCCTCCTTTGCCTGCATTATTTATTTCCCTCTAAAAACCTAGATTTATAGGTTTTTAATTATGAAACTCTCTTTTATAACCTTCTGGCTAAAATCTTTATCAAGACTTAACAGTGAGAAGCAACTAATGGATTGGGAAGAGTAAGCCCTTTGGAGTCAGATAAATCTTTACAGTTTGCCTGGATCATTTACTAGCTGTTTGACTTGGGCAAGTTTATTTACTTAACAAGCATTAATTTAGCTCCTAGTATATGCCAAACAGAATTACCAGCACTGGAAATAGTGGTGGTGAGGGAAACAGAAAGGGGCTCTGTTCACCAGGAGTAGGTATTCCAATATGTGATGGACTAGACAAAAAAATAAACAAAAATTTTTGGATTGTGCTAAGTGCTGTAAAAATATAGACTAATAGTATCTGGGGAGAGAAGATGCTAGTCTCCTGAGGTGGTAAGTAAAGTCCTCTCTGCAAAGGTGATATTTGACTTGAAAGGCAGGAAATCTGTGTGTTCGAGAGAACAGCAAATGCAAAAGTCCTGAGGTAGGAAGGAGTTTGGTGAATTTCAGACCCAGAAAAAAACTTAATGTGATTGGAGTATCATGAGCAAGAATTTGGTAGGAGATGAAAGTGGAGATGTCATTAATGATCAGGATATATTGGTGTGTAGAAGATGGAAGTTGGAAGTTGTTTTTTTTAATTGCAATGGGTTATCTAGGTCTCTGAACCCGAGTGTACTCACTTTTAAATGGGATAATAGGGCCTCCCTGGTGGCGCAAGGGCTTAAGATACAACCTATGAAGCTATCCACAGCCACTGAAGCATGCATTCGATCCCTGCCAGGGAGTTGACCCACATGGTGCAGCAGACCTCTCCGGACTTGCACGCTGCTCCCCTCAGCAGTGTATTTCAGTCAGTCTGCCTGTTCTGTTCCCCACACTATCTCTGGTGAATCCTCTCACCACCCGCAACACGCACACACACACACACACACACACACACACACACACCTCTGGCCTGTACCCCTGTTCTTGCATTCATAAATAAATAAACCTTTAAAAAAATAAAAATAAATGGGATAATAATGGTATTCACTCATCCACTTGTGAAGACTGAGGTGACTAACATAGGTGAAGCTCCTGGCATTTTGCTTGCAGAACTGAGTCCAATATTTTACTTGCAAGGATCAGCAATTCACTATGTGAGCTCAAGTTTAAAGGAGTTAGTGCAAGGATTCAGAGGATCACAGACCTCTATTGCAGAGAGTACAGAAAAACCTTGGCAGAAAATAGAAGACTCTTTCCATCTCCATGCCTCACTTTGTGTTTAATTTTATTTCCTATCTTTCTCTGCAAGTCTTTTAACATCTATTTCTCCAAAACTTTTCTGTGTGTCCCTCCAGTTGAAGAGATCTCATTGATTCAGTTTCTCAGGGTCTCAATTCCAGATGCCTGAGACAGAGGGCTTGATAGGTTGGTGCTTATAGGGTGTCCATAGCTGGCCCAGTCAGAGGGAATTTGGAGGCCAGGGCCTAAGCAGAGTTTCTGGGTAGAGCCTCGTGACTGCCATGTCTTTCCCACTGTATAAACAAGTGCATACAGAAGGGACGGACAGTTGGATGATTTTTGTGTTGTAGAATGGAGTAAAGTATGGGAGATGGACGAATGACTACCAAGCCCAGACCAATCCATTTAGGGGTGTGATGGATGGGATTAAATGGCATCTCCCTGTCTTAGGGGTTCTTAACCAGCATTACATGGAGTTTCACCAGAGGATGCGAGAACCTCTGAAATCATCTATGAAAATGTGTGCACATGTCTATGTGTATTTCTGGGGAGAGAATCAGTGGTTTTCATCAGAATCCTTAAGAGTTCTATGACTTAAAAAGTTCAAGAAACTCTGCCTATGCATCCTTGTGACCTTGGTTCTTACTAAATAAGAAATGCTCCTAATATTTTGACACCTTGAAAAGCATCTGTTCAAATACACTGAAAAGCTATCTGAGCCAGAAACAACTAGCATGGACATTCACCTCCTTCTGCTTACCTCTAGCCATCAAGTCACCCCTCCTTACAGATCCAGAGCACTCACTCACAGTTTTCCACTGTTCTCAGAAGTAAAGTCAGGTTAAGAAGTAACTAAAAGCCAAGCACTTTTGCCTTTTTACTAATATGAAGGAAGTGTGCCTATCTGCCCACTTCTATTTGGTCCCTGGCCACAGCGTGATGGTTTATTTGTTTGGCCACCTAAAATCACCAGTCATCAGAGCAAGAAGCACCTTGAGAAGCCAATGTGGTAAAAACATTTCAATGGGGTGACTTAACTCCCCCAGAAATCATATCAGAACAACCAAGGTCTTAGAATATTTAAAAAAAAACACATGTAATTATATATATAGTAGAAACCATTTTTATGATAAAGACCCTCACATATATGACTTGTGAAATACTTTTGTTAAGTGGGAATATATATGGAAGATAAAATTTAGTAGAAGTAGAAAAAGATAATATAAGGCCTGAAGTTTACATATTTTGGAGACTCTCCTTCTAAAAAGAATATAAAATTTTAGCTACAAAATATTATTTAGCTATAAAATTATTCAAAATGAGAAAAAAATGTAAAAACTGACAGGTAACATAAACATCAAAAGTCCAAAAGGTAACATGTACCTATTACTGATATCATTAATTGACTATCAATCCACTTTTAAAATACTTTTTCCTACATCTTTGATGCTTTTGGTTAACCTTCTCATAAGACAATAATTTTAGTATGATCATTTTCTATAAAGAAACTAACATGAGTATTTCTCTAATATGGTTTGCTGAGAATTATTTTATTTTATTTTCATTGGTAGCTTTCTTTATGCACATCTATAACTTCTTCTGCAGATTCTTGCAGAGGTGTGCTTCCACATGGCAAGTCCTAGGAAAGCACCAGCCCTTAAATCTATCTCCCTCTACAAGTCTCAGATCTCTCCCTATGTTTTCTTGAAAGTTCCTGGTGGTTGCAAATCAAGGGATTTGGCCTCTGCTTCAGCCTCTCTTCAGATGTCTTTTTTTTTTGGATGGGGGGATTGGGGGGCCACATTAAGGTTTGGATACTTGTTGAACCTACATGAGGGCTGGGTGTTCTGCAGTCCTTCCCAAAGCATCAAGGACCACCCATGTGTGTGACCTCCCCAGGCAGGGGATGACTCCAAGCTAAAAGGGAGCCGCTTCGTCCCCTCAAAGACTCAGTTTCATTCACTTCCAAAGCAAATATGATTCACTCTGGTTTTAAATGAGAAGTTCTCAAACATTTTGGTCTTGAGAAGTCTTTTTAATCTTAAAATTTACTGAAGACCCCAAAGTACTTTTGCTTATCTACCAATATTTACAGCATTAGATATTAAACTTGAGAATTTTTTTAAGTTACGAAGTAATTAATCTAAAAATGACAATTACAAACATTAAGTATCAGTATAAGTAAATGCTTTTATAAAAAAAAACACTGTATTTTCCAAATAAAAAATTTGTGAGAAAAGTGAAATATCACTCTTTTTACATTTTTGCTAATGTCTGCAACATTTGACTTATTAGAAGAGAGCTAGTTTCTATCTTCCACATCCTATCTGCTTTGATCTGTGGGTTTAGTTAAACTAGATGAAGAAAATATGGGGGGAAGTACTTTTATGCTATTTTCAGGTAATTGCAGAGATTCTTTTAAACCTCAGAAGAGTTCCACAAGTGGTAGTTTTCCAAAGGTCAGGTACAATGTTGAGTGTTAAACCACACTAATGGCTCTTTTCACTCGGTGATCTGAAACCTCCTGCTTAGTCTTAAACTTTGAAGTAAATCTTTTACCATCATTTTGTACTATCATGCAGCAATCATTTAGAAAATATTAGCTGCTGAGTAATGCAGATCTCATAAATATCAACAGATTAAACAAGTCAAAATCACATTTTTTAATATCACCACAATCTCATCAAAACCTCTAAGAACTGGGACGCTAATGAGCTCACAGCAGCAGATGCAAGTTTTCCAAAATTCCAATTTTCACTTAAAACTTGAGTTTTACCATTGGCAACAAATTCTGTCAGTTATTTTCCTTGAAATGACAAGCTGGCTTTGTTCTTTTATTTTATAAAATGTCTGCCAAATATCCAAGTGTGAGTGACTGTTGTTCATCTGTCAGGGGCTCTTTCAAGTAGAAATGACGTTTCATGAAAAAAGTTGCTAATTCAGTCCACAAAACCAGTTGTGTGAATGCCTTTCCCTGAGGTGACCATCCACACCGTACAGCAGATGCATTTTGTGGCTGTGCCCCTCCCATTTTGTCACATAGAATCTTCAAAAGGTGTGTACAAAGGGCCAAGATTTATAAAATTGATAGTTTTGTACTTCTTCCTTCGGGACAATCTCAAGTGAAACTGGCATTTATTTTGAAGCACAAGTATGCAGCAGTGACAACTACAATGACTCCTGCCTTGATTCATGCTGAGAGACTGAGAGTTTTACAACAATGCTTTTTGCACCACTAGCACAAATGTCAAACAGTAAAAAGGGCAACTATTGTCTCAATTATGAAGATGGACCCCTAAAGTCAACTTAGAGATCCCCAAGGTTTCCATGGAACACACCTAGAGAACTGCTGGTGTAAGTACCAGAGTCTTCCTCCGTTAATCACATCATTGTTGGCCGGAGAGTATAAAGCGGGAAGGGAGGGTCGAATGTCAAAAATGTCCATGGAAACACTGACTAACTCAATACCATCATTTGAAAGATGAAGAACTGGAGGCAACAGTGAAATTTGTTCCAAGTCATCCAGCACGATTGTGGTAGAGCCAAAATTAGCTCCCTGGTCTTCGGATTCACACACATGGACACCTTTGTCAAATTAGGTGCCTCACAGTTCCGAAAATCTCTTGTAAATATCTACCAGGCCCCTATTGTGTGAGCTACTATATTAGGTATTGAAGAAATGAAATCAAATGCTTGTTGGGACTCTGGAGTCTAGGAAGCTCGCAGACAGATAAAATATACCTGCAGCAGTAAGTGCGGGAGGCTCAAGTAAATAGGGGACAGGTACACACAGGAGGCTCAGGGGCTCAGAATCTGACTGCAACTCAGAATAGCAGGAGTCAATGATTCTTAAGCTGAGTTGGAAGGAGGAAGAAAAGCTAACCAGATCTGTGGATGCAAGGTCTGTGCCATGCAGGGTGAGCTGCTGGCAAGGCAGGAAGAAGGCATCCTCACAGGAACTTGGAGCAGCTGCAGGATTGGTTAGGAGAGGAGGCTTGGGGGAGAGAGGGAGGTGAGGTGCTAGGTGCAGGAGGACATCTGCGTCAACCCAGGAAGCCTGATCTTTATCAGAAAAGACTGGGGGAGCTGGAAAAGCAGCCATAGGACTGGTTGGAATGGTGGGCAGGTGCTGCTTCACCTCCCCAGCTGGGCATGACATTAGGACACTTTCTGACTCTCACCTTCCCTGGCCTCACCTTCCTGAACTGTCCTTGAGTCACTCGGTGACACATACGCACATTTGTTATATGAATCCCACCAGCCAGGAGGGAGCTCCTCAAGCTCTTGGCAGGCAACTTGCTACAAAGCGCTCTTTATTTTTCCTATGGGCTTTATGGCTCATTCCAGACTCTTAGAAACATGACATAACTTTGGTAATGTTGAACAATGCAACATCTATAATTTGTAATCTGTCCTTTTGCCAGATTGAATCCTAGAAAGTGTTTCTGAACAGTGGATTCCAGGCCTGAAGCGTCATTGGAGACACCTGGTTGGAAGCAGATACATTGCCAGATACCACCTCTGGGGTCCAGGCATTTGGGTGTTTATCTTGCTCCCCAAGTTAGTCTGACACAGGCAGCCTGGCCCTGGTGACCTGCCCAGATATTCTGGTCATCACTACTTCATGGAATGGGACTGACTAAAGAGGAACCCATATCTAGAGGCTGGCTATTCCAGCTAAATATTGACTTGTCAGACCTCCTGACACGGTGTATATGGCCGACTATGTGGCCTGTGTTTTACATTACATGAAATGCACTCTTCCTTGTGCGAACTGGAGATGGCAAGCTCTTCCTTCGTTTCCCACTCTCTTCAAACTGTTTTCTGATGACCGTGTTTCTCTCCTTCCCTTTTTATCAGAGGGTTTCCTATCTCATTAGAAAGATATGACATAGCTTATTTACTTTCTTTATTCTTGGTGAGCACATTGTCTCACTAAAGCAGGCTGAGTGGCTGTCTGTGCCAGCAGGCACTGATGCTGTGGGAAGGTTACAATGCAAGACTGTGGGGGTCAGCAGACACGAAGCCAGTTCCCGGCAACCTAGACAGTCTGTGCAAGTCTGGCATCCCAGAAATGTGCATCCCAGAAATGTGCTAGATATATACCAACCAAACATATATATGATACCAAAGTATTATCAATTCAGCCTCCAGCAAAGAAGAGGCTGCCAGACCCAGCACCGATGCCACACAAGAGGCTGGGGATACCCCAGAGTTGGTTACATTTCCAAGGGGCTTTCATTTTTACATTTCCTTTGGGGCTTTCAGAATACATGATGACACGTCAAGTATCAATTTGAGTCTTGTCCTCCGTGTTCTGATTTTGTTTGTGGGCAAAGAAGCAGGACACAAAGGTCCACAGGCCCTGGGGAAGGGGCTGGAGGAAGAAAGCAACACACAAGCAATTGGTGGTAACTGCCCCCCTCACTTGCCCTTGGCCCCACAGCCAGCTTCTCTGTGCAGTTGCAGCTGATGAGGCTTAGACATGAACCTAAACAGGAAATCTTACAAGCAGAGGGCAACTCAGAGCACCGTGTCCAGTGATGCCCAAGTGAGGGGTAGGTCCATTGGACTGTTTGAAAATGCCCAGTAAATGTGGATTGAAAAAAATGACTGAAGGGGCCTCCCTGGTGGCACAAGGGGTTAGGATGCAAACTATGAAGCTTTCCGCAGCTACAGCAGCACGAATTCAATCCCTGGCCAGGGAGCTACCCACATGGCGCAGCAGACCTCTCCTGTCCCTCCGCTGCTCCCCTCAGCAGTGTATTTCAGTCAATCTGCCTGTTCTGTTCCCCACTCTGTCTCTGGTGAATCCTCTCACCCTCCACACCTCTGGCTGGTACCCCAGTTCTTGTATGCATAAATAAATAAATCTTTGAAAAAGAAAAAATGACTGAAGCTGGGCTAAGCAACCACCTCACTTATTTTATAAGGAAATTGAGGCCCAAAGAAGGGAAGTGCTTTTCCTCTTCAAAGCTCACTGGTGTCGGGGGCATCTGACTTCCAACCCCAGTGACTCTCCTTTATCCCCTGCTGCCACTGTGTTCTCATTATTGAAGTTCCTCTTTGCATATCTGTGGTCGTTCTCATTTCTCAAGCTCCTTTATGCTAATTAACCTATTCAGTCTCAGATATTATTCCCCCATTTTATAGTGGGGGATAAGAGGTCCAGAAAGACAAGGGGCTTCAATCCAGAAAAAAATAAAGATTTGGGAATAAATGAGGATTTTCCAATATTGGAGGAGCTGGTTTGTGGAGGAGGGACCAGTCCACTCTGCATTTCTCCAAAGGGCAGAAATAGGACCAATGAGCAAAACTGCAGTGGCAAGATGCCAAAGATATGTGGGCTTTGCAGCACAAACTCAGCACCTTAATGAACTGATGAGGTGATCCTGGGAAGATATTTAATGTCACTGAGTATCAGTTTCCTCAACAGCACAAGGGATGATCAGAAAGAATATGCCAACAATTTGGCCAAAAGCAGATGGTCAATAGCAGGTACTGCTGGAGTCAAGAAGTTTTAGTTCAACATAAGAACTAGACACATCAAAGCAGCCTGTAAGTGGGATGTGCCACCTTGTAGAGGAGTAGGCTTTCTGTCACAGGAAGCATTCAAGAAGAAAGTGAAACACCAGCAATCAGAGATAGAAGGTGGGGAATTGGACAATCAGAAAATTTCAAACCCCTTCCAATTCCAAGATTTGATGATGTGTTGGGATAAACTCAAATGTTCTACACTCTTCTTCAAGCATGCTCTCTGCTGCTCTGGCCTAATCTCTCTGTCCAGGATGCTTTTCTTTGCCTTCATCTTTCAGCCTCAGCTAAACCTCCCTTCCTCAGGGGAGCTTAGTCTGCTTAGTCTCCTTTCCCAAACTGTCTGAATTGCTAACCATGGTTTATTGGTTCACCAAGAACAGAACCCAGAGGGCAAGCCTCCTAACTCTCAACTTAAACCTTTGTGCCAGGTTTGGTTAGTTGTTGCAAAATTAAGTCCATCAGTGAGTCCTGCAGCATAGCCAACCATGTTGTACAAGAGTCAGAGTCTCAAGTAGGGACTACACTTGCTTCAGAGAACTGGGCTCCCTGACTGCCAAGTTCACTACCATGTGTTAGGTTCTCAACAGGTGCCAAGCGCAGTGCCACTTGCTAGGGGCTCAAGGACAAAAATAAGTCACAATGCACATACTCAAGTAACCCAGTCTAGGGAGCAAGAGCAACAATTTTGACATCAGGCAGGGAAACACATAGCCTAGCATGCATACTTGAGAAGGGAGCTCTTGGCTCAAACAGGTCTGGCAAGGGCTTTTTGGAGGTGAAGATGGAGGCAGAGCTACTAGCCATGCCTAATGATCAGGAGTTTTCTTGCTATGTTATACCTTGCGGCATCAATGGACATTTCTGGGGTAAGTCTTCAATGGCTGGGTTTTAATTGCATCCTGGTTTATCTTCCAGAACATCTACAGAAGTGCAAGATGCCTTCATGACTTACACAGTGTATGACGATACCATCACCATTAAGCTTGTCCAAGAGGCTTGCAAAGTTCTGGGTGAGTTTGAAAAGGACTTGTTTCGGTTTTCTAAGCCTGCCATAGCAAAGCACAATTAACTCTCATTATTTGCAGTAATTCTGTTCTGTCAGATCACTGCAAACACTGAATTAGCAAATATGTACCATGCCGTGACTCCCAGGGAAAACACAGGGCTAGGTTCCTAAGAGCCTTTTCTCCAAGCAGTAAATGCATAACCTGTTCGTGTGTGTTTCTACTTAAAGATACCTTATTTAATATATATTTATAATATACTATTATACATGTTATTCATTAACAGTGCTAACAGCTGTAGCACTCATTCCTGAACGACGTTTACCCAGTGCATGGATTTTCTCTGTAAGGCACATCACAGTCTTCTTGCTGAGGAAAGCTAGACAACATATCAGCACTGTTTGGAGCATTTTAAACAGCACAATCACCAACAAAAAGTGCAAGAATGCAAAAAAAAAAAAAAAACCCATGGCACTAAATAGATTGCATAAAGGACACTTGTTTATAGGATGAGAACTGAAACAGGAACAGAGTGTTGCCATGTTTGGCCTTAGCTAGAGACATGTTTGGCCTTGATGGCGGTTTTGAAATGGATTGTCATGATTCTCTCTGGGCATCAGGAAGAACAGCGTTGAGAATTCTATTATGCCAGCTACCCCATGTTTATCTGGAAATGGACACGGTGTGTTTTTCATAGGGACGAGGGACCTCTGCTCCCAGTGGCTCTGCTGTGGGACGTCTTCCTATCTTCCCAGATGTGGCTGCTTCCACTTACAACACACTCATGCTTCTAGGGCGATTTTTCTCATGGACATATCAGCAAGGGCTGATCCCTCCCCGTGCCTCGAGGGGCAGGACAAAAAGAGGATTTAGAGCTACCTCTTTGTAGTTTAGTGATCCAGTTAAGTTACTTATAATTTTCTCATGGGCTAAACACAAATAAGATCTAGCCTTCAGAGTTGTTTTGAGGATTAAATGAGATAATGTATAAGAAAATACTGAACATGAGATCTGGTTTATAAAAGTTCTCAAAAAGTATTAATTTCCTAGGTCTCCCATAACAAAGTTCCATGAATTGGGTGGATTCAAACAACAAAAATTTCTTCTCTCACAGTTTTACATGCCAGAAGTTGAAAATCAAGTTGTGAGTGGTCAGTTCCCTCTGGAGGTTCTGAAGGAGAACCCACCCTTCTCCCTAGCTTGTTTGCCCACATCCTTGGCTAGTAGCTCTGCCTCCATCTTCACGTGGCCTGCCCTGTCTGTCTACATATATCTCCTTTATTTGGTAAGATTTATTTATTTATGCTACAGCTGTTAGCACTGTTAATGAATAACATGTATAATAGTATATAATAAATATATAATAAATATATTTATGAATACAAGAACTGGGTTGTAGACCAGAGGTGCGTGGGGTGAGAAGATTCACCAGAGACAGAGTGGGTAGCAGAACAGGCAGATCTACCAAAATACAATGCTGAGAGGAGCAGCTGGTGAGTCAGGAGAGGTCCGTCGCCCCATGTGGTAGCTCCCTGGCTGGCCGGGGGATCGAACTCGTGCTGCAGTGGCTGATGATAGCTTGATAGTGCTTTCTTTAATCCCTGCACCACCAAGGAAGCCCCTACACATATCTTTTTATAAAGATGGATCGGATCATTGGATTTAGGGTCCACTCTAGCCCAGTATGAGGTCATCTTCATTTAACTAGATATAGCTCAGACACCATCTCCAAATAAGGTCACATTTGGAGGTTCCAGGTAGACATTCAACCCAGTACATCCTCCTTTCACTTATTCTTCCTTCTCACCGGCAAGTCATGCAGCACATGATGAGCTGGGCCGGGAGAGGAAGAGGGGCAGGCAGCCCAGGGCAGGCCCCTGTGACCCAGGCTCTAGGGGCAGCTATGGAACCAAAGGAAGACCCTCTGGCACTTTGGGCTCTATGAAACACCCCCTTTTTGGTCCAGATAAATATATTTGCCCATTACTCACAGGAAGCTCAGCTTTGGGTCACTGTGAGGAGGAATCAGGAATTATTGTAGGTGGACACTACGTCAGCATCCTTGTCTGGCATTCAGGAACCTGGGCCATAATTGTTGGAAGTTGTGGTGAGGACTGAGTGCTTGGGGCCTTCAAGCTGGTTCCAATGCAGCCCACAGAGGGTCAGGGTGCAGGGACAGATGTTTTCAGGCTGGTTTTCACCATGTCTCTGCAGACCCTGTAATTGGCCTGCTGTCCTTATGGCCTCTTCCTGAGTCACAGGCTAAAGCCACCCCCAGATCCACAATAGCCAGCCTGGGAGGGGTGCTTGGGAACACACGGGGCAGGTGGCTTCTTCTGTGCAGCCATGATGTGTAATGTGGCTGTTCCAGGTGAGGCGTTATGCTTATTATCCTTTCCTTTGTGTTTCTAAAACATTCTCTTTTTAAAGAAGTGTGCCAGTCTTAACTCCATGCACCTGGATCTAGTAGGAAAGAGAGGTTTCCCTTTGCTTTTCACATGGCAGTTTGGCTGATGTCTACATCTCCTCTTATGGTCCTGGTCATCTCCTGGGTGCAAAAATCCTTCTGGGTATCTGTCTGGGAGAAGCTCCAAGCTTGCAAAGGATGGGGGGAAAGCCACTGAGGACTGGGGATCTGACTGTCCCCAGAGTGGTCAGCTGCTGACCAGGTGAGCTACTGTGCCAGCTCATCAGGCTGCTCTGCTGTCTTACAGCCGCAGAACGGAGCAGGGGCCAGAGGTTCCAATAAGGGCTGGCAGGGTGACTGCCATCGGAGCTGGGGGGAATCAGGGCACCCATTGGTCATTAACTTCGACCCAGATGTATGTTATGCCCTGGTCACATGCCACCCACGTCTTTTGATAGAAGGCAAGTTTGTTTCTGATGCTGGAACAAGTAGAGTAAAAAACGTTCATTTGCTCCTTTAGTTTCTGGAATTTGTCTCCAAGAGCAGCTGGGTCCCCTGACACTTTCCCCAGCCAGTGCCCAGCCCCCCCACCCCATGACCCTTGAGGGGGGACACAGGCCATGGGCAGGCAGGGCTCACGTGGCCTCATAGTGTTCATTGACCAGCAGCCCCTGGGTGTTCCCCCTTCCAAAGAGGTTCATGGAAAGAATTTCTAGGAAAATGGTAGGCCAGGACTCAGGAAGTATCAGTGGTACTTGCAAACCTCACTCTTACAAGTCTATCCTATTTGGGGGAGGGTGGGGCTCCCAAACTCATTCGTTGCTCCCATAGCTGATATTAGGGGACACTTGTGTGGAGTTTAGATGATCAAAAGCAGGTAGAGTCAGGATGTCCCTAGGGAGTCCTCCCCAGCTATGTGTTCTCCCCAGTGCTGTGCCGGTGCAGCGAGCTGGGCTGGCCAGCTCTGCTCCTGAGCTCGCAGTAGCAACCTGCAGACCCGAGCTAGGCAGGGGCTGGTGCCGCCAAGACCCCCTTCCCTACCAGCCTGCTTGCCTGATACACATCTATTTTCTTAAACATCACTTTTCAATAGTTTTCATTATGTGATTATAGTATCAAATGTGCTCTTCAAACCACACAGGCAGAGTCCTTCCTTTTTTTAGTCTGTAGCTACCATCTGGGGGGCTTGATGCTGAGTGAGGGCAGGAGGCCTCAGCAGGCCTGGATGCTCACATTTGCCTTTTTCCTTCCAACTAAGTAGAAGGAGCATCCAGTTAGTTTCCTTCTACAGAAAAAATAAAAACCATTAGATGGCAATGCTGTTCTGAGAGGGACTATTTAGACTCAACCGGAAAAGCTGGAGTTTCAACAAAACTTAGACACTATAAAAGCAAAAAATCTTAGACCGGGAAGCAGAATGAAGCCCACCTTCAGGCTTGTCTTGATTGTATTTCAAGGGATTCCAGCAGCAGGAGGCTGTGGCGGCCCTCTGCTGAAGGCTTCTTGGCACCATTCTAGTAGGAGCAGGAGGGGCTGGATCCTGCACTGTCATGCCAGCTGTGTGACCCTAGGTCAGCAATGGAATTTCATTGAGAGTTGGGCTCTTCTTCAGAAAGGAATACTATCTATTTGAAAGAATGGTAAAAAGAAATGAAATAAATCAGCAGCAAATATAAAGAAATGAGCCACATAGTGGCCACTTGGTATAAATTAACTGGATGGTGAATCTGAAGGGGAGGCGAGGGCATTTCCATGTTTCATGCCTCTGACAATAGTCTCTTCAAAGTAGAGACAAGCTTTGCTGTTTGCCTTAAATGAGTGAAGTAAGGTATAAAGTAATGTTCTGGCGGCTCCGTACAGTAGTTGGCAAACTACCTGCCATCCCTTGGCCAAATCTGGCCCCCTATCTGTTCCTATAAAGTTTTATTAAACTACAGCTATGCCCATCTGTGTATAAAAGCTTTTATGCTATGATGGCAGAATTGAGTAATTGCAAAATGACAATATTTACTATTTGCCCTTTTCAGAAAAAGCGTTGCCACCTCATGTGCTAGAGAATGGATTTTAAATAACATATTTTTCAAGATTTTTAAAATCTTTTTTCTACTGAAGAACTAATATGGACTGAATTATGTCCATTCCCACATTTATGTGTTGAAACTCTAACCCCCAATAAATGTGGGGCCTTTGGGAGGTAACTAGGCAGATGAGATCATGAGGGTGGGCCATTTATAATGGGATTAGCACTCTTACAGGAAGAGATACCTGGAAGCAAAAGCAAGCACTCCTTCCTTCCCGCTTCTCTGCTCTCTTCGCTCCCTCTTCTTCTGTTGCTTGCTCCTTAATTTTATTCTTTTTCCTTCTCTCTTTTTCCCTCCTCACTTCCCTCTTACCCTTTTTCCTTCCCTCTCTCCTCTCTCTGTCATATCAGGACACCATAAGAATCCAGGAAGAAAGTTCTCAATAGAAACCAGCCATGCTGGACTTCTAACCTCTTCTAGTGAGAAAATAATTTTCTCACAAATAAATTTCTGTTATTTAAGCTCCCCACTCTCTCTAGCCTATAGTATATTATATGGAAGCTCTAGAAGACTAACCTAGGAACTCTAAGGTTTTTAGATTTCCAGAAAGAAACACTATATACATATAATATGCTCAGGTCATCTCTGTAGCTGTGTATGACTGTGAGCCCTAAGCTGTGGCCGCCCTTTAGCAGAGAGAAGCCGTCATGCACCTGCCCTAGCACATCTGGCCCCAAACCCACCAGCATCATCAGAGGTGGCAGCGAGTCTCAATGCTGTACACACTGACCAGTACCTTTCCACAAATGCCAAGTGCATCGTTGTGATTTTTCTTTATCTAATAATGAAAATCAGAAGATAGTTTCCTTCTTGTTTACCTCAATAATATCTGTTGGCCTGTATTCCAAATAAAAAGTTGGGATTTAAAATCAAGAAAATATGTGCATGAGATTTGAAATTAGGATGCCCTGAGAAATGGGCCCTACGGTCTCTCTCTCTCTCTTTCTCTCTCTCCAAGTAAATATCTCCCATGAGTCAGCTCCCATGAGAGAGAAGCTCTGCCAGAGGACCTGCTGGAAAAACATTTTACTGTTTAATAAAATATACTGGTCGGTGGATACTCACTCCTCCCTTAGACAAAGGAAGAGCACACTCCTTTACCACTAGTCGGTGCTTTGCCTTCCAAGCGGGCTTCAGAATGCAATTTGCCTACCTTTAAGAGATTGTTGGGACCTTTCCAGACCCCTCTGCCACTGCTGAGCCCTGTGCTTGCCAATTAGCATAATTCAGGATGTGACCAGATGGCAGGTTGAGCATTGCGTCAGGAATTGTTCTGTGTGTGAATAAGTGTCTACTTAGTGTGTAAGTGGGTTATTAGTGTTCTGAAGTGACACAATTCAAAACAACACACAACAGCCATTTGGCAGAGCTGGGTCAGTCTGGACTTCCCTGCTAAGAAACTGGTAGTACATGTGTTGCAACAGTTAGTTATCAGCAAATGCCAACAAGCCCAGTCTGCATCTCTCTTTAAAAATTAGTGACAACACATAATTTGTCAAGTTCTGAAATCGGGCACTGTAATATTTGATCTTTACCATGGTACTCTGAGGTGGGACAAGTCACCCAGGCCACGCAACTGACTGAAAATGGAGACTGAATTCAGGCGCCTAGCCTCTGAGGCTGGTGCCAAAGACCAAATACTGGAGGAGCAGTTGACTGTGTGGGCATGAGCATCTCGTGCCCACCCAGAGGGTCTTGTGCCCACTCAGGGCTTGGGATTCAAACAGCCATGTGTGCTAATAATGTAACCGCAGCCAGTGTCCCGCTGGTAACCCAGCAAGGGGGCTGAGCTCAGAGGACTGTCAAGATTAAGTCCAAGAGTGGGAGTAAAGTGGGATCCTCAACAAAACAGTCCCTTGTCCCTGTCCCCCTCCCAACACTCCATCTAGTAGGCCCCTGTCCCTCTGTTATGGCCCCAGGTTGGACCAATTTCTTTGTTTCACAATTCATCTGGAAGCAGGCAACTCTTTCCTAGCAGGTGAGACCGCTTCGTCGCTGCACAGGGCCTCCCAGCTGAGCACAATAACCTATTTTCCAGTTTGCTTTTCTCCGTGTTCTGATCAACTTGTCACCGCATGTGGAACCCTCCCAAGTTAGCCTCGATTTCCTCCTGGAAACCTATTTCTCTCCTTTTCTTAATTGCCTCCTTCTACTCACAAAACCCTTCCCCATCCGTTATCTCATTTGTGACTTAAGTGCTACCTTTTGAGAAGGAGAGCACTTGACATGAAGGACTCTTTCTAGATACCCCAAGCTATGCCTTTGGATATCAAAGCCTAGTTTAAAAAATACTCATTTTCCATGGAAGACTTTTTAAAACAGACAGCATATGCTTCTCTATCTTGTGAAATAGCACATGGTTTGCTGGGGGCCACAGGAAGAGGGTCCCCTATGAGGAATAGTTCTTTATTCCGCTATATTCAGGTGATGGGAGGTAAATGGCAGTTGTGGGACATCGAGCCCTGAGCTGACCCTTTGCTGTGGCTCCGAGGTGCCCCTCTGCCTGCCAGCTCTCATGCGGCTGTAGCTCTGCCCTCAGCCCCTGCCCTACCTCTGCTCTTCCCAGTCCCTTGGGCTGTCACCCAGCAAGAAGTAAATATTTCCCAGTGACGCAGAAGAGCCAAGCTTGTTAAGTCAGAAAGTTTGAGTTCATACATCATTTCAATTGAAAAGCTTCTTAGAAGGCTCCACACCTAACTGGGAAGCCAAGCGTAGAAAATTTGTGACACTTATTTTCCTGGCAACAAGGAAGTCTTCTATTAAAAATAAAAAACCCTTTAAGAGAATTTTTCACACAAACACAAAAGCAGAGAGAATTGCATACTGCAATTCATGGGTCCTTCACCCAGCTTCAATAATTATTAATATTTTGCCAATCTTGTTTCATCTCTCTGGTCCCTCCACCCTTTTTCTGGTTTTGTTTTTGCTGGAATGTCTTAAAGCAAATCTCAGGTTTCCCATAATTTTGCCCATAAACATTTCAGTATGAGTCTCTAACAAGATAAAGACATTTAGAAACATAATCACAGTGCCCTGATTATACCTAACAAAATTCATAATATTACAGCGGCCCAGCTGTATCTCAGTTGACCATGGATAAATGCGGTCTTTGTGGTCTTATTAGATTAGATTTCGTAAGGTCTTTTCAGGACAATCAGCAAAACCTTTTTATTTTGACATAATTTCAAACTCACAGATGGTTTGCAAGAATAATACAAAGAATTCCCAGATACTTTTCGTCCATATTCCCCAAGTGTTAACATTTCACCCTATTGGCTCTATCCTTCTCTCAATCTGTGATTTTTTTCCTGAGTCATTAGTATGTTGCAGACGCAATGTCTCTTTATCCCTAAAAATTCTCTTACATAATTACAGTACAACTATCAAACTCAGAAAATGAACATTGATACAGTGCTGTTTTCTAATCTATAGACTTCATCGAGGTTTTTCTAGTTGTCCCAGAGATGTCCTTTACAGCAAAAGAAAAAGTCAGTTCTCACTTCCTTCAGCCTTGCATAGTCTAGACCAGTCCCTGAGTCTTCCTTTGTGTTTTATAATATTGCTATCTTTGGAAAGTTCTGGTCAACTGTTACATGGGATGCCCCTGATAATTCCTCATGATTCCATTCAAGTGGCATTTTCTTGGCAAGAAGACCACAAGGTGATGTTCTGTCCAGTTTATTATATATCAGGAGACATATCAATTTTTCTCAGTACTAGTGTTAACTTTGATTGCTTGCTTAAAGTCCAATCTGCCAGGCATCTCCACAGTTACTGTTTTTCTTTTTTGCAATTATTATCTGGTAAAAAGATACTTTTAGACTATGTAAAGTTTTTGTTGCTTTTCAAACTCCTTCCTCCCTAATTTTAGTATTCAATGGGGATTCTTGCCTGCCTGAATCAACAATTTTGATGGTGATCAAATGGTGGCTTTCTAAGTATATATCATTCTCCTTATAATTAGTTTGGTTTTAATTATCTGTAAGATTTTCCTCCTCTCCCCCATTTATTTTTACCCATATGAACTCTTGATTCTAACTTTGAAATACATGCTGTAATCCTTTACTTTCATTATTTATTTGGTTGTTCAAATTCCCCCAAGATTTAGCCAGTGGGAAACAGTAGGAGCCCCTCCTAGCTGGCCCTGCGTCCTTTTGACATGTTACCATCATTCTTTGATCACTTCTTTAATTTCTGGCATAAGATGTTATAAACTAATTTTATCCTTCCCCTAACCCAGTCTTGAAAGCTGCCATTCCTCCAAGAGACCCTGAAAACACACACTCACACACACTCACACACACACACACTTTATCTGTCTCTCTACGTACCTATCTAAAAAATCATGATGGTTTTTGTGGTCTTATCATGGTAGACAGTCTGATCTCTCCCACAGGTTTCATTCTATTTCCCCTTTCCATGATTACAATTTCTTTCTCATTTAGTGACTAACATGCTTCCATTATCCAGCATGTATTTACTTATGTGCTCAAATGTTCAAAAGGCACTTCAGAATTTCTAACTCACACTGCTGTGTAAAGGAAATCTGGTGACTACAGTTACATATTTGTTTAAAGTTCTTTTTGTTTTTAGTCTGAGGACAAAGCAGTAGAAATACTATGTTCCCATATTACTGGGTTAGTTTTTGCCCCTGAGTAATTGTTATTTAAAACTGTCCTATCAAAATACCATTCTGTTAATGTTTCTGTTTGTATTCCATCTAGGGTTTTCCCTCTTTTTTTTTTTTTTGATCTATTTATCTTCTTCAAGCATATAAATCATTAACATAATTCCCCAAACCAGAACTCTACAAAAACTTATGCTCAGAGGAGAGTTAGTTCCTATCACTCCACAATTTTCCTAGCCTTTACCTCTTATTCCTACTATTGTAATCAGTCTCTAAAGTCCCTGGTTTATCCTTCTTCTAATTTTTCACAAATAAGCAGATAGCTACATGTTTCCTTTTATTTGTTACAGCAAAAATAGAATAATCAGCATATGACAGAGTCTCCTTTGCGCAATCAAAAATATGTTAAGGCCATAAGACTTACATTTTCTTTCAATTCCTTATATATCCCTGGCCTCCTGTGACTCAGAAAGTCCATGAAATCCTAAATGCACTGAAGTGAAGCTGTATAAGAAAATAATACAGGTGTTGCTTTTTAAAAGTGGCCTCTGTTGGACAAGAACACTCAACCAAGAATCCCAGAAGCCCCAACCCTAGCATGAGTGGAAACACCCTACCTAAACCCAAGATCCTTATTCAAGAAACAGCCAGTCTCTGAGCCAGACATCCTTTCCTATTAACAGAGCTGGGTGCCCAGAAACAAAATCACCAGTGTCTGGAACAAGCCACTCCATAGACGTCTGCAGGCGCACAGACTGGAGCAGGCAGTCTGTCTATACAAGGACACCAGCCACCTTGCCATTAACTTCGCTTGGCTTGCAGACAGCCCAGGCCTCCTGAGAGGGGCCCCTGGGTGAAGGGAGGCCTCTGGGACCTGTGCTTTTCCTGGCAGGTACAGGATGCACCTGCCCAGAGCTCCCGCCTGCCGGATACAAAGCACAGCTGTTTTTTCTCAACTTGAACAAGCTACATTTAGTGGGAAAGCCAGGCTGGGAGGAGGAAAGAGGAAGAAAAATTCCACACCTGTCCTACACTTTTCAGGAGTTCTCCTCCCAGGACTCATAAGCATTGGGAAGGACTTGAGGGGAATTTACTCAGTTCCTTTGAGGGTTAGCAGGTGGCTCTTGATTGCTGTTACAGACAAGCCTGTCTGTGTCTGCCAGGGAGGGAACTGCTCGCAGAGAACCCAGTGGAGGCAATTAGCACAGGCTGAGCTTCCCACCCTATGTCCCAAGCTTTGTCTAGATTCAAACGCCTGGACCAATACATTTCGGGGATGTATGTATAACTCATCTCTGACAAGACCAGACCAACTCACTGGGGACTCGCCCCTGCTCAGATTACAGAACAATTATCTGCCCTATAGTCTGGCAGTGGACAATGAGTCACAGGGAAGCTGCTGCTCAGACCATCATAGGAATCAAATGGAGGCTGGAACGCGCCCAGACAGACCCAGACCTCCTTCCCTGCCCTCCCTGTAGGAGCTGGCCCAGGATAGAGCCAGAGGCCTGGGGAGCCCCTCGCTGTCATTCCAGACCTAGCGAGAGTATCCTGGAGTTTTCAAGGATCCAATCAAGGATTCTGGCAATTGAATCCACAGGTCTCCCATAAATCGGAGCATTCCAGACTCTCCTCCAGCCTCCAAGACTTACCCTGGGTCACCACTCTGCCATGAAGAAGAACATGTTCTCTCACAGAGGTGCCAGGCTGCTAGCATTAAGGGGAGTATGTCTCCTGTGTCAATGATGAAAACCTAGGAGCAGCTCCTATCTTGGAGGACTGCCGCCCCAGGCAGCATGTAAGCACTGAGGTCAGAATCAGAGTCTCTGCTGTTGGTATTTGGGCCAATTCACAGAGATGACTTTCACCCTTAGCAGACACACCTGTGTAAGAGGAGACTGGATAATGATTTTCTATCTTATGAGGTTTTGGCAAGCATGGAGTAAAACAATATTGACTAATGAGGGTTTCAGGAACTATAACAGTCTTTAAAACACACTGCCCCTCCGTACAGCGCTAGTGACACACTGTCTAGCCCACTTCTACAGCAGGGGCAGTGGCCTATAGATCTTACTCAGGTATTCAGCAGGCACCTACTTTGTGTCTAGCACAGAAGATACATAGAATGAAGTCACTAGTCTTCATAACTCTCACACAAACGGTAAAGCTGGATAATATCACCTTGCCAGTATCGGTTTTTTAGTTGTGGGACCTTTTCATTTTTTTAAGGATTTATTTATTTATTTATTTATTTATGCGCACAAGAACTGGGGTGTAGGCCAGAGGTGCAGGGGTGGTGAAAGGATTCACGAGAGACAGAGTGGGGAACAGAACAGACAGATCCACTGAAACACACCGCTGAGGGGAGCAGCAGGTGAGACAGGAGAGGTCTGCTGCGCCATGTGGGCATCCTCCCTGGCCAGGGATAAAACTTGTGCTGCAGAGGCTGTGGATAACTTCCTAGTGCTGCACCTTAACCCCTTGCGCCACCAGGGAGGGCCCGGGAGCTTTTCATTCGCCTTAAAAGCCATCGTACTTAGAGATGGCAAGATGTGGTAGGGGAGAAAGCAATGGGCCTCACGCCACCCAGCGTGGAGCAAACTTCGACCTGCTAGCTACATACACAGGAATTTGACAGCTCTGCCTCCCCTAAAGGAAGGTGAAGAAGTTTCTGCCACAGGGTCCGTGGAAAAGACTGGAGTAGGGGGGAGGGAGTGGACATTTAACGCCAGGTGCCAGTGAGGGCTGGGCTCCTCGTGACAGCCCCATGACCTGGACACTGGTTATCGGAAGCTGCTAAGGAAGGAGAAGTATCATATCCCACAGCCAGTATCTGGACCCTCTGGAAGGACGTGAAGACCATGCAAAGGAGAACACCACCACTTCATAGGTGCTTTTATTTCAGGAGGTATGCTTTGGATTCCACAGGTGTCTCCATGGAAACTGTTCTGAAACTCTTCGGCGAGTACTTCTTTAAATTCTGTAAGATGTCTGGCTATGACAGGATGTTACGGACACTGGGAGGGAACCTCACAGAGTTTATTGAAAACCTCGACGCCTTGCACAGTTTCCTTGCTCTCTCTTACCAGGTAAGACTGTCTGGGTCTGTTCTTGGTGAGAAGAAATCGCCCTCTTCCTGGGAAGAAGCAAGTGCCTGTAGCAGTCTCTACCCAGGCCGGTGCAGTTCTGGGGGAAACAATGGAAAATGAATACCTATTGGCCACTTTTGTAAGCTGACTGACAACAATTAAAGGCGGGCAGGCCAGAGACGTCCAGCTTTATTCTGATAGGGGTTGGTGTGGCTTGGAATTAAATCCAGAAGATTAATCACAATGGGAACAAAGGCTGCGGGAACAATCAGGTTTCAGTGGATTTGCAAAATCTCTCCTCAGGTTTCCTGGTCTGGACAGGGCTGATAAATAGCTTCTGCAGCCAGATTCATTTATTCATGTATCCGAAGGAAAGACTCGACAGGGCCAAGAGTTGGAATCGGAAAGCATCCAACTCTGATTAACCCGCGGGTGGCTGCCTGGAGTGTTAAGAAACTAATTTCCCTATTGGGTGATGTCCTTCTGGAGTTTGTTTCTTGGTTTCTTGTTTGTAGAGATCATTGGAAATTCAAATTCTTAGACTCCTTTTTCTTTTTTTTTTTAAGGAAAGAAAATGCCTTGATGAAAAGAGCAAAGTAGCATTTACATATCTCATAAGAACTGTTATATAAAATAGTTTATACTTATTTTATGGCCCTTTGTAGTTTATCAAACTCTTTTTCACCATTTCTATATTTAATGCTCATAACCACCCTTGAAGGGTGTCATGAGAATAAAGGGTTTTGTATGCTAAATTGCTGCATGGACCATAATACACCCTTGTAGATGTGATATGAAAAAAGTATTTTTTCTTTATTTTTCAAATAAAGAATAAGCAGCTTGGGAACCTTCATTAGTTCCAAGTAGGATAAGTCGAGGGGCCTGTCCTGGTGTCGTGTGAGGTTCCCGAGGACAATGGAGGGCGCCCTGGCTCTGGAGGCAGAGGGCTCAGCTTGCTGTAAGACCAACTTGTCGACATACTAGCTCTGTGACTCCAGACCAGTTCCTTGCCCTCTCTGGAGTGCCTAATATGTGCCCAACATTTTTTTGAGACATAGGACACACGGACAAAAGAGTAAAGGGGGAAAATCACTCATGTTGATATGCAAATTAAAAGAAATAGCATGTAAAATTTCTGATATTGAAATCAGCACAGAAAAGCAATTTCCTAAATAATAGTTTCCTTCTCCTTCTTTTTCTCTCTGTTTAACATGGTGCAATTTTGAAATTACAATAATTTTTCATTAAGGTAACTTTGGTTTACAGCACAGTATATGTTTCAGAAATATAGGGTCCCATTCAGTGTATGTCACCACCCCACACCCAGCACCCAAGCCCCCACCGTCATCCACCATGGTCCCCTGGGCACCCCCCAGCTTTGCTCTCTGCCTTCTCTCCAGCTGTGGCAGCCTCAGTTTTACAGTCAGATTTCTAGAGTTTGTTTTGGTTTGGTTTTGTCTGACTCTTTATTTTGTTTCCTCATATTCCACACATGAAGGAACCATCCAGTATTTATCTTTCTCCTCTGGCTTATTTTGCTTACCATAATTCCCTCCACTTCCATCCATATTGTTGCAAATGACAAGAGTTCATCTTTTTTAATAGCTGTATAGTATTACATTGTATATATACATTGTCTGCTTTTCATTATATTCCCATTGCCCTGATTCTCCACTTTTGTAAAGCCCTATTTTAATCAAGAAATGAAAGTATAAGCATATTATTTAGAAAGCTGAAGACATACTGACCAGAAGAATTAAAAGCACAGATTATGAGAAGTATGCCTCAGAAGTAGCCTGGGCTGGGGATGAGCTGGGACCCTGAAGTGGTCACAGCAATGTGCTGATTTTCACTGTGGCCCTTCTGTGCTCTGGTTATTTTCTCCACATGTAGAGTTTTAAATAATTTTTAAATAACATTTATTTTCCCTTTTTATCATATATTTTGTATATACACTGCCTCATATATTTAGATTCAGTTAAGCTGTAAACACAAACACATACTTTATGTGTATGCTTTAGGAAATGTGAAATAAATATTTTGGGGTTAAAAAAAACTTGATTTTCACCCCATGATGGAAGAGAGCAAAGATCTCAGAAGGGACCCACCCTCTTTGTCTCTTCCCTTACTCAGACCAAAAGCTGTCAGTGAGAGTGCCGAGATGCCCACCAACCAAGCAAAGCAGGGAGAAAATTGCTTCTCTGAGAGACTCCCCACAGCAAAGTCCTCGTCCTCGTCCTACTTCCATCTACCTTGAGATAATGCCCACTCGATCGGCAGAACTTATTCCCAGATTATGATGATCTCATTTGATGTATCTTGATTTTCCTAAGTGCAACTTTATACCACAATGGCGTAATCCTTCCAGAACAAGAAATGAACTCATCTCCACTTGCAAATTCCTCTGAGTCCTTGCTTTTTCTGAGAGGGAAGATGTCTGAGGTTACTTGGTCATAAGCCAGGCGGAACAGCCAGACACTCCTGGGAGTGAGAGCAGAAACAGGACAGCATAGTAGAAAGGCTCATTAGAGGATCAAAACATTATTTTACCATGAATCTAACCTTAACCTGAGCCTCCATTTCCTCCTCTTTAAAATGGACATAATTCTTACCACATGCAATCGGTTAGGGGGCAGGCATAGTATAAAAGTCCTGACATAGAAGAGCTAAAACCATGGTAGATTTTATTTTTATGTGATTGGAGTGGGGGTTTGGAGCATAGTTTTGTGGGATGTAGTGGATATGTACTGTTGTTTCATAAACATTCAAAAGTATAATTTAACCAACTCGTATTCACTGGGAGCAACACGCTGTGTCTTTTTATTAGGAGATGAATGCACCCTCGTTTCGTGTGGAGAGAGATGCAGATGGGAGGATGCTTCTCCATTATTACTCTGATAGAAGTGGTCTGTGCCACATTGTACCAGGTAAGGGGGTGTTTCCACCAGTATCAGATGTGGGGTCTCTAGAATGAGCAGGGATTCCCCATAAATTCTCCAAGAAGGCATGTAGCTGGAGGTAAGATGTTCAGCTTCATCTTCTGTGAAATTAGACTCTTTTCCATTTAGACCATTAACTTCCAAAGTCTTTGAACCTTAAGAATAGGCTTCCAAAGTGCCAAAAGAAGTTGTTTTCCTTTTTATTTCAACAGTTTAAATTATGCAGGATTTTACATAGTTGTGATCATTCTGCATGTATTATTTTGTGCCAAAGATTTGTATTCAACATTTTTTTAAAAAAGCACCGTCCACATTTTTATAGAGTCCTTAAAACTTCCATCGTCAACCCCTGAATAGTGTTACATATTCCAGTTAACGAGTCCTTTGCAGTTGGACATTTAGTTAACGCCGCTCCTTCGCATCTGAGCAGTGCTGTGATGAGCATCTTCATACCAATATGCTTTTCCTGTGCTTTATACTGTAACTTGGGTAGATTTCTAGAGGAACTCTTTTTAAAACATGACCCTTGATGCTTTCACAACTGAGTTTTGCTTATATTATCTCTAGAGTTCATTTAATGAAATAAACTTCCTGAAGTAAACAGATTAATAGATGCTTAACTAGAAATAAGAGTGGCAGGGATGTATTTAGTATCCAGTCACATATTGTGTAAATCTCTGTTGTAATGTTATTTTTTTCATTTTCTTTATCTGTCATATGCTGCCCATTTTGCTGCAGGGCCTGGGCTTGGTGAACCCGGGACTATTTGTCAGCCACGTATAATTTAAGTTGCTGACACAACTGTCCTCTGCCATCCCTTACACTAAGCATCCCTCTGCTGCAGGTATCCTTGAGGCTGTGGCCAAAGATTTCTTTGACATTGATGTGACTATGGATATCCTTGACATGAACAAGGAGGAGGAGAGGACAGGCAAAAAGGAGCATGTCGTGTTTCTAGTGGTGGAGAAACCTCTCAAGCAGATAAGAAAGGCAAAGCCACAGAGGTTACAGGATGGGGAGGACCTCCAGCGAGACCAAGAGGTACTGGGTTGGCTGTATCTTCAGAAAGCAGAGTTCCTCCTGGTGGAGCTACCTGTCTTAGACAATGCAAAGAATAGCATCGCTTGACCTTCTAGTAATGAACTCAAAACAGGGCTTCTCAGTCTCAGCACTATTGCTATTTTGGGCCAGGTGATTCTCTGTTGTGACGGGCTGTCCTGAGCATTGTAAGTTCAGCTGCATAAATCTACCCACCAGATGCAGGTAGCACCCTTCCTCACCCCCTCAGTTGTGGCCACCTCCTGCCCCAGTTGTGGCAGTCAAAATGTCTCTAGGCACTGCAAAGTGTCCCCAGGGTGGGAGTGAGAACAAGATCACTCCTGGTTGAGAACCAGTGGGTTAAGGCAACCTGGATAATATGAGGCTTTGAGGGATGTACCTTAGCCTGGAACACTTTCACTTATAGCAGTGCCAATAAAAAGGGCTTGAATTTGGCCTATTTTGGAATCCTAAAATAAATTGACCTTTCATGGTCCTGATGCCCACTTCTGCCTCTGAGACCTGTTAGGAATCTGGAGTCAACACATGATCCTGTGGCTGGCTGCCCTGTTACATCTCGTAGAGTGACCTGTCTGTGCAGGTACCTCACAGGCTAGCGGCACAGCTCTTTGGTTCACAGGGCTTGCACAAATATCCAGGTAAGGCTGTGACTCCTGTGATATCAATGTTTATACCTTAGAATATTCAAGCCTACCTTAGAGTCTGCTCACTGTTCACAACTACTTCAGGAAGATATGTAGATATCTGATTTTCCTCCCAGTCCTCTCTTGATATTTTGTGTAAAGTTCTTGCGGCCTCTGGTAGAGGAATGTCATGAGGAGCCCTTAGGTGAAAGTCTTGGGACATCCAAAGTCTCACCAGGATTGACCTGTAAGCGCTCATCATTCCTCTGGCCCCAGTCATGGCAAACAGGCTTGTTCATTTCAGCCACATGATCAAGTCGATCACATGACCAGACACAAGGCCAGTCACATGACCAGACAGGGCTACTTCTCTTCCTGCCATCTATAGGCCCTGGACGCAGCTTTCCTGAGAATGAAGGAGAAATATTTGAGTGTCTCTGTTTGTCCTGTGAAGAAACCCCACTGGGAAATTGTGAGAAGTATAGTCATGTTTGGGAAAGGTGAGTGGAAAGTCCCCTTGACCTCAGTTCTCAGAGCAGTTTGCTTGGGCCAGCTATGGCAAAGTCCTCTCTGACTATCATGTCACTGATTTCTGCAGAGCATGGATTTGGCAGGCATGGCTTTTCACTTTAAAGTGTCACACTTTACCTTGCCTTCCTTTGGCCCATTTAAGTGTGCTGTAACCAGGGAAAGCCACTGAAGAGTGGATTAGAAGCAGTCCCTATTGGTGGTTGTGTTGAAAACAAGGAGAACAATGGATTTTCCACAGCTTCTGTTCTGGATTCAGGTCTTCTAGACTGGCCTGCAAATCTGTGGATTTTACCCTCTGTGTAAAAGAACACTGAACCAAGAGTATAGAAAGAAGATATCTAGCTCTGTCCCTAAAAAGCTTCGTGACCTTGCACAAGGTCCTTCAACTTCCATTTGAAAAATGAAGGCGCAGGCACTGCTGTTAACTGTCCTTGTGGCTCCCAGCCAGTCTGGCAATCAGCACCTGGTACCTGAGTGGGTGGAAGGGGCCCAGACCTTCTACTAGAGGGCTCCTCCTCCCACCCCTCAGGTCATGATGACAAGCATCTGGCTCAAAGGGATGCATTTTGAGTTCCTCAA
Organism: Talpa europaea; assembly: GCF_964194135.1. Classification (NCBI taxonomy): domain Eukaryota; kingdom Metazoa; phylum Chordata; class Mammalia; order Eulipotyphla; family Talpidae; genus Talpa; species Talpa europaea. The sequence goes on along the minus strand of NC_140072.1, from coordinate 81,087,706 downwards.
GCCCTTGGCAAGCGAGTCAAACATGCAATTGACGTCCTTTGTTTAGGAGATTTTCATATCAAAAAGGCTCCATTTCGAATTTCTACCCCCTGCCAAATAGGGCTGTTGGTTAAATTTTCATGTGCCACCCAAAACTGTCAGTCTAAAAAGCTCCATGGCAAATGTCCCTGACGCTGGGCTGGGCGCACACGCTCTGCTCTGCTAGCCCATTGTCTAGCTGTCACCGGCTCAATGCGACTCTGTTTTCATGGCGAGACGTACTCAATTGGCCCAGATACTCTTCAGTGGCGGGCAGAAACTTGGCAGGGGGCAGAAGGGCTTCTCAACCTGGTAGCAAGTTTTCTGTTTGTTATAATTTTGAAAAAGAATTGCCGTGGCCATCTGGAGACGCCGAGGGAGCCCGCAATAAAGAGCCAGGTCTGCACTTTGCCCATGAAACATTTCAGACGGGAACCCGAACTCTGCCCCGTGCCAGGTTGGCGCTGCTGGCCGCTGCCAACAGAACTCTCTTTCTCTACATCCAGGGCATCTCATGAACACCTTCACGCCGATTTATCCTGAGCAGCTCTGGATTGAAGAGAAGACATTCTGCAATGCTTTTCCTTTCCACATTGTGTTTGATGAATCAGTAAGCAGTTCTTCCCTCTGTAGCTCGACTTGGGGAGGGGAGTATGCTATATAGTCAGATTTTAAGGCCGGTGGAATGGTCAAGTTCCTGAGGATCCCCCAGAGTTTGGGCGTAGGATTTAGCCTGGCAGGAGCTTGGACTTCCTTTCCATTGAGACATCTCCCAGATACCAAAATGCAGGATCTTCTTCATAGACATGGAAGAAGGCAGCACCAAGGGGCTCAAATTAGTGGTGCCTGAGGCATTTTGCTAGTAGAGAAAAAGGAGTGACATTAAATCATTACATCAAGAAACAAAAGAACACACTCAGTACCCATGGGGGGAGGGTTCTAAACATGCCTCCCCCTATCCTTGTGGTCCCCATGGATGCCTTTCTCACCACGCTCTACTTTCTGCCCCTTGAAGGTAGGGCAGAGGTCTGTGTCAGCTCATGCTACTCTTCTGTGGGCACTGTGACAGTGATCACTTCAACCTGGTCATTACTAGTTTTCTGGATAAGATATGTGTTAAGTGACTTGCTAATAAACTCATATAAAGCGTCATTAAGCAAAATAAATTTCGTCCAAAATGTCAGTTAAAATACCTTCAGTTACTGGAATTTTCTCTGATATTTATTTGAAGGCACAGACATGATTTCCACCTACCTGTCAACTACTGGATACAGATTCAATGAAATTTACTCATTTGAGGTCCTAGCGCTGCTTGCAAACAATTCATCTAATCAAGGAAATCAAACACTCCTATAAAAAACAAGTGGAGAATAATGCAGACTTTTCTCCAGAGCTACAATGATATTATTCCTGCTTCTACTAATATTTCAAACACTGATTAATTAAAAACTCCCTTCATTTTTGATTAGGTTGATTTTTTGAGTCTGCCAGAGTGCCCGTGGTTAGTGAATTTAAGTATTAGTGAGTAGGGCCTCCCCGGTGGTGCAGCGGTTGAGCGCTGGGTTGCGAAGCTGCCCGCGGCCTCTGCGGCGCCGGTTCGATCCCCGGCTGCTCCCGGCCACCGGAGGAGGGTCCCACATGGCGCGCAGACCTCTCCTGCCGCCCGCTGCTCCCCTCAGCAGTGTACCTTGGTCCTTCTGCCTGTTCTGCTCCCCGCTCTGGCTCTGGTGAATTCTCTCACCCTCCTGCACTTCTGACTGTATCCAGTGCATGTATAAACAAAAACAAACAAAACAAACAAATAAATAAATAAATAAAAACATGCCTCTATTAAAAAAAAAAAAGTATTAGTGAGTAGCCTGGACTGACATTGGACACTTTACATAAAGAATATTCATTTTTTCTTCTTCCTTCTGTATGTTCCCTGGAGATACTGTGAAAGGTATCTTCCCAACCCTTCATGATGGACTGGATTACAGAATTTGCCTGGGGAGGGGGGTAGGGAGCGGGGTGGGGGGGGGAGAGAGAAAGCGAGCTGTTTCACAGAACCTGTTTCACAGCTTTAATCTCTGTTTCTTGCTAGTTGGAGATATGCTTTTGAGCATGTCCAAACTATTCTTCTCTTACAGAGATTTGCTGCAGATTGATTTTTTTTTTAATTGATTACTTCCATGGTGTTTATCCCACCACTTTCCTCCTAGTGATTCACAAATCCTGGCCAGAATGATGTTTGAAGGGAAGTTTATCATGGAGGTTGCTTTCTGTCCCCCATCTTACATCTATGCTCTGTGACTAGCTTAGGGTCAAGCAAGCTGGAGTGAATATTCAGAAGTATGTTCCAGGACTCCAAACCCAGAAGATTCGATTAGATGAGTATTTCTCCATCATTCATCCCCAAGTTACCTTCAATATTTTCAGCATCTGCAAATTTATCAACAGTCAGTTTGTCCTGAAGGCACGAAGAGAAATGATGCCCGAGGTGTGGAGGAGTCAGCCCACACTCAAACTCCGAGGTAGTAACTCACTCCATCCTCAGTTTGGGGGAATGGTCAGGAAGGGAAGGGGCAAACTCTTTCAGTTTCCTCAAACTAGTTGGGTTAAAAAGTGAGACAAAGCCTACACTGAGAACAGTTGTTTTCTTCTGACATTTCAACTTGACTTGATCTATAAACAATGCATTTTATTTCTTCAACCATATTGGGTCTAAACATAAATTTATGGACTCTAATTATATTTTTATAAAATTCTGGTGTCTGTAACCAAAAGGTCCAGGATGCATGTGGTGCTATTAGTATTAATTTCACATCTGTCCTTTATTTAGCAGTCTGATTATCCACCCTCCTGGTAACAGAGCACTCATTTTAGTGGGTTTTTATTTTCAGTTGTGATAACATTTCTATAACATAAAATTTACCATTTTTAGTGCATAATTCCATGGTATTAAATACATTAATATACTTAATGTTTATTATCCAACCATCAACAATTACTACAGTCCTGCTCCAGAACTTTTTACATCTTACAAAGCTGAAACACTGTACACTTTAACACAGTCTTCACCCCCTACTCCAGTGGTCATAGCCATTCTGCTTTCTGTCTTTATAAATTTGACTACTTAGGTAACTTTTATTAGTGGAATCATACAATATTCGCCCTTTTTGACTCTTATTTCACTTATTTCTCTGCAAATTTCATCCATGTTCTAGTTTATGTCAGAATTTCTTTGTTTCTTAAGGCTGAATCATTATTATTATTATTAGTTTAATTATAGTGTGTGTATATATGGATCACGTGTTTCTTATCCACCCACCTGTTGATGGGCACTTGATTGCTTATACTTTTTGACTTTTGTGAATAATACTGCTATGACTATCTCTTTATACCCCTAGTTTGGTATATATCCCTTTTGGTATATATTCAAAAATATTTAACAGACTTGCCGGATTATATAATTCTATTTTTAAGTCTATTGAGAAACCACTGTACTGCTTCCCATGGCTGCTGCACCATTTTATATTCCATCAGTAATGCCAAATATTCTGATTCTTCTACATCCTTATGAATACTTGTTATCCTCTACTGTTATTAGCATTTGTTCTTAAAGAGAAATATCCTAGTGGGTCAGAAATAATATCTCACGGTGGTTTTGACTTGCATGTTTCTAATTACTAGTGATGGTGCTTATTGGCTATTTGTATATATATATTTGAGAAATAGCTATTCAAGTCCTTTGCCCACTGTTTCTTTGTTGTTGAGTGAAGGAGTTCCTCATATATATCAGATACAGAATTGCTTTTCACTCTGTCGACTGTGTTCTTTGGTGCACAGATATTTTCTATTTTTTATGTAGTCTCTTTGTTTTGCCTTCTGTTGCCTAATCCCGGTCAAGAAATCATTTCCAAGTAAAGTGTCATGAAGCCTTTTTTAATGTTTTCTTCTAAGAGTCTTATAGCTTTCACTCTTAGAGTTATTTGAGTTTATTTTTTGCATATTTTGAAGCATCTTTCGACTAGATTGACTATTAGATATCCCAGGCAAAAGCACAGGCTGAGTTGTGGAGCTCTTTGAGAGGAAAACAAAATGTTCACAGAATCCCAAGTGAGTGGTAGAGTGGAGTGTTGGGAGCGAAGACTGCCAATATGAGGTCTTAAATGCTATCATGCACTTGGATATATTTTTAAATGCCCACCATGATCATAGTTGTTGTTGAGAATGATCAGTCTAGAGGTGTGTGAAGGATGGGCAGAGTGTAGTGAAAAGGAAGTCTGGGAGACCTGATGGAGGTTGCCACTGAGGAGCAGATGAGAGGATTTGAAGGGTAGGGGTAGTGATCAGGTAGGAGACTCACAAGGTAATTAAGGCAGAAATTGGTGACTGGGTGTAGGGGTTGAAAAAGAGAATAATATTTAGGATAATTAATAGTTTTCTTGCTTGTTGATGAGGTTTGATTCACTGAAAAAAATGCATGATGTAAATTCCTTGAGTGCAGGAACTTTTGTCAGTTTGAGTCATTTCTGTATCCTTTTTTTTAATTTAAATTTTATTTTTATATTCCCCATACAATTACAACCCCCTTATTTTGACCCTAAGCCCTCCTTTCCCCGCCCCCACCCTCCATAGAGAGTCTCTTGTTCATAGTTATTTGTTGATTTTGATATTTTCTTTCTTATAGTTATTCTTTTTCCTGGTCCCTTATTTAAGTTTTCTAGATTCCTGCTATGAGTGAGACCATCTGGCTAATTTCGCTGAGCATGATCCCTTCCAGCTCCATCCATGTTGCTGCAAATTGCATGTGTTTATCTTTTCATTTCTGTATCCTTAATGCCTAAAACAGTGTGCCTGACACATAGTAGGGATCAAGTATGTATGTGATAAAAGAGTTAGCAAAGAAATGGAAGATTTTCAGAGGGGACTGAAGGTGAGTTCAGTTGCAGACATCAGTGTAACAAATAATTGGTAATTTAAAAATATCAACATTGATAGGAATGTAAATTGTCACTTAGAAGGCAATGTGTCAATATGTATCCAAAGCTTTGAAAATGAGTATATCCTTTGTTAAAGTAATTCTTGTATAAAAATATATCCTTTAACAAAATAACCTTGATTATATACATGACATCTCAAGTTTGTCAAATTCAGCATTGCTTAAGTAATGATAAAACAGACATGATCAATTCTGGTTTCTTGTTTAAATAAAATAGAGTATAATCAAAGCAACGAGGGGAAAAGTGATGCAATTTCTATATTAATGGTATGGGAAAATATCCATTGTGTATTTTAAGTGAAAATTTCAGACTACAAAAGGGAGACACCAGATAACCACATTTGGGGATAATTATCAGTGCAGTATGATTTTGGGTGATTTTTATTATTTATTCCACTTTTTAAATTTTCTGCAACGAATGTGTCCTGCTTTTATAATAGGCTAATAAGCATACCTATTTTTAAGATGTGCACCTTGAGTTCAAGAACCAAGTTTTCTCTGGAAATTCAATTTCATTGGCAGCATGGTAGGATGCAATTGTGAGATGCAAAAGAGAAGAATACAAGACACCATATTTAAGAAAGAAGCAAAAAATAAACCACCAAACCTAAAGAAAAAAAAGAAAGAAGTAGGGAGGATCTCAGAGAGAAAGCAGTGTCAGGGGAGTCCCCAAAAGTGACGTTTCAGGGAGGAGGGTTTGCTTAGCACCAACAGCAGAAGGTCTGAGCAAGGAAAACACTGATGGACTGGTGTTGGAGTGGGTAGCTTCAAGGTGGTGGATGGCAGCCCCCTCAAAGGAAGAAAAGCAGCCATGGAAAGAGCTGGTGTGGAAAAAGGGAGAGATGAGTGAGTGTAGACAGCAAGTATAGGTAACTTCCATGCAATTTAGCTTAAAGGGAAGAAATGAGACGCAGAGGGTAGAAAGCATGGTGTGCGGGGCAGGGGTGAGGGGGTGATTTGGCAAACTAGCCTCACCTGCCTGTGATATGCTATTTTGTGCTCTTTCTCTCTGCGCTGGGAAGGCCAGATGATCTGGATGGAGTCCATGCGGTGCATGATATACATGTGCTCCCCAAAGCTCCGCAGCCTGCAAGAGCTGGAGGAACGGAGGATGCATCTTTCTGATATCGCCCCCCATGATACCACGCGGGATCTCATCCTCTTAAACCAGCAGCGGTTGGCTGAGATCGAGCTGTCCAACCAGCTTGAGAGGAAGAAGGAGGAGCTGCGTATCCTCTCCAAGCACTTAGCCATAGAAAAGAAGAAAACAGAGACCTTGCTTTATGCCATGCTGCCTGAACACGTGGCCAACCAGTTAAAGGAGGGCAAAAAGGTCGCGGCAGGTAAGGCAGTCCCTGCCCCTTGCGGTGTCTGCGCAAGAAACAGCGAGCCTGCATGGATTGAGGCACAGACTCTGAAACCAGATAGACCCAAGTTTGAATTTTGGCTCCATTATTTGTTAGCAACATGATTTTTGGTTAATTACTTAAGTTGCATATCCTCAGTTTTTTTCTCTCTGCGTTGAGAATAGTAAAAATATATAGGAGTGAAATATGGGTTAAATTAAAATGCCTGTCTACACACACACGTGCTATGTTAACTATAAGGACATGTGTTATATTTTCTAAGGATTTAAAGCTGTGTCCTAAGATTGGCTTCTTTGCTCAGGGACCATGAATAGAGTTCTTCACTATAAATCGAAGAGTTACATTCCCACTTTAATGAAATCATGGAGTGCCTCTAAGGACCGTCAGGGAGGGCCAGCTCTTTCTGGAGGGAAGGATGCCATGTTCATTCCTCACTCACCTTCCATTTATCACAGGCATGTGTTCACTTACCAGACTGCGTGGTGAACTTACTCCTGCCGGAGTGCTGTCCTGGGCCGTGGGGACCCAAAGCCAATCGCAATCGTGTGGCCACAGAATGAATTAATAGGGAGAAGGGGCTGGAAAGCACTTGAATCCAGAATTCACAGAATTATTACTCTATCTTCTTGGCTATCACTGACACCTGGTTTATGTTGCAGGAGAATTTAAAACCTGCACAATCCTTTTCAGTGACGTGGTGACATTTACTAACATCTGTGCTGCCTGCGAACCTATCCAGATAGTGGATATGCTAAATTCTATGTATTCCAAGTTTGACAGATTAACCAGTGTCCATGATGTCTACAAAGTAAGTGTCTGTGTATCTGGTGCATGTCTGTTTCAGTGTGCTCAGGCAGGCAGTTGCTTGCCGTGGGGCTTTCTTGCCTCTCTCTTCACTGTGTGTGAATTGATATGGGTAGGATTGGGGTATGGAGGAAGAGCTAAAAGGGAATTGGAAGTATTTTAGCAATTATTTTATAATACCCAGTGCTAAGATGTCTTTGAGAAGCAGACAGTTTACCCAGAGAATAATTCTCCTACTCCTTAAATTTCTCAGTCTAATCTAGGAAATATATATCTAATATACAGCATCATATGACTATGCCAGGGACCTTCATCTTCTCTAGGATTTATTTCCTCCAAAAGCACGAAGACCTTTGGCCCTCTTATGGTTGGTCCTTGAGACCTTGAGACTTTTTTCTTGTTGTCTCCTCCCTCATGCTTCATACACCACTAACAAATAATCATCAGCTTTAATATGGTTCTTCTGTCAATAGGTGGAAAATTAAAAATATATTTAGGGTGATATATTTAGTAAGTTAGTATTCAAAATCCCCCCCTGAATACCTTTTTTTCTTCCCTCCCAGGTGGAAACAATAGGAGACGCTTATATGGTGGTAGGGGGCGTCCCAGTGCCCATTGGAAGTCATGCTCAAAGAGTGGCTAACTTTGCCTTGGGGATGAGACTTTCTGCAAAAGAAGTGATGAATCCTGTTACTGGAGAACCCATCCAGGTAGACATCAATGGCACACTTGGCTTAATACCAATCATCTCACACAAATAAGTAAAATTCTTTTTATCAGTCCCTCAGGTGATTGCTGTTATATTAATATTGCTGTTATAATAATATTAATAGCAATGGGTAATTTGCAATTTTCTTTCTCTTCTCTTGCATATGTTGCTAAGTAATAGAGATATTAGTCAAGATAACATTGTCCCAACTTCTCTCAAGTTTCAGAAGAGGCTTTGGAGTTGGGAACTTTCTGTGAATGCTTCCTTTGTCCAGAGTGTGGGACAGGGCTGAGTGTGTCTCTTTAGTTAGTTTGTGGGACTCAATCCACCTTGGAAGTCAGCTCATTTATAATTCCTGTTTTCTTGTTCAGTCATTTCAACAAGTGGTTCGGGCTTACTAAATAGCTAACTTTTCATCGCTTAAGGAAATTGTATATCCAACATGCCGTCTGACAGGTTCAGAACTCAGGCTGAGGTGTGAAAATGCTGCCAGCCAGCAGGCTAGACACCATGGTGCCATAAGATATTCAGCATAGCATTCCTTCCAGCATGGCTATTAGTGGGACATCTGCTCGCCTTTCTCACAGGAAGCTGCTCTTCCAAGTACAGAAGTTTGTTCACACTATAAAAGTCAGACAATTTTGGAGATTGAGAGTAGGTGTCTTCGTTTGTCTGCTCAGCAGATCCTAGCCTCCCAAGATGGCAGCGTCTCTGCCTCTTAAAATCAAGAAGCCTGCCCTGCTCCTGTCAGTCACATACTCGAAATAAACTAAAAAACCAACTAAAAATAAATAAAGTCAATTGTAAGATGGAATGTGGTTTTCCAAATTATAACCCTTATGCAGGAGATTCTGAAAATGGCTATGCTCACCTCATCCTCACCACCACAGTTAGAGCTGAGGTCCTGGCTATTATGTCCTCTGTAGTCTTCGTAGCAAAAGCTAACTACGTAATCGTAAGAACGGCATATCTACAATACTTGGTTTGTTGTACACAGATATGAATAAAACCCTAACTAGGTAATAAAAAATCACGGTAGGAGGCAATGGAGGAACAGAGGTAGGGTTAGGCAAGAGAAAAGTGTATTAGTTCAATGACTATAATATACGCCACTGCAAAAAAAAATTGAAAATTATATTGTGTGTAAATAAAAAGTATGTGTGTACATGTGAGAATACGGAAGAGACATAGCAACATAGAGGGAAAAAATTCTATACCGACAAGAAAGAAATTAAACGATGAATTCCTGGGAACTCTTATGGTGGACTTACCAAGAAGAAAACAGGAAAAGATACTTTCAAGTCTAAGAATAGCGATGTATTTAGCAGCATCATACATCTACCAGAAACAGTATACTGTGTAGATTTATTTAAGGAAGTAGGGAAAATGACTGAAAACATTTTCATTCTTAAGAGAATTATGCTGCCCTGTCTACAGTTTTAAAATTAGTACTCTTTGAGATTCTTGATTATTTCATTTATACACTCCTTGGTATACATACACTGTGATATTATTATGCATGAGACAGTCTCACTAACTGCTTTCAAGGATTAAGAGAAATATGTTACAGGCTCCTTTTCCTAGAGGAATTTATAGTGTTATTTCAGGGAGAAGAAGATCCAGCATGAAAAGACAACTAAATCTCTCTAGGATATAGAAGTTGCAAGAGAATGCTGTTCCCACACTAGTGGTTTTTTTTTTAAACCCACCAGAGAGCAAAGAAATATAGATGAAATGAATTTTAAAAAGTGACAAGATTTTTCAAGGAGCATACCCATAATTATATTCATCCCAAGTAGAGAAATAATCCATCGAGGTGAGGGTAAGAATAGAACAGTCTAAATTTTAGTGAACTTTTATTTTTTTATATAATTTAATTTATTTATCTGTATATATTTTACATCATTGTTCATTTTTGTACAATGTTTGCTTTCTCCTTTCTAGTGTAGTCCCTATAGAATTCCCACCACCAATTCACCCGTGCACCATCACCATACTCCCTTGTGCTCTTCCCTTCTCTGTTTTGATCCCTCTCTCTCTCCCTCCACTGCAGGATGTCTCTGATTTGTAGTTGCCAGTTATTTTTTTTTTTAATTTATTGTTTTATTTTCTTCTGATCCCTTATTTGGTTCCCCTATATTCCTCCTACAAGTGAAACCATCCGATACATGGATGGAGCTTGAAGGGATTATGCTCAGTGAAATAAGTCAGAAGGAAAAAGAAAAAAATTAGTGAACTTTTAATGGCCACATGGGGGCTGGAATGACAGGATCCTATAGATCCTGTCTTTGAGAAATCCTAACCACAGATCTGTACTCATTTAGCAACTCCTTCCACAGTACTTCATGAAGTTCATGGATTATTCAAAGTCTAGAGGTAAGGGAGGAAAGCTGAGAGAGCTCCCCATTCTCTGAAGTATGTAGAACCTTTCAAAAATGCAAAGCACTGCCTTTAGGAGGCTCCCTCTGAGGCAGGTTTGGTCTTCACCAAGGGTACCATGATAACCATTGAAGTCTTGAGGCAGAGAAGAATGGTAGAGAAAAATCTCCTAAGGTACAGAGAGCCAAGGTGGGGCTGAAGATATGGGAAATGCCCCCAAATATCACTATTAGGCTATAAAGCAGATATCTCCCATTAGTCAGAAAATTAGTGACTTGACTGAAATCAGGAGGCTCTCTTCCTTACCAGCCTTACTGGTAAGGAAGTCCTCATCCCACCTTCATGATATCTGGAACTAGTGCTGCTTAGATGCTAACACTGACACTGAGAGACCCAGATCCAAATCAAACACAGATTAAATCCACCCAGTCTCCACTCCAGCCATTTGCCAGGAGTGGTATAAATTTTTCTGAGGAGGAAATATCATCTACTTCAGTCTCTATCATACTTTCGCACACAATATGGGACATATTTTTGAGTAATTTAAAATGTGAGGTGCAGGAAGAAACAAGAAAAATGGCAGTGTGGTGGATAGTCACAGGAGGAATAGGCCCAGGGACGGCCTGGGTGTGGGTTATCAGACAGAGTCTTAAATCTGACTATGATAACGTTTCAAATAGAAAAGGGGAACAACAGTTCTGAAGAGGTAGGAATTATCTAGCCATTCATCCATTCATGGATCCATCCATCCATCCAATGGAAATGAAAATGATAACAGAAATAAAATTTCATTTCATGAGCTTAACAGAGACTAGACACAGGAGAGGAAATGATTAGGGATTCTGAAGACAGAGCAATAGAAATTGAATAGAAAAGAAATGAAATATAAAGAAGAAAACAGTGCATCCTAGGGGTGTAGTCTATATCAAATAGACTACTGTATCTAGAACTAGAGTCCTAAAAGAATAGTGTTAGAATGGGTCAGAAGAAATATTTGAAGGGGTGATTGTTGAAATTGTTTTAATATTGATCAAGGATATCCATCCCTATATCTGTGAGAGCTTCATAAACCCATACAAAATAGATACAAAACAAGCATTTCTCTTTAGGTACACCCAAAACCCTAGTCAAACATGCAAGAAAAAGAAATATAAAGCATAAATTGAAAAGGAAGCAGTTAAGTGATCACTATTCATAGACCAAATAATGACACACCTAAAAATCCTTATACAAACTATATATCTAAAAAGTGGGCTTACCACCTCACAGTATACAGGACAATACCCAAAAATTTGTTGAATTTCCATATACTAAGGACCAAAAAATTGGGAAATGGAATAAAAACAGATTATTTAAATCTTGGAAAATAACAAAATTGGAGAACTTTCATTATCTAATTTCAAGTCATTCTAAGGTCACAGTAGTAAAAACAACAGAAATGGCAGAAGGAAAGAAAAAATAGATCACTAAATCAGTATAGAATGTCCAGAAATAAAAGATACATTTAAGGCCAACTGATTTTTGACCATATCCACTTATAAAGAAATGGTTTTGTTCCAATTGAATATCCATACGAAAAGAAAAATGTATCCCAATCCTACTTCATTCCCTATATAAAAATTAATTTGATATGAATCACGTGCCTCAACATAAATGCTGCAACCATGAAACTCCTTGAAAGGAAATGTAGCAGAAAAGCTTTGCTTCATGGTTTTGAGATAGGCAAATATTTTAGGACACAAAAAGCAGTAACCATAAAAGAAAGAAAAAAGATCTAAACGTCATTGTTTTGGATCAAATTGTGTTCCCCATTAAGTTTGTTTTGTCTTGTATTGTTTTGTTTTTTGTGGGACCCTTGCCGGCGACCAGGGAATGAACAGCCTCGCAGCCCAGCACTCAACCGCTGCGCCACCAGGGGAGGCCCCCCATTAAGTTTGTATGTTGAGGAGTGTGCAAGATTGAGGGGTATGCAAGCTAAGGAAAGAGGAAGCCTTGGAAAACCAAAGCCCCCAACCCCTTGATTTTGTACTTCCAGGCTTCAAAACTGTGAGAAAGTAAATTTCTGTTGTTTAAGTCACTGACTTTGTGGTATTTTGTTAGGATACCCTCAGCAAACTAATGCAGTCATCAAAATCAAAAATTCCCACATTCCAAAGAAAAGGCTATACCAACCCACAGAATAGGAAAAATATTTATGATATGTATATATCACACAGCCAAGTGTATATATGCTCTCATATATTGACAATGAAAGATTAAAAAAAAACAGCTTTTAAAATGAACAAAAAAAATTAAACAGACTTTTCACAACAGATCTGTGAGTGGACAGTACAGGCATGGAACGCCCTCACATCATTAGTCGTCATGTTACTACACTTGATCTTAGCCAAAAGGCCGAGAAGCAATAGCCGTCACGTTACAACCATGAGCAACCATTTCACACCTACCAAATGCAGTGAACACGTGGAGCAAATCAAAATGTCACGTTGCTGATAGACTCTAAAATAGTACAAAGACTTTGGAGAATTATTGGGCAAGGGATTTTTTACTTTTATCTTTTTGATGTTAAGTATACATCTGCCTTGTAATCCATGAATTCCAATTCTGGGTATTTACTTGAAAAAAATGAAAATATATGTTCACAAAAATAAATGTAAAAATGTTCCTAACAGCTCTAAAGTGGAATCGACCTACATGTTTATGAAGAAGCCTAGATAAATAGTGATATATTTTGAAATAGAATAGTATTCTGGAATAAAAGAATGAGTGACTGACACGTACAACAATATGGACAAATCTCACAAACATTAATTTGGACAAATGAAGCATGATGCCAAATAGAATATACTATATACTTCCATTTACATGAAGTTCTACAGGAAGCAAATTCATCTTTGTTAGAAGAAATAAAAAGCCAGTTGCCTCTGCAGGGAGGAATAACATGTAACTGGAAGAGGGCACGAGATAATTTTGCAAGGTAATGAATTAGTTTATCTTTTATTTTATATGGCAACTATAGGGATATCCACGTATACATGCTCTTGTCAAAACTCATGGAAAGGTCTGTCTCTCTTATGCATATTATATCTCAATCTAAAAGCAAGAGTGTCTGATGGTCCCTGTTAAGTGAGGTTCTCTCTGCACAGATCAGAGTGGGGATCCACACAGGACCAGTCTTAGCAGGTGTCGTGGGGGACAAGATGCCAAGGTACTGCTTGTTTGGTGACACCGTGAACACAGCATCTAGGATGGAAAGTCATGGCCTTCCCAACAAAGTGCACCTCAGCCCCACGGCCTACAGGTAGTCATTCAGTCATTCATTTATTTTGGCCTTCCTCTGTTCCTCCGTTCCAGAACCAGAGTGCCTAGTAGCCATGGCATGGGGGTAGTAGAGGAAACCTGTGATTTTTCACTTATAATACATGACTTAGATTAGACATTATGTCAGATGATAAATATTGTTGAGCTTCAGCTATAAGATAGATTCTACTCTTAAGAAGTGTGTGGTCAAATGCAGGGATTGGCAGATTATAGCCAAAAGGCCAAATCCAATTTGCTGCTTGGTTTTGTAAATAAAGTTTTATTAAACATAGCCATACTCCTTTATTGACACATTATCTATGACTGCTTTCAAGCTATAACAGCAGAGCTGAGTAGTTGTTACAGCATTGCCTGCAAAGCCTAAAATATATACTGTCTGATCTTTTACAAAGGAAAGTTTGCTGACCCTTTTTGTCTAGTGGAAGAAGAAAGAAATATATTTTAAAAGCGTGACAGCACAATGATAAAGTACAATGATAAAGATCTGCGCAAAACAATACTTATGGTTTCTTAACACCTTCCAAGACCCTATGATTCTATTTTAAGTTCTTTTACATATGTTAGTTCATTTACTGTTGCAACAACTCCATGAAGATGTATTATTCTTCTTTTCTACAAATGAGGGAAAAATCAGGCAAAAAACCTTAATATCGTGCCTTAGTTCAAAAGCAACGAGGAAGGAAAAAGCCTGAATATGACTGGGGGGTAAGGTTGGGCTCAAACCACTTTTTTAACTACTTTGCTCTCACATCAAGGGAATTACAGTGTGTGTGATGGGAGCCTAGCCCTAGGCACCTGAGCCAGTGAGACAATTCTTTGTTGAAAAGGAGATTCCAGCTCAATCTTCAACAAGGAGTTTCAGAGTGGGAATTAGCCCACGCTGGGGTACTGAGAGTGAAAAAAAGCAGCACAGCACAGATGTCCAAAGTCTACAAAGCACCACAGCAGCTTAGCTTTATTGGAGTAAGACTCTGAGTCAGGATGAGGCGAGAGCTGCGCGTGGGCCCTGCTGCAGGACAAGGACTTGCCTGCTGGTGAGGAGGAGCCCGAGGAGTGTGACGCTGGAGGCAATGGCAGGGCCACGGTCCTGTTTAACCCAGGATGTCCTTTTTTTTTTTTTATTCTGTACAGTGCCCTGGAAAATCAAGGGTTTGAGATCATCGAGAGGGGTGAAATCGAAGTGAAAGGTAAAGGAAAAATGACCACGTACTTTCTGATCCAGAACCTGAAAGCCTCAGAGGACGAGATCATGGGCAGGCCGCCGCTGGGTCACCAGGGTAAGCTCGAGGGAGGAGTCCTGTCAATCGTGCCCAACATTTTTTTCACTAACAAATCCAGGTTTGTTTAGTGTGGTCCTTGGGTTGGCTGGGTCAGCGCGGGTGTCACCCCCCACACCCATCTGCTGCCTCCTGTTCAGGAGATCTGAACTCCCTTCTCTTGCACCCCTGATGCTAAGCTGTTGCTTGAACTGGGCTGATGGACCCAAATAAAGGGTCCCTCATATTCGTTTTTAAGGCTCTACCCTGTCCACAAAAGGGATTGTTTTGGGTCCCATTCTCCTGATAAAGAAACTGAGAGAGAAAGAGCTAAATTAAAAACTGGAAGTGAAGACCAGGAGTGACCATCCTTTGAGTTTTTGGGCCCTGACCATGCCCACTGACATCACTCCATTCTCTTACCAGTATGCCCGCCTCCCCCCCCCCCCCCCCCCCCCCAGAGTGCAGAGGATTGCTGGGGAGAGATAAACAAACATTTTTTTTTTCTTTTCTTTTCTGTTTTCAGAAATAGAAAAAGTAAAGGGGAAGGGTGCTTATGACACTCGATTGTGAGGGGAAAGCACAGCTGGAGGCCTTAGCAGCCCATAGAAGGTGTATCTAGCTCAAACCAGACACTGCTCTTGCCCATGCCCGCTGGAGGGGCTTTCCCAAACTTCCCAGCTTGGGAAACAGGATCTGGAACGTGGTATGGGTCAGAAGGCTCTACCCCACTTTCACTTCTGTGCTGGACAAAACAAGAACAAAAAACAAACCACTGAGGATAGAATGAGTAAGGGTTGCTCCATTAAAGTCTCAACCTGGACCCTGAGAAAGAAGGGGAAGAAAGGGTGTGAAGAGGGGGGAGGGGATAGCCCCTCCCAGACCCAGAACATCTGTGCAGATTAGGAAAAGCATCCCTTTGGTGGGGCTCCCTGAGACATGCTTACTGCAGAGGACAGGCCCCCTTCTGCTGGTCCCCAGCCTGGTTAGCTCTGTCCTTTCAGAGGAACAGCAGGACCCCAGATGCCGAACTCAGAGAGGAGATTTCCGTCCTTTCTGGCTTCACTAGGTTTCCCAGGCTTTTGTCCCCATCAGTCCAGGGGCTCATGCCATGAGCTCGACTGTCCTTGGGGGAAGGGGTGACTTTCTGTCCAGCCTCCCCTCCCATCTCCACCGGAGCACAGTGTTGGCTGTTGGAGCAGGAAGATGAAGGCCAGGACCTCCCAGGGATGCCCCCCTGCTGGCGGCTCTCCTCTCTGAGTGTCTAAGTGGCTTGAGAACAAGACCCCACTGACCTCTGGGTGCAGAGGAACTTTCTCCGACACAGCAAGACCAAATAAAAGAGGGGGAGAGAAACGCTACCTGCATGCCTGTGCTCTTCCCGAATTAACCTCTCCCATCAGGTCATCCCCATGGGACACACTCTTCAGTGACTGGGGAGGCTTGGGAGGGAGACTGCCATGAACTTCCAGTGACTCACCCCGCGCAGTGAGCAGTATAAGCCAGGGCTCCACCGCAGCCGCGCAGGGGGAGACGAGCCTGCCCTCCTTGCCTGCCCTCCCGTGCCTGCCCTCCCGTGCGGTGGAGCTGAGAGCCACCCACTCACCAGGTGGGAAGACAGGAGCGCAGGCCCTGGGGGGCTCTTCATCCTCCTTTCTCCTCCTTTGTTCTCAAAAGCAGGTGCATTTGCTGTTCTTCACTAGATGGCG
The DNA here is from genome assembly GCF_964194135.1 of Talpa europaea. Lineage (NCBI taxonomy): Eukaryota > Metazoa > Chordata > Mammalia > Eulipotyphla > Talpidae > Talpa > Talpa europaea. The sequence continues at coordinate 81,071,159 of NC_140072.1, read as the reverse complement.
AACACATTAAACGTATTAAATGTCCAAGAGCGCACCAGCACTGACATTTAACAGTTGGAACCTCTGGTCCTTCACACTTGACACCCAAGGGGCAGCTGTGTTCACAGGCAAAAAGATAGACCCCTCCTCTCCTCATGCAGTCGGCTCACGCTTGGCCTCTCCCCTTTCCTGCCCCTCATGCTTTATTAATTAATTAATTTATTTATTCATTCATTCATTCATTCATTTTTTGCAGAGGCCGGTGCTCAGGGAAGCCAAGGTAGCAAAGTCGTTGCCATCTTTAGGTACGCAGACAACCAGCAGCTGCGTCCCCCAAAGAAAGAGACAGCAGAAGGTGAGTACAGCAGACAGGTGCATGGCACTGCTGGCTGTAAACAGGATCACTGGGCATAAGGCATGGCTCATGGGGGATAGAAAGAGCCAGAAGGGACATCATTTGTGAGTGTGGGCCCTCATCTTAGGGCTCATGAATGGTTGCCTCGCTGTCTTTTGAATACACTGTTGTTGTTGTTGTTGTTATTATTATTATTATTAACCTATCCACCTTCTTTCCCACTCCAAGAGTCCCCTTCAGTCTATAAGGGCCCTTTATGTCCTCCTCCCAAGGAAATTTCTAGTACCTAGAAAAACTCGTTATTCCTCATGTGGCCACAAAATGAACAAGGGGCACCATGCCCTCCAAGGCAGGGGCTCCTTGCTCAGCAGTGCCCAGCTTCTCCCCTTCCCACCAGGTGGTGCCCTCAGGACACTGGTACAGTCAGTCACCCAATGTAGACTCACATCCCCCTCGCACACTTGCACACTTGTCCCTGAGGGCATTTGGGAAGGAAGGTTTCTCCCACCTCATGCCCATGCTTGAGACTCAGAAGTCCTCAGGAGCCATTCTCAGCACTGCCACAGCTGGGTTTGGGGTGCAGGGTCACAAAGGAGCATGAAGAACCAGGGCTGGGCGAATGAGTTTCTGTCGCAGCGGCAGCCACCCCCCCACCCCCCTCTGGCCTTGGGGGCCCCTCTCCCTTTGGCAAACCCTCTGTTCAGTGACCCAGATAGAGCTGAATGTTCCAGGCAGTCATGTATGTGTCACAGAAGGCCGTGTTCCAGGGAGTTTTCAAAAGCTATCCCAGGACCCTGAGACAATGTCTCAAAACTAGTGTAAATCCATGTGAAGCGTTAGAACAATTTACTAATCCATATACATAAAGAGTTTGGCTTCATTATTCTTAGTATCTCCTGGCTGAGTGTCACTGAGCCACTGCTGTTGGGCACTGACCCAGCACCTGCAGAATCTGAGGATGAGGGAAACAAGAGCAGCTTGTTTGGGGGACAAGAGCAGCTTTAAACAGACTTTCTGTCATCACCGGGAGGCATTTTCCTACCCACCCATACCCCCCCCCCCCACGTTTCCGACAGGGTTCAAGCCCTGAACAGTCATCCCCTGCTACTACAAGCTCTCACTTTCACGGATTCAACAACATTCCTCGGGAAACTGCTGATGGTCTAGGAAGTCAGGGTCAAAGCCAGGCACTGTCCTGGGATCGCTCCATGCTAGAGTCATGGGGATGACGACCAAGGAAGTCTCCCTGCAGGTGCAGTACTTTAGCTGCATTGTACATGAGGGGAAGGAGCCAGCCTGACAGAGAAGGGGTTTCCAGGCAGCGCTGTGCCCTGGACCTCAGGGAGAGGGGGCACTGCGGCTTGGCGGATGTGAAGGAGGGAAAGAAGGCCAGTGTATCTAGAGGGTGTGGAAGGGAATGGAGCCGTGGGTCAAAGCTGGGTGTGAGCCTGGAACAACCTGGCCTTGGCTCACCTCTGCCCACACAGCGAATACGAGCAGGAGGTCTGGGGTGAAGTGGGGAGCTGTGAGGCTCTGAGGGAACATTCAAGGGGAAAAGGTCATTCAGAGTCCATCCAAAGTCCTCAAAGTTGCTCCATAAATAGCAGGGAAGGGAAAGTTGAAGAACTCCTTATGTTCCAAGAAGGTGAACAAATTCACTTTCAAAATTCTGTTATATGAGGTCCTACCAGGGAGAAACCAACAGGGCCAGGCAGGGCTGTGTGTCTTGTTTACAGGTGAGAGGCAAAAATTTACCAACTGGGCCTGGATACAGTACCTCTTCCAACTATGGCTTTGTTGTTCCAAAACCAACACCAACTGGAGAAGAATGGAGACCACCTCTGTTTGGGGTTGGGGCCTGGAAGGGTGGAGAGCATTTGTTGGGCAGCTGCTCTTGAGATAATACATATTATCTCATGTGATGCAATAGTCTCTTGGCTATTCCTATAAAGAGGTAGAAACTTGAACTTCAGAAAGGTTTTATCTTTTATATGAGGTCTCACAACTAGCAAGTGGAAGAAGTAGAACTTGATCTTCAGGCTTGTGTCCCGAGCCAGCCTGGCCCTGTGAGACCTCTTTGAGCAGCAGGCCAACATGATTTCATAGTTTCCCCAAGAGGTAGGCCACCACCCTGGACATCCTGGCCTCACAACGGCCCCGGCGTGTTTCCCGCAGGTCCTCTGGGCCTCATCTGAACAGATTTCTGACGATTGGGTGTGACTAGCAGGTGACACACTGTGAGTGAATGATGATCTGTGTGGTGTGAGCCAGAGGCCTAGAGAAATGAGGACACAACCGATTGGGCCTTTGGACCTCAGTCTAGGAACCCAAGTTCGACCTTCTGAATCAGAAATTGTTTTTGACAACTTGCCCAGGTAATTCAAGTTTGAATCCATCACTGACACACCTTTCTTAACTCTGATGGCCAATCACAGACATAAAATTTAGCCTTGATGAGTTTCTGTCATCTGCCCCAAAGGTCAGCTATGGTTCTAGATCGCTTGGGGTCTTCAGCTACATTGCTATGTCATTCTTACCTCTGAGGAAGGTGGAGGGTACCAAAGAGTCACTCTAGGACCCCCACTCTCATATCCACCTCAAAGCCATTCCACCTGCCCCCTATGTGGGCATCTTGGGAAATGTTCCCTTCAGAAGCCAAAGTCCACCAGGACTCTTTAGATCAGGCTGTTGTCTCCCTCAGAGACCTGCCTGTTTCCCAGTCTCCAGAAATTGAGAGGATATTCAAGGCTCACCTCATCGGGCATGTGTCCCATCTACCTCACTAGGTGGTCACTTGGTTGCCAACCTTATGATTGCTCTTCTGGGATGTGCCTCCCTTTTGACTTGGCTCCTGATGGAGGGAGCAGGTGCTCCCCTGCCTCCCTCTCCTCTGCCCAGTGGTTCAGGAAAAATATGCCAGGACCTTGGCAGAGACCCCTCTCTGAGATGTGATGCTCACCCTCCCCCAGAACAATTTAAAGGGGGCCTCCCTGAATCTCTTCAAGACTCCTGTAAGTCAAGGGCAGGGGGCGAGAGGAAGCACTCTCTGGGATCCTGGCCTGTGGCACCCCGGATCTGGTTTGCATTTCAAAAATACGCTTTTCTTGCACTCCACCGTGTGTCTGGGTGTTAGATGTGTCCATAGAGAGACTCAAAACCAGTGTATGTTGACTTAGATATTTAGATATTTAAGCAATCACCTTTCAGTATTGACTAAAAAATTGGCCTTTCAGCTTTCTCTGCTGGCAGGCTCTTCTGGCATCTTGTCAGATCCTGTTAATCTGTTTTTCAATTTCAACTTGCTTCAACTTGTCTCCTAACTGATTCTCCTGACAATTATAGTAATGGGTTCCAGGCTGACCTGCACACAGCACTTAGGCAAGTGGCCCAGGCTCCTTTCTGGGGGTGACCCCTCCTTATAAATCATGGTCTGAGGGTGTCCACTTGGTGGATCATGGCAGGTTAAGATAAGGACTTCTTACACCAACTCCTAGTCTTTCCTCTGGAGAATGTTAGTGGCCGAGGTCTCTCTACTGAATATGTATAGGGTTTAGCGTTGTGCCTGAGGTTTGTTGCTGAATTTCTCCACATTTGACTCACTCTTCCCAGTAGGAAGAACTTTCCCACCATCCACAGCCCTCAGTGGGTAACTCTTGGGTGGGTTTGTGGTCACTTAAGGTCCCTGCCCTTCACAAGAGTCTTGACAATACAAGCCCTTTTCCCAGGCTTGTCCAATGACTTGGACAAGCTGGTTTGGAGCCAGGCTAAGGTGCAGGGGCCCCCATTCTTGGCCCTGAGGTCTTTGTAAATGTGACTGTCAAACTTTCCTGACTCTTTCAACTTGGGGTTGATGAGTGGCATAGCTGTGTTGGAACTGGGCCTTTCTAGAAGTTGAGCTGTTAACCCAACATTATTCTACAGAAGGAGGTCTCGGAAGGTGTGAATGAATCTTTACAAATGAGGAACTTGCTAGCAGAGGAACATGTGACTTTCTGTGTTAGGCGTCCAGAGACACTTGTCACACTTGGTCAGAATGCGGAATGAGACCTGGTCGGTGTGGGAAGGCAGCAGGTGACAGGGCAGCAGTCATCTGTGACTGACAATGCAGATGTCCAGGGCTCACCCCAGTGCTAACTTAGTAGGTCCAGAGGCAGCCTTCAGCTCTGGCCTGTCACCCATCTTCACTGGCCCCCTGAAGAGTGGCACATCTAGGGAAGCACCGTCATGGTGGAAAGAGCATTTGGTTGATATTATTAATAGGTTTCCCAGGCCTGCAGGCAGGCAATAAGCATCAGTGTCACTGGGCAAACCCCTTTCACTTCATTTTTCCCTGTTCCAAAGCAGGGGTAATGGGATACCTGTTTTACAGGGTGGCTTTGAGTAATATGAAAGATACTAACTACCCTCTGAAAACTGTGAAGAAACTGTGAAGTGCTGAAGACGGGTCAGGTTTTCCAAATAATCATTTAGGGACCCCGCTGTTGGGAATTCATTCACTTAGCAAATCGATGAACCTTCGTACAGAAAGGCAGACAGGCGCTGTGTAGCTCACTAATGCAATAATCCCTTCTTGTCACCCCACGTTATGACCTCCATGACCAAAGCCCTGTAACAGCCAACCAGGGACCCAAATTCCACCTCTATTCCCTCCAAACCTGATGTTGCTCCATCCAGCCTGCACTGCAGCCCTCTACCCCAGTTCACCTTTGACAACATGGTCCATGTAATGGTTGTTTTCCAAACAGGGGAAGATTCTTCTGCACTCTTTGCTTCACCCATTCCTCAGCTAGCTGAAATGAGTTTTGGGGCTGCTTGTAGTTATTTACTGGGCGGCACTGGTTTGCTTAGCTAAATATTTGCTTCTTGACTTACTTTATAGAGAGGATATTTAATTATTGTTGTTCTTATTATTACTGTTTAAAACCAGGAAGTGCACATAAGCCTAAAGGAAGGACCAAAAGCACCTGTAGTTCTGTCACCCAGAGAGACTGCTTTTAGAATGTTGGTGCCTGTCTTCCCAGACATGCAGTCATGAGGGTGTGTGCCTGGGACTGCCATGAACGCACCTGTCTTGTAACTTGGCAGGTCATGATTTCTTTCCTTTGAACATTTACACACATTTCCAAACAGAGGAAGGAAATGTTTAAAAAACAGAAAGTGCTTAATATGGAAGAATGGTTTCCCTGTGACTTATGCTGTTACATAAAAGCCACATTTATGTTTACCAAATGGAAACCCCAATCATCTTCTGCTTTTGCACATTTACAGCACATTTGTGATGACCCTGACATCCTGTCCTAAAGTTTGCTCTGAATTTTCCAAGAAAGACTAATCTACTTCAATTTAGTCATGTTGTTTATATTATTTCAGGCATCTAGATTTCAGTAATCCATGGATTATGTACATTATACATCTCAATTAATCATGAAATCTAATGAAGCAGAAGGCTACATTTCCCAACTGTGCACTGTAATAAATATGGACTGGACCAAAATAATGGTGCTCATGGGCAGTCCTTGGCTGTGAGCAGTGGTCTTGTGGGAGCAAAAGATTGATAGATGAGAATTCATCTGAAGTAAACAAGGGAATTCTTCCACCATCTGTGCTGTGGGATTGGACCGAGGTAAAATGTCAAATAGTTATGTGTGTAGAAATTCCAAGAGAGTCTGAAGATTCTGTGCCAGTTGAGGCTTGTTTGATTTGTCAGGTGTCAGGGACTCTTATTGGTGGAATCCTGTCTCGTCTTGGCTTCCATATGCTGGCTCAGTTCTTCTACCAGCCCAGTCCTTGTGGAAAAGAAAAATCTTTTTCTCCCTGATGATCAGGGATTTTTTTTATTCAAGTACAGAAAAAGGAGGGAGGCAAATGAGTATCATGGAAGTGCCAAGGAAATGGGAGTAGAAACAGAGGGAGAAGGACCACAGTTAAAACTGAGAGAGGACATGAAAATGCCAGGTTAGAGGAGAGAAAAATGGGCCTGGGAGGCAAGAGAAGGAATCAACTCTGACAAACTAAGTTGAAAAGTTTTTGAGAAGTTAGAAGGAAGAAAAATATGAAGAAGTATTGAATGAAGGGGAAAATAAGGTCTATGAAACATTATTTCCTCATGTTTTCATCCTAAATTCTTGCTGGGAGGTGAGGCCAGAAGGCTGATTCTTAATCTTGGGCCTGCGGAGGCCCTGTGCTGTCTGGAGGCAGCGGCGCATTGTGAGTGGGTCCGAGTGCTAATAAAGGGGAAGCTTCCCCTTGCTTCTTATTTTAGCAAATCCAATCCCTTTTCTTGCTCAGTTTTGATTTTTTTTTTGGGGGGAGGTGAGGTAATCTCCACTTTTGGTACAACTATAAGGACACAAAACAAACAAGTTCTGTGACCATAATACCATTTTGCATTTTGTGGAGATTTTATCTTAGAGGATTGCACACATTTCTGTAAGTTGAGTGGGAAACAGATGTATGGCTTAGTAATTCTATATCTGGAGAAACTGAGGCACAGAGGGACATTAGACAGGGGCGGTTCAGTTACCCTTTCTAGTGTTGATGGGCAGTTATAGACACAGGGGTAGATAGTCCTATCTTATCAATAGAAAAATGTAATCAACTCCTTTACCCTTTATTTGCTATGATACTTAAACAAAACTAATTTCAGACTTTTCACACACACTGTCCTTATCATTTATTCTGCCTGTTTCCTTTTTTTGAAAAATTCAATTTCTTTAAAAATAATAATAGTGCTTACATCCTAAAGAAAAAAAACACTACTGTAAGGAACTCTGTAGTTTAAAATGAAAGGGATAAATGGTATTTAAAATAACAAAACTAGTAGAGAATTAGAAAAAAAACACCTCATTTCTGATAATTAAGAGTTTCCAACGAGCAGGACCATATTGCTGAGCATGAGTCAGTCTTGTGTGAGTGTGTATGTGTGTGTGCATGCACACGTGTACACACTCATGGGGGTAGCTGCTATGGTACTTAAATGAACCTGTAATTAATGACTTCACAGGGAGCCAATTCCAGTTTGCCCACTTTATAGAAATGCTACATCTAAGGGTTTAGGCACCCCAATGCCTCATCAGGTTAAGTCCACTGTGCACATGAGCTAGATTCCATATAGGTCATCACACAGAGTGGCCCTAATGCCATGATTCTAGATGTCCTAGGAACATCCCCCTTCTTTGCTCCAGGGAGTTCTCCCAAATCCTTACCTCATCCTGGTAATATCACATGGGAAACTGGGGACAGGTCTAGTAGCCAAGTGTTTCCACATCCATGTCAACACTTAGGTTCATTAGGGGCCAGCACATCAGCAAATGAGCTGGTCTCGATCTAATCATCTGTGCTGAAAACTGCTCATTGCTTTTAGGACATTAAAGCAAAGTTAATCATTGATCCGGGTTCAGGAAGAAGTCTGCAGTGCTAACAGCCCTCATGGTGAAAGAAGTCTTTCATTAATTAAATAACAGAAGACTGAGGGTAGAAACCCCTGTCATGTTTCCTGATTTCTCGAATGCTAGATGGACACAAGCCTCAAACCGCATGAGCCTCTCTGACCTTGCATGTCTCTGAAACAATGATTAATGTAAAGAAGAAGTGGAGATGATATATAACTCTAAATATCTTAGTTGCTGACATTTCTGGATGAGACTACAGGGAGAGCAGGGGATGGAGATAGTGACTTCCGTGCAGGCTTCTCATTGCTATCCTCTTGGTCCTGCTCCCTCTCTCCTCAAGATGGCTCACAGTGTGAGGGCCTTCTCTCTGGGCTTCTCCCACACTTAAATATGAGAACCGGTGCCTCTGAGTTTGTTCTCTGTGGGGGTGCTGTGTTCATTACTTTGTGTAACTATCTAATTTAACTATTACAACCACCCAGGGAAGTTGGTGTAATCATTATCTCCCCACTTTCCACATGAGACCACATGAGGCCCAGTGAGCTTAGCCATGAGCAGCGGCAGTGCTGGGTGGGACCTCCGCCTGTGTGAGGTGGATCCTCCAACTCCTGGGTTTTCATGGGGCCCACAGGTCTGAGGACTCTGGGCTCTTGTGTGAGTTATGCACCAGTAAAGATTTGGTAGGTGTTGGGCCTCCCCTGGTGGCGCAGTAGTTAAGCTCTGGGCTGCCTCAGCTGCCTGCAGCCTCTGCAGTGCCGGTTTGATCCCCGGCCACTGGCAAGGGTCCCACATGGTGCAACAGACCTCTCCTGCCGCGCCCACTGCTCCCCTCAGCAGTGTATTTCATTAGTCTGCCTGTTCTGTTCCCTGCTCTGGCTCTAGTGAATTCTCTCACCCTCCTGTGCTTCTGACTGTACCCAGTGCTTGTATAAATAAATAAATAAATCTAAAAAAAAAAAAAAAGATTTGGTAGGTGATTAGCAAGATGACACAAGATAGGACAAGAGAAATGATACAGTGATAAGGCAGAGGTCGGCATGGGCCTTTCGGTCTTCTCTGGGAAGTTGCTGTCCTGCATAGAAGCCAGCATAGGAAGTCCAGTGTCCACACTGTGTTCCCAGGGCCCAGCTCAAACCCACCTCACCTCAGAGACCAGTTCGAGCTTGACTGACTTGCTCACCCGACTCTTGTTTTAGCTCCTGAGGAGCCAACCCCCAAAGGAAGTGCAGTGGTAGGACAGGACTCCATGGAGGCAGCAGATGGACAATCATCTTCAGATCAGACAAAGACGCATCCCTTTCCTAGTGACTCTCTGCCTTCTGGTGTCTGTGCTTTGTTGTGACAAAGGAAGAATGAATCCCACCGCTTCATTTTTCTCCTGCTCTGCTTTCAACGGCAAAGAAAAGCAATGTTTTTTCATTTCTCAGCTCCAAACTTCCTCAACTGCATCCCTTCCAATCATTGTCCCTTTGAGAATAAAAGTCTAGAAATGAAACACAATCATGACAAGGTTGGAAAATGTGCTTTTACATTCTCAGTTCAAAGCCAACCCCTACACTTTGAGACTCTGGGCCTTATTTGCTCTCAGAGATGATAAGTCCGGCTGTGGGCCACTTTCTGATTTCTTCTAACAGGAGTGAGTGGCTCTCGTGTGCTCGTCACTGGGGCCCCGCCGAATCTTTGCCTCTGAGCAAATGCCCCAGTGGCTGACTTCAGAGGACACCCTGACCTCAAAACTCGTCATGTGCAATGTCTCATTTTAAATGATGTGGGGAGAGAGGGAGGAGGAGGAGGAAAGAGACCCAGACCCCGCAGTTTATAAATCACCCCATAACACAGACTTGATATGAAAGGCACTCAGCCAGGGTTGTGAAAGGAAATAATTTTCATCCCGGCCCAGGGAATTACATGAAGCAATAGAACAAAAGCTGCATTCCCCAGAGATTTCTGAAAGTAAAATGGAGGGGGAAATGTGAAAATCACCCCATGGGCAGAGTGAAGGACAATAGGGAAGCAAGCCAAGTGCAGCCAGACTCAGGGCCCTCGGCCTCTGCCTTCACAGCACAGAAAGCTCCCCCACTGCTTCTCATCGCTGTCCTGGGAAATGTTCTTGCAGGCATGGGCTGGGGGTGGTGGGGAGGCAGAGGCATGCTCATGGCTGTGCATCTGCATTTGGTAATGGTGAGAAAATTTTTTTTACTGAAAATCAGAAAGGAACACAAAATGTGATGCATCCTTGCTAGGACCTCACTTGTCACAAGAGGCCATTAATTGTCTTTTAGCAATTCCCAGGTGGATGCAGGCAGACCCCGACTCTGTCCCTAGTCGATCAAAGCAGCAGGAAGGGAAGGAAAGGTGACAAGAGTTGCATTCCTTGCTGGATGGCAACTGTGCATGGATCTAGGAACAGGCAGGTGTGGCCTGAAGGTCAGCAGAACAGAAGCCAGCTCCAATTAGAAAGCAGAGTGCAGAGTCAAGATCTGGGGGTTCTCGTCCAGACCCTACTGCTTGAGGTCTCGGCATCTCAATTTTACCAGCTATAAAACAGGGTGAGTGGCTGCTGCCCCACCTACCTCACAGGGTGTTTCGTGAGCATTCAGGGAAATACAAGAGCACAAGAGGGACAGCAATACTCACAATAACAGCTAGTAACATTTATTGGGCACTGCAGCACACCTCACCACAGGCACAGGTGAAGAGCAGAGGCAGGACTTGATGCTCAGAGTTATCACAACACCTAAAAAGCAGGATATCCTGGAGGAACAGAACCTGGAACCAGGTAGAACCAAGTTTGAATCCCAGTGCTACCACACAACTGATGAGTTGTGTGAGTGTGGGAATGTTGCTTAACATCTCTGTGCCCCAGTGTCTCTGTTGTAAACTGGGGATAATCAGAGGAACTGCCTCATGGGTGTCATGAAGATTACGTAAAATATACACAAAACACTCGAAGAATTCCTGTCACTTAGTAAGCCCTCTTTAAATCCTAGCATTTTTCATTTCTAAAAATGTCCTGATAAGTGGTCTTCCTGCCAAAGTGGAGCAAGGAAAGATGATCCAGACCACAATTTCCTGATCCTTTCCCTATGTGATTCCTTCAGACTCCTGTAGCCCAGTTGTGATAGCCCAACCCAGAGCAATGGATGATGTTAGGTGGTAGTTTGAGATATAAGGCAGTTGTTTGGTGTTTTTGAAAGGAAAAAATGAGCCTGTAGTCTCGGCTCCCAGCTGGCCGCTTCATTTGCCTTCCTGGCTGCAATAGAAAACACCAGTTAAATGTTCAGCTACAAGTATATTCTCAGCTATACCTAAGACCCCCCAGACTTTGTGAAGCAGGTGCCCTCGCCCTGGCTGAAGATGGGCAGGATTTTATTCAATGCTCATTCTGATTGGGATAATCACTCCAGCTGCAAAAGACTGACTGTCCTGCATTTGGTACTCCCTTGGAGTCTACTATTTATTTTTTGGAGTAAACCCAGGTAGGGACAAACTTTAGACACCCAGAGAAAACTCGCCAGGCTGATGGCATGTTTTGTGAGCCTCTGGCCCTCCCAAGGGAGTGTTCCCTCTTCTGTGTGATTATCTGGCTTGGAGCCCTCGGGAACCCCAGTGCCACACTGGAGTGTGTGAACACCCACCAAGAGGGCAGATTAACTTGCCGGAGGCCTGCCTCCCTGCACACCTCTGAGAATGCAGTGCTCTGATACCAACATGGCTGGTCTGCTGATGTCCATCAGCAGATAACAGGCTTTTGTTTATGAGCAGTGGCTGCTTTGCTCAGCAGGGAAGAGTGACTCAGAACTAGACTGCCTGCTGAGTTCCCTCCCAGGCTTAGGAGTTTCGCAAGGAGAGGAGTCCTCCCCCACCTACAACCTGTGAGGTTCATTTCATGGTAACCCTGTGTGGCTCCAGCCCCTCCGGCTCCCTCCACCCCAGGGCACCAGCCCAGGGGCACTGCAGACTCACCCCAGCAGATGGCTCTAGCTTCTGACCTGGTCCAGCAGGCCAAGGACTATCACAACCCCACTGGCCTCCAGCCCAAGGAGAGAAGCATTTTTATTGGTAAGAGCTTGACAACACTGTCCACCATCCTCGCCCCACCAGGGAACACAGTTTCTGCAGCCAGACCCTGCCCCGTCTCCCAACCTCTTACACACCAGGCCTCTGGGCCGCATTCGATCATGGAAGCAGAGTTCACAGACACGGGCGGAAGGGAGAGTAACATGCCTCCTCTCTCCCTCCACGTGGCTTTTCCTTCATGGACATCTGAGCCTTGTTTTCGAACTCGCGGGCCTGGACGGGGCTGGTGTCGCACCCTCCCCTAGACCACGACCGGCTCATTCTTTGCAACAACCCCCACCCCCTCCTTTTCCACCCTTTCTTCTTTTCCAACTTTCCTTCAGCCCAAGTGGTGTGAGAGAGAAAGAAGGCAAACCATGCGCCTGGTGAGGAATGAGATCATTTCTCTCCCCTCTGAGCAGGCTTGCTGTCTGCTAGTCGGGGTTACTGGGAGAAAGTGGGAACGCTCGATTTCCACAGAGAGCCATCTGGCTCCACCAGACTCACGCTGATGCTAATCTGTTGGTTTCTTTTTCTTTATTCTTTTCTTTCTTCCTATTTTTTTGTTGCCGAGGAACACGTCATCTGCAGCTGTAAACTCAGACCTGGTCCATCTGAAGGCGGGTGCACGTATTTATTCCGGCATTGTGCCCCCCTCACCCCTACCCCCTTGTAGGTGTCAGGACATCATTGTTATCACTGGTGGTTCTATGTAGTTGTGATGTCAGGGCTGTACTTTCAAATGGAAATCAGGCAATTATGCTCCACATGGAGAACTCTGACAGATGCGGAGGTTTTACACCACTGGCCGTGTCTTGAGGACAAAGGCGGCCAGTGCTCCCGGGGGGGATGGTTAAATAAATAGAATATGTTTCAAGAGCACAGAAAAATCCAGGAATAATTAACTACATGATGAGAGTTCATAGATCCTCTGGCTGCTTAACGTCAAAAATGTGATAATGATATGTCAACGAAGTGCTTAACTCATCCTTGTCAAGGCGGCACTAGAAAACGATCACAATGTGCATTCAAACAGAGGCGATGCTGCTCCACGCATCTGTTTTCCAGTTTCCAAATGCAAAGCATCTGAGCATTTTCACTTGTTTTGCGTCCCCTGCACAGTGGGCTCCATTTGGCTTAAGGAGAAGAAGGGCTGGGTGTAGCCCAGTGTCTACCTGAAGCAGCAGCTCCCAGTCCACATTCAGTGTGGACTAGATCCACAGGCACGAGGGCGGCAAACTTGGGTGACAGCATCACCATGGCTGCCACAAGCCAGGTTACTTAAATACCAAGTGTTGGCCATGCGCGCCAGTCCTGTAAGGGTCAGGAAGGTGCTGTGGCCACAGTTCATGGATGGGGAAGTCAGTGGAAGGACCAGGTTTCTGCCCCGACTGTCACTGGTCTTAGCTCTCAGCTCCTGGGCTGCACCTTCTCTATGTTACGACAGAAATTAGAAGGGAAGATACATACTCGCTCATGAACTTTCCATAAAATTCTGTATGTCAAACACATATAGTTGGAGTGAACTAAACAGGAGAAACCTATATTAAAAAAAAAGAAAAAGTGAGAGCTTTATTTCTCCCCTAAAATATCTAGCTTTAAATAAATGGTTAATTTGAAACGAACCATAGTACATTTGAAACATGTAGTAAGAGTCATCACTCATTGGATCCCTAGGCATAGCCTGGCTTATATTACTTAAACAAAGTGCCCCAAATCCTGGCCACCACTCTCTCTTGTCACAGAGGGAACAAGTCAGTGAGAGCCTTGCTTGTATGTGGTTTTGGTCTTCAGCACCCCCAGAATGTCCCCAGCTTGCAGCTGCCCTGGACTACACTAAAGCTGAAGCTGATTAGAACTGGGAAAAAAAGAAAATATTTTATCTCTCGGAAAGGTTTTGAAGTATATGACAAAAAATAGAAGACAGGTTTACACAGGAATTCTACTGGTTTTTCAGACCCACCAGTGCCATTTTGAAAGCCCAGGAGGCCCCTTGGTTAAGAGAACACATGAATCCAAGAAAACCAGTTTTCAAGAGAGACAAAATATCAACTTGCTGGTGACTGATAAATAGCAGTCACGGCACAGACCTCGGTCAGGACTTGTTTTACCTTATCCAAGGGCAGAAACACATTTAAGGAGATTCAAAGTCTTTGAGACCATTAGCTTTGTTTAATGTTGGGGAAAAATTAAATTTCTGCTTACACAAAAGTTGGTTTTATTTTTTTTCATCTCTAGCGAACATATTTATTTGAAAATATTAAAGCACCCCCCCCCCCCCGGTGGCACAGGCAGCTGAGTGCAGCGCTGTGAAGCTGTCCGCAGCCTCTGCAGCGTGGATTCGATCCCAGTCAGCCGGCAAGAATCCCACATGGCGAAGCAGACCTCTCCTGTCTCGCCTGCTGCTCCCCTCAGCAGTGTATTTCAGTCAGTCTGCCTGTTCTATTCCCTGCTCTGTCTGTGGTGAATCCTCTCACCCTTCTGCACATCTGGCCTATACCCCAGTTCTTGTATTCATGAATAAATAAATCTTGAAAAAAAAAATATTAAAGCAACAAGCTTGCATTGTCGTTAAATTGTTCTCTTCACTGAAGATTGTCATTAACAAGAATTGAAAACAGCAGGATGTGCTCAAAAGAGGCAGAAGTCATAGTCACTCAAGATGGCTCACTCAGAAGCTAAAACAAACAAACAAACAAAAAAAAAACAACAGAAATATCACCCCATGGGCCAGCTTATGTGAGGTCTTGGGAGCAGCCAAACCAAAGAACCCACCATCACAGCAAGGCCTTCTCCAACAGTGACTGAGTTCTAATGGCCACAGAGGAGAAATTGGAGTGATGAAAATGGGAAAACCAATGAAAAATCAGGAATTAAAAAATTTAAAAACCAAGAGCTAAAATGGATGTTAACGCAGCTTCAAACCACGTCATTGCTAAAGTCATTCAATTGGTTGATGTCCATGATTAGTTAGTAGCATAAAATACTTTCTGCAAAGAAATTTGTTTATCTTCATTATAAATAATTACCCATAAAATTTATTTTAATTGGTTTACAGAGAATCTATATATACTTGACTGGATTCAACAAGTGCTGTTAAAAAAGAACAAGATGCCAAAATTGCAGATTATGACTAAAGAAATTCTGAGCTTTCTACTAATTTGCTTGTGATTATTAAACATCAGAAACCTACACACACAATCATTTGCCATATTAACTTCCCAAATACATAAAAGCATTTAGAAAACTATGGAAATGCTTTTTGATCAACTTCTCTTAAGATGAATTTTTTTTTAAAACGTGTCTGATAAAAGAGGAATGGATTTTGCTTTTTTCTTTGCATTTTTAACATTTATTATAATGATATGTGATTGTGAGTTTTTAAAGTGATTGAGTGACCAAATCAAATTTGATTTTGACTCAGTTTTTCAAAAAACATGTGTGCATACATACATATCTTATATATGTATGTATATCACCATCTCACCTAAGTATCTTAAGTCAAGTAAACTGCTGTCTGAAAAATCAGTAGGGGTGCAACAGTGCAGGAAAACTTTCCATTAATCATTCCAATAACAACATATCAAACTTCTTTATACCTGATCATGGCTAATGTGAACTTTGGAAAACCAGGGCATTAATCAGCAAAAGCAAGTGAGACAGGGGCAGACTATATAAAAAACACATGTAGGGTTTTTTCAGATTACACCCTTCATGCCCTTGAGAAAATTTTTTCATACTGAGCCACAGTTACTCATGGCCATGAGTCACAGTCCTCAGATGCTTTGGGGTGGGGAAATGGTTGAAAGTCACTGATTTAGATGAAAATGTTAATGGTGGTCATCTTTAGGAGCTAGAATTATGGGTGCCTTTATTTTTCTTCTTCATGCTTTTCTGCATTTTCCAAATAACAATGTAATGGGTTGCCAGCATGATGCTTAAATGAGTGGGCACTGAAACCAAATCACCAGATTTGGGAGCTGGCTCTGCTGCTCACTGATTTGTGCAAATCACTTTCCTCCTTTGGACTCTCAAATTCTCTCTGTAGAATGAAAATGAAGATAGTGCTCCTCAAGACATGATGATGATTAGTGAGATAATTCACCCTTGCAAAGCATACAGTGCTTTGCACATGTAACTGTGCAATAAATGTTAACTGCTTAAGAGAAAGACTCTTGTACAGTCCACACCCATACGGTTTCTTACAGAAATTAAAAAAGTGGAAACCCTAAGTCTCATTAATGAAGTCAACATAATTTTTCAGGACATGTTGCCTGATCACCTGGTATAAGTGAGGTGGGGTGTGTGTGTGTGGGGGGGGGTCCAGTTCCTTCTTTGCCACCTTCCATGTGGTTTTCTTTCATAACACTCACTGCAACCTGAAATTAGCTTGTTTGTTTATGTACTGGAATCAGCTACCAGGGTTGATTTTAATTCACCAATGGCTTAACCAATGACCCACTGGGCTTCTGAATATTTAACAACTGGCTCCATGAGCCAGTACATGGCTAGCTAATTTACTTTGATGATTTCAACATTTTAAATGATAGTGTGGGTTTTATCATGAAGAAAAATAACCCCCCTCTCCAAATCCTTGGGCCAGCACAAACATGGCAATTAATTTATAGATAATATTAAAAGGGAGCCATTGACTATAACTAAATATGACCACATTCTGGGTAGGTTTTAATTACTGTGATGATAAAATGTAAGAGTCCTTGGAAACCAATGGGATTGTAAAAATAGTACCCATCATTAACTTCTCCAAATAGCTCCATCACCCTGAGGAAAAAAGCAAGGTTGAGCATCTGTGGATTTCTTTAAGAGCCCTATATTGTCTTTTTCAATTCATTTCAAAAGTCAAAATACTATTTAAAGGCATATATTAAGGTATCTTTCTCTCTATGCCTAGTTGCCTATTGTTCTCATTCTTGATACTTTTTTATTGATTTCTTATTTATAGGTTCTTTGTGACCAATGAAGCAAACACACATAGGTGTTTTTATGCCCCACTCCTGTCTTACACAAAAGATGACATTTTTGTACTGTTCTGCACTTTCTTCACCTAACAATGAAATCTGATGCTGCTTCTCAGTACAGACAGTGCCCTCATTGGTTTTCACAACTGCATGTTTTCAGTATATACACATTAAAAATGACCTCAAATTCCTTGCTCCTCTTTGCATTCTAGTTCCCTCACCTTGAGCATGCGCTGACCTTTGCCACTTGTTTGAGCCACAGAATATAGTGCAAGTGAGGCGCTCTCTGCAGGTCAGGAGTGAGGTGGCTGGCTGCTCCCACCTCCTGCCACTTGGGAGATTCCCCTTGGGGAGAGGCTTGGAGAGACGTGACTAACCCAAGCATGGAGAGGCCACGAGCAGACATGCAGCTAATCCTCAAGTTACTTCAGCTGTGCCCGCCATGCGACAGCCACAACTTCGTCCCAGGTGAGTGTTCAGGTGTGTCAGCCCAGCAAACACCTGACGGCAATTACACGAGAATTCCTAGGTGAGAACTGCCCAGCGGAGCCCCGCCAACCCACAGACCAGCAGGAGGGGGCAACATGTTCTTCTTCTTCTTTTTTTTTTTTTAAAGATTTATTTATTTTTATTTATTTATACAAGCACTGGGTACAGTCAGAACCACGGGAGGGTGAGAGAATTCACCAGAGCCAGAGCGGGGAGCAGAGCAGGCAGAAGGACCGAAGTACACTGCTGAGGGGAGCAGCGGGTGGCAGGAGAGGTCTGGGCGCCATGCGGGACTCTCCTCCAGTGGCCGGGGAGCAGCCGGGGATAGAACTGGCACTGCAGAGGCTGCGGGCAGCTTCGCAACCCAGTGCTCAACCGCTGCGCCACCGGGGAGGCCCAGCAACATGTTCTTCTATGGCTATGTTTTGAGGTCCTTTTTTCCCTAGCAATTGAGAACCTGAACACATATGTATGCAGATGCATATGCCTTACTGAAGTTTCCCTTAAAAACATTCAGGTTGTTTCCAATCTATTGGCTTCAATCTTCAATGAAATGATGTAATGAATTTCACCCATTGTTTTGTACAATTGCATGTATATAAGTTTCCAGAGCTGGAATTAGTCAAAGGATAAATGCATTTGCAATTTGGTATATTCCCTCATTTAAAAAGCCCATTTCCTTGCTCATATTTTCCTACTGGCTTGTTATTTTACTTCTCAGTTTCTAGAAAATTAGTTAGTTGGGCTATGAGGTACAAATATTTTCCCCCAGTATCATAAACTTTGTTCTTGTTGATTTTTTCCATTTCCCCCCAGGATCTTAAGCTTTGTTTGTGTTGATTTTTGCCATTTAGGATACTTCTAAGTTTTAAAAATTTTACATTACCAGGTTTTTGTAGCAATATAATGCTTTTTGTGTCCTTTTAATAAACTTTTCCTATACCCATTTCATTTTGTTTCGTTTTTCTCATTTTTGATCTTTTGAGTTCCTTACTGTGCTTTTATTAGTCTCTATTTTCTCTTCATCTACCTTTTTTTTTTTAAAAGATTTCTTTTTTTTTTTTTATGCATACAAGAGCTGGGGTACAGGCCAGAGGTGCGGAGCCGGGATGGGAGGATTCACCAGAGACAGAGTGGGGAGCAGAACAGGCAGATGTACTGAAATACACTGCTGAGGGGAGCAGCGGGCGAGTCCGGAGAGGTCTGCTGTGCCATGTGGGTAGCTCCCTGGCTGGGGATCAAACTTGTGCTGCAGTGGCTGCTGATAGCCTCACAGTGCTGAGACGTAACCCCTTGCGCCACCAGGGAGGCCCCCATCTACCTTTCTTTGTTTTGTTTCTCCCATTTCTATCCTGAATTTCACCACTTCATTATTTTCATCTCTCTTTGCTAACATCTTACCTGCCAGTTACTTTTCCTGATATTTTTCACTCAAATCTTTCATTTTATATTTTATTTTATTTTTTTCTCTCTCTTCCTATCTCCCACACCCTCTACCCTAACTCCAGAACTAACTTGAGAATTACTAGAAAAGATAAATAATTCCAGTATTTATACAGCCATAGAAGAGAGGTCTGTTAAATAAGGTACAACAATAGAAATAAGTTGCATTGTTTTCTCTCTTTCTCTCTCTCTCCCTCGCTCTCTCACGCCCTCCCCTCCCTCCCTCCCTTCCTTCCTTCCTTCCTTCCTTCCTTCCTTCCTTCCTTCCTTCCTTCCTTCCTTCCTTCCTTCCTTCCTTCCTTCCTTCCTTCCTTCCTTCCTTCCTTCCTTCCTTCCTTCCTTCCTTCCTTCCTTCCTTCTTTCTTTTTTCTTTCTTTCTTTCTTTCTTTTTCTCACCTTAGGGAAGGTGAGTTTTTCTGGGGCCAAACAACTTGCAGGATCCCATCCCAGCCTAGTAGGAATTTCCCCTCTGAAGCAGAGTTATGTGCATGAGTTGTAGGTACACACTCCTCAGTCAACAAAGAGGGCCACTTATGGGGTTTTCTAAAAGGCTCTCTTCTCTCCTGCTGCTTGCAGGGAGGATGTTCCCTGTAATATGTGATTTTTTTTTTTTTTAAATCATGTCACCTCTCCTCTACTTTTCACAACTAACTTAGGTTCAGGAGAGTGCTTGTTGCCCTTAACTGTCCCTTTGTTGTAAATATGAGACCGAGTCTGTTCCTCACCTCATCGCTAATCTTTTACAAATATATTTTATTGACTCACTTTGATTGCTAAGTCATGGGCTCTTCTTTCTTCCTTCTCTACGGTCTCCTGCTTTTTTGTAGCCCTTCCATCTGTTTCATTGTTCTGTTTTAACTCCCACCTCTCACCATTTATTTGGGTCTTTAGGACGGCTACCAGCAGACTCACACCCAGGCAACCTTGAATTGTCTTTTCCAGCCTCTGGGGGTGGGGAGGGCTTATATGCCCAGAGAAAGGGCCCATGAGCACAGCGCAATGCAAATTAGGCTTCAAGTCAGTCAAGTTCCAATTGGTGTGACAGTATGCAAATTAGCCAAGTTAGTCCAACAGTGATTGGTCCAAACTCAATCTTCAATCTCAGTCCATCTGTGGTGACCAGGCTTTTTGTTTGTTTTTGAAGTTTTATAAAAATACACTTTAACATAAATCTCTCTAACCCTGTAGTTTTCTAGCACCATTTATATGTGCACTCAGGCACCTGATTGTATTGTTTCAGCTTCTTGGGGTCCTGAAGTAGATAGAGAAATGACTTGTAGAGAGAAATGAGCACATGCCTGGCCCTGTGCTGGGAGCGTCACATACCTCAGTATTTCTGGGAGCAGGTGATGTTACAGTGCCAGTCAGTCCTAGGAGCAAGGTTCTAGGCGGGTATACTCACTCCCCAAGCAGCTGTCATAGGTGTGCAGGCCTGGCCTGCTGAAAAGCACGATGGTTAATGTTTCCAGTCACCAGGGTCCTCTTCTCCTGTGCCTACCTCCTCATCTCCATGGCAATATTGAAAAGCCAGTCCTTTTGATATCATATTGACTTAGTTTCTAATCATGACTACAACCAAAATAACTGAATCTGCTATCAGTCCCAGGATGACCAAATCCAGGTCCTGTTAAGGTAACTACATTTTGCCCGTCAGGCTAGTGCTCTGGAAACTACACTCCAAATAAGTGGGTGTTCATTACTAACATTTTAATGAAAGAATTTCAGGCAAACTATCCATTTAAAAACTAGATCAAGTAGACACCTATGAAGACCCAAAGTGTCTCTTGCCCAGCTCACTTACTTTAAACATGACAAAACAAATATGGTTTCATTGGTTCTTTTGTTCACATTTTTAAAATTGGATACAGTATTTTGACCACTCTTCATTGCTCACTAATGAAGTCAATGCAAATAATCTTCATATTTGTTTTTTAAAAGGTCAAAAATCCATTACCTAAAAATACATTTGCTTAAAATTTTAAAAAAATTGCTTAAAATCTAAAAAAAAAAGTGTTTTTTACCTTATGAACTCCCTTGGCCTTATAAACCTGTCAACAGAGCAAACTGGGGACCAGCTTCCAGCAGCCATAAACCCTACAGCCCTTTTTACAAGTATTTTTATTTTGGAAATGTAAACACTTGTGTTGAAAAGCATTTACCTGCAAGATGAATGAGCAGCAAAATGATTAGTGCTCATTTAGCGATGAGTTGCTCCAGTCAGCTTGTTAACAATGGAAAGTTGACTTGGTTGGCTTTGAAAACAGATGCCTTTTTTCACGTCTGGATTAAAGAAGTCTCCTGACTTCTCTCGCCTGCCTGGGCCTGCTCAACCCCAGGGTCCCTAGACAGGCTCTGTCCTCACAGGCCTGTCAGCCAGACTTGATGGTGTCTCCATGGAGCAAAGGTTCTAAACACAACTTTTAGGCCATAGCACCTTGCAGAGAAAAAAGTGAAATGACAGTACTAAGAGATTCTCCACTTCCAGAAGAGCTGAGACTGTCCCCTGAATTCTTATTGCTTCTCATTCTGAGGAAAGGGTTGGTGGGGCACACAGTAGGTGCCAGAGCTGCCATTAATTTCCTTTTCCTTGGCCTTGCCTCAGGCCACACAGGCCTAATTCCACTCATTCCAGTTCAGGCTCACCTTCTCCATGGAGTCTGTAGTCCACACCTGACAACCCTGAACTCTTTTTATGATTCTTCTATTCTGTTTGAGAATCTACAGTTCCATCCACTTGATGCCAAACTCAATTGCCTGACTTTTAAGACCTGGATAAACTTACCTCACCCAATTTATTACCCACTGCTCCCGGCTTCCCTGAACAGCTACCCTGGGTGCTACAAAGGAAAGATGAATCACAGCTCTGCCAATTAACAGCTGGTGCATCTCAGAGTCTGCTGCCTTCCCCAAAGGAGAGTGAGAAAATGGCAAATGGATGTGTTGACATTTACTAGAGGAGAGCATTTCCGTAAGACAATAACATGACCATACTCATCACCAAACAGTCAAAATAGAACCAACTTGCTTCAGCTTATAAAGTGAAGCAGATGGGATGGGGAGTAGGGACATTGGGTGGTGGAAGACTGCAGGTGATTGTTAAAAAAAATGTAGTGACCCACTCTGAAATCGCCCTGGTATTTACGGCTTTGAGTTCTAGTTCTAATTGTTCCTTTCTGCTTGTGCCCCTGAGACAGAAGGTGTTATTTCTTCCTCTCCCCTCCCCCACCATAGGGATTTCTCCTTGTAACTAAGATGTTTCAGAAATGTGTTTTAAATTTTCCAGATGGGTGGTGTTTCTGCAGTCATCTCACAGTGATTCATTTTTAACATTTTATTTCATTTATTTATTTTGTACTTCTCTGAGCCTTTTCTCCAAATTTTGCTAACGCTTATTAATTAGAATTATTAATCACTATACCCTTAAGTAAACTTAGCTGCTATTTTATTTACTCCCTACCCCACCCTTCTGTGTGTTTCCCTGGAACTTTTAATAAGGTTTTTAAAAATAAAAATAAATTAGCTTCACGTGGGAGCCTGGACCTTGTAAAATATGATCATCAAAGGGGAGTAGGGGTGTCAGAGGGCTATACTTTGAAATCCTAGTGCCCAGACCCCATCTTGGACCAGTTTTATCAGCCTCTCTGGAGTGGCCCTGTGTTAGTACTTGTTCAAGCTCCTGATGAGCGCCGTGTGAGGCCTGTGAAAGAAACACTGCTCCTGATACTACAGGAGCACATGGCAGGGCGGCGGGGGGGGGGGGGGGGGGGGGGCGGGCAGTGGGACAGATCAGACAAGAAAGCCAAGAAAGAAGGTTCTAGCTAGCCCATAGCTCAGCCTCCAAACTCCACTTCAGATCAGAGACAGAAAATTTGTCTTTGTGAGAAAAAAAAATTAATTCTGATAGGCTTTGACTATGTTCAATTTCCTAAATCATTTTTTATTCTGTCTTTTTTAGAAGTATGTACATCATTTGGGTCATTAGGATGTAGTTGATAAATTATAAGATATCTTAGCTCTCGTGAGAATTTCCATAGTAGACTTAGCCCTAAGTCTTAGCCCTTAGTCCTTTTCAGTCATTTTCAGTTTCATTTCAAAAAATTGGCAGCAGCCCCCTAATTAAATCACAGATAGGGTGTGTAAGGTTCTGGTGAATACTAAGCATGTGAGGGTCCTCAAAACCACTCCCATATTCAAATATTTGTTATAAGGACTCACAGGGGTTGTATTCATAGCTAAAATTTATAATAATAGTGTAGTTAGGACACACAGCTGACTCACAGGGGGAAAGATACAGGTGACCTGCAAAAAGCATGTGAAACCCTCCAATGTTTTCTCTCCCTTCTGTGGGGGGAGTTACAAAGGAGTGCACCCCAGCAGTGAAAATGAAGCAACATGCACGCAGTTCAGGGCCCAGGGAAACCCATAAAAGACAGTGGCCTACAGCTTTCATGGGGACTGGTCATGCAGGCATCTAGCTAGCACCTTCCAAAAAAACTCCACCTCACCAGAAAAGTGTTCAAATAAGTCACATTGTCTGTACAAAAAGGGAGTGAGCCACTAAGGCATATCAATATTAGGAATTTTTTACCTGTTGAGACCAGACATCAACCAAGGACCAACCTTGAAAGCAGGCCTTCTGGAAGAGAGTAGCCTCAGCATGCTCCCATGTTATTTGTGCAAGAACAAATTTTTATTTTTTTAAACAGGAAGAACTATAGTCTCCCCCAAAGCCTCCCACCCCCACACACAAACATCAGTTTCATTTCAAACCTTTCAGTGGTTTCTTGTTGTTCAGTGGTTTCAGTGTTTCTTTTTGCACAAATGATGAGACGAAACAGTCTCTGCCTTCTTGAAGTTCTGTGTATTGGGGAGCAAAATATTCATCTAATCATTATACTTAAAATACAAACACATCTCTGATAGATCCAGGAAGAAGAGGTAGAGCTGCCACAGGAAGCTCTGACCTGAACTGGAGGTCAGGAGAGACTTCCTAATGTTTCTCATGGCAAACTAGGGTCAAGCAAAGCAGAGGGAAGATCAGGATTTCGATAATTAGAGAGAAGTTTGCAGAACATTCCAGGTAAGGAAACAAGGCTAAAAGTCATGTAATTAGAGTAAGCAAGGCATGAGAGAAGATTTAAAAAGGTAGTGTGGCTGTAAGAGAGATGGTTACTGAGAGCAATGAGAAACCACTGAAAAGTGTGAAATGAAACTGATGTTTGTGTGGGGGGAGCTTGTGGGGAAGACTAGTTCTTCCTGTTAAATTGAGCAATCTGCTAAGAAAAAAAAAACAGCAAAGGCTGGATATCAACAATTATGAAACATTATTTTCTGAACGTTTTCAATCAGTCATGTTTTTTGTCTTCACTTCAGTTTTGGAGACAAGAACAGTCATTCTCAGTTCTGGTTGTGAAATACCCCAGAGCATCTGCAATGATTTCTAGGGTTCTTAGTAACTCTTCAAAACAAAACTAATTCATTTCACCATCCATATTCATGTCAAACACACAATTTAAAGCATAACATATATTTTGACTGGTCAGGGGAGTCAAGGAATCAATAATAGGGACATTCTTAAAGGTTTAAGGGTAGAAGAGCAATCATTTGATTAAAGTATTTGCTAAGCATCCACATGAATATTTAGCACAGAGCACAAAATGAGACACAAAAATTAAAATTAAAATCTTGAGAGAAAAATATTTAAGGAACTAATGGTATAAACTATTTTTAAGGTTATTGTTTCTATATTAATATAATGCATGTTTATAATAAGAAGTGTCTACTATAAGGAGGCAAATAAGAAGACAAAAGGAAAAGAAATATTATTTGTACTTTTAATACTAATTTTTAAGGTAACTTCCCTCAGTCTTCCAGTTTAGCTTTTTTCTGCTTACTATTTATACAGTCCTACAACAAATACTCTTACAGCTAAATCTTTGCATGACATTCATGATCATTTCCTAAGCTTATCTTTTTAGCAGCACGTATTGCAGGTGCAAAGGGAATAGAAAATGTTAATAAGGCTTTTGAGATTTATTTCTAAGTTGGCTTCCAAAAGTTGTACTTTCTTATATTCTTCCCTGGACGACCCATTTATCATATCCTTTTTGGTTTCGAGCATCACTGTTTTCTAAAAGTTCTTAACAATATGTGGATCAGAGATTCTTGAGCTGAATGTGGAACAGTCAGTTCTGTGGAAATAGAACCATGAGCTCTCCAGAGAGCTGCCGATCCAGGTGACAAGCAGCTTACCCTTGCAGGCAGTGGGTGTGGAGAGGAAAGCTGAGCAGTTTTAATTTCTGAAGGAGAGCTTAGGATTTGGTTTTTAGTTAAAACAGTGAAGTAAACTCAATGAAAAATGACTATAGGGATGCTAGTTAAAGGATAGGAACTAGGTATTGGAAATTGAGTAAGAAAAGGATAAAGTTACCTAGAGAAGCCTGGGTGAAGTGGGGAAGAGATTGTTTTTCCTTTCTCTGGCTTTTTAGGGCATGCATCATGAATAACAAGTATAAAGGAAAAATTAATTAAATTTTATAATTTTAGGTGTGTTGAAGGTGTTAGGATGTTTGCAAAGTTCAGAGGTCATGGAACAAAATTGCGGCACAGGTAAAAAAGTGGGGCTTCTAGTGATAATTTATGCAAAATCAGTGTCCAGTGGTTCTGGTCAGTGGGGAGATTAAATTTGAGGCAATGAGTGAGTGTGAGTGTGAGTGTGTATACAGATTATGTATGTATATAATCACAGAAGGCAAGGGGCAGAGGAACATAGTTGATAAGTGAAGCTAGTAGAAAAAACAGAACTTTTCAAAAAGTCTTTTTCAGCTTGGGAGACACTTCAGACATATCAGGTTGGGGCACCCGCTCAAAAGTCTCACAAAGGTCTTTCCAGAGGTGGGAGTGCTAGGGGTCAGCCATCATGTTAGTCTGTTCCTGTGTCCTGAGAGCCTAAGGGCACACAGCATACTCAGCAGTAAAACTTCAGTGTTGCTCTGGTGACTGCTACGGGCCAAGCCATACATACACTGTCTCCAAGGATGGTGTTTGGGATTATGCAAGGAGACAGGAAAAAAGCCAGATTTTAATTCTACAACTGTGCTGAATTATGTGTCAGGCTCTTGATTCTTACCCAAACAGCTTGTAATACATGCTGAATTCCAAAGCTGACTTGCTGTGGGTTATTGAGAAGGAGGATTCATGGATCAACTACAGAAGCACAGGAATACTAAAAGTCCCTCGAGGCTATAGAAAATTTCTATGTGTGAAAAGAAGTATATAAAAAAATTACTTTCCTGAATTTACTCAATAGAGTTAGAGGGTCTAAACCAAAATTGTTTTCTGAAAAGGAGGTTTGGGGTCCTCTTTGAATGTCTGAATGCAGGAAGATCACTCGGGCAGCTTTCGCCCTGTTCCTCTTTCATGTCAAGTGAACGAACCAGCTCAAATGCCTGAACAAGTTTTTACACAAACCTCCTGAAACATACCACACATCAAAATTCCCCACTAAATTGCTCTTTGGAGTCTACTTTCAAGTCTCCCCCATATCCAATGCCCTAACTCTAAATTGTCATCATCATCATCATCATCTTCATCATCATTGTAATAACAATAATAGTGGTAATAGAGAAATGACAGACCTTTTAAAAATAAAGCAATATTTATAACTCCAAGACTTCAGGTATTATTATGAATTAGAAGCTGCCAAAATCAGTAAATAGTAAAGAAAGGTAAGGCATTTTTTTTTTTTTTTCCTAAAGTAGAAACTTGGTTTGTCAAAACTTCCAGTGTGGAATCAAGTACTTATAGTCACCACACACATACTAAAGCATGCTCTCCAAGAGCAAAAAAGGTCACATTTGGTTGAGTTTAAGATATGACCCAAGTTTCAGGAGCCTTTTTCAAAGTTTTGAAATTGAAAGCACTGTACTTTAAAAATCCACTTTTACAGTAGGCTAAGCTAGGGGAAGATGGGTGATGGCCCTTCAGTTCCTCAGACTATGTGCAGGTTCACACTCTGAGGGTGCTTTCAAATCTGATGACCCGAATAGCCTCCAGGGAAAAGGGCTGCTGCCCAAGAAGGCTAGTAGTACTATCAAAGAATTATGTATGCAGAGTTAGTGCCTTTAAATACACCTTTTGGCATATGTTGATATTCTAGAAGGTGCAGGAGAAGTTGTAGCACTTTGGGACTGTCTTTAGTCACACAAGATGCAGTCAAGCCAACATGAATCTGCTGTCATTTGTCCCTTTTCCATCTTTGTGCTGCAACCTAGAGAGAAAAGGAAAACACGTGTTGTATCCTGGTGAGGACAAACTTGAAATCCCAGGGACTATCTTCAGCTTCTAGAACAGAAAAGCTAGGATGGCTGGGTTGGTCCTTTGAGCCAACATCTGTGCTTTTGCTTCTAAGAGCCCGCAGGTGAGGGAAGGCAGCTCGTGTTGTGGCCACCTCTGTATATGATCTCATTCTAAGGCTGCTATTAGGTTCCTGGAGAGTAGGTAAAAGCATATTTTCCTACCAGTGTTTAAAAGGAGTGGAATACAAAATAATAGTAAACCCACACAAATTTATGGTACAGACACCACCATTATAGAAAAAATAAAAAGTATAAGAAACACAAAAACAAGATTCTAAGATGAATTATTCATAAACCACTTTTCTCCTCTTTATTTTCCACCCCCCCCAAGCAGATCTTTTTTAAAAACTAAGACAATTTATGTAGACTCAAATGTAGAAAAAAATAAACAGATCTGCTGATGGAAATAGCCCCTAATATCCCACTGAAGAATGCCACTGGACAAATTTAATTACTATAAGCTGGTTTCTTACTGAGTACAAAGTCAAACATAATTTATTCTGGAGCCATAAGTTACCAAAAAAAAAAAATGTTGATGGAAATCAGATTTCAATGCCACAATGTGGATATGATGAGTGAGGCTTCCCCCCAAATTCCAGGACTCTGCCCACCTCCTGGCCCAGCTTTTTCCATAGCCTACACTATCTGACAGGTTCATCTGTCTTGTTTCCTAGAGTGGAAACTTCTCTAAAGGCAGGTATGTGTGTCTGCCATGTTGAAGCTACATTCTCATGCCTAGAACAATACTTGGCAGGTAGTGGTTGCTCAGTGTATGTTGTTACAGCAACTAAAAATTCTAAGTTTATTCCTTGGCTCTTTTTTCTTTTGAACAAACTTGTAATATGACTAACATTAATTTTACACATATACTGATTAAAACATATGTAACAACTGTTTTAATGACTGTGAAGAACCTAATTCCTCTATGTAGGCTTGATTAGTGTGATACTATTCATAAAATATTTATTAACAAAAGTACAATAAATTATAAAGCGCTAATAGCTGAATTAAAGATTTGACATGCAAATGTACCAGATAAGTAAAAGCTTTACTTAAATTGTGGCACACCACTGCTGAGAATTAATTAACCTGCAGAATTCATAATGAATAGAGCAATAGGATGAAGTAGAATTAATCTGATTTTTTTCCTGTCTTAAAATAAAAGGATAAATGGACACACATAAACGGTAGTATGAGTAGGAACCTTCGGGAAGCATAAAAGAAAGAAGCTTGAGTGTTAGGTAGAGAGCAGCACCTACAGTCCATGTCACCTCACTCTGACCAACTACAAAACAAGGATACATCCTTTCGGGTCTACCTTAGAAAGCTGTGGCGAAGATCAGTTTAACCACTGATAGGGCATTGTTGTGATGCAAAGTACTATGAAACATAAGGCAAGAGATCTTTTCATCTGTCTAATGGTCCTGAAGGAGTGTACAAATCTCTGTACTTAAGAAGGTGGATAAATCTAATCATTTCTTCCTATTTAGATGAGGTCAAAGTCTGTGGACATCTTCCAAGGACACTAGAAAAAAACACTCTCACACTTGCTTTCCAAGGCCAGGAATTCTTTGCTTCCATGAAAAGGTCTGACTATATGATGCAGCTAACTGTGGAGATCTCCAAATTTTGGATTGGTCCTAGAGAAAGGTATGTTTGGGGAAATAAGGTGGCTAGTCATGTTACACCAACTTTGAGAACAGAGAAAATCAGTCCGGACCTACGTTAAGAGGCTGCCTTTCAAACCTAGTGAAGGAATGACTTCAGGATTTAACAGAAGTTGAAGTTAGGGTATCTGTAGAAAGGGAATTTGGTGTCAAAAGTCTGGGAGTAGGAGGTCATGCGTTTAAGTTCTAGCTTAGTTATTTATTAGCAGTGTGGCCTCAGGTAAATAATCTGACCTTACCTTTTTAATGGTAAAATGGGGCAATAAATGTAATTCTGCCATATGGTTTCTGGAAGGACTTAACACATACATTTGTGTGAATAGTGTTTAGAAATTGTAAAGAACGTTGTCAGTCTGTTATTACTTTCCAACAATTGTGCTGTTTGCATTTCTTTCAACTGCAGAGCAATGTGATCTAAGGAAAAGGAAGAAAGGAAAAAGTATATACTACAAACACCACAATCGTCAGAATGAGCATATTGGTGTATTTCCTTCCAGTGAAACAGATGAGATAAGGCATCTAAAGAGCCTAGAGGAATGTCTGACAGCGTCAGGTCTGAATGGATGCTAACTCTAAATGTACTTTCTTTGCAGGCATAAAGGAGAAGTAGCTTCTCAAGTAGCAGGGATACAAGGAAGGACATAAAACCACTCCATGACTTAGTTTTCTCTCACACAGAAGATGTGATTGTGGACAATTGATGCTAGTAATTTGTCCATGGGTCACAGAGATAAGATAGGATTGGGAATACAATTAGGTATAGCCCACTACTGTAGGGTAATTCATTTCTATTGGTAGATGATTTTATTTTAAATTTTTTTAAAAGTAAACATTTTAATATTGTTTGAAACATAGTTGACCATTTTTAACTTTATTTGCATTCCTAAAGATTAAGATATCTGTTCACTGTAGTCACAAATCTGCATATGATGGAAACAACACTGTACATCTAGTAAGTAAATGGGTATATTTTTGTTTCTCACCTTCAGATTGCCTTTGTGCTTTGCTGAGACCCGAACAAGAGAAATAAAATCCTAAGTATGGACTGTAGTACACTAGAAATAGACCTGAACCAACAATACACAATTCCATTTGACATCCATGTTAAACCTGATGGAGGACAGTATCCTTAGGGGTACATAACCAGAGAAGTGCAAACCTTGAAAGATGAAAGAGTCACAGAACCAGAGTAAAAGTAGAATTTAAATTGAAGATTAAACAGACATTAAAAAGGAAAGAATGTTGGTAATCTGAGAGCAGTTTCAGTGATCTGTATGGTTTGATGAAAATGATGGAGGCTCTTGTGTACACAAGTGGTTTTATAGTTTGCAGAAATTTTTAATGCTTTACCCAAACTCAGCACATTAATCAAAAAGAGAAATGATGTAAGAGAATAAAGGGTCAAAGGATTTGAGTAAGCTAAAGTCTCCTAGTGTTTGGTATAATAACATTCTTTAAAAAGTGATAGTTTGCAATTCCTTAAAAAAATTGAAAGAATATGATATATAAGTGTGGATATAGATATATCCTTGTACTAATTATATATTTGAATCCATGTGTTATTTGTGTATATAAACCTATATTATTTGCTCCTAATATTATTCTCCAATATGTGTGCAACATCTTCAGTTTTTTATTCTTTGTTTATTATTCAACTCCCAGTTAATGCTATACATTATAAGTAAGCATAAGTTCTTTATCTTTGGCATCAAAGGTAAAGTCAAATATGAAAGAAAACAAAATCGATGATTTATAGCTAAGATATGACATAAATTCCTGTTTAAAGCTCCTAAAATCTAATGTATAGTATGGTGACTATAGCTAATAATACTGTATTGTATATCTGAAATGTGCTGAGAGTAGATTTTGTGTGTTCTCATCACACACACACAAACACACATGCACACAAACAAAAGGTAACTATGTGAGGTGACAAATTAAGTACATTGAAATCATTTCACAAGGTATACATATATGAAAACATCACACTGTACACCTTAAATATACACATTATCTTAGTCAATTATACCTCTATAAACCTGGAAAAGATAAAGCTCCTTGGAAGTTAAAGTATTTATATAGACCACATGTATTCTCAAACTTCAATAGTTTTGCTTGTGGGCTTGATATAAATAACCTTTAAAGCCATGTTAACAACGTGATAGTAACATTAGCATTGCCATATAAACAATGTATTCTAACTTCAGATCTAGTGACACAGATAAAATCACTACAGCATGTGTAGTTCAATTAACTGACAGAAGAAAAGTCATAGCCCTTTTATCTACAACGATTAGAGAGCATATTTATTTACTTTTGTTTGAACCTAAATAAGCAGTTAATAAATGAGTTTATGAATCTGTCCCTGGAAAATTCACTCTTAGAAATGAATAGTGAACTTCAAAATCAGTCATGTTTATTGCAGCATTATTTGCAATAACCAAGAGTTGGAAACACCCTGAGTGCCCATCAGCAGCAAATGGCTGAATAAAGAAGATGTGGTTTCTCCATGCACAGTGGAATACTATTGAAATATTTTTTTTTTTTTAAAAGGAAATGCTGCCATTTCAATAACATGGAGGGATCTAGAGGGTATTGTACTAAATGAAATGATTAAGACAGAGAAAGACAAACATTGTGATTTCATTCATATATAGAATATAAAGGGACAAGACAAATGAGCAAACAAACAAAATCCAGCTCTTTTAGAAAATAAGAACAAAATGGTGGTTACCAGAAGGGAAGGAGAAGATGGACTGGCAAATCGGGTAAAGAGATTAATTGTGAAGGACTGAAACCAGACTTTTGGTGTTAAACATAGTATAATGCTATATACCTGAAATCTATATAATGTTGTAAACCAATGCTTCTATAAGACATTTTTTTAAAAGATTTATTTGTTTGTTTATTTATTTTTGTAGAACTGGGGTATAGGGGTGAGAGAATTCACCAGAGACAGTGGGGAGCAGAACAGGGGGATTTACTGCAACACAATGCTGAGGGGAGCAGCGGGACACAGGGAAGGTCTGCTGCATCGTATGTGGGTTAGCTCTCTGCCCGGGCATTGAGCTCTCAGGTCTTAGTGGTGATAGCACTTAGACAACCCCTAGACCACCAGGGAGGACCCTATAAGACATTTTAAAAAATACCCAAGTGGAACCACTAGAACTGAAAATTACAATAAAAATATATGAAATAAAAATTCATTAACAGGTTAACAGAAGATGAAAAAATACAAGACAAAGTAATCTTGAAAATATAGCAAGAGAAATGATCTACAATGGAACAAAAAAAAAAACCCAAAAAACTCACTGAAAGGCCCTAGAGGACAAATCGGCTAGCATACACAGAATTGAAGAAAAAAGGAGGAGAAAGAACAGAAAAAATTTGAAGAAATATTGGCCATAAATTTTCCAAATTTAACAAAAATTATAAACTTAAAAATTTAAGATTAAAGAACCCACAAACAAGATAAGCACAAAGAAAACCATATCAACACATTATAATCAACTTGAAAATTAATAAGGACAAAATTCTTAAAAGAAGCCAGGCAGGAATGGGAAAATATTATATAAATGGGAAGGAATAGAAGAATTATCACAGCTGTCTTATCAGAAATTATACAAGACAGGAGACAATGACTGCTTGACAGGATCAAAGACGTTAATAAGCTTTAGCTGGACTAATTTAGTAAACAATAAAGCAGACACAGATGTCTAAATCAGGTATGAAAGAGGGAACTTCACTACAGATCCACAGACATTAAAGGAAAATGAAAACATGAGAAACAACTTATGCCAATAAATGGGACAACCTAGATGAAACAGACACATATCTTGAAGACATAAATTACTAAAATTGGCACAAGAAAAAAGGATATTAGAATAGTTCTATATCTATTATAGAAATTGGATTAGTAACTTAAAGACTTTTCCAGAAAGAAAATTTCAGGCCCAAAAGACTTCACTGGTGAATTCTGTCCAACATAAAAAGAAGAAACAATACTTACATCCCATAAACTCTTTGAGGAGGAGAGAATATTTCTGAACTTATTTTATAAATCTAGTTTTACTCTAATACTACAATTAGACAAAATCATTAAAAATAAAGAAAAGCATAGGCCAATATCCGTCATGAACAGAGACAAAAATTTTAACAAAATATTCAAAGTGAAACACAATATATATATGAAAAGGAAATAAACCAGGACCAAGCAGAGCTTAGCTCAGGAATTTAAAGTTGTTTAACCTTTAAAAATCAATCAATATACTTCACATATTAAACGATTATGGGTGGTAGATGTGGGGTGGATGTGGAGTGGATGTGGTTGTGGTAACATATAGTTGAAGAGGTGTGAACTTACATCCCAAAATACATACAGTGTTGTACACCAAATTTACCTCACTAAAAATAATACAATTAAAAAATAAATTTTAGTCTGTCAAAAAAAAAAAAAAAAGGCCAAAAGATATTCCTTTACTAAAGGACATTTTCTTCTCAACAGATGAAAAGCAATTATTCAACAAAATTCAATACCCATTCCTGATATAAAACTTCTCAATGAAATGACAATGGGGTGGTACTTCTTCGACCTGATAAATCTGTAAAACCCACACACATCTATCAACAGGAACAATGAACATGCCTTGTGCATAGATCCTGATTTCTAAATATTATTCTCCACTAAAAGGAACTTGGCTTCTTGGAAAAAATGGCTTATTCCAAAGTTGGGCAGGGAAAGTATAAGAAGGGTCTATATTAATATCCAACCACAGAAGTAAGGATATATTAAACTATGATGGAAACATATCAAAAAGATAAAGGAGTCAGCTTGAAGGGGCTCCCAATAGCCATTCTGGGACAATATCAGCATCAAAATAAATAATAAAATAATGTAACATGATACAATCCACTGGAATATATTAATATCTATGAATGAACTGGAAATGAAGGGATCCAAGACAGTGTCAGAGAAGGTTCTTTGCTTCACACCCCAGAAGATCATCCAGGTTATTAACCTGTGGGATACAGTCCCCAGAAAATTTCATGGCTTAGCATGAAACTTGAACAGTTCTTGGATATCAGAGACCAAGCAGACTATACCAGAGGGGACAGAGGAGATTCATGCTTCATTGAGTAAGAGGTGGGGGAAGAGAGAAACCCGGATGTTGTGCTCTGGGTGGGAAGCCAAGGTACAAACTGCAGCATTGCCACTTAGCCAGTCACTCAAGCAGTGGTCCTGGGGAGGGGATAGCTGAACCTTGTGGAGGCACAAACACTTGACTGTGGGAAATATGTGAGTTAGAACGAGGGTGCTCCCAGCAAGGCCAGGTCCTCAGTGAGAAGAATGACAGTGCACTGGACTGTGTACATCAGCCTCACCCCTTGGGACTGGTACTGATTTTGTGAAGCACATGAGAGCTTGCACTAACAGCAGTCTTGGGTCTGAAATTCCAGTGAGGAGGGCTACTGTTGCCACAGGCATGAGCTTGCCTAACCCCTACTCTTGAACATTCAAAACAGTGGCTTGACTCCTCCAGGCCTATTTTCCTGACTCAGTAAATGCAAGATCAGGTCTCCAGACCTACAGAAACCTGGAAAACCCAAACATCTAAAAAGTATATAAAAACCACAGCTACTTGCTGGAAAGGTAGGAGCAATTCAAATGTATAAGCTACTACTACAGATTAAAAAAATAGGGAACTCTAAAGCAAAATGAGTAGACAAAAAACCACAACAAATGGCATCTTGAGACCTTGTAATGAATAGTTGAACAGATGAATAGTTCATCACAAGGAGAAAACAATTCTCTAGATCCAACCACAAACATGAAGAAATTACACTCATTAAAACATATACATCAAATAAAGGGAACATCAAAATATATAAGGAAACTTATTAATCTGAAAACAGACATTGGCAACATAATAGTACTAGGGACCTCAACATTCCATATTCATCAAAGGACAAATGAACCAGACAGAAAGTCAATAAGGAAACAATAGCCTTAAACATGGAACTAGAGGTTGTGGGGTTAACAGACATTTATACAGGGCACTGCACTCCCTAAAAGCTTGGTACAAATTCTTCCCTTGAGGAACATCCTCAAAGATAGACCACACAATGGACCACACAATAAGTGTCAATAAAATCATGGAGATTGAAATGAGTATCAAGTATCTTCTCTGATACTGATGGTATCAAAGTAGAAATCAACCACAAAAAGAAGGCAGAAAAAACCTCTAATTGCAGAGACTCAAGATAGTGGATACATACAGACATCAAAGGAAAAAATTTAAAAAGCATGGATACAAATGAGAAGACATGAACTACCAGAACCTATAGGACACAGCCAAACCAGTACCACGAGGGAAGTATATAGCAATCCAGGCTCATATTAAGAAAATCTAACCTTACACATTAAGGTATTACAAAAAGAACAAACAAAACTGAACACCAGTAGAAGGTAGGAAGGAATAAAAATTAGAGTGGAAATGAAATACATATAAAAAAGATAGCCTAAAAGGTCAATAAAACCAAAAGCTGATTCTTTGAAAAATAAATAAAATAGATGAACCTCCAGTTAGGCTTACAAAGAAAAAAGGGAGAATGTTTTAATAAAGAATCATATACAAAAGAGAAAAGATTACACAAGACATTTCAGAAATAGAGGATCATAAGAGACTATTACCAATACATGTATGCCAGTAAATTGAACAACCTAGAAGAAAAGGAGAAATTCTAAGAAATAATACAACTTTCTGAGAGTTAGTACTGAAAAGTAGAAAACCTGGACAGGTCAATTACAAATAAGGAAAATCAGACAGCAATGAAAACTCTCCCAAAAACCAAAAGTCCAGGAACAGATGGTTTCATTAGTGAGTTCTACCAAAACTTCAAGACAAACTAATACCTGTTCTCAAACTCTTCAAAAAAATTGAATGGCTATATGTACTCCTATGTTTATTGGAGCACTATTTTTACAATAGTCAAATTATGAAAACAACCTAAGTACCATGTGACACACACACATACCACACACACACTAAATGAAATACTAAGTTATTAAAAGGGAGACACTCTTGCCATTTGTAACAACACAGATGAAAATGGAAGGTATATGTTAAGTGAAATAAATCAGGAGAACGACAATTCAGGATGTCTCATTTTTATTCCTTTCTATATGTGGAATATATAGAAATGAAACAACGGCTCAATTAAAACCAAGGCAATAACAAACCCTAGATATCTGTTTTAAGAATTTTGGTTTCCAGAGTGAAAGAGCAAGGGTGGACAGTAAGGTGTGGAAGGGGCACAATGGATTATGGTGGAGGGACTACATGTCACTTGGAGGCTATGGTGTGGAAGCATACTTCTGCAAAGGTGTGATCCTATACCTCTGCATCACATACACAGTTGTAAACCAATGTCAGCTCAATTAAAAATTTTACAAAGAGGGCCTCCCCTGGAGGCGCAGCGGTTGAGTGCTGGGCTGCGAGGTTGCCTGCAGCCTCTGGAACGCTGGTTCGTTTCCTGGCTGCCAGCGAGGGTCCCACAAAAAAAAAAATTATAAAGAAAAAAATAAGAAACTATATATCCATACTGATAAAGTTCATAAATCAGTAAATAATTAAAGAAATGAAAGCTCATCCTTGTAGAAAAGTTTCAACTAAAAATAAAAGAAATAAAAATAGAAATGATGGCGATAGAAAAATAATTAGTATATTCTAAAATTTTGGGGTGACTGACAATAGGATATTTACAAGTCCCAGTGTTCATAATTTACTAATTACAAAGGAAAAAGAAAACTCTACACAGTGGGTAAAACTCATGGACACTGCCTTATTCAAGTGCGCAATGTTAATATTAATATCACTGGCTACACTGGGACTCCCGATGGGGCACTAAGAAAGACATATTATCTCTGTGCACACTCAAAAGATATGACTTTAATCTATTCAAGAGGAAACTCAAAGTAAGGAATATTATCCCAGCTAAGTAGCCTGTATGATTCAAAAATGCCAAGGACACGTAAAACAAAGAACAGGTAAGAAATTCTTTAGTTTATGCATAGTATTGGAACCAGAACAGACACACGGATCAATGGAACCAAATAGAAAACCCAGAAATAAACCCACGGATTTATGGTCAACTAATCTTTGACAAAGGAGCAAAGAATATGCACTGGAGCAAAGAAAGTTTGTTCAATAAATGGTGCTGGGAAAACTGGGTCGCTACATGCAAAAGAATGAAACTTGATTACTACCTCACACCATGCACAAAAACCAATTCAAAATGGATTAAAGAACTAGACACAAGACCTGAAACCATAAAATATATAGAAGGAAATATAGGCAAAACTCGACATGACATGCACCTCAAAGACATCTTCACAGACACATCACCCAAAGCAGTGATAGTGAAGTCAAAGACAAACAGCTGGGACTACATCAAATTAAAGAGCTTCTGCACAGCAAAAGAGACAATAACAAAAACAAAGAGAAACCCCACCGACTGGGAGAACATTTTTGCACACAACACTAATGATAAAGGACTGATCACAAAAATCTACAAATGGCTGATGAGACTCAACAAAAACAAAGAAAATAATCCAGTCAAAAAATGGGCAGAAGAGCTAAAAAGAAACTTCTCCAAAGAGGAAATACAAATGGCCGACAGGCATATGAAAAAATGTTCAACATCACTTGTCATCAGGGAAATGCAAATCAAAAGTACAATGAGATAGCATCTCACACCAGTGAGAATGGCACATATTAAAAAAATTAGCAAAAACAAATGTTGGCGAGGTTGTGGAGAAAAAGGAACTCCCCTGCACTGTTGGTGGGAGTGCAAACTGGTCCAACCACTATGGAAAGCTGTGTGGAGATTCCTCAACCTACTAAAGATAGAGTTTCCATATGATCCAGCAATTCCACTCCTAGGTATTTACCCAAAGGACACAGAAACATTAATTCCAAAGGGCACCTGCACCCCTATGTTTATAACAGCACTATTTACAATAGCTAAGCTTTGGAAACAACCCAAATGCCCCAAAAATAGATGACTGGATCAAGAAGATGTGGTACATATGCACCATGGAATATTACTCAGCCTTCAAAAAAGATAAACATATGCAATTTGCAGCAACATGGATGGAGCTGGAAGGGATCATGCTCAGCAAAATAAGCCAGAAAGAAAAAGAAAAATACCGGATGGTCTCACTCATAGCAGGAATCTAGAAAACCTAAATAAGGGACCAGGCAAAAGAATAACTATAAGAAAGAAAAAATCAAAATCAACAAACAACTATGAACCAGAGACACACTATGGGGGGGCGGGGGAGGAGGTATTTGGGTCAAAATAAGGGGATTGCAATTGTATGGGGAATATAAAAATAAAATTAAAAAAAATTACAACTGATGCAAAGAAAAGTATCTTCAAGATGTATGCTAATATTAAATAGTTTCAAAATGTGAAAAAAAAAGAAATTCTTCAGTTTAAAGACTATAAGAAAACAAAATAGAAAGGTTCAGTGTTAAGACAGTTTACCACTGGTATTCTTTAAAATTTTCCAGAAACAGAATAGTGCTATACAAAATTATTCATTCTAGAACACTGAGAAAAATGGTAAACTAGTATAATTATAGTACTAAAACCTAACAGAAATATTACTTTATATATAAATTAAAAAATCCTAAATGAAAGTCTTAAAAACTAGATTTGATAATGGCTAAGTCTGATAGAAGAATCCACTATACTATCCTTTACCTACTGCCATATGGCACTGTTGTTTAACAGTGATAAAAACCACACAGTCATCTCAATAGGTGCCAAAAACAACAACCAACAACAATAACTAATGTAATAAACTTTAAGGAAACTAAGTGTAAAAGGATGTATAGAAAGATGGATATTCTTAATCTTATTAACAGCTAGTGTCAGGATTAATAGTAAAACACATGAATAAAATCACAAATTAGACTAAGATGACTACCATCACACTCTTCAACACTGTTCTGGATATTCTCACCCATATAATATGATATAAAAGGGGTATGACTATTAGGAAGAATTGCATACAATTTCTTTGAAGTATGATTACAAACTATACTGTGTATCAAAAAATCCAACTTGAAACACATAGGACACTATTAGTTTAATAGTTTAGTAAGGTGGCTATTTAAAAGATAATATATATAAAAATGTAAAATTTTATCACAAAACAGAAGATCTAACTGAAAGAAAAGATATCATTAATAGCAATAAAAATACCTAAAGATACTCCCTAAAAAGAAGCACCAAATGTTAGTGAAAGATAAAATGAGAACATTTAACACAGAATTTTTAAAGATGTCCACTTTTCCCAAAATAACTCTAACAAAATATCAAGAAGAATTGCACTGGAACTTCCTCTTAGAATTTCACACACACACACACACACACACACACACACATCCCACAGAGCTCATCTAAGAAAAATAAACAGGTCAGAATATAATTAGAGTGTTATCTTACAGCATATTTAAACACAAATTCTTTAGATGATTTAAGTAATTAAACACAAAGTAAAGATTAACTATTAAAAATTAGAAGAAAATAAATGACCAGTTAATTTTCTGGTAAAGGGAAACATTCTCCAACTATAATACCAATGTGAACAACAAAAAAATCATAAACAAAATTAAAGTCAAATTACAAGCCAAGAAATAAATTCACAACGAACTGGTTCATTGTAAAAATTAATGTTCCTTAAGTCTGAGAATACTTTTAGAATCAGTAAGAAAAATATGGGCACTCCAACAATTTAAACAAGGACATAAACAGATGATTCTCTATTAAGATGACAAATGTTTAGAAAATGGGAAAAAAATGTTCAATATCATTATTAAACAGAAAAATAAGAAAACCACAATAAAATGCCTCTCCCACACCTGTTTGCAACTATAAGATTAGAACAAGGTGGCCCTGAGTAAGATATCACACCCCCATCTAAGAGTGCAACATCCTATAACTTTTCTATGAAATATATTCTCACAAATACATATTTGGAAAACTTAGTTATGAACTAATAATCCTACATATAAAAATTCACTCTAAGGAACAACAGAAGATGTGGACAAATATTTACATATAATCTAATTCTTTAGACAGTAAACATTTTTAAATTATCTAAATATTCAAAATTGGATTATGATTATTAAATAAAATATCCAAATAATTAAAAATTATTGTCACTAAAAAGGCATATTAATAAAGAATACTTTAGGAGTCTGGGAAAATGCTCACCAAATGATGTTGCCAAGAAAAAGGTTATAAAATTATTTTATATTAAATTATTTTAAATAATTTCTTAGATATTCTTTATTTTCTACAAAGCATATATATTCATAAAACAGAAAATACCAGTAAGGGTTTACCGAAAAATGAAAGCTAAATAGTAGAATAGTAGTTTATCTGAGAGTTCTGTCATCAAACTTCTTTCAGTATATTGAAAACATTAGAGCTACAGCTACCATGTGGCAAAATTGTATAAAATAACAGACATACATTCAAATATTGTCCATTGTTAGTTTATTGAGGAAACTGTGATGCTATATGCTACTTCTATTGACTTAATTATTTTTATTTTTTCATTATGTAAAACAAGACATGAAGCTACATAATTACATTCCCATATTTTCTTCAGGAACATAAAAATCAAATACAAAGAAATGTTCAAGTAAATTTAAAAACTGCTTCCCCACCCTTTTTCTTCCCAAAAGGTGGTAATGAAAGCTAAGTACAGTGTGGTATGAAGGATGAAAATGAATCAGGTGAAAGGCAAATATTTTTGCTAGATTTCATTTTCAAAATTTCAAATCTTTCCAACTCTTTTATTTTTTGCACCAAAAAAGGAATCAATACTTTTCATGCCACTCTTGTCAACTTTAGCCAAAGCCTTCTGAGCTGCAGTCATTTTGCTATTTTTCTGTTAATGAAAATAAGAAAAAAATTGTTACAAATGTAACATTTACAAGTGATAGTGCAAATCAAACAAGACCTTGCATGTTTCAAAAGTTCATAGGGAGGTAAACATTCCCTGCTAACATGCTTCATAAGACAGTGATATATCTTAGAAAGTTTTGATTTCTATTCAGAATTCAAACCTAAGGAACAAAATATGTGAAAAGAGGCAGGAGACAAAATTGCCGCCTTCTAAGGAATGGAATGTTACAACCAATGGGGCACATTAAGTTCAGTAACAAACAATGGAACTGACACAGGCAGCAATTGTCAGAGAGGAATTATAGCCTGTATTACCACATGATGAATAATTCATACCAATTTACCATCTGATTTTTTTC
Organism: Talpa europaea; assembly: GCF_964194135.1. Taxonomy (NCBI): domain Eukaryota; kingdom Metazoa; phylum Chordata; class Mammalia; order Eulipotyphla; family Talpidae; genus Talpa; species Talpa europaea. The sequence continues at coordinate 81,030,096 of NC_140072.1, read as the reverse complement.
ATGGGCTATATGGGAAACCAAGGACTACACTATTGTATTCAAACGATGACCCATATTGCAAAGCCTCCCAGACCAGCAGGATAGCTGCCATACTACAAATAAATAATTTCTAAAAAACTGACTCCAAATATCGCTGCCTTGTAAATTTCTCTTCCTGGTCACTGTTTGCTTTTGCTATATCCTGTACTATAACAAGCATTAACAGAAGATAAACAGCAGCTGATTTTACTTGTTCAGCAGAATCATAAATTATGGGAATCAGCAAAGAATAAAAAATTAGCTGTCTCCCTGGGGACTATGAGACAAAGTCATTGTCAAACTATCTTTTAAGGGCACAATATATGGTCCCTGAAATGGTGCTTCTCACATTCTGTCACTTATAATTTAGTAGGCTTATTTTTTGACTGGCTAGTGAAAAGTGACAGTCTCTTTGAGACAAGCTCTCCCCTGCATTTAACTGACATCCTGGTCCAACCCCTCATCTCACTGGTGCTATGCCCAAGTAGATTACAATGAGAAGTAGCATTTAGAAATATTTTTCAGAGAGAAACTAAAAAATGTCCCTGCTTATTAGCTGGTTCTTCTAGGCATGGTAATGTTCTTTAATTTAATAGTTGTTTATTAAAGCATTTTCAAGTATGAGAATTGACTGCAGACAAAGGGATTCTGTGGACATGTAATGCTATAGCCAAGCAATATTTACTGAGCATCTGCTATGTGTAAGCACTATTTAGGCCCTGGGGCTATCTTAGTAAATGATAGCCTGAACTTCAGAAGCTTAAAAAAAGGTCCCTGTTATAGAAAGCATTGAGATAACCAGCTATCTTAAATTGGATTATCCTCTCATATCACACAGTCAGATAAATTAAAGAAAATAAATTAAAGAAAAAATGTTTTTAAGACATTAAGTGGAATGAAAGCTATTAATTTAGGTGAAGTCAACTTATTTTGGGAAATGTAAGGTTTTTTGAAGTATAAAAATAGTAAGAAAATAGTAAAGACAAGTTCTATATTTAATTCTCTAGAAAAAAGTGAAACTGTTAAAAATCAATTGAAAAGGCTAAATACAAATAGGAAAATTATTTGTACCCTCTATTATGAAAAGTATTAATCACCCTAACTTTAGAGTGAGCTCTAAATCAACAAGAAATCAACATGAAAAACATTACTAAGCCCAATATAAAAACAAGCAAGGGATATCAACTGACAATTTGCAAAAATGCAAATGGAAAATAAGGACTTGGAGAAACAACTAACTTTTCCTGTTAAGGAAATGTAGCCTAATTAGACAGACAGAAATTTTCAATAATAATATTCAATATTAAGAATGTACAATGAATACTCACCAGCAATTATGGCTGGAAGTGTAAATTTCAATGGCTTTTTTGGAAACCATTTTTACTATATATCATATATCTCAATAATCATGTGAGAGCTTATGTTTTCTAAGCTCTTACTCTTAGTTCTAATTGTGTTTAATGAAATAATCGAAATATAGACTATAAATAATAATGTTTATCACTTTGCAAAAACAAAAAATTTAAAAAGGACAAGTAACATGTATCAAAAATGATTAAATTGTATTTCACACAGGACTGAATAAAATTATTAGTAATTTTTAAGAATATTTAATGACACATGAACATTTTCACAATATGATAAGTGAAAAAGGCTGAATCAAAACTAAAATACATATAATGTCAATTTTTAAAATTATGTATAAATTTTAAGGCATGTATAAGATAAAGTTTAGTAAGAAATGTTACCAAAATATTTGCTGGGGTGATTGCTGAATGGTGAGGTTATTAATAATTTTTATCATCATTATAATTTCCGGGAAGCTCTGGGCAGCAGATTTGACAAAAAGCTCTTCCCACTGCCCCACCCAATCACTCAATACAAAGCAAAGCTTAAGCACACTCTGGCTAAATATGCTTTTCTTTGAGTCATAAAAAAGTCTTCCTTGCCTAACATTTTCATTGTCATTCACAAGTTTGAATTAATTTTTAAGTCAGGAAAAAACTCAAGTTAACAATTCTTTAGGGTTAAAATGACAATCACGATCAAGAGTGCAATTGTGTCATCATGCAGCAAGCCCCATTGGGTTCGTATGCCACTATACCTGGACAAACATACCTTTTCAGTCTTCAAATCTTTAGTGTTAAACTTAGTGTAATCTTCTTTTGCTTCTACGGGCTCATGTGATAACTTTACTTTCTGCAATTCAGAGCAATGAAGTGGGGTCAAATGTCACCTTGACACTTAGACCATGCATTCAAAAAAAGTTCAATTTGGACCTACTTTGAGGCAACAGACCATGCAAAAGGCTTACTTTTTATGTGCTCCTTCACATTTTGCTATCTATCTGGGAACAAAGTTGCACATCCCTTCTGAGAAGCAGCGTTGGTAAACGGGGGAAAATGACTAGTTAAGTCTATGAGCCACCTTCTTGGACAATCTATAGTAACACTGACCATATATTTTGCATGCACCGAGACAGAGCACATCTCGGTGACTACTGACTTCAAGGACAGTCTAAGGAGGTGAAGCAGGCAAACAAGTCAAGCCAAGCATTCTCTCCAGGGGGGTACCAGGAGGCCAGTCAGATTCACCACTTCATTCACCTCCTGGACTGATCTAATGCCCATGTAGGACTATAGGAATGACATCATTCTATCACCTTTGTATAGTTTCATGTTCTTATCTCTTTGCAACCCAATTATCTAAAATTTTTTTTAAGATTTATTTATTTATTTATATAAGCACTGGGTACAGTCAGAAGCGCGGGAGGGTGAGAGAATTCACCAGAGCCAGAGCGGGGAGCAGAACAGGCAGACTGATGAAATACACTGCTGAGGGGAGCAGCGAGCGCAGCAGGAGAGGTCTGCGCGCCACGTGGGACTCTTGCCGGTGGCTGGGGATCAAATCAGTGCTGCAGAGGCTGCAGGCAGCTTCACAGCCCAGCGCTCAACCGCTGCTCCACCAGGGAGGCCCCCAATTATCTAATTTTATCCACACAGAACAACCTGGTAAAGTAAGCAGTGACAAGGAGAAGGAAGCACATAGAGATTAAATGAATAGCTTCAGGTCACCTAGCAGAAGACTTGGAGACAAATCTCAATTTTTATACCAAGTGCTCTTTAATTAGGTCCTGTGCAACAAAGTCAGTCTTTATTTCATATTTTCACCTTTCACACAAGCACATTGTACCAATGAATGCGAGAATCTTGTCAAGAACTAGACTGTAGCTTTAATGTTCATAACTTAGAAGGAATAGTGATACATGTAGAAGGCACAGAGCAGATAAGCCTTGATGGTTAACATAGAGAATTAGCTACATGGTGATCAGATGAACATAGTTTAAAAAAATTCAAGTTCTTTGTGGAGATACCAGGTTAACAAGACCCAACATGAATTGGTTGGAAGGAATGCATATTTATTACCAGTTACATTCTTCATACCCCAGTTTTTGCCAAACAAAGAACTGGTAGAATTGATGCTAAAAGATGTCATAGCACATATAACACGAAGGGATAAAATGACATGCCAGGGCATCCTGGAATATATCACACAATGTGGGAAAGACTTCTCATGGCAATGCATTAACTTCTAGTAAGTTAATTTTAAAAAGAAAAAGACTAATTTATCTTGTATAAATGACCTACCATACAAATGAAATGTATAGATGAAACTTTCTTAAGATCTGTTTCTGTACTTTACTTTTCTGTCCCTTTCCCTAATAAACCTGCCCTTTAAATATATTTAAACATATATGTTTCTGCAAAAGTTATGTAGGTAATGTGTATTTTTAATAGAAAATTACCTTTAAGCAGGAGAGTAGAACTCACAGGTAATAATGATGAAGGCTATAATTTCAAATCACAAAAAGCTTAGAAGTTATAAGGATGCTTTTTGTGTTCCTTCTGGGTGGCAAAATATCCCTGATACAGATGTGATTATAAACAATTGTATATGTTTACTTTTCACTGATAAGTCAATTAAAAAGTATTTATGGTGGGAGTTTAATCTGAAAGTTGCTTCCTAATAAAGGTAAAACATTTAATAAGATGACTAACTTGTTCACATGTTTTAATGGCTCATTCTCAAGATACCAGTTATATGTGATGACCAAACAACAACAAAAATGCTTGTGGTAGCTTCTGCACATACCTAGAATTTATGTTATTCCTAGCATGTTGTTGAGTATGTTGGGAAAAACATAATTGTTAAACAATTTTTGTTATTTAAATGACCAAATCAGCACAGACTTGAAAAAAGTGTTTAAGAAATAATGTGGATCAGAAAGACAGTAACAAAGCATATGACTAAATAGGTATTGGTGTGAAGTGAAATGAGAAGAGCAGAAGGCCAAAGGAATAAGTGCTAGGACTGCTCTTATAAATGACTTAAAAGAAGGAACTCAGGAGCACCTCCAAATCCACTGATTACATTCAGCTCTGGCAGTTCACAGTGATAAATTTAAAAGACTGAAGGGAGTAAAGGTTGGAAGCTAAGCTTCAACATAGACAAACATAATAATAAGAGAAAAATAATGCAGAACACATTAAGGATGACAACAGGCTATCGATTACAATACAGACACAAAGATATGTAATAGCTGCTAGAACCTATTTACTGGAAACAATCAACTATATTACTGTAAAAATCAATCAAATCCTGGACAGACAGGAGAGCTAGCAGAAAACATTATCCTTCACTTGTTTAAAACTATAGTACCTCATCTAGTCCAGATTGCAAGAGGTACACTGGAGCCCCAGGAAGACATGATAAAGTAGGCGATGACCTCAAAAAGCAACTAATTCAGAAGATGAAGCTGAGATTTAGAAGAAAGAAGATGTTGAGATCTAAATCAGGGTTTGGCAAACTGCACCCCACGGGCCAAAGGCAGCCGGCTGCCTGTCTTTATAAGTGACGTGTTACTGGAACACGGCCGTGCTGATTCATTTATGAATATCTGTGACTGTCTCTGCTGTAATTGCAGGGCTAAGCAGCTGTGACAGAGACCATCTGCTTCATGAAGCCTAAAATATTTATCATCTGGCCTTTAAAGAAGTTTGCTCACCCTTGATCTAAGCCATAAATAAAGAAATCACAAATTAAAATGAGAAAATAGAAAACTGAGTCAGAAAAAATAAAATTATGAAACACCTTACTCCAGAAAGTATCAAAGGTTAAAATCTTCAAGAACAAGTTTGGGTCCATTCATGAACTCTAAGTTACTAAGGAAAACAGATATTTGGGAGAAAGAAATAAGCTTACTTTTTCTAGAGAAAGAGAAAAATAAATAAGTCAATATGTGTATCTTTTTAGTTACAAGACAACTGTGTCTCTGTCACCTAGAGCTACTGTCAGAGGTTAACTTCACATGGGTCTGACCTACAGTAGCTTCTTAGATCGCATAGCAACTGACTTGACTTCTGCTAAGTGCTTCTTCTCCAGAGAAGAAAAGATAACACTCCTTTGAAAATCTGCTGAACATGGCCCACAACTAACACTGATGCACTTTAAATTTTCAGTCCTTTTCCCGACAAAGTCACGTATGTTTTTGAAGCCACCACTACCTCCAAACAGGATATGATACAAAAGAATTCTGAGTATGTTGGCCACCTTGAAGGCAGGGAAAAAGGAAAGTTGTTTAACATCCGTGAAGTGTCCAGTGTCCATTCTCAAGGCATTCATTATTTTGTTGATTGGAGAATGACCTCACTGACAAGCTAGTGCTATTGTTCACTTTACTTTCCTCAGGTCTCACTCGTCTGAAAGTCAGGCCTGGACTGAGGGATGCTACGCTTTCCATCAGGAGTGTTTTATGACTAGTTTCTCTACTCTCCACATCTGGGAATAAACACAGATTGCAGTCCTGATATCAAAGAGCAAAGGGTGGCAATATGGGAATATCTGGAAGGGGAAAGGTTTTCCACTAACAGAGATAAAGATCACACGCAAATTGCATTGCTCATTTCAAGCACATAAAAAAAAAGAGTGGTCATCCTTGCCCTAAAGATTCTTTGTGTCACAAAAAAAAACATGCTCTGTGCTCATTCGTGTCAGTAAAAATTCGATTTGGCAAAATGAATTTTAGTTATACAGAGTGTTCCTGGTGATTAATAGAGTTAATTACATCTAGATGACTTAATATTAGTTTTATATATACATAATAATTTTACATAGGTATAAAGATAAAACTAACTCTTACTTGGTTTTCCTAACACTGTATTTACATTAAGGGAAGAGCTACAAAACTAAAATACATTGGCGGAGAGCCTATTATTATAATTGATATTCCACAAAACATCCCTCTGTACAGGTGGAATAGTATGCTTTAGAATATACCAGAAGAAACTATAGTTAGATGGTAAAAGTATACTATTTTTCTAAGTCCCCAAACATATCTTAGTCACATCTTTTTACCTTTGATGGAGGGGCTGACAATGGAGGTGGAGTTTCTGGAAGTCTAGGAAGTGAAAGATAAGAATCATAATCATGATTTTTCATAGACGAGCACACAAAAAGACTGGGCCAACTTAAAACTTAGTGAGTCCCGCTTTCATCCAATAGTGTCACCTTCACACACATCTCACTGTACAATCACCTCAGTATGAAGAATGAAATTTCTCTAAATGAAAACCTCTTCATTGGGCTACTTAATTCCTTATATGGAATTGTCTGAACTAAGAAATAAAATTAGAACCCATTTGTTGAAATGGAATTGCTTTTATTTAGTTCTTATAAAATTGCATTTTGTCATTGGAGTCTTTTTTTCTTCATAAATGATGAAATCTAGCATGTATATTTTACAAGTGAAAACTATTTGAACTACAGGCAAAAAGTCACACAAACTTTATCTTTTCTTCTATTAAAGAGAAATTTAATGGACATATCTTTCTCTCCAAATCTTTAATCAAAATATAAAAATTTCAGTGGAAAGAAAAACATCCAAAAAATAATGGAATACGAAGACATATGTTCTCTAGTAAGACAAGAAGTACATGAAGATATTAAACTGAAGGATATGATTATTAGTTTAAAGCTAGCTTTCAATACACTTTACTATAGATACAACCTTCTACTAATTTTTTTAAGTGGGACCTATGTAATTTGCTAAAAATAGCAAGTAAATCTATTTAAAAGTCATTTTATCTTTATGGATTGGAGGAGAAAAAGAATTTATAAGGACCAGAAAAATCTATTAAATTATCACACAGAAAAAATGTGAACAGTTGCTAAGATCCGAAAAATAGATTTTTTTCATCCTAAAGCCAACTGTTTATATTATATTAAAGATCTTCATGAAGAAAGGAACACAAATCAAGTCATTCTCAAACCCCTCTCTCAAAGACAGATTGTGTTTCAAACTTCTTTAGCTCTAAATACTGGTCATAATAAAGGTTATTACTGAACATCTCATAACAGTGAAAATGATATTAAACCTTTCCATGTAATTTGCAAAAATATTTTACATGCCATTTACTCTTTCTGCTGTCATTTCTATAAATGCTCACAAAGACTTTAATTAATAAGATCTAACCGGGGTCAAAATTGTAACAGTTTTACCACCTGAAATCACACCAACCTATCATTCCAATCTAATACTCACAAGTTCCCACTATCAGTATCCACCAAATCAATTTATTCCAATCAATGTCCATTAAAAATTTTCCACAGACCATACAGTCTATAACATAATTGCTAATAATCTCTTATCAGAAACAGATATAAGCCATAAAAAAAATAAAGTGCTAGGGAAAACAAGAAGAACAAAATTATTTACTAAATATGACAAGAGACATGCAATACTTACTTTAAATATTTAGATAAATCATCACTTAATTCTTTAGGGATGTAATCAGATATCAGGCCATGGGCATAACGAATATAATCCTCTGAAAGAAACAGAATGTAGCATGAAGGAAAAAAAAATAGCAATAATCATGGTAGTTTTATAATTAGATCATCCAGTTTTCAAATTCTGATTTTTATTTAGCCTTAACTTCAGTTTCATCATCTGTAAAGTGGGGGTGCTAGTACCTGTCTGTCAGAGTAGTGGAGTGATATTATGGATAAGATATGACATAGGATGATATTGAATCCGAGAGCAAGTTAGGGAGAATTAGGCAGCCTCAAGGACAGTGCAGGTGGGGACCTCGGGAGAATCAAGGAAGGCTTCAGAGATAAGGGCAACAAGAGGAATGTAACTAATTCCGCTGGGAATAATAAACATTCCAAGACTAAGGTCAACATTGTTACCAAACGCAGGCCTCAGTTTCCCTCAGCTAATAAAGGGAGGTGGAATTTGGGAAAAGGAGAGTGGTTTAATTTGTTGACAAATTAGGAAGGCAGCAGACTCATATCTGAAAGACCACTGTCCTGCCCTTTGACAGAGTGCACGGATATTTATGCAAAGGGGAGATGAGAAGGGGTCAGCACTGAGACCGGTGGGCACCAGCCTGTTTTTCTTCAACAGCTGATGTTTGACTTTCTCTTCCCTAAAATGCAGGGGCGCTCATTTGGGAGACTGGGTCATAAAGATAAATCTATCAAACAAGGAGGAAGATGCAACAAATGGGGAAAGACAAACCTGTTAGATAAGGAATGTAAAGATCCCCTGCTCAGTAGCAAATTAAGTGAGACAACCGAGAATTAACCAATCACAGAGAGACTGGTGGAGCTTTAGAATAATGAGGGAAAGAAGGTATATATTCCCTGAGACACAACTGCACTTTGGCTTCCTTGCCCCTCCCTGGCCTGGTTTCAGGGCCTAGGAGTCCCACTTTATTTCTGTTCTTTTTCTCTTCAATAAACTTTTTCTTTCTCTAAACAAACCAGCCTCTTCTCACTTGCTTGCTTGAGAGTCTGCAAAGTTCCTGCTGTGGCTTCGTGAGACACCAACCTGTGGTGGTCTAGTGGCTGGGACTCAGCGCTGCACCTGCAGCCTGGGATCTGTTCCTGACTGGGAGACTAGGCCTGACAATTCTGGTATCAATATCAAAGATATGATGATAATACAAGCATAATATAGTAATATCCACTAAATGATAGTTAAAACAAAAATTCAGGGTTGTTTTCTTAGTTGAGATCCTCGAATACAAATAAAGTTCAGAAATCAGCTATAACAAATGAAATATTCATATCTTTTTAAAAGGCTAATCTTTCCTAGGTCTGTTTCAATAGAGAATAAATTCAACTAATAAATATGTTCATTTAAGAGGAAAAACTAGATATCTATTAAGTTCGTTTCACAAGAGGCCTAAACATTATATACACACACACTCTCCCCTCCCCAAAATAAAATGCTTTTAAAAATATTAAAACCAAAATCCTCAGAATGGATAATCATTAAGTTTAAATATCTGGATCCTCAGTATTAAAATGAAGCTCTGATATCAACTTAATACAGTTACATAAAATAATAAAATCTGTTTTCAAGCCCTGTTCCTTAATTCAGTATTTCAGGGATAAGTAAACTTAAATCATAAGATGGAATAATCACACGGGATATAAAGTACCAAAAGTAATATTCCAGGCTTGTTGCTTGGCTAGTCATCTGCTTTTCTTTCTTTCCTCTTTCTCTTCTGCCCTGAAGCTAAGGTAACAATGTGCCTCAATATTAGTTAGAAAGTACTGCTACAGGAACCTCCTGATCGCAAAGAGGCCTCAGTAAGAGATTTCCAAGGCCAGTGTAGAGTTGAAAGTTATCACTGGGTCCTTCTTAAATGTGCTTATGGTTCTGGGTTAGTAATTATCCATTGAGTCATGAGCAGACAAAACTATTTTAAGAAAGCCAACATATCATTTGCTGCTTCTGGTAGCATACTAAGCTAAAGATCTGAAAAAGGGAAATAGTCTAAAAAGTATAAAGTTTACTTTATGGCACTATAACCATACATACCCAGGCCCTTATACTGAGTGGTGGTAAAAGCACTGGACTTAGAGCTAGAAAGGGTGACCTTGGACAAGTTATCTACCTCTCTGAGACATTAGTTTTTCATTTTTTAAATGAGATCTGTCTAAATAACCCCTGAAATGCCTCCTCCTTAAAACAAAAACTATGATTTTATCTTTCCATCAATCCATCCATGCATCCATCCATCCATCCATCCATCCATGCATCCATCCATCCATCCATTCATCCATGCATCCATCCATCCATCCATCCATCCATCCACACATCCATTTAATTAAACCCCTTCTCTTTTGTTAAAGCCAGTCAAAGACACTGACAGTTGGTAAATCTGTATGGAAAAGGCACTTTCCATTACTCCCAAAATGATAAAGGTAAGCAATATTATGTAAAAAGTATTACAAGGCAGATTTCTGCATACGAAAGGTTGGATCAGTCACAAAGAGGTTACTGTTTCTAGTTTTTATTTTTCTTAATGACTAACGCCAGATATTTCAGAGTTGAATATTTAGAACTAGGAACACTGCTTTGGAGCTTAAAGCCAGAATAATTTCTGTCCTATCACTTGAGAATGTTGATTGCATTATATAACTTTTAAAAAAAACTGTTATTTAGCTACACACATAAAAATAAGAGGATACTACAGTGGCAAAAACAAAAGGTACATTAATAATGTAAAAGGAAAAATGCCAAGTGAGTCAATTCTCATCTAAAAACAAAACATTGAGACACAATAGGACATGTTTTTTGATGCAAACAGATGCAGTCCATTGGAGACAATGTGCCACATGAAGAGCACAGCAAAATGGTTAAGAGTGTGGACTTAGTGAGGCAAGCTCCATCAGGAGCTTAGTTTTACCTGTGGTGAGCCTGGACACAGACTCTTACTGTAAAATGAGACTTACAAGGAGGGTCAGATGAGATGTATGTACACTGGCAACTTAGTAAAAGGCTTGGCATGCAATACATCCTCAATAAATGATAGCCAGGATTGTTAGAGTTGCTATTACTATTAGAGTAAAAGAAATATTTGCTGGCCAAATGATTTAAGTATCAGTTAGTGACATAAGTGAACTATGGTAGAAATATTACTTAGTTTTAAAATGAAATGCATACCTGCCACAAGCTCTACAAGAACACTAGCCAAAAAACAAAGTTCTGAGACACTAAGATTTTAAGATCACGAGACAGGCATTTATACACAAGCAACTTACTCCAGACAAAAAAGTCCTTTCTGATGAAACAATTTACTTACCTTCCTTGTCATCTGAAGTTTGGCAACTAGAGAAAAACGCAGTTGACTGTACATGGGCACTGACATTCACATTATTGTTTTTTAATGCTGCCACAGTCTGATTAACCTACAAAATAACCAAAAGGCATTTTCAACTATAACAACTTTTAAAATTCTATAACTTTCCAGATGGTTGCCAATCCATTTAAGAGAAGTATTTGAGGGCCTAGAAATATCTTTACCAGATATCAGAAGATCAGAGAGGACAGTTGAGAAAAGACCACCACTCTGGACATCTCAACACATGGATGTCCTCAGGCCTCCAGTCTGAGAGAACATATTGTAGCAAGTGAGAGCTCTAACTCTGGAGTCAGGCTGCTTGGGTTTGCTCTGCAATCATGGGCTAGTTACTCAGTTTTTTTGTGCTATATCTGTGAAATGGGAGTAAAAATAGTACCTATCTTAGGATTGCTGTGAGGATTAAATGAGTAAAGTCCTTAGAACAGAACCAAGTACAACATATATATGTAATAATTTTCTAAACAGATTAATATAAATTTCCTACTTTCTAAGAATTTAAGAATAGTAACAATAAATGCAAACTTGCTATTTATGTCATTATCATTTGCTTAAAATACAAAGTAAATGCCAAGATTCTGTTCAGCATTTATAATGAACATTTATACTGTATATACATATATCTACACATCTATATAGAATTCTAGTACAAAGATCAATGAAAAATGAAATGTGAGCGCAGTTTTAAAACCTTTTCACTACTTTTTATAGCAGGAGCCTAATTCTACAGGGTTCATTTCCATGTTTCCAAGTCCAGTGTGCCCAGTAACATTGATGGAGGACAAGAATAGGAGAAAAAAACTTTTAAAAAGGTGCACCACAAGACCAGAAACCTGGCTCACATAAGGAGGTGGGGGCAGAAGAGATTATTATAACCAGATGCAGAAACTAGTATCCCGAAGCCCAGACAACACTAGTATCCCGAGGCATGGTCTAAAGATATGGAGATTGAGCCCAACAGACCCCAAAGTTAAAGACAAGGAGATTGAGCCCATTGTAGAATCTCTAACCCCTTTCAAATTCTACATAGTTATCCAAAATTAGCAACCAACTGAGGGCTCACAAGGCGTGAGCCCCTCCCAAAGAGAAGAAGACTACATCAGAGCAGTCTCTGCACTGGCTCAGGGCAGCAATCCCACTGTCCACGTGTGACTATGAAGGTGCCTCTTTTCACCAACTCTCTCCCTCCACAGGGTAGCAGCTTTCTGCCACCCGCCTGCAAACATGCAGGCTTCTCTTAGCAAACCTGTCCCTTCTAGGGCAGCTCTTCCTGCCCACTTGTGTCTATGCAAGTGTCTAACTATTTTATCCCTTCCCTAATAAACCTGCCCTTTAAATATAACTAATGTCTCTGTCTCGTGGAGCAACTCGCCTGGAAAACTCGCTGCATGTCACTGAAACAGGAGCTCTGGTGAAACCTTTCCCAGAGTGAACCCAAGGACCCCTACAAACTAGTATGTTTTCACCTACAAGATAGAGCATATGAAGAATCAGTACCGGTATCTATAGAACTTATAAAAACTTTGTCATCAACAGATGTGATCTGGTGAGTTTCTTAATGGTGTGAAAGTGCACAACAGCTTTAGATAAGTGGCTTTCAAAGGTATTTCTTTTTTTCCCACAGCCCACAGTAAGAAATACACAGCAGCCCGATACTCAAATATATACATAAATACATGCTTTATAGAGCCACACTTCACACTTGTCCTTATTCTGTACTCTATCTTAATATATCTTTTCCTACCCTAACATTTCCCATTCCAAGAGAAATATAGGTAATGACCTATAAATTGATTTGAAAATTACTTTTCCAGATCTTATATAAGTCTGGTATTTTGGATCTGGAAGACACAAGGTTTGCCTGAAAGATGATCCCACTGCAGCATGGAGATACCGAGAGTGGGACACACTTCCTCTAGGTGTGAATCCCACTGTCTTAGTGCCCTGCCTGGTTTGGTATGGGTAACATCAACCTCTAAGATAACTGTCGGATTTACAAGAGCAAATGCACATCAGGCCTGTACTGTCTGACTTGGAAGACTCAAATCTATACCAACAAATGTCAAGAACTTTTTTTTATTTATTGGGTCACACAGAAATGGGTTGCAGGTGACAGGAAAACATCGAGGTAAATCAAGAGATCACAAGTTAGGGAGGATAAAAAGCAAAAGACTTCGACTCACACTTGGATAGCTTGAAAATTTTCCTCTTTAGTGTTATATACAAGATGGGATTTGGATTCAGATTTACCATCTTCTCCAATTATTTAAAAGGAAATTACACTTTTTATGCCAACAAGTACCGGAGAGGCACTATACCTTTTTTCCCAGCCATTTTAATGTCTTCTCTTTGCTGTACTTGTAATATTTCTTGTTGCCTATTTCTACATTGAATTAAAAAAAGAAAAAAAAAGACAGCATTGGATTAAGCAATATGTAAAATCATACACAAGTTAAAATTTAAAAATATTTCACAATAATTTATATTCTTGAAAAGCTCCTGAGAGTATATTTGAGACATTTAAAAAAATCCAAACAGAATTTGAGTATCTCAAACTTCTTCTAATCATTGAGAATTAAAAACACACACACACACACACACACACACACATCAAATTATACAAGCAAATCTATAGAAAAGGTAACTTAAAAAACTCAGTAAACACCAAACAACCTTCAGTTCTCTGAATACTTTTAATCTCACCACAATGTTGTCAATGAAAGATTTCTGAAATAAAATGGAAATGCCAAGAAGGAAAACCGAAACTAAATTTAGGTGAAACTTATAAAAACTTTGTCATCAATAGATTTGATCTGGTGAGTTTCTTAATCATGTGAAAGTGCACAACAGCTTTAGATAAGTGGCTTTCAAAGGTACTTGTTTTTTTTTTCCACAGCCCACAGTAAGAAATACACAGCAGCCCGATACTCAAATATGTACATAAATACATGCTTTATAGAGCCACACTTCACACTTGCCCTTATTTTTAATACTTTTTAAGTTCATTGCAAAAATTCAGGGGGAAAAATTTTGTTAACTACTTAGTACTGTCCTGGTAGAATTAGTGGAGTATTTTAATGCATTAACAATATAATCACACCTATTTCAGGGGAATTTATATTTATGGTAAACTCAATCTTGCCCTTTATGGGGATAAAAGTTTCACATCTTATAAATTATACTTCTCCTCACAATCCATCTAACTTTATACACACCATTATTAAACCATTGTTTCTTAGGTAACATTTTATTCACTGGTTTCTAAATTTCCATACAATCAGCAAGGCAACTCTCTGCCTCCTGCTCCCAGGCAGGAGTTATCTTTGTGATCAATGGAAATCCTATGAGTAGATGCAAACTTGCCAAATGTAACTCTGTGGGGACTGTCCAAGATTATACAGAATAATATTTTCTCTTTTTCTCCTCCATACCTGTGGTGGTAAAAACTGTTTACCTAGTGATTTCTGCAGTGTTAAACAGCTTTAGTTGCACTAAATGGTTTATATGGGAGAGGGTCTGGCAACTTCCTGGCCTTAGCTCCTGTCCATTTCCTCAACATTTCAGCCTGTGGTTGTCAACATGGTGGGTAATAAAATGCAGGGGGCTTGACCTTTGCTCCCATCTTCTCAAAAGACCTGTCACTGCAATAATAAAAAGGAGGGACAGATGCTAAGGGCACTCTAACAGAAGTTTAAGAACTCCATGGACAACACCTACTATCTGGGGCCAAGATCATCTGAGCACACAGCCTGCAGTGGAGTCGACTTTCCTAGAGACAATGTCCTAACCCATTTACATTAAGGGGAAATCTAAGCATATACAGCAGTCACTCAAATAATGCATGCTACTGAATGGATTTTAGACATTCTATTCATTGCCTAAAACAATTAATCTCCAAAGAAGCTCATTGCCTCAGGTCTCTCCTCAGAAATCAACCTTGACTCCACTTCTTTCTTCTCCCTTGCTCTACCTTAAAATTTCCTAGAATAATGTTCTGCAATCTGTCAGTTTCCTTCATCTTTCCCACTCCCTAAGCACACTGCAGGCAAGTTTTTTCCCTCCTGAAAATGCTCTTTTGGAAAAAGCTAAGAACACAGGCTCTGAGCTGGACTGCCTGTACTCCTACATGCCTGCCGCACAATGTCACCCTGGGAAGTCGCCTATTAAATGAAATGATCCATACAAATCCAAAAGCACACTACCTGGCACACAGCACATACTTAATATTAGTTAAAATTATGAAATGACAACTTGCTAATGATAACAGTATCAGAAACTAAAGTATATTTAGGTAGGCCTGTGCTAAGTGCTTTATACAGCTTTTCTCACTGAATGTTCAGAATGAATCTTTGGTGAAAACCATTATTTATACCCATTTTAAAAGGCTGGAAAATAACTGTCCAAAGTTAGCTAGTAAGCAGGAGCAATAGGATTCTTAAACTGACTTCAAAGCTATGACTCCGAAGTATCTATTACCCAGGATCAATGAGGTCTTCACCCTCAGTATTTCTGACCCTGCCCTTCATGGAAAAACCTCTCCTCCATGGTTCTATAAAGCCTCTTTCTTCCATTTTTTTATGTCTCTGATGACTTTTTCTACTATTTTCTGGCTCTGCTTCCTCTGTTTCAAGACCAGCTGAACCTTTCTCCCAGGGAGATGTCAACCTGGATCAACAAGGCTGAACAAACCAAGCAGAAAGCCTGAAGCCCTGTGCTGAGCCCTATGGGTTGAAATCAAACTATATACCTTTCTCCCAAAACCATCCTTTTTGTTGTCCAGGCTTGAATCACACAACTGTTACTTACTCCTGCCTTTATTCAAGCAAGATTTTGCTCAATGTAATTTCTCTGAGATTTGTCCATTTTTGTTTCCGATAGCAATAGTTCTTTTCTTTGTATTACAAAGTAGTATTCCATATACGGATTTCCCTATTTACCCACTAACCTACTGGAGAGCATAGAGGTTGTTTTCAGGCTTTGACTATTTTTAAAATGTTGTTACAAAAACAAAGACTTCTCTGAATAGTCTTACACAGTCTCTGCATGGACATATTTTTTCATATGTTGGGTAAGTACCTAGAGATCTAATTACTGAGTTGTAAGAAATTGTAAAGTGATTATATAGCATTTTATGCTTTCACCAGTCAGGAGAGTGAATTCTAGTTGTTCCACTTATTGTCTGTTTTTTTAAAATTTTACCCAGTCTGGTGGATATTAATGATACACTTTTGTGATTTTAATTTATATTTTCCCAGTGACTAATAATATTGAACATCCTTTCATGTACCTAGGGCTATTCAAAATCTTCTCTCATGAAGTGTGTGTTCAAATTTTTGTTGTATATCATCTTATTATTGTATTAAACAAATTCTTTGTATTTGGGATATATCTTTTATGAGATGTATGTCGCCTCAACATTTTCTTCCATCTATGGCTTATTTTCTTTTTTTTCTTAATGTCTCTTAAAAACCAAAGATACTAATTTTGATGAAATGTAACTTATAATTTTTTATGGCTAGTTCTTTTTGTGGCCTATCCTGAAAGGTCACAAAGTTTTCTTTTAGAAGTTCAATGTTTTCATTTTTTGTATTTAAATATGATCCATTTTGAGAGAATTTTTTGGTATGACTACGAGGTGAGGGTGAACTTTAATTGATTTTTATGGCATTCACCCTCCAGCGCTTCTGACTATACCCAGTGCTTGTATAAATAAATAAAATAAATATTTAAAAAAAATTATTTTGTGTATTAAAGGTCATTTGCATAGTCATAAATTCTAGAATTAGCTTATCAATTTCTATCAAAATTAAGAAAACCTGATAGGCATTACATAAAATCTACAGATCAATATAGGAAAGAAAGGACACTGTAATAATATTATGTCTTTCAATTAATGAACATCATACACCTCTTTACTTAATTCTCCTTTAATTTCTCCCAGCAATGTTTTCTAATGTTCAGTATACTGGTTTTGTACAAATTGTGTTACATTTATCAGTAGAACTCTATCATTTTTTTACATTATCCAGAGTGTGTTTTAATTCCACTGTCCATTGCTTCACTACCAGTATACATAAATACAGCTGATTTTTTATTAGTAAATATATTTAATTAAAATATATATAACATCATTATTCATTTTTGTATAATGTTTGATTTTTCCTCTCAGGTGTAGTCCCCATAAAATTCCCACCACCAAGTCACCCATGAACCATCACTATAGTCTCTTGTGCTTTTCCCTCCCCTATTTCAATCCCTTTCCCTCCACTTCTCCTATTATATATCTCTGATATAGTCTGCCTACCAAATTTGTCTCTTTTTTTTTTTTTCTTCACTGCCTCCTTGGTTTCCCTATATACCTCCTATAAGTGAAATCATCCAATATTTTCCTTTTTCCTTCTAACTTATTTCACTGAGCATAATCCCTTCCAGCTCCATCCATGTTGCTGTGAATGGCATGAGTTTATCTTTTGGATTGCTGAGCAGTATTTCATTGTATATACATACACCACATCTTCTTGATCCAGTAATCTATTTTTGGACACTTAGGTTGTTCCCATATCTTAGCCATTGTAAAAAGTGCTGCAATGTACATACGAGTGAAGGTTACCTTTTGAATTATTCATATGGTAGACCAATTTTTAGTAATCCCAGGGTCCTCTACACAGTTTTCCATAGTGGTTGGACCAGTGTGCATTCCCACCAGCAATGTACAGGGTTCCTTTTTCTCCACATCCTTGCCAGCATTTGTTGTTGAAATACAACTGATTTTTGCACATTGACCTTGTATACTAAGACCTTAGTTCTAATGAATATTTTTGTAGATTTTTCTGTCTTCTTTATATATATGGCCACATTATTTATAAATTTAGTGTCACTATTTACTCTTCAAAATGTATGCCTTTTTATCTCTTTTTCTCATCTTATGGAACTTTCTAGGACTTCTATTATTATGGTGGATAGAAAAGTGTGTTCAGCCCGTTAAGATAACTCATGATATTAGCTTAGGTTTGTCATAGATGCCCTTTGCAGAAATTTCCCCATATCCACAGTTTCACTTTCTGCTGTTTAGTTACCTGTGGTCAACTACAGTTCAAAAATATCATATACAATAAGATATTTTGAGCGAAAGATAGCAACCATATTCATTTTTATATAATTTTTATTATAGTATATCATAATCATTTCATTATTACTTAATGTCAATCTGTCATAGTGCCTAATTTATAAATTAAACTTTAACATAGGTATGAATAGGAAAAAACATGGTATATATAGTGTTCAGTATTATATATGGTTTCAGGCATCCTTTGGGGAATGTATCCCCCTTGAATAAGGGAGGCAGGTTCCTGTATCAGACTGAGGAAATTCCTTTCTACCTCTAATTTGTGGAGAATTTATTTTATGATTCAATTTTGTCAAATGCTTTTTCTTCATCTATTGAGATAATCAGATAGTTCTTTTTTTATACTGATTGGTTTTCTAATGTTCAACTTTTCATTCTTTCAATAAACCCCACTTGTTATAATAAATTATCTTTTTCATGTATTTGGTTTGCTAATATTTTACTAATGATTTTGCAGTCTGTGTTCAAATGGGATATTGGACTAGTTTCCTTTTTGTAACATATATTTTTTATTTTGCTATTGTGAAAATTCTGGTTTTAGAAAATTAATTGGGAAACAGTCCTTTCTCATTTAATTTTTGAAAAAGTTTGAGTCAGATTTATTATTTCATTGAGTATTATTTCTTCCTTAAATTATGGCAGAATTACCAGTGAAGTCAGTTAGGACTTAAGTTTTTTCAAGGAATTTTTTTAATTATCAATTTATTTTTAATTAAACATTACCTGGACAAGATGATGACTAAAAAATACCCAGCTTGAGTATCCCAGAACGCCACACAAAGGTCAATGTAAAAACCACTACTTACTTTTGAAATTTATAAATTTTGATAATCAAGGAAGTTTATAATATTCATAAAGACCACAGATTATCCACAATTATGAAAAACATGATGGCATGTTCATTTGCATACTAAATTTAATATTTGTGGAGTTAGTGATTAGATAATATGTGCATATACTGAAAAAGTTTCTTTTCCCTGTGTATGGTGCCTATAAAACTGGTCTCAAACATCTGGAAAGACTGGGTTTACAAAATAAAGATGGAATAAAAGTGAGTCTACAATTAAATAACATGTTCAGCAATTGGGTAATCGGTTCACAAACTTGAATTTCCCCGATGTATTGTTGAACAAACTGCCTGGAGCACATTTTCACATCTACTTTCTCAATGTTTTCCATAACTGAGAAACTCATACGGTCTCCTTTTTTTCCTGCCTCCTGGGGATAGAAACTTGGCAACATACTTGGGGTATTTTAATCAGGTAAGTTTTCCTGGCTCTTCCAGTTAATCACATCAGACAGCACAGTGCAGCTTTGCTTGCAATATGAAACACAGTGTTACACTCAAGATGAAGTTCATAACCCTTTATTAGTCCTTTCCCCTATCATCTCTCCACTGAATGTGAGCTCCTTTGGCAAGAAACATGCTGAGCCCCAGAGTTAGCAAACAAAGACACATCATTTCCTTCTTAATAAAACAGGCAGTGCTAACTAAGGTCACTGCCAATCATCATTCAGATACAAACAACCATGGCTGGGTTAATTCGGCAGGGAGAAGGCAATGGTGGGAAGGTTCTCATAAACCTAGCAGGCTTAACCAGATCTTTAATGCCACAGACTTCTGGAGACAGCATCTGGAGTTTAATATCAAATAGCTGGTTGGGGAATTTGAGGATTTCAGATTTTACTCTAGCCACACAGTGCTTGTGGAGATGATAGAAGTTAAAAAACATCAGCTTTCTATTTTATCTTTGCCTACTGTCAAGGATATTACCTAGCCACTCTACAGTATTCTTCTTTCTTATATTATAATCTGTACAATGAAATACCAAGAATGAACCAAACACTAACTTAAAAATAGACAATAATCCAAATTCAAATTAACAGCCAGGACCCAAAGCAATCACTAAAACAGGGTAATGTATTGCATTAAAACAGTAAGCTCACTCTTCGGGATGAGAACAGTATTTTCATTCAGCTATCAAAGCTCTCTCTCTTTTTGCCACTCAAAGGGAAATTATTAACAGAGGATAATACCAGACATCAAAAAAAATGTTTCTATTTTCATAACACCCAACAACTCTGAGTATTTTCAAAGCATTATACAATTATAAGAATAAGAAGGGAGAGAGTTGCTGTCAGACAGAAGTGGGTTCAAACCCTGCTTCTACCACTTCAAGTTGTTCAGTGGTGGTCAAGTTATGCAAATGCTGAGCAACTTGTATCCTCATTTGTAAAAATGTAGACTTTGAACAAGGAAAGGAAGTTGTTACAAGGACATAATAATGTCTATAAAACTGTAAGCCCAAAGGTAGTACATATTTTCTCAATCTATGGTAAATATTTGTAATGTTATCTGATTCTCATTTTCCTTAAATCACTTGAATATATATTAATCAATAAACTATCAAACAAACGTCTCTTGGTCACCTCACTGTGTGCCCAGTACTTAAACATCAGCAAATAATTAAAAATTTCTAATTAAGAAGTCTTAATAGTACTAACATTTACTGAGCATTTACTATGCATACAGCATTCTGCAGGCATTGATTAAATTACATTATTTTACTTAATTCTTAAAGAATCTCTTTGATAGATATTAGACACTATTAAATGCAATACTTAATAATGTCCATATGTTGGTCATCAGAAAGCTCAATACAATAAAACTAAGAGAATGAAAGCTTTTTGATTTAGAACAATGTTGCAGAGTACTAATTATAATGGATAGCAGGAATATGGGGCATATATTCAACCCTTTAAACTATTCATCTTACAGATGAAGGATAATGAAGTCTGAATGACTTGTTAAAAACTATAATCAAATACATTTTTAACTTTCCTTGCAGGCCATGAGATCCTAAGGTTATATTATCTGATTATTCTTAAAGAAATTCTTTCCCCAAAAGAAATATGAAGTGAATATATCAAAATATTAATATTTGATTATTTGGGTTGGGTACAAAAGATACCTGTAAGCTTCCCTCTGAGTTTTTCTATAACTTCAAAATTAAAAAAAATATACAACTTCAAAAAATTCTGTAGCTTAAAAATGAAAAAAAATCACTGAACTAAAAGCAAAGACAACTAAATCAATATTCAGCCATTAAAAAAAAAAAAAAGAAAAGAAAATTTCCTGTCATTTCTGACAACCTATATGGACCTGAAGGACATTGTACTAAGAAAAGTCAGGCAGAAAAGACCAAAATACTGCACAATTTCACTTACGTGTTTAATCTAAACAACTTCAAAGATAGGACAGATTGGTAGTTGCTAGTAGAGAGGGGGTGAAATGGTTGTGAAGATGGTCAAAAGGTACAAACTTCCAGTACAAAAGTCCTGGATATAATGTATGACATGGTGACTATAGTTAAAAATACTGTACTGCACATTTGAAAGTTGCTAAGAGAGTAGATCTAAAGGTTCTTATCACATGAAAAAATAATTTGTAACTATATGTGGTGATGGATGTTAACTAGACTAACTAGACCAAAGCAATCACTAAAATAGGGTAATGTATTGCATTAAAACAGTAAGCTCACTCTTCAAGATGAGAACAGTATTTTTCATTCAGCTATCAAAGCTCGCTCTCTCTTTGCCACTCAAAGGGAAATTATTAACAGAGGATAATACCAGATATCAAAAAAATTGTGCTCATTTCACAATATAGTCATACATTGACTCACTATGTTATATACCTGAAACTGATGTTATAGATCAATTATATTTCCATTTAAAAAATGGGCAAATAGACACATTTACAAACAGACACAAATGACCAACAGAAACATGAAAAGATTCTCAAAAAGACTACTTATTAGGGAAATGCAAATCAAACCACAATGAAATAAAATTTTACCCCAACCTGCACGGATATAATAATTTCTCTAAAAAGGAGAGTAAGACATTTACATAAAAAAAGCTGCTTCGGAATCTAGAAAACTTAAATAAGGGACCAGGAAAATGAATAACTATAAGAAAGTGAAAATCAAAATCAACAAAAAACTATGAACTCTATGGGGGGTGGGGGGCCGGGAGGGGAGGGATTGGGGTCAAAATAAGGGGGTTGCAATTGTATGGGGAATATAAAAATAAAATTTATTAAAAAAAAAAAAAAGCTGCTTCACCTGACCCACACACTTTCCTTCTCAAAAGCGTATTATCAACATTTATATATACTAATTTTCTAGAAAATCTAGCCCTCAATTTTTTCCTTTTTTCTATTTAAATTTAATGTAGTAACACAAAACACAAAGTAATTCAGATTAAATTTCACATGGCAAAAGATGTATGCAATTCTCTGGGAGACTTAGCAGTTCCTTCATAATCAAATTCTTTCCCTAATAAACTATAGTTTGCAAATTTAAAGTAATGGAAGGCTTAAAAATAAAATCAAAAAAGAAAAATAACATCTCTCATACCTCATCCTCAAAGAGGCCTTTTCATCAAAATATACATAAGCAATTCCATGTTACTAGCTTTATCCCCTGACCCAGAACACAAATATGTGAACTATATTTCCTGATGTCAGCTGTGTATACAAGGACAGTATACTGAGATAGACATCTTTTCCCATGAAGAGCCAAAGGGAAAAGCACAGTACTTTGAAGTCTGGTTATTTAGATCTGGTCAAACAAGATAAGTGTAGTGCACTTCTATTACAGGAGAACGTCTAAAAAGTCAGGTAATGCTAAGAAGTGACGGAGATTAGAAGAGTTCAGATAATGTTTCAATAAATGGCCAGGGGTCTGGTCCGCAAGAAGGAAGAAATGAGAGAGAGAGAGAATACCTCTTGCTTTGAAACACAGGCTGTAAGCTAACAAATGCCAGTGTATTAATAGTTTTTGGTTTAAGTTAACTGTCCTTACAGCTAATGTAAGAATTTTGGACAATGAACTTAACTGCATTTTCAACATATATTAACTTGGCAAAATTAAAGTGACTTATAATTATTCCTCATTTTTTAGCTTTCAGAAATGCTTATGAGCTACTTCATTTGTCAACAACAAAAAGATTGCTGTTTCCTGCCAAGCTCAGCATCAGGGAATGTATTTAAATGGAACAGCTTTGATAAAACTTTGGCACCACACATCCCTTAACTCCAAAATGGAGCTCAAAGTCTGGCCAAGTGTGAATTTAGTAGACCCCTCAAGTGTGAAATGCAATCAGGGAGGTTCTCTCCTTTCCCACCGTAAGCTTACACTTCTTGGAATAACCACTTTCTTGGTCCCAGAAGAACTGTAATAGTTGGCCAAACCATCTGTGACCCCAAATAACCACAACATATCAGCCTGTTGTTTTGGTTCTCATACTATGTTTCCATATTAACCCTAAAACTACTTGGATGATTTTTTGAGACAATGATGTTAAATTTATATAGCACTTTTAACCTGTCAAAACATATTCACATACACTGCCTCACTTCCTCCTCTCAAAATACAAATAAATAGTTATTTAAAATTTATCTCTTGGTTACCCCAGGCTGCTCTTTCCACCCAAGTTCCTTGACTGCAGCATGCCAATACCACACATCCTGTTGGTCAAGGCATAAATCCAAAGTTATCTTTGATTCTTCATTCTCCCTGACCACCATCCAATCACTAAATGAGGTTGGTTCTATTTTCACACTGCTACTTCCTTCTAGTTCTATCTTGAGCTACCATCATCTCCTGCCTAGACCATTACAGTGGCCTCTGAGGACTTAGCCTTAGCTTCTCCATTATATTCCCCAATTCTAGCATTGCCATGCTTGTAACTTCATTGACATTCCACTACCATCAGGTAAAGATCAGACATATATAACGCCCTTCTCCATTTGAACCTTTGCGTAGCATTCCCACATCATCAGTCCTTATGAACCTAAATTCATCCCTAGCATTCTATACTCTTGTTATACTCAACTCCTTGGAACTTCCTGCACATGAAAAACTTCCATACATCTATATATGTATGGTGCTACTCTGACCACATGCCAGGACTCCAGTTAGGCTGTTCCTCCTAGGAAAGCAACACAATACCCATCTACCCACCAACACAAGTCAGGTTATAAATCAGTCATGTGCCTCCCCAGAAAACCCAAAATTCATTTTCATTACTTTCTATTGTTATAGGCTACTTTTCATTGCCTCCATCAGACTTGAAGTAAAGTGAGGGAAAGAATAACATCATATTTATAATTATTCCCAGAGCTTAGCACTAGTGCTCAACCTATGTTACTTAGTAGGTGCTCAATAAATCCTTTTTTAATCAATAGATACAGGTCTCATGTAATATTATGAATAAGAGATCGGGGTTAGAGATCTGAGTCATTTAGGTTAAGTGGCTTACCTAAAGTCACAGACTAGTTCAAAGAACTGAGACTTAAGTTTAAGCTTCACGATCCCAGGACTATAGGAGACAGGCCATCATATTTCACTGGCTGGAATTCAACACTGAACACTTCAGTGCAACAGAGGACCAGTATCAACATGTGGAAGCAACTATGAATGACAGCTTCCCCTATGACTGATTAGAGTAAGTATTACATGCAGTGGGCCATCAAGAAGCTACTTTCTCCTCCCAAGAATGCTGGTGCAGTGCAGCCTATACAGTTGGTACATGTTCAGGACTTGGGGAAAAAAGAAAAGCAGCTACATTCTCAGACAAATGCCCAGTCTTTTTAGCATCCATAACCCTGGTTTCAAGGTTCTATATCATACCTTTTTCCTCTGTCACATGTGGAAGTAACTTCTCAAGTTCACGAAGTTTCAGCAATAAGATGCAATTGGGAAATGTATCATCTACCACAACTTGATCTAGGGGCTGAAACTTTCCCTGAAAAAAGATTTTTGTTCAGTCAGAATACAAACATTCTAGTAAACACACTCACATTAAAAGAGAAAAAGATACATTACCTCGGACTGGACCTTTAAACTAAATTCAAAGTCATTCATTCCATCTAAGAATCTCTAACCTGGGAAAGGTGCCAGAACAGACTCTCAGCTCTCTTTTGAAGATGGTGAAACATTAGGGTTCTAACCAGTGCATCTCAGGGCTAGAGTCCC
This sequence comes from Talpa europaea, assembly GCF_964194135.1. Lineage (NCBI taxonomy): Eukaryota > Metazoa > Chordata > Mammalia > Eulipotyphla > Talpidae > Talpa > Talpa europaea. The sequence goes on along the minus strand of NC_140072.1, from coordinate 81,004,693 downwards.
TGGATGAAATAGGGAAGAATAAATCTGGAAAAGCACAGAAAAGTTGCAAAGATGGCAGAAATGTAGGACTGGTTCAATCCATTCAATTTGAAGAAGAATCAGTTGAGATTACAGAGTGGGAGTTCTGATCACATGCTAACACTGCCAGGAACAAGCCAAGAGGGTATACATGCCCCTCCTCCTGATCTTTGGTCTAAGGCTGAAGAAAGAAGTGCTATGACACACAAACCATCTCTCCCCCAAAAGTGAATCTTTTGTAAGAGCTGTCTTCCAATGCTCCCAAATGCACATCATAATAAAAGAACAAAGAGAGGAACAAGTAGAGGGACAAGTGCAATGAAGCTGCACAGACATTAAATCAGGCTCAGTGGGCCTCCCTGGTGGCCTAGGGGTTAAGTTTCAGCACTACCACCATGACAGCCTGAATTTGATCCCGACCCAGGGAGCTAATCCACATGGCCCAGTAGACCCCTCCTTGTCTTGCCCGCTGCTCCCCTCAGCAGTGTATTTCAGTAGATCTGCCTGTTCTGCTCCTCACTCTGTCTCTGGTGAATGCTCTCACCTCTATCCCCAGGGACCTATGGCCTGCACCCAGTTCTTCTATGCAAAAAAATATAGTAATAAATTGTTTTTTAAAAAAAATCAGTCTCAGCCAAGTTTATAAGAGTTCATAGCCAATGGGCGTTAAGTGTAGACAAGAATTGAGAACATTCTTTGTACATAAGTTTAGTTTCCCTTAACTTTACTATTATAGCAGCATGGAAAGGCAAATCTGGGCTTCTCTGGTGGAGCAGGGATTAAAGTCTCAGGGCTATCAAACTATCACCTGGCATGAGTTCAATCCCCAGCCAGGAAGCTAACCCACATATGGTGCTGCTTCCCTTAACAGTATATTTCAGTAGATCTGCCTGTTCTGCTCTCCACTCTGTCTCTGGTGAATCCTCTCATTCTCTCACCTCTGGCCTACAACCCAGTTCTTATATGCATAAATAAATAAAAATAAGTCTTAAAAAAAAAGGCAAGTCTGTCTAAATTATTAGGGCAGTCTTCATTAAAGGTGTATGATTTGGCCCCTGTTCTTCTAACTTTACCTTTCTGCTTTAGTGGTAACTCCAAGACAAAAATTGTGTCTGATCAGTTATCTTTCTGTCAATGTACCTTTTCTTTTAAGGGTGAAATATATTTATTGGCTCAGGAGCATGTGTGACAACTTATCATACCTTCCGTTTGGTTAATAAGAGGCAAAAATACCTCAATTTAATTTACCTTTTCCTTCAGAGAGTAATAGTCAATATTCTAAGTATTTAATGCTTTAAGACAATATTTTATTTATATTTGATGAACTACCACACAGTAATAATAAAGATAATAATTTCATAATTAACTGATGTTTCACCCTGTTTTTGTTAATCATATATACTTAAAAAGGGCATGCAACAAGCAACTTGCTTTGAATATAAAGTTAATTAAGAGTTGAGATAGCTAAAAAGAAGGATTATTAGGGGACCTCCCTGGTGGCCTAGAGGTTAAGTCTCAGGGCTATCACCACTACAGCCTGAGTTCGATCCCTAGCCAGGTAGCTAAACCACATATGGCGCAGCAGAACTCTCTTTCTCGCTTGTTGCTCCTCTCAGCAGTATACTTCAGTAGATCTGCCTGTTTTGCTCCCACTCTGTCTCTGGTGAATCCTCTCAGCCCCCAACCCCCATACCTTGCATAAATAAGTAAAAAATAAGTAAATAAGTAAACAAATAAGTAAAATAAAAATAAGTAAAATAAAAATAACTAAACAAATAAAAATTTAAAGAAGAAGGGTTATTTTTACTGATGTTAAAATAAATTTTATGATTAAGAAGGGACATCTCAAATATGCATACCAATATTTTTTGTAACAAAACAGGAAAAGGTGGGCCTCCCCTGGTGGCGCAGCGGTTGAGTGCTGGGAAATAGGAAAAGGTCACATCTAAAATGTAGGGAAGGAAATAACTACATGTATCATGAGTTATTTTAAAGTATATTTCTAGCATTTGAAAAGAATGTGAGATGGTTTGCGAGAGGCAACCATCAACTTAGCAGTATTTCTGTTTCATTCTGCATCTGAATCTCTTAGTCATAGCATCCAGAGACTTCAAAGTTCAGATGAGGATTAATCCTCCCAAGTCATTAAGGCTGGTGGTTTTCTGTTAATTTATCCTAGGACACACCACAAACAGGAGCAAGTTTCTGCTCTGAACACTGGTCATGCCTAGAACCATTTCTACTTGTTATAGACACATGGTTTACTAGCCTCATTGCTTGTATGCCCTAATTCTACTGGCTACCATGCAGTTTTCAGATAAAGGAAAATATGATCAAACAAGGAATAGAATTTCGCTAAACAACGAAAAAGACAAGAGAATGTAGGAAAGGGGGAGAATAAAAGAAGCTAAGCTGTGCCAGGAGAAAGCATGCAAAGTTTTAAATAACTCCAAGATTAGGGTGCTGGTTGTCAGGTCTGTGTGTCAGTGCTCTCATCTGTACCACACATACATACACACGTTTTACACCAACCACATCAAATATGAAGTATAGGGTATCTACATTAGTAACATTAAAAGGACAGAGGCGATAAAAGAAAAAAAAAACTTAATCTGTTTCCTTACTGTCAATATCCCAAGCTGGGAAACTCACCTCTTTATCAGCCTTTATAAAGTAGTGGAGAAGCAGAAATAGAGGGTCCATAGGTGTGGCAAAGTGGAGAAGACCCCCTACAGAGTAAATAAGAACAAAGTAAATTAAATGTCTTTGTAGGGCGATTTTGTTATTTCATCTTACTCCCAATATTAAAAAAAAAGGATGAAAAATTATGTGAAGCTTCAAATCCAGAAGCTTTTCTTTTATGGGCCCAAGATTCTATGTGATTCTCTCAAAAGGCAGAAAGTAGTCCATGAGATTTTACACCATAGGTCTTCAAATCCATGAGTATAGAAGGGAGCCAAGATACTAAAATTGACCTTTAACTTTTCAAATCTTTTTTAACAGAGGTCCTCCTCCTTTACCTCCCTCCTCATAAAAAGTGGTGGTTGAAGGGAATACAGCCAGAATGTAAACTAGGCAAATACTAAGAAACCTATATAAGTAAAGTTGCAGTAAAATGTAATTTCCTGTGTTTTTTAGGAAGAAGCCATGGGAAAGCAACATTACTCTTTGTACATAGCTCCTTTCTATGGTCTGGGCTCACATCCCTAATTGCCAACGACTCAAAGCTCAGATGGTTGTTACCCACACCAGACCCCATTCTATCCCCTTCTCTAGAAGAAAAAAGCAAAGGGCAGGAGTCTAACAAGACTGAGCATAAGCAAACTGGGAGCTCTACAGTAAGTAAACGGTGATCTCCAGGCTTAAAGGAAAAAGGGCAAATCAAACAAATTAGCCTACTACCTACTTTCCAAGTATCTTTCTTCTATTGCATGTCCCTCTAAGCATTTCAGATGCCCCTTCCACAGAAGAGAACCAGCAGAGGTGTTTTTTTTTTTTTTTAAATCAAATGGAACAATAAACAATTCATCTATCTTAATACTTATTAGTACGGTTTCAGGAAACACATGTACTTACTTTCATTCTCTAGCACAGCAATCTATCTAAACAGACCTAAATTATATATATATATTAATCTATTTCATTAAGTTAAAAAAAACAAAAAACTAAGAGAACTTTGATCATTGCCTCCTAATATTTTCTAGTTTCATTTGGATATTACTGTGTTGATCTAGCTAAACCCAACTGTAAATGTATTTCACTTAAATTGGAACTCATATATTGCTAAATGAGTATTAGCAGCAAGAATAAAAGAGAATATATACTTTATACCTACCAGGCAAATACAGACTATTATATTTGGTCATCTGAAAGCCACATAAAATCTTCTCCTTCATAGAGGTGTGTGATATCTATTACCAGTAATAAACCCCTTAACTGGGATGCCTTAGAAGGAAAGCAAAGTAGCATTTCTGCCTTAGCACTAAATGACGTCCTACACAGTCACAGACAGCACAGGGCTTAAGGAAAAATAAGAAGCACTCTCTGGAAACAATGAGAGAATGGGTAGAGGGGATGCAGACTGCCTCCACTATCCTATGACTCTCCAGCCTGATCCCAGAAAACAGATCAGAAAACACACGGTATCCTTTTTCCTACTGAGTCAATATTGTTCCCAAATTAAAGAAACATTAAAAGAAACAGAACTTCAGTGTTGGATAGGTACATGTGTTGGAGGTTTGGAGGGAGTGGCAGTAGTAATTTATATGACAAGACATTAAAAAAAAAATCTTTGTTTTCTCTATAGAATATATCATATCAATGTTCAAGGAAGTAAGATGATAAAAACTTAAGATCCTCAAACAAAGATAACAGCAAAGAGCTGCCTGTCAACACACTGTTGTACTACTCCATGGTACAAAGTCATCTAACTTCTTGCTAAGGGTGTGCCAGTATTTTAGGAGACAATGTGAGTCGTTAGTTTAAAATTTCCTACCACACAGGTATTGCTCTAAATTTGCTCAAATTATCATTCCTTTTTCAAGCCTGCTCTGATGCCAAGGAAGGCTAAACCCTGGCCAGATTCCAAACTAGGGGACAGACCCAAACCCCCATGTTCATTGAAAATGTAAAAGTTTAGTTAATGGAGATACACATACATTTATGTATATATATATATATATATATATATATATATATATATATATATATACTAGTCACTTACCTGATTGAACTGATTGATTTATAAACCAAGAATGGTGTTTTTCCTTGTAAACTTTTATTTCAAACAGCTGCTGTAGATACATATTGAACAAGTACATGGCTCCTTCCCCTGTTAAGATAAATCTGCTTTTTATTTGTAAGTTTTCACACACATAAAAAAAAAATCACAAAACGTCCAATAGTTCTGAGGAATGTTCTTAAAATGAACATAAACATACATAGATATATTCTACATAAACTGACTCCAGAAAACCTTATAGTTATTATATACAGATGTTTACTTTCCAGCTCTCTAATCCTCACTGAACTTAAACCAATAAATAAAAAAGTACAAATCATTTATCTTATCTGCTACAAAGGCGCTCATTGAATCCTCTGTCAGATTGTGAGGGAAAATCCATTCTTAAATTACCCCAACCTAGTATTTCAGCCAGATGAACTGAGCTTACATGTGGGTCCCTGTCACCAGGGCAACAAACGTCACCCTACATGTAGGGTTCAACATATGGACTGAGTCTGCAAACCCTAATGGCTAGCTCTAAGTGAGAAAGGTAAGGGCCCTAAAACAATAACATGCTTCAAACTATAAGGAATATCCACTAAATTGGATGGCTTTTCTCTTTCATTCTTAAAAAAAAAAAAAAAAAAGGCTGGAAGAGGGTGTTATGCACATCTGCAGGCTTTATTCCTTCAATACAAGGACTTAGCTTAGTGTCATGAAAGACTCTGAGTATCTCTGTCTCCATCACACGCTTATTAGCATGTGCCCTTCAGGAGGCTATGCAAAACTTTCTGTGGCTCTATTTCCATACCTGTAAAATGGGAGCAATGCTGAACCTAACCTCACAGGGTTTTTATAAGGATTAAAATGACAGTATCTATGTAAAGTTCCTAGAACAGCACTTAGTGTACAGTAAATGTTAGCCTTAATTTTTCTATAGTCAATATAACAAAAACATTTGTTTCTCCATTGTCTAGACATTCAGATAAAACAAATTTTATCAGATCAATTTTTTTGGTACCTTTACGTTTTTTAAATGCCTTGAAACCTTTACTGTTATCGGGCCTCCCCTGGTGGCGCAGAGGTTGAGGGCTGGGCTGCAAAGCTGCCCGCAGCCTCTGCAGCGCCCGTTCAATCCCCGGCCATGGGTGAGGGTCCCACATGGCATGACAGACCTCTCCTGTCTCGCCCACTGCTCCCCTCAGCAGTGTATTTTATCAGTATGCCTGTTCTGTTCCCCATTCTGTCTCTGGTGAATTCCCTCACCCTCCCGCACTTCTGACTGTACCCAGTGCTTGTATAAGTAAATAAATAAATCTTAAAAAAAAAAAAAAAACCAAAAACCCTTTCCTGTTATCTAAACCTCTTGAAGAAACATTTATTACCTCTCTTAGTCTTATGCATAACTAAGTTCCAAATAATACAGCTGACCAATTACATTTGATTTCATTTTGAAGAGAAACCTGGAGGAAGTAAAAAAAAATTTTCCCTCTGTTGCTGCTATTTATATCTTCCTAACAATAACAAGTCAGTACTCCTTGATTTTTCTCTTGCTTTCATTGATCAGTGTTATAGTCACTAAGAGAATGCTCCAGATTTTTAAATACCAAGTGTCTATGTAAAACCTTATAAAATAACCTGATAAATCTTATAAAAAGATTAATGGAATAATAATTCCACATAGAGATAAATAATATCACCAATATTCAGTACATGTTTATAATATGTTTTAATACTTTGCCTAAAGATTAGAGAACAAAACAGAAAATACATTGAATATAAAGGTAAAATAAAATTATTTCCAATAAAATGTGTATCTTTAATATACAAGGCTTTTAATAAAAATAAAATTACCCTTCCACAAGGCAAAAATAGATTACTCTTTGGTGAGAAAAAAAGCAAAATACAACTCAAAATGAAACTACCCAAATCTTGGCAAGCCAGGTAAAAGCTTCTTTTTTCTTTACTCTGGTTGTTTATTTTACTTATACCACAAAATGAATAAAAATAGAGGCCAGTGTTAGACAATTACTCCTACAAAAGTTAGTTTAAGAAAGTCAAAGTTTTCAGGAGCATCCCTAGTGGCCTAGGGGTTAAGTCTTAGTGCTGTCACACTATCACTGCTATGGCCTGAGTTCCATGCCCAGTAAGGGAGATAATCTACACATGGCACAGCAGACCTCTCCTGTCTCACCTGCTGCTCCTCTTAGCAATATATTTCAGTAAATCTGCCTGTTTTACTCCCCACTCTATCTCAGGTGAATCCTTTTACCCCCGCACCTGGCCTACACCCCAGTTCTTCTATGCAAAAATAAATTAAAAAAGAAAAAAAAGCCCAAGTTTTCAGAGAGAAATCAAACATACTACTTTTCTGTTTTGCCAGTATTTCTGATGAATAGTTCTAGTTCTATAGATAAAAATTATAAAAAGAAATAAAAAATGTTTAGATGCAGTGAATTATCTGGGGAGACTGACTAGTAATGTCATTACCTTGCTTTTGCCATCTTATAAAGGCATCTTACCTTTAAAAATTATTCTGAAAGAGTAAATACACAAAGCAAATTAGTATATACTCCTTCTAGTCACAATGTTTAAAAATATCCAAGGGAGGAAAGAACATACCTGTACATGGGCTAACCAGTTTTACAATCATAAGTCCACTTTTTGCCTTCTTTGAAGCATCTTTGAAATATTCTGAAAGAAATGTTGAATTTGAAAAATTATTTTTATTGTTACTATTAATATTAATCTGAAATAGCACAATTTAAGAATAAATACTGGACATACATTTTTTGCCTATAATTGTGACTACCTAATCACATTCTCTGCCCATTTTTCTGGTGGGATAGTCTTCTTTCTTTCACTATCAAATGAGAAGTCTTTACAGAGTAAGTTTATCAGCTATGTTTCTAGTATTTTTTTTTTTTGCCTTATAAAAGATATAAAATCCTTATGTAGCCATATCAATATTTTTCATCATGGTTGTAACCTTTGTGTCTTACTTAAAAAGATTTTCTCTTCCTGAAGATTTTGTGAATTGCCTGTATTTTCTTCTCATACTTCTACAGTATATCTTTAACCTATCTGGGATATGTGTAGGCTAAAGACATGAGAAGAAAATCCAAATTTAATTTCTTCTTAAAATGAGTTGTCCAGTTGTACCGCTATCATCCATTGAAAAATGCCCCACTGAAATAATTCCTTTATACTAAATATTTAAAATACATTCATGAGTTAGTCTCCAGGCATTCTACTTTGGCCTACTAATGTGTATATACATTAGCATTAGTGTATATCAAGCATGTCTAGAAATTGATTTACTCATAAATAGCTAAAATATAACTTTTTAAATAAAATAATAGTGACATTAAATACATGAAGAAAAAAATCTAATTTTGAGATTTCCACTTGCAACCAAGTGGGGTAACAGGAACCCAATTTATCCTCCCACCTGAAACAACAAACACACACACATAATTACTATTTTCAAGACACTGGACATTAAGCCATGTAGGACAGTGGTCTCCAAGAGATGGGAAACAGATCAGGTAAGTCCTGAGATTGCCCCAGTTTACTGCCTTGGGAGAGTTTTCAGATCATAACACAGAATGCGAGAAACCAGGAGAAGCCAGGCAGACTCTTTGAATGGAAGAGATGGAGCTGAGAGTTCTGGAGACATCACAGCTAGAGTCCCCAAATCAGCATACAGAAAAGAGGGCTACAAAGAAAACCCTGGGGATCTACAAAGCTACCGGTTTCCACTGTCAGTACATCCAACTGATGAAACTACTTGGGAGCCAGGAGAAAAATATGAACAGATTAGAGAGAAAGTAACTCACACTCAGGCCCCAGAATTGGGTCTGTTCCTAGATGGAACCTCAATCCTCAAACTTCACAGAGCATTGGGCAGAGAACACAAAAGGGTCTTGCTTCACTAGTAGGGAATAAATAGTCATAGACTAGATGCTCCTCTGGTCTTACCAAACTAATTTTAAAAGCAAGACCTTAGAAAACATCAAGTTGTTTCCAAGAACCTTTAACTATGTCCCAGAATGAAGCTCGGATTATTTATAGGAACAAACAAGTACTCACATCCAAAAAGGCAAAATTCACAATGTCTGGTATCTATTCAAATATTACCAAAGAAGCAGAAATATATGGCCAATAATGAGAAAAATAATCAATTATTAAGAGATGAATACTGATATTAGACAGATTAGAATTAACACACAGTGGCATTAAAAACAGTATCCCTCACTTTAAAAAAGTTAAGCAGGGACATAGAAGATTTTTTAAAAAACCCAAATTGATAGAATTAATCGCAGAAGATTGATGAATTTGAAGACAGCATTAAAAACTACTTAAAATGGGGGCCTCCCCAGTGGCGCAGCGAGCCGGGCGACAGTCCCCCACATGGTGCGCAGACCTCTCCTGCCACACCCACTGCTCCCCTCAGCAGTGTATTTCATCAGTCTGCCTGCTCTGCTCTCCACTCTGACTGGTGAATTCTCTCACCCTCCCGCGCTTCTGACTGTGCCCAGTGCTTGTATAAATAAATAAATAACTCTTTGGGGGGGAAAAAAAACTACTTAAAATGAAAACACAGAGAAAATAAGAATTTAAAATTAAAAGATTATCAGTGAACTATATATATCCTGATAATATATAAAGAATTGGAATTCCTGAAAATGAGGAGGTGGGGAACAAAAAGAAATCTGAAGAAAGCATTACTGAACAATGCTTTCATGAAAACTATATATGTATCTACACATCCTAGAAGTTCAATAAACCCAAAACATAAGAAACAGGATTAAATACATATATATCAAAATCAAGTAATAAAAAGAAATCTTAAAGCAAATAGAGAGGGGAAAAAGAGACACGTCATATACAGAGAAACGAAGTTAAAAATGACAGTAAATTTCTTATGAGAAACACAAGACAGGAGACAATGGAGAAACATCTTTAAAGTATTAAAACATGATGAAACCAGAGAAAACACACTTAAAAATGAAGGTGATAAATAGTCTTTTTCAGACATATAAAAGCTGAAAGAAAGAATTACCAACAGACCCGCACTACCAGAAATGCTAAAGGAAGTCCTTCTGGCAGAAGGAATATGATACCAGATAAAAATATGAATCTAAACAAAGAAACAAGGAGCGCTAGTAATGGTGACTACAGGGGCAAATATGAATTTTTCTTATTATTTAAATCTCTTTAAAGATGACTGACTAAACAAAGAGAGTGGGGTTTATACACATATAAATAAAATATAACAGCATGACAGCTTGGAAGGGAAGAAATAAAAGTAGCATACTCCTGCAAGATTCTTATATGTGAAGGGGTATGCATTGCTACTTGAAGGTAGATGTGACCAGCTAAAAGAGTAAAATAAAACCTAAAGTGGCCACTAAAATTACAAAATTGCCATCACCAATAAGAGAACAAAGGAGAGAAAACAGAATCATAAAAAAATACTCAATTCAAGGCAAGACAAAATGGGAGTAAAAGACGTACCAAAAAAAACAAACAGATGAGACAAACAAAATATAAATGGCAAAAGGACAGAGTTAAACCTAACCATACAGAAAATCACATTCAATGCAAATGATCTGTACAATCCAATTAAAAGCAACACCCTTTAAATATTAAGACACAAACAGATTAAAAGTAAAAGAAAGGAAGAAGATACATCATGCCTATCCTATTAGTAATAAGTACAAGAAAGACGAAATGGTTCTTAATATCAGGCAAAGAACACTGCCAAGATAAAGAAGGTCTTTTCTTAATGATAGAAGGATCAAGAGGAATTAACAACCCTAAATATTTACACTCCCAAAGATGCACAAAATAAGAACTGACAGAACTCCCTGCTCCATCTCTAACCCCTGGCAACCACTAATGTGTCTTCACCTCTATAATTTTGACATTTTGAGAGTGCTATCTAAACGGAACCATACTGAGTCCATTTTAAGAATCTTTTAGGACTTTCTGCAGCTTATAAAAATATAAAGGGTGAAGTTTAGCACTGTTAAAACTTTTCCAAAAAAACTAAAACAGGTTGTGGTTTTCTCTCCTTTCACCCCCTGCTGCTTCTCACTTTTCCAGCATCAGATGTTTTTACTATATCTCAAGGCATAAAAAGATGGCCTCTCTAGTTCAGCAGTATACACTTCTATTTTATTTCAGTACTACAGTAAATCTGTCAACTTTAACTTGGTGAATTATTAATATTTTTTATTTCCTTTTTTCCAAAGAAAACTTTTCTATTGAACCTTGCCAGTTCTCGCTTCAGCTTTCTTATTCCTCCAGAGTTTAAAATAATTAAAATTTACCAATACTGAGAATCCAAAAATTATATATTTAATAACCATATAAGGGAAGAGTGTTTCTGCTTTTCCCAGGCAGAGCAGTAAATCCAGAGGATTAGCTATAGCCTAAAATGTCAAACTCTGAGAACTTTAGAATTACCAAATACAAATAAATACTAACATGACATTAATGTGTTCTGCTGCAAATGCTAGTGTTCCCAAAATATGCTTTGACCTACTTTAGCATACATAACACTATTTGGTAGGGGAAAAAAGTCATCTTTTCTCACATTGTGCAGAGAAAACAACTGGCTGTTGAACTAAGTCTTTCAACACAGAATTCCAAGTGAGATGTTATACTCATGTTGTTTTGCCTCTCTTTATAGAATGCATTTCAAAACTAATCTCGCCTGTCCACTTCATTCATCTACTTATCAATTGTGATTAGCAAAAACAGATCCTGCCCTTATACCTGGGGAACTTTTGAGTGTTCCAAGGAACAGATAGATAATAAACAATCACAGACATAAATTAGACTGTAAATGTAACTGTGTGCCATGTAACAAGTGTCATGGAGTATGAAACCTAACAATAGTTAGAGGAAGCCAGGGAAGGCTTGCTGTAGTAGCACTAGTTAAATTCTTTGCTTCAATGGGTAAGGAGTCACTGGAATTACACATTCACTTTACCTGATGAAGCTTTAGTTGGCTCCTGGGCCAAACCCAGTGCACAGAAGGATTTTGATTGATATGAACATTTAAAAAAAATTTAAATTAGGTTCCAATATTTGGGAATCATAAGTCAGACAATATACTTTCCTAATTACAAAAAGCATTAAAGATTTGCCTTGCACAACAAAAAAATCTAGCAACAACAAAAGTAATTTGTCAAATGGAGCTACCATTCTCCAGTTCCTTTACAACATCTTGTATTCTCATCTCATGGCTGGGTGATTATCACAGGCCCTGTCTGCCATCACTAAACTACCTTGTTACTTGCTTGATTCAATGTACCCACAGCAGTACCTAGAAAATAGCAAATGCTTAATAAATAAACATAAATAAATAAATAACGAACACCACCATCTTACTGAATCTTTTCTCATACAACCAATTTTATTTATGTCACCAGGTCAGATACTTTTCTAGGCAATGAGGCTACAGCTGTGAAAAAAAACAAAGCCTCCTTTCTTCACGGAAAGGCGGCATTCAATACACTTCCTTCTTTGTACACTGTCTACTTATTTTATATCCTCATATCTAGTCATCCAATTCCTGTGGGGCAGAGACTAGGACCCAGATCTGGTAGGCCGTGCAAGCCCTGGTTTCAGAATTACACTGTCCAATCGAAATAAAATGTATCTTACAAATGTAAGCCATATTAGGCAATTTTTTTTTCTAAAAGTCACATTAAAAACAGGAAAAACAACTTCTGTTTTATATATCTAAAATAATTTCAACATGTAAAAAATTGTCATATGAAATGTGTTATTAGCATGATGTTAGTTAAGGGTTTTTCACAGATGCCATTTGTCAGACTGAGGAAGTTCTCTATTCCTAATTTGTTGAGAGTGTTTCTAATCATAAAAGAATATTAGATTTTCTCAAGTGCCTTTTCTGTTGTTATTGAGATGATGATGTGGTTTCAGACCTTCATTTTCTTAAAACGGTGTATTACACTGATTAATTTGGGGATGTTGAACCACCCTTGAATTCTTAGGATGAATTCAACTTGGTTATGGTAATGGAGTTATTTTTTTTTAGAGGTGACCTGTGAATTACAATTAGCATCTGAAGTTTCAACAATGTTGTTCAGATTAATATGAACTTGAAATAATATATAGAAATTTTCCTGCAATATATAACTTTTCCTCACTCTTCTTTGTGCTATTAAGGTTATATAAATTATGTGTTTATATATTATAGGCCCAACAGTCTTATAATTATTTCCTTATGAAATTACATTTTAAGTCAGATAACAGAAGAGTTATAAACAAAAATAGATCTTTTATTATCTTATAATTTATATTTTAACTTTACCAGCGAGCTGGTAGATTCAAGTTACTATCTAGTATTTTTTCCTTTCAATGTAAACTGCCCATTTTATGATTTTTGTGGATCTGCTAGTTCTACTAGCGATGAATTATTAATTTTTCTTTATCTGGAAATACCTTAGTTTCTCCCTCAGTTTTTTAGTTTTGTCAGATATAGAATTCTTAGTTGAATCTTTTTTCAGCATCTTGAATATTTCATCTCATTAATTCTTAGCCTCTGTGGTTTCTTTCCTTTTTTTAAAGATTTATTTGTTTATTTATTTATTTATACAAGAATCAGGGTAACAGGCCAGATTCGCAGGAGGGTGAGAGGATTCACCAGAGACAGAGTGGGGAACAGAACAGGCAGACTGACAAAATACACTGCTGAGGGGAGCAGCGGGCACAACAGGAGAGGTCTGCCACAACATGTGGGACCCTCGCAGGACGGCCAGGATTGAACCAGCACTGCAGAGGCTGCGGACAGCTTCACAGCACTTCGCCCAATGTCTGCAACACCAGGGGAGGCCCCTCTATGGTTTCTAATGAGAAGTTCATTGTTAATCTTATCGAGGAGTCCTTGTGTGTGATAGCATTTTTCTCTTGCTGTCTTCTCTCTCTTAGTCATTGTCTTTTGACAATTTGATTATGACATGTGTAGGCATAAATCTTCTTTGCTCTACTAGGATTTTGTTGATTTTTTTGATGTATAAATTAGTGTTTTTCATTAATTTGGGAAGAGTTTGGCTATTAATTCTCAAACTATTTCCTTTTGCCCCCTCTTTCTCTTTCTCTTCCGGGATTTCCATTAAACATAGGGTGACCACAGGTCTTTCAACTATGTGCAGTTTTCTCATTTTTTTTTCTTCTGTTGCTCAGGCTAGATAATCTCAAGTCATCTATTTTCAGTCTGCTACTTGTTCTTCCATCTCGAATCTCTGTGCCAGGCTTGCTAGTGAGTTTTTCATTTCAATTATAGTTTTTCAACTCCAGAATTTATATATTCTTTTATAATTTCTATCTCTTTATTTATATATTCTACTTTATGACTCACTGAATATATAATAACTGATTAAAATCTTTGTAGAATAAGTCCAACATCTGGGTTCATTAAGGGCTGGTTTCTATTCATGACTCCCCCCACCTTCCCCAGTGTAAGAACCACACTTTCCCATTATTTCATGTGTCTTATATCTTTCTCTGGAAAAGCAAATATTCACATAGTATAATAACAGAATTAGCAATTCTGGAAATCAGGCGCCCCTCTCCCAACTCCGCCCAATTTTTGCTGTTGTTAGTGCTTTTTACTGCCATTATAATAGTTGCTGTCAGTATGGTGGCTTTCTTGAATGGATTCTAGAAGGTCTGAATTCCTATAGTTCTGAATTCTAACCACTGATATTTCAATTAGCTTAATGTTAGCTAATGAGGAGCCTAATGTTTTTTTAAAATGTTCTGTACCAATAAGTCTCCCAGCATTTGCTGATGAGTTCTGTATGTGTGTTAGGAATGCCCTGAATACTTAAGCACTTCAAACTACTGCCTTATCTTTTATTTGTTGCTTGCCTAAGGTTACAGGTTAGAAACTGGGGTTCTCTCAAGTTTTCCTGGGCATGCACGCACTCCAGCATATAGTGACAGTCTTCTGATTCCCTAAGAATATGACAGGCTTTTTAAAAAACAAACAAACAAACAAACAAAAAAACCTTACAGATATCTTACCCCATATCTTCCTTTTAGGTCGTTGCCCAGGTTCTTATCTGCCCAACTGATATTGCCCCCTCAGCAGCTATAATGTTAAATAATCCTCACAGGTTGTATTTGACAAAGGCCCTGGGGATAAGACTTTCCTACAGAGCAAATCCTGAGTTTCAAATCAGGTCAAATACAACAATGCCCTAAAAGGGGGGTTTCCAGAGAACAGTAAAATAGGTCAAATAAGAATAAAGCTCTGGAAATGGGACTTTTTGAGTAGTTCCAAACAAAGCCTGCTCCATCGAGTGGTTGCAAGGTTGCTGGTTTTTTTACAAGTACCATATTTGCAATACTGCCGGTTTTCAAGATTACTACAGACTTGAGCAGAAGGAGATGGGAGCTGTTCAAGTTAGTGTCACAAACCCTGCTTAACGAGATTCAGCAGTTTTTCCTGAATAAACACTCTTCAAATTATTGGAAGCCGTTGGCTAATTTTCAAGAGTTCTGAAGAAGTTGATTTCGGCTATGTTTACCAATATTTTCATAGCTTTTATGGAGGGATGGGATTTATCCCACCAGATTCTGAAGGCTTAGGTCTGAAAAAAATGAACTCATATTGCTATGATACTTCTGCTAAATTCCTTAGTTTTTATCTGTCTTAGGCACACTCTTGACTATATAAAAGACTCCATCAAATTTAGAGTTTTTAAATTATCATTTAAATGTGGAAAACCCTGGACTATTCTATAAGCTTGGACGTTTCATCTTTTTTAACTATTACTCTTTCACCTGCATTAAACACAGTAGACGGATAACTAAATCTAAAAAAAAAAAGCCAGCATTTAGGATAGTAGGGAAGAATCATAGAAGAAAATGGGAGTGTGGACAAAGGCAAGTCTTTTTAAAATTGATTTTTATCTCTTTGATAATGTCAGCATAGAAGATCTGAAGTCAGACATAATCCATACTCTGTCTAAACCCAACTCCTCTTTTGATCCAACAGTGTGACCATGGGCAACTATTCAAACTCCCTGAGCCTCAGGGAGTTTCATTTATAAAGATGGGTGTAATTATTTTACAGGGTTTTAGTAAGCTTAAATATAATGTATGGAAAAGTGTCTAGATTACATAATAAACACTCAGTTAAGAATCTTTTCCCTTTCCCTCAAGCACATGAAAACATCAACGATGCATAGGAAATAGTAAGATCAAAATGTGAAAGTCAAAAGCTCTTAGTACAGATTTAATTACAGGGCTAACAATTACCTTTTTTCCAAAAAGATATTAAATTAGGATCATTATTTCTTTTTATTTCTTTTTTTTAAAGATTTATTTACTTATGTATACAAGAACTGGGGTGTGGGGAAAGGGAGAAAGTGTCAAAAAGGTATAAGATGGTGGTAGAGGAAAAAAATTGTATTTGCAATACTTCTACATTATAAGTTCAAAAAAAAAAAGGTAAGCTTTATCCTTTCTCCTCCATAAAAGACCTAAATCATGCTGGTGAAAAGAATATTTTTACAAAAATAGAAAAATTTCAGATAAATCAGAAGCAGGTACTCAGTCTTTCTGGCCATTTCAGATTCAATGATATCTTAAATTTTCCAAGGATCTCAAGTCTCAATTTCTTACATCTAACCAATTCCACAGCAGCTTTCTTATGGTCTCTGTGTTCTCTGTAAAGATCCAATTTTATGCCCCACTGGTCTCCATGAACTCTAGCAGCAAATCTTGCATCTGTTTACCATCTTGATCTAAATAGTCCAACAAAAGGAAATTGTCACTTTCCTCATATTTGAACTTTAAAGAAAAAATACCAATGGCATAGAGACAACTGTGTCCAATGAATGTAAAATGACAACATCTAATATGTATCAGGCAGTTATTATATACCAGACAATGTCCTTTATGGAGGCTATATACTATAATCCTCATGACATCTCTAGGATCTCAGTACTATTTTTAACTCCCACTTTTTTGGATGAGAAACTTGCTTAAAGCTAAGAAACCTGTTGAAGGTCACAGTTATTCAGTTATTCAATTTAAACTCAGGTAACGGTTTAATACTACAACACTGCAAAGAAACTCTTAATCTCAAGTCCCATTCTTTCTAACTCAGAAAACAGAAACTGAGCCTTCCCAGTGGCGCAGCGGGTTGAGCGCCGCTCTGTGAAGCTGTCCACAGCCTCTGTGGCATGGGTTCTATTCCCAGCCAGCCAGGGAGCTACCCACATGGCGCGGCAGACCTCTCCTGCTTTGCCCGCTGCTCCCCTCAGCAGTGTCTTCAGTCCGTCTGCCTATTCTGCTCCCCACTCTGTCTCTGGTGAATTCTCTCACCCCCCTGCACCTCTGACTGTACCCCAGTTCTTGTATAAACAAATCTTAAAAAAAAAAAAAAAGAAAACAGAAACTGCAGCTCTGAAGCACAATCATTATCTTGGTGTGACAGTTCTTCTAATGATACAAACATCCCAAACCCCTGTCCCTTTCTTGTTCTTCCTCCTCAGAATCAGAGATCAGAGAGTCATCTAATCAGTTACCCATACTCCAAGCCAGCCAGTATCTTACTATGCCAGGGTGCAGCCAAAGAGAAAGCATGGCAGCGGGGAAGGAGAGGGGAAGCTGGGGGGAGAGAATGAGAAGGCGGCAGAATCAAAATAAAACAAAGTTGGAGGCAAGAAATTTATTATGGGTACAAGAAATGTATAGTGATTAAAAAAAAAGATAAAGTCAAGTTGGACCAATGGCAAGGAAAATAAACCCGATCTTCCTGTTGGAGGTGACAATATACTATCACAGTTATATTGTGACATTTCAATGCTTAAAAAGTAGGATACACAGAATGTATCAACACACAGACTTAACCATTCCGTAATATTGCAAAGTTAGTCATGAAGTATATAAATGCCTAATGGAACATTACTTTTTACCTACAGTCTATAGTCTGGGTTGTTGCACATTTGATACGAAGCTATTCATCACCATGTTTTTAAACTTGACAGCTCTTTTTATCCCTCACTTGATTAGACAAGTTTTTTCATCTCATTTAAAGTTTAAAGATATGGGACAGGAGAGAGAGTGAGTGACCTTTTTGTTCTTGTGACCTGGAAGCAATGGACATTTGTTCATGACCCTGTCTGATTTGGACACACGGCAGATAGCTCTGAGAAACATATGTCCATTATTGTATGCAGAAGACAGACATCAAAACACCATTCACAGTATTTTTATATACTACATCAAGACTATTTAAATTTAAGAAGATCCAATAAGAGGAGAGAATATCACTGTTATGGCCATGCTACACTGGGTATTAAATAGGTCCCAGTTCACTTTGTTTGGACTTCAGTCATTAACAATACACTCAGACCCTCTGGTTTCTTTCTGCCTGACCATCTGAGATATCACATTGGAAATACTGCTAGGATAAAAGTTCAATGCATACAAGACAAATTGGCATAATTTTCAAGTTGCTTGCTAGTTCCAGAAATGCTAACCAGTAATAACAATATGCCATCAAAGAGATCTGGTTCATTTTCCTGGCTTTGAAGCTCCCAGCTTCCTTAAACACTACAGGAGGCATACCAAGAAGGCCAGAGAGAGAAACACATTAGAAAAATAATTTCCAAGTAATGGGCTCCTCTATGACTACATAATTATTTTGAAGCTTTGAAGAAAAATAAAAACTGGCTTTCACCAAGACCACAGAAGATAGCATTTTCATTCTTTCAGGACTGCCCTTATCAACAGTCGTGTTTCTAGGATTGGCTTGTGCACTGAAAAAGAAACTGATGAAAACTTCAGGTCTGCAGCCAACTCAGATTACAGAGACCAGCAACACAGAGAAGAAGTTAAGGCCTTGAAATATCTGGGAAGCAGGAAAATTCCAGAGAGGCAGAAAGGACAGCCTTGACTGGGATGTTTAGTAACAATCTGGACTGTCTCTAGGAAAGGTGTGCCTGACCCCTGTCATCACACTGATCATCACATTGACAACAGAGGGGATCTCCACCCTTCCTGGCTACCTCCACTTCTCCCACTTGGTGAGCACCACCATTCAGTTAGAAGTGGCATCTGGCACATAGCAGGGGTTCTGGATGACTCAGGAGAACCAACAGTCCCTGCCACTTAATTCCTATTGTGTATTGGACAGATTAATTCATGTCTTTGAGTCTTATAAAATAGTGATAACAAAGCTCACTTGATATTTCCCAAGGTCATTATGATAAAAACAAACATCAAAGCATACTGCAAAGGTATAAGATCAGAAAATACAGGCCTAGGTGTTGGACTTCTAAATATGATATAAACCTTGGGTAAATGATGGACAGTATAAGTTATTGCCAAAATCCATTCCCTATACAGATAAGCCTCAATCATAACTATATACCATCCAGTTAAAGAGAAACGCAGCATGCCCATCTGGGACAGGTCAGGTCACTGTAGCTGATGTTTCTGGACAGAGCTCAGACACACTGGTAAGTGATGGCACTTCCTAGTTCTTATGCTGTCTACCCTGTACCCTTTCTTCTAGAAAAGCACCCCTCAAACACCCCTTTGTTCACCCCCTCTCCTACCTTGTGCCTGTCCCGTACTGACTACAGGAAGGTGAGTTATATGTGATATTATATGTGAGTTAGAAGGCTGCTTTGAAAAGCTTACAAGGCCAGTCAGAAGGCTGCTTTGAAAAGCTTACAACTAGAGGGCCTCTCAGGTGGCGCAGGGGTTAAAGTCTCAGCCCTATCAAGCTATCCCCAGTGACTGCTGCATAAGCTCAATACCAGGCCAGGGAGCTAACCCACATGGAGCAACAGACCTCTCGTGTAATCCACTGCTGCCCTCAGCAGTGTATTTCAGTAGATACATCTTTTCTGCTCCCCACTCTGTCTCTGGTGAAACCTCTCGTAAATAAATAAAAAATAAATCTTTTTTGAAAAAAAAGGAAGAAAGGTTTACAACTGGAACTAAGAGAAGGGCAGCTTCTACCAGCAGATACCAGGAGATTTGAGGCCTGGGTGCAGTGTACAGTTTGTTTCCCACTAAGTAGAGGAAGCTATTTTGAGAAGAGGAAGTTAATTTTCAGAGCTGCAAAAGCCCTGGATCTGTTGGTGTACAGCACTGTGGTTCCAGATCCTTTTTTTCTCAAAGACCCCCACCACCCCTGTTCCCAACACATAGCTGACACTTGCCAAGAATATGTGAATCCACTAAGGAATTCCTTAAAGAAGTATATGATTTTTTAACATACATTCAGTATGCACTGGCCGCACATTAAAAAAAAATAGCAATTTTCATGCTAAGGTAGATCCATGGTCCATTCAAACAGGCATCCGATTTTTGGTAAGTACATCCAGGTATGTGTGCAGGGAGACAGTATAATCAATCTCAAATGGATTACAAAACATCCTATTTTGCCATCAAGTTGTTTAGTGGTTCTGTGAATTTATCTTTGCCTCTCTTCCACCCATTTGTATTTCCAGTCTTTACCTGCTTTTAAAGATAATCTACTCCAAATATGTAATAACCTCTCTAGAGTGCAACAGTGCTTATTTGGTATACCTATTATCAAGTAAGGGAAACAAACTTATTTGATATATTTGTTACAATATAAATATATATATGGAAAGCCTCTTCAGTGCTCAAAGTGTGACCTATAAATTCTCTTGTCAGTTTTTTCATGTCATCGTGTGAGCACCTCTACTTACCAAAATTGAGAGGAAAAAAATCTCAGTCACCTAACTCTCTGTTACATCAATGTAAGCATCATCTCTAATTCTGAATGGAAACATAGTGAACAGAACCATACACTATAACCCCAGTATCCCTGAGTGTTTCACAAATAAGTAGGAAGAGTAAATAATGAAATAGAGAAACAGAAAGATGACAAAAATTTGAAAAATACAAGTATTCATTTTGTGATACACTCAACATAAAAAAAACTGGAAAGAAATATTTCTAAAATTGTTACTTCTGGCTGTCAGGATGATGGAGAAATTCATCTCTTCTTTATATTGCTCTGCATTAATAAAATTTCTATACTGAGCATGTACTATTATTTTTATTTTAAAAAGTTATTAAAAACTGGGAGAAAAAATTGTGTAAATAGAGTTAGCAGGTCAAAATTAAGATTAAAAGAGCAATTAATCACAGTAGAAAGCTTCACCAAATGTTGCTGGGACTCTGACCCTCACAGGGAAATCAGCTCTGGCTAGAGAGACCTCACAGAGCCTGGACGCTGTTTCAGAAGAAGATAATCAAATAGGTAACAAAACATGCAGGTCTGACCCTTTTGCTTGGTAGCTCATTCCATTTTGGCAAAGTCATACGTAGAAAAAAAAAGTTACTTTTGAAGATATTTAAAAGGGAAATGGACCTCTGAACAAAAAGTCTGAAGTCCTGGGCCTCCCCGGTGGCGCAGCGGTTGAGCGCTGGGTTGCGAAGCTGCCTGTGGCCTCTGCAGCACCGGTTCGATCCCCGGCTGCTCCCCGGCTGCTCCCCGGTCACCAGAGGAGGGTCCCACATGGCACGCAGACCTCTCCTGCCGCCCACTGCTCCCCTCAGCAGTGTACTTCGGTCCTTCTGCCTGCTCTGCTCCTGCTCTGGCTCTGGTGAATTCTCTCACCCTCCCGAGCTTCTGACTGTACCCAGTGCATGTATAAACAAACAAACAAACAAATAAATAAAACATGCCTCTATTAAAAAAAAAAGTCTGAAGTCCTAAGTGGCATGCTCTCCCTTCAAGAATCCTGGGCAATGTGTGCTCTGTCTCCTAAGATCAAGGTACTCCCCACTGAGAAGCTTCACTGTGGAGAACTGCTTTTAGATTCTTTCCAGCTACTGTCATGTATTGGGTATGTTTAGCTTTTTAAAAAAAATGATAGTGATCTCAACATGACAATATAAATAGGTAATCAAATAAGTATCCTTAACATGTTTACACTAACACGGCTCCCTGGGAAGTTTTCCTGGGGGAAGTGACACTGAAGCTAAGTTTATAGGATAAACAGGTATTTGCCAGGCAGAGAAGAGTGAGTACAGGTCTAGAGAGATACAAAGTCAAGGAGTTTCAAAGGAAGTGAAACTGAACTAGAGCAATTGGCTTAGCCTTGTGGAAACTACAATTGAACAGAGCCTTACAGAAACCATAGAAATTGGATAGAAGTGGAAGGAAGGGAAAAGGAAAGTGTAAACAAAGACAAAGACTGCAGAAATGGAATGTGAGACATTTATTCTTTTGGTAACTGTTTACCTACTCTGTCCCTGGCCCAGGGCAAAGAACTCAGGTACAATGGAGCTTAAGTGTAATGTGTGCCAATGGACAACAACCCAGGAGACTAGTACTGTTTGCTTGTTGAGATGAAGAAATGAAGGCTTTACAAATTTCGAGGATACAGAGTTATCAAATAGCATAAATCTAGTTTGTAGGTGTATTTTCTTATAGCCAGGCTTTAGAGAACACTGACGGATCCTGGTTTCTTAACATCTCAGAAGATATGGGGGAAATCCATGTAGTCCCCATTCTGCTATTCAAATAAAAAATGATGAACACTTCTGACTTTCCTTTTATGACTTTTTTTCTGCCCTGGGGGAGTCACGAGTTCTTGCTAATAAATGTCTCAGGTCTTTTGGAACAATTACTAGCAGGACAAGTTCAGGCACAGGAAACAGCCTGATTAAACCAACTGGCAACTGATTAAGTCCATCCACTTCAGGACGTGTTCAAATAGGAGGGGGAGCAGATCCAGCGGCCATCTGAGAGAGGTCAGTTGGGTTCCCACCAAAAAACATTTCATAAAGACAAAGCCAGACCCAGGATCAGTGTGGAAAATGTTAAACAGGTTCCCTGCTGGAAAACTCAGAGGCTCCACACTGCTCAAGGCCTGCAGGAGACTATGCAGTAAAGGACACATCTTCCAAGAAACCCAGCTTAATTATTCAGAGCTTGTCTAAAATCAGCATTTGAATTGGCCAGGTTTTCTAGCCCTGGCCAAGATGAGTGCAAGTTCCTCCCATGTGAATACATTCTTTAGAAGGTAAGGTAGCTTTCAGCCAAGAGGGTATATTTCTAAACACAAACATACATACAAACAGTTTTGACAAAGAACAAAAAAACCTGCTTAAATTTTCATTTCTGAAATTAACCATGTGTAGTTAGGTAAAGCAGAAAAAGGTTTTTTGTTGTTTTTTTTTAGGGTCACTGAAAAGTCATTTAGGTATGTAGTAATTGTTTGCCACATACTTTAAACGTTTACTTTTTATTCAAGCAAGAAGTGTTTGTGAGCTTATAAAATGTTATAAGACTAATGAGAAATAACATTGAAATAAATTATATATCATTAAATCAGAAAATCTGTTTTCCCTTTTTGACTTTTTAAATCCTTTGCGTAGAACAAAGTTCTAGAGCCTACATTCATACAATGCTTTCACATCTATTTTTTGCATTTCATTTGGCGACAAATCTGATTAATATTGTGTATGAGGGCCTCCCTGATGGCACAGGGGTTAAAGACACAGCACTATCAAGCTATCAGCAGCCACTGCAGCAGGAGTTCCATCCCTGGCCAGCCAGGGAGCTAACCCACAAGGCCTAGCAGATCTCTCCTGTCTCACCTGCTCTTCCCCTCAGCAGTGTATTTCAGTAGATCTGCCTGTTCTGCTCCCCAACCAGTCTCAGTGAATCCTCTCTCTCTCACACACGCACACACACACCCCCACCACACCTCTGGCCTACATCCCAGTTCTTGTATTATAAATAAATATTTAAAAATATATATTGTGTGTGATAATCATGGCACATCACATAAAAAGCTCTTTACTGTATTTGGAATGCCTAAGGAAGGCAGGCAAGCTTGAGTTTCTTAGCTCCCTCAAATTATGCTAGCTATGGGTAAGTAAATAACAAACACAAACTTACCGAAAATACTTTTTAACATGCACTTTCATGAAATAAAAGGGAGTAATTTTTCTGCAAAACTTGTCTACAGCTGAAGATGTAATCTGAAGTCCAGTTAGATCTGAGCACTTCATAATCAGGGGACTGATTAAGGAATGTTTTTGGCCTAAGTGGACCCAAATGAGTTCTTTAATAATCCTGAGATCATATCTTTCCTTTTTTAACTCATACATCTATCTTTCCTTTTTTTAACTCATATAACCTTAGGGTTGCCTTATGTTTTAACATTTCCTTGAAGGTGGCTCAGTAACAGGGTTCAGCTATAATTGCAAAAAACATAGTCTTGTCCTATACTCACTGCATCTCTTCCCAGTTGTTCTTTTTTTTTTTTTTAATAGAGGCATGTTTATTTATTTATTTGTTTGTTTGTTTTGTTTATACATGCACTGGGTACAGTCAGAAGCACGGGAGGGTGAGAGAATTCACCAGAGCCAGAGCAGGGAGCAGAACAGGCAGAAGGACCGAAGTACACTGCTGAGGGGAGCAGCGGGCTGCAGGAGAGGTCTGCGCGCCATGTGGGACCCTCCTCCTGTGGCCGGGGAGCAGCCGGGGATCAAACCGGTGCCGCAGCGGCCGCCGGCAGCCTCGCAACCCAGCGCTCAACCGCTGCGCCACCGGGGAGGCCCTCTTCCCAGTTGTTCTTTAGGGTCCACTCCAACTTAGTGGAGTGGACAACTGACAGCCTTATACAAGACTTGGACTAGAGAAAAACATGATTTAAACTTACTGTTAGTGCAATAAAGAGGAATGGAGACTTCTACCATATTCCAAAAAGTAGAGACACTAATGGGCTCTTAGAGTAATTAAAACTTTTGTTTAGGACCAGCCAAGAGGCAAAGAGACCTAAATAATATTTTTAAATATATTCTTTGAGATTTGACATAATGCTATGGTAGGCTATTAAATAAATAATATGAATTAAATGTTGGGAAAAAGTGTCATCCTAAGGCTTGGTGACCTGACACTTGCCTCATGGATAAATCTCTAAGGTTCTGTTGGTACACTGGTACACTGCTCACTTTTCAGTATACAGCAGTTTTTCCAGTATTCCAGAAGTCTTCTAAAACTGCTTCCACCAAATACTTTTGAAAAATGGTATATAATGTATTTTTCACTAAGGACCCAACTTTACTATACCTAAGGTACTCACTCAGCCAAAGATATATAGCCCCTCCTCTCAAATGTGTAATCTACTGGGGCTAATTTCCCCATCTGGTGGGGAAAAAAAAAAAAAAACATCTGTGAAGGCAGGCCTCCTACCGTGTGCATGTATGCACTCCTCTGCCATGTACGTTCTGGCCCAGTGCAAAGACAGCTGAACCTGAGGTGAGTCATTCCTTGCCCCCACTATACCTAGGGTTGGTCTCACTGCAGGTGTTCCTAATGCTGACCCCCATCGGCAGCATCAGCAGCACCTGGGAATTTTTTATAAATTTAAAGCATTAAAAATCCTCCAGAACTTCACAGGTGGGACCCAACTGACTGCTGTCCTCAAGTTTGTGAAGCATGGTCACTCTGCAGTAACCACCCAACCATCAATGTTTGTACTCTCAGAGTCTGCAGGTGGCGCTAGAGGCCGACCGGAGGAACTACAGGACCAAAAGCTCAAATTGTATTCAGAACTGGCCTGCCTGACCACACAGTTCCTCCTATCAGTTCCTGAAGAGCCTGTTAGCCTACTCCTCCAATGAGTTCAAAGATTACAGAACATCTCAACTTTGAACTGGAATCACACTGAAATTCTTCTCACAGCTCAGTTGTAAACATGAACTTTTGGTTTTCAAGGCTGTGAACAATGATGTCATTATGAAGGTTTCTGTGTTTAAAACAATAAAGACACAAACGCTTTAAGAATGAAAATGTCAGTGCTGATTAAACAGAACAAAATAAGAAATGCAAAATTATCCTCAGCCACTGTGTATATCCTAATAATAACAACAATAATAATAATCATGTATTTCATTCTAAAAGAATGATTAGAGTTCCTACCCTTTACAACTCATTAATGTGGAAAAAGTGAGAGGATGGTTTTTCTCATGTAAAGCATGTATAAAAGTAATCCTTTGCCAGATTCAATAAAAAACCTGAATTTTGCATTAACTGTTTTACCATACAAACATCTCTAGTGAGGCCATAAAACAACAAACCCTCACACACTGGTGGGGTGGGGGTAAAAAGGTAGAACCACTTTAGAAAATCATTGGGCAACATGTACTAAAGCTCAACAGGAAGTACCTAGAACCAGCAATGACACTCTTCAGTATATACCCTGGAGAAATTTCCTACAAGAATTTTCTTAGAAAAAGAATTCTTATTCACTATTGGTGGGAATGTAAATTGGTATAGTCTCTGGAAAACATATGGAGGTCCCTTTAAGAAGTAAAAATGGAGATGCCATATGATTCAGCAATACCATTTTTAGGTATTTATCCAAAGAATACAAAAACACTAGAATAAAAAGTTATGCACCCCCATGTTCACAGCAGCATTATTCACAATAGCTAAGACATGCAATTAACCTAAAGTCCACAGATATATAACCAGATCAAGAAACTGTGATGTATATACTCAATAGAATCCTACTTAGTTATTAAAAATAAGATTGTGCGGGCCTTCCTGGTGGCGTAGCAGTTGAGCGCTGGGTTGCGAAGCTGCCTGCAGCCTCTGCAGCCCCAGTTCGATCCCACCGGCGAGGGTCCCACATGGTGCGGCAGACCTCTCCTGCCATCCGCTGCTCCCCTCAGCAGTGTACCTCCGTCCTTCTGCCTGCTCTGCTCCCCGATCTGGCTCTGGTGAATTCTCTCACCCTCCCGCGCTTCTGACTGTACCCAGTACTTGTATAAATAAATAAATCTTTAAAAAAAAAAAAAAAAGATTGTGCCTTGGTTACAATATGGATGGAACTGGAATGAAGTGAAATTAATCAGAAAGTGAAAGCCAATTACCTGATGGTTTCATTCAGTTGTGGAATATAAATAACCAAATAAAACAAACTGGCAAAACACAACAAAAATAACTCTTAGATTCTGTGAAAACTACCGGGGTTACCAGAAGGGAAAGGGAGGACAGGAGAGGAAGAGAAAAAAGGAGATGAGGGGATAAAGGTGATAGGGTAGTGGCAATGGAATTTTGATGGAGGGTGGGTGAAGCATGTACACATGTTGAAATGTGAAGGTACCCCTAAAGTACACAGATTTACAAATACACGGTAAATCAATAAAATTCGATAGACTTTAAAAAGAGAAAATTAAAAAACTTACTCAGAAGTGTAATTCACAGTAGTTATAAAGTAGAAACAATCCAAATGTTCCATCGACAGTAGAGGAGATAAACACTATGAATGTTCATACAATAAAATATACCCAGCAATGAAAACAGAAATCAACCAACAAACCAAACTACTACTATACACTGTATGGATGAATCTCATACATAATGCTGAGCGAAAGGACTACACACTTATCTAAACAGGCAAAAACAAAAATTGCTGGTGACAGACATCAGCATAAAGCCTAGGCTATCTAGCAGCAGGCAAGAGGAATTTCCTAGAAAAGTTCTACATCTTGACCTGGGAGAGAGTTACAGAGTTAGATATGAAAAGTTCACTGAATTGTACATTTAAGTTCTTACATTTTATTGAATGTATGTTTTACCTCTTTATAAAGGGGGAAAGTTAAGCATACATACAAAACATATCCTTAACTGTCATGTAACAATTTTCAATATCCACAGTAAAAATCTAGATTACTGGGCAACTATATCGTCATGAAATATTTACTGCAATAATGTTGCATTTGCTGGGCTAAATCTCAAAATTAAAAATACAGTGAACAAAACGGATTCTTATTACCAGAGATATACTATCACATCAACCATCATCCGATATAAAAGCTAAATCTCCCTAAACTTCCTTTATTCTGCCACTTACTGGGCTGCTCGGGATACAGCAACTGACTGTCCTGTCCATCATCCCGAGCGCCCAAGGCCCTGGATGGCAGCTTCTCCTGGTCCAGGGGCAGGCTGAGAGGTCTGGCTCCAGCACTCCTAAGGTCAACACCCTCTGGAGTCTCTTAGAACCCTTGTCCTGGAAGCGACCATCATCCAGCCCAGCCACCCAAGGCCTGGCCCAGGGCAGGGGCCCTATTATCTCCTAGGCCATTGCTGGCCCACTGGACCCTAGATCCCGACGCTGTAGGGCTCCAGACACTGGGCCAGCAACCTAGTGGGGGGACGGTGGGTAGCAAATTACACCTTCAAGGCAGGCGCTCCGGACCCCGCCCGTGCACCCTAAGACCCTGAGCCTGGTCGCGCTAGCAGGCCCTGCTCCCTCCCCACGACCGAGTGCGCGAGGAAGTCGAGCCTGGGAACGCAGGTCCGTGGCGAGCCTGACTTT
Source organism: Talpa europaea (assembly GCF_964194135.1). Taxonomy (NCBI): domain Eukaryota; kingdom Metazoa; phylum Chordata; class Mammalia; order Eulipotyphla; family Talpidae; genus Talpa; species Talpa europaea. The sequence continues at coordinate 80,976,565 of NC_140072.1, read as the reverse complement.
CGGCTTTGAAACCTTAACAAGCTGTAAAGGGTAGAGTGTAACCAACTTGCGTAACTTTGTGTGGGGACTACAAGGCCGTCAGGCCCCCGCGCTCGAGGGGCGTGCGGGGGGCGCTCGCCTCCGCGCGGGGAGCGGAACCGGCGGGGGGGACGAGCCCCGGGGCCGCAGGGGAGGCGAGGGCCCCCGCAGGAGGGAGCCCGCCCGGGCGCCGCCCCCGTCGGCCGCTCAGCGCGCTCGGGGCCGGGCGTGTTTACCTGGGAGCAGGAACACGTGCTGCCGGGCGCGAGCCCCATCCCCGCCGTCCCCGCCGCCCGCCATGGCGCCCGGCTCCTCCCAGCGCGAGCGAGCAGGCCTCAGCCCTCGGGGCGCGGGGCCTGCCCGGAGCGGGTAGAAAATGGCGGGAGGAGGGTCTATTCCGGGTAGCGCGGCGCGCGACGGGCCGCGAGAATCCGGGAGGCGGCCTTGGGGCGACTTTGCTTTCGTTTCCGGAGGCAGCCGCTGGCAGGGGTTAAGTTTTTAAATTTAGCGCCGGGCCTACGGGACCCGAGCCCCGGCGCGGCGCGGCCGGCAGGGGGAAGGGTCGCGGCCTCACCCGTCCTTCCTCCGCCGGTGGTAGGTGCTCGCCCGCGCCCGGTGACGCGGCGGGCGGGGCGGCCACCCTGGGGCGCGGCGTGGGCGGCGGTGGCCGGGGGCGCCGGCTCCCCACACCCAGCGGAGACCCCCGCGAGCCGGTGGCGCGGCCTGGGGACAGCCGCGCGGGAGACTGCGCGAGGCCCGCCCCGGGGCTGTGGGGCCGCAGGGACCAGGAAACCTTCGAGGGTGGCGCGCACCTAACTTGGAGGGAGAAGCCTGACGCGTGGCCCTTGTTCGGCGGATCGCGCCAGAACCCCCAGGGTCCCTCCGAGGCGGCTCTGCGTCCTCAGCCTTAGCGCTAGTCAGCGTGGGCACTAGCGAGGTGCACAATTTGAGACTCAAAATATGAATGTTATTTTGGAAGGCTCGGTAGTGAGTTAAAAATCAAGCATTTTAAGAGCGGTGTTTAAAAAGTTATCGGCTTTAAACACTGAAAAGTGATGCTTGATACATGGTTTTTAAAAGAAGATATAACTATTTCTCATACATTTAAGAAAATGTGCCTCCTGCTCACTGCACATCCCCAATACCTGCTCCCCACGGGCAATGACTATTAACAGGTTGTTTTTGTTTTTATTTTGTGGGACCCTCACTGTCAGCAGGGGAAGGAACCATCGCTCAACCTCTGCACCACCAGAGGAGGCCCACTATTAACAGTTTCTTAACCTTCCAGAATCACCTGTCCTTTTTTGTACGAAATGAAGACTCATATACATGACTTATGCACGTCCTTTTCTTGTTTAATTTTGAAGATAAAGTCCACAATACTAGATCGAAGCCTTATGAAAAAAATTTAATTTCAGTTTTATTTCCTGTGCATCTGAAGTTGAGTGCAGGACACACCTGGAAGAGAAGAAAGAGGCCGTTCTGGCTGAGGAGGGGCACCCAGATCCCAGGCAGGCAGCAAATTGGTATTGCTCTGATCTCTTCTCTCCCAGATTACACTACCTATGGCATATAGACCAGATCTCCAGGCATACCATAATCATTAAAGCTACAAGAGAAATTTTACCCATAACTCCCTAGGTCTGACATACAAGCTGTTTTCATTTTTCTCTGACCCTTTAGATCCCTTTGCTTTAAGAATATGTATTTTTATGTGGGTGGCTTCACAAGGTAAAGATAATAACTCTGCTTTCCCCCTTGATATTGTCATAAACACATTTTTCCCATGGTATCTAGCACTATCACTGCTGATGAAGCATGATATTTTACATTACTAATGTACCAACATTAATTAACCTTTCTCTAGAAAACCATTCCAATATTTAGGTATTTCAAGCTGTTATTATAAGTAATGCTACAATGTATACTATATGGGAAATACAGAAGTTTGAAGCAATGGAATAGAAGTACATTTAGCAACACTGATGGTTTATAGCAAGAAGAAAAAAAAGGTGCAGGAAGAAATGTATAGCAGAATACCATGAGGTATGTTAAAAACACATAATACTACATATTCATTCTATAAGGATGCATGCATATTTAAGACCTTGTGTCAAAATTTTTAAAAGTGTCTTTAAAATGGAGGGGAATGGGATAAGGGATGCAGAAGGAACAAGGAAGCAAGAAAAATCAAGATGGGCTAAGGCACGCATGGACAATCTTCACTACATCATAGGAATGAGAATTTAAGTCTGACCTTTAAGCCCAAAGACAAAAAAAAAATTAATTTTTTAATTCGTGCTGTAATAAAAATTTCTAAGCAATTTTCTTTATCCCATTCATTAAGAAATTATTTAAGTGCTTGGACAGAGGCCAGTTGTGATAATGGAGAATGAATCTAGAGGCCTAGTTTCCTGAGGATAGAGTCAAGGTACTCAGGCATTAAGCTTTGAACACATGGGTCTTGAGATCTCCCTCCAGTCACAGTTTCCACTGCCTCCCTCTCTCTTCAACCTATCTGGCCATGAGAAACTGCCCTCTGTCACATGGGGTACTTGACATTGTGTTTCCAATGCTGGGACCACCTGTTCTCCACTAGTCTCATTCTTCCCCCCTACTCTCTCACCCTCTCCTATTTGGATGACTTTTATTCATCTCTCAGATCTTATTTAGACAATGCCTTCTCTGTAGCAAGCTCTCCCTACCACCCAACACCCTCCTAAGAATAATTAGATGCCTCCAATCTACCCATTTATCTCACTAGGTAGTGACATTCTCAGTTCATTCCTTGAGATAGAACAGCATCTTGTAATTCACTACTTTATCTTATAAAAATAAATAAAGTATTATTTCACTGAATATTAACTGTGACAAGCACTATAATAAACATTTAACTCAAATGATCTCTTCCAGTTACCCCATGGCCTTAAGGGGAAGTGTTAGTATGACCCCCACTTTTTACAGAGGAAGAATTTAAGGTTTAGGGAGATAAATTAATTGTCTGACATGACATGCATAACTAGCAAGTGGCAGGCTATGGGACTACAATGACTAAGCCCCAATCTTCACTCTGTCCTCTAATGTCTAGGACAAAGCTGTGTAGGCAAGAAGCATGTGCTTTATGTACATGTTTTTGGATGAACATGTACATGGATAGATAACCAGTTGATGTAACAGACAGTGGCTTGCGGTATTCCTAAATTTTAAAATAAGAACAAACTGATTACATCCAATAGATCATGAAATACTTCATAACTTACTTTTTTTACTAGTCTAAACTAGTCACACTGACATACAAAGTGACAGCAGATCATTCTGCAAAGAATAACAAGGAAGCAGCAACTCTAAGTAGAGAATCATAGAGACGCTTCTAAATGGCAGAAGCAAGGGATTTTCATTCATTTTCTAGCAAAAAAAAAAAAAAAAGTAATGAAAAGGAGACCAGTTCAGAGTTAAATGATATTAGCAATGCTTAGTGATGACCAGAGCAGAGAAAACCTGAATTTAACATCATGATAGAATTTTTTTCTCATTTATTATTGAAAACTTACAAGAATGTTTTTTCCAAAACAAAAATGAAATCCTCATTTAGCATCACCTTCATCATGAGAAAAGACTGCCAACTTGTTTTTGTCTTATTGCCAAATGCTCACTTAGAGACAACAGAGAAGGCTGCAGAGAAGGCAGCAGAATACTCAAACATAGTATGAAGAGAGAAGAAAGGATTAGCTCTTGAAAGGGCCAACTATTTTGAAAGGGGACCAGTGAGTATATTGAACTGTCATTTTTGGTAGAACATTTTTTTTATATTCTTATCTACCCAACCCCAAATTGAATTTTACTTGCTACAAAAAAGGCAATGTGACACTTGCCCACATATCAACTTGTAAGATCTGCTATTTACTGAACTGTAGCTATTAAGAAGTATAGCCCTGAGTTCACACTAGACCCTGTGACTTTCCCACTAGACATAAACAATTTCACAGAATACCAATCTCAAACAAGGTTGCTCTGAGACTACAATAAAGAACCAAAGCAAGGCCACTCTGTGATTTTGGCCAGGCACAGAAAAAACAGGAAATACCCAACAGCCCTGTCTTGTTCCAAAATGACTGACTGCTGCTTCTTTACTAATTACAACTTTATTCACAATCCTGTTTCCCCTCCCTGTAGGTAAGATTTACTAAGATGCCCAATTGCTGACTTTCTAGCAGCATCCAATCCAGAGTTAAACCCTGCTTTCTTAGACCTTCTCCCAAGTCACCCATCTGAATTCTAAATCTTCAAAATATTCCCTTTAACTCCCTCTTACTGAGACACCCACAGTTTCCCATGGTGTGTGTTCTCTCACATGTATGTGTTCTCTCACACACCAGTAACAACCCCAACTTGTTCAACTATAGGTATACATCTGTGTTTCTCTCCTCCTCTACCTACCCTTAAACATTATTTTTTTTTAAGATTTATTTTATTTATAGAAGAACTGGGGTACAGGCCAGAGGTGCAGGAGGGTGAGAGAATTCACCAGAGTCAGAGTGGGGAGCAGAACAGGCAGATGGACCAAAAACACTACTGAGGGGAGCAGCGGGCAAGACAGGAGAGGTCTGCCGCACCATGTGGGTATCTCCCTGGCCAGCCAGGAAGCGAATCCACGCTGCAGAGGCTGTGGACAGCTTCACAGCACTGCGCTCAACCCACTGTGCCACCAGGGAGGCCCCATTAAATTTATTTTTATGAAATCAAGGTAGCAAGAAAATGCAGGCAATTCAAGCTACAAAATACACATTTGTGCCCATACTATCTATAGAAATGGGCAGCTATAACCAAATGAATCAGATAATTTGATAATTACACATTTGGCTGCATGACAGCCTAAGTAATCATTCATATCAGGTAATTTTAATAACTCAATGTCCTAGTTTTTCTCATTTAATTTGTGTTTAAATTCAATAGTACTATTTTCCACAGTGCAGTGCTTTTGAGATGCCTTTTGAAGCTATATACTATCTAACAAATTAATAAATTGAGAAGTGCAAAATGTTGGATATTTTTTATTTAAGTGTTTTCAAAAGCAGGATAAAAAGTTGTATAGAGAGTATTTTCTCAAATAGGGAGAAAAATAAAACATTAAACTTGGTGACTAGAATCTTATAGTTATCCTTTAGCTGTTTCTTTTTACCTTGATTTTTTTTTCTAAAATTTTTCAGTTCATATTTCTAATTTAACAATGAAAATATTAATTTTTAAGCTCATTTTACTCTGTGCTTCCTCCTATGTGTTTCAATAATATTCTGTTTCTCGGGCCTCACCTGGTGGCGCAGGGGTTGAGCTCTGGGCTGTGAAGCTGCCCACAGCCTCTGCAGCGCCGGTTCAATCCCTGGCCGCTGGCGAGGGTCCTGCATGGTGCGGCAGACCTCTCCTGCCGCGCCTGCTGCTCCCTTCAGCAGTGTATTTCTTCATCAGTCTGCCTGTTCTGTTCCCTGCTCTGGCTCTGGTGAATTCTCTCACCCTCCCACACTTCTGACTGTACCCAGTGCTTGTATAAATTAAAAAAAAAATTTAAAAATCTTAAAAAAAAAAAAAAGGTTAAAAAAATAGTCTGGTTCTCTTTTGGTAAGTCTTAATTTTACCAATGGTATCATAATTAAGACACTTAAGGATATACATTGATTTATAGCATCAAATCAGTATATATCAGCTGCTCTCTGACTGCAAGTAAAATACTTGTCCAATAGTAGTAAGGTATTTTTATTAACATACTCTTTGAAACATATGAAAAGAAGAACTGAATAATGTATTGCAAATGTATTGCAAAGGATTAACATATTTTTCTGGTAATGTGAATTTTGCCCTGTTTTGTTCAACAGCCAGAATAAGTAACATTGATTATTTGAAAAGGAACTGTTTTATCTTCTACAGAGTAATATTCAATTTCATGTTGACTTTTGTAATTGCGCTGACAAAGTAACATTCCTGAAAACTTAAGTCTTCTCTTAGTTAGTTCATTATATATTCCTAACTTTTAAAGGCTTAAAAAAGGATTGTCCTTTAAAGATACTTGACTTTTTTTCATTTTTAGCATAAACATGAAACACATTTAAAAAAATTCTTCATCACAATCTCTAGATTAGTTCATGAAATATACCTAATTCTAGTTAAATTCTAGGAATTTAATTAAAAGAGTGCCCTTGAAAGTGTTTATAATTTACCTATTGATGTCATGAATATGAAATATACTTTTAAAAAAATATCAAAAACTCCTAGACAGAACAAATGAGTCCATGTATTTCACATCAAGATCATTCCAGAGATGAAGCATTTGGAACAAATTACTCTTTGTTCTGGAGTTGGGAACAAAGCAAAGAGATTTAAAAAGGATTTAATATTAATTTTAAATGTGGAGGAATTGCCCTAAATTCGAAGACTACAATGTTTTTCATAGTTTGCCAATAATTGGCTGAATTGTGACTTCATTGGCTAAAAAGTAATGTACCTATGATGAAACAGACTATCATCTTCCTTGTAGATGGGAATGATCCAGACATGTTTCCATTAATGTAATGGCTTAAGATTAAAAAAAAAACAACTATTAAGAAGAATGTACAAGATGTGGTGCAATATTTCTGGCTCAGAATTAAACCTTGACTCAGAAAGGAGATTTATATTTGAATTTATGATCACAGTGCTCAGATTGTAAGTATAAGGACAGAGAGGGTATAAATTTGGGGACAAAGCAAAAAAATATATATATTGTGTTCTGTTTCTCACATAATTCTGACTGTGTGTTAAACAAAAAAGTACAAATTAAGACAGTGACCAAAAAGATTGTAGACAAATCTTTAAGATCCCTAGCTGAATTTAGGATTCAATTGTGGGTTTTTGGTTTTTGGTTTTTTTTTGCTATTTGTATGATGTCAATCTATTTGAAGTTCCCTCCTTTTCTTATTTCTACCTTCAGATGTGTTTCCTGTGAGCCAACAAATAAACATCCCTACAGCAATCATGTACATCTGAAAATTTTTTTTACCATTTTATCCAAAAATGATATGTAACAATCATCTGTATTTTTAAAAATGGAAATGATTTCATAAGTGTGCTTATAACAATGAGTAGATCAAAATACCTTTTTTGGAATAAGTACAGAAAAACATTTTCTGTACATCATTAGGTGCAGATTATAGCTCCTCCTTCTATATTGAAAGTTTTGGTTTGGGGAAATAAGTGAACTGAGTATCAAGTGTTCAAAAGATTAACAATTTTTTTTCTTTTTTGTACTGTGAAGTTCACTAGTGTTTTGCTTAACAGCCAGAATAAGTAATATTGATTATTTGAAGAGGAACTGTTGCATCTTCTACAGAATAATATTCAAATTCATATTAGCTTTTGTAATTGCACTAATGATGTAACATTCCTGAAATAACCCTCCTGCTCCTGTGGCAGAGCCACCTCTCCTGGGGATCTTTATTTGCTAAACTGCATTATTCCAAAAAGATTAGTCAGGCACCCTTACATAGATACTGTTAGTTTTCTTCCTAAATTTTACCAGTAACCCAACTGATCCTATGATTTACTTTCTGACCTCCTTTTGTATTTCATTTTCCATGTTGGCTAAATAAATTAATTTAGCAGAGGTACATGTTTTGGTGATTTTTGCCTAGAGTAGCTATCTCAAATTTATAAATTGTAAGCAAAGGCTCATTTTAAAACTTCTGCTACATTCCTCTGAGATGGATTCCTAGAATTTAGCAGGAGTTCTTGGTATAATGCCTCATGGAACTGTTGTAGAGCAACCCTGATACAGGGTACCTGACTGTGGGTCCTCACCCGCACGCTTAAAAGGACTTATCAATGCTCTACTGCAGGCATACGCGAAAGGTTAATAAAAGGTTTATTTACAAGGGAAGGGGAAATGAGGAAATGTACAGCTCAGGGAGAAAAGTGGGAGACAAAGTTTTAAATGAGTCCTACCCAATCCGCCGATCAGGAATCCCAAAATGGCACTCAGAGCTGGCTGCAAGCCAGGAGATGTGTAGCCAGGAGACGAGTGACAGCGAGCCCCCCAAGGCCCACGTGTTTGGTTTTTATATCCAACCTGGCTGCCCAACTCCACCCTCAGGTCCCAGCCACCCTCCCTTGGTGGTGATGGGATTTGTTTTTCCCAATGTCTTGATGGCTTTAGTCTGGAGTGGGGGTGGGGTCCACAAAGCCTGTATGGGATTAGCTCAGGACATCATTCCCCCCTAACAATTCCCCCCTTTCACTTTTTGCCACCATTTCCATGGTGATGAAGATCAAACATGTGGATGCTGGGATACAGTCTCAGATGAATATTTTCCAGGGTTCCAGTCTGAAAGAAAACCAGTCCCTCCAGGTATTGTCCATTGTGGAAAGCAAAAGTCCTCCAGTCCTGGAAAAACAGTTCATCAGTCCAAGCTGAAAGAAAACATCTGGAGGCATTAGCCAGAACAAGACAGCAAATATATCAAAATCACAGGAAAAAAAAATCATAAAATGGTTCAACTTATGTAAAAACAAATTCTCTCAACCTTGATCCCAAATTTTTTAACAGCATAGCAAAAGTTTGCAAACTAAATCTACTTTTAAACCATATTGCCTATTTTTTGCATGAAATCACAGGGCAGAATAACTAAGCAGCAATTTTAGCTGGCTTTGTTGGAATATAGGATTCAGAGCGAACTGTTGACATCCAGTCCGTGTAGGCTTCTGGAACAAGTTGGTCTCATCAAACGCCACCTGGGCTTTCCTCTTCTCGAGGGTACCAGGGACTTTTCGTTGGCTGGGCTGTCCAGTCCCAATGGAGGCAGCCCTACGAACAAAGCAAACAGGTTCTCCTCTTCTTGGTTCAGCTCTGTTTCAACTTTCTGGACGAACTCCACACAAAGCCAGACAATGAAACTTATGTCCAATTTTTTCAGTTTAAGCAAACAAAATCCCTATGGAAGTTATGCAAAAACAGACTCTGAGATAAGTAGTAAAAGATTACTACCACTATTTTTATGCTGTGTTGGTATCAAGGGGAGAGAAAATGCAAACACAAGTTAGCTTTGTTGGAAAAAAAATTGCAACCTTGCTGCAGATCCTGGTCACCAAAACAAGAAAACTTTGTGGATTTAGAACAAAATGCAAAAAAAAATCATCAGTATTATGTCAAAGAAAACTTAGTAAATATCAGGTGTATTTCCAAGTCTACTCAGTCCTTAGTAGGAAAGTTTTACTCTCAACAGTTCCATCAATAGGAATCTGTTGAGACCTTTTCTCCCTATATTTCCAGAAACAATTCCTGTAGATATTAAACAATTGAAGTATACAATATTACAAGATGACAATCATCATTGACAATTTACATCCATATCAGGTCATGGTGTTATCTGTTTTCCCAAGTGACAATGCTTCCCTTCTAGTTTTACTCTACTAGGTGAGCCAAATAGAACAAATTCATCTAATGCCTTTCCCAGAAGGAAAGGGAGAAACTTTGTGGAGTGTCTCAGGAGCTCTACTGAGGTTCCACAAAATTTCCTTGCATCAGCCAAATGACAGGCTACCAAATTTGTACTTGAATTTACATTTCTGGGAAGCTTTGCCATAAGTATCAGAAAAATAACAGAAACAACTATATTCAATCTCTATGAAGGCACTGGCTTAGTTCAGTAGCACAATGTTGACAATCAAACCATAACCTTTAGTTTTTCTCATAACTGGAGACTTTTTTTTTTTTTCAACGTCTATGGGCACCATGTATACCAATTTGTCAATCACTGGAGGTCAAGACAAGGACACAAGGAAAGGACATGCAGACATACAACATATAAACACAAAGAGCTCTTTAGTTACCATTTATCACGCGTGGGATATCTCAAACAACTGCAGTTTCACTCATAGGCCAAAGTAACAAAAACAAGCAGAGAAAAAAAATTTTCAAAGTTAAAAACAAAAAGGAAAAAGGAAATACCAAATTCAAGATTGAACGCCTTTCTGTGTAAAAAAAATACTGGCAGCATATGCGTGATCCTAGATGTTACTTCACGTCTCCTAAACTTTGAAAGGAAGAAGATTGGTTAGAGCATGTTAGTTTTCTCAGGGTTTCTTCAGAAAAAGTGAGTCCTTAGGTATCCTGCAACAATAACTGGAAAAGAAGTCAGTAATATTCAAGTTTTTGTCTGTTTCTTAAACAAATATCTCAAGTCCTCAATGGGTTCACAAGACCAATGACTTCGTCTCTGGGTCAGTTCCTCCTGGAGCTTAACTCTGGAATGATGTACCCAGGGTTTTATGCCTGCAAGTTTCAGAGAATTATGTGTGCTCAACAAGACATCATAGGGACCAGTCCATTTTTCTGACAGCTGGTTTTGAGCATCCCCGCTCTGCCAAGTCTTTAGTAAGACCTGATCTCCAGGTCTGAAGGAATGCAATGGCTGATCAGGTGGCATAGAGATCCTCGAAGTTGCAAAGTTATGAATTACTGCCAGAACCTTCTGGATGTGTTTCACATATTGTGTGATCCGGCAATCTTGTGCTATGTCCGGACTGGCTTTCAGAACTGAGGCCTGGAAAGGTCTTCCAAACACAATCTCAAAGGGGCTTAATTGTAGCCCACTTCTAGGTGCCACTCTTATGTGGAGGAGGGCAAGGGATAGTACCTGGTCCCAACGAAGTTGTGTTTCTTGGCACAGTTTTGCCAAGGTTTTCTTCAAGGTGTGGTTCATCTTTTCTGTTTGCCCGGAAGACTGCGGTCTCCATGCAGCATGCAATTTCCAGTTGATCTGTAACGCACTGCTCACTGCATGGGTGACGTCAGAGACAAATGCCTGCCCATTATCACTCTGGATAGAGTCCGGCAACCCAAAGAGAGGGATTATCTCTTTCAGCAGCTGTTTTGCAACCTCGGAAGCTTTTTCCGTCTTTGTGGGAAATGCTTCCACCCATCCCGAGAACGTGTCGACAAAAACCAAGAGATATTTGAAGTTGCCTGTTGTTCTAGGCATTTGTGTGAAGTCCACCTGCCAATCCTCAAAAGGACACTTGCCCCGATATTGAACCCCAATGGCTTTAGGGTGGGAGTTAGTCTTGGGGTTATTCCTGGCACATAATTCACAACCTCGGATGATCCGTTGTGCTATTTTGTGTAAATACGGGCCCTTCAAATATGGGCGCACTGTTTCTAATAAGGCATCTCTCCCATAGTGAGATCCCTCGTGAAGATGTTTTAGCACCGGATATACCAGGGCCTCCGGGAGGAGTATCATCCCATGAGAGTTTACTCTCCAAGTGGAGCTGGGGTCAAACTCAGTAAATCCCCATGCACGAGCTCTCTCCTCATCCCACTCGGTGTATTCAGGAGCATACTGAGTCAGGTCCACAAGAGGGATGAGTGCACCCTGGAGGGCAGAACGGGCAGAACGGGCAGCGGCCTTAGCCACCCGATCGGCTGCCCTATTGCCTTTTGCCATGTCAGACCCACCCTTTTGTTGGCCAGGACAATGCATCACTGCAACAACTGATGGTAAAGCTACTGACTTTAATAGGGCCAGGATTTCTAATGGGTGTTTGACGTCCTTGTTACTGGCAGTAAGAAGTCCCCGCTCCTTCCAAATGGCCCCATGCATATGGAGAATCATAAAAGAGTACTTGGACTCAGTAAATATATTGACTCTTTTACCTTTTGAGAGTGCCAATGCACAGGTCAGGGCTATTAATTCAGCTTTTTGCGCTGATGTACCTGCTGGAAGAGCCTTGGCTTCCACTGTGTTCTGGAGCGTCACCACTGCATATCCCGCACATCGACGGCCTTGGTCCATGAAGCTTCTGCCATCTGTAAATAGCTCCCACTCTGGATCTGGCAGAGGCTGTTCAGTCAGATCTGGTCAGCTGGCATACACTGTGTCTATGGTTTCTAAACAGTTGTGGATTAAAGTGTCATCCTCAGGTCCATCTACATTGCTTGGAAGCAGTGTGGCGGGATTCAGGGAGTTAGAAACCTGCAGCTTCACATTAGGATTGTCCAACAGAGCTGCTTGATATTTTCCCATTCGCCCGGCAGTCAACCAAAGTCCACCCTTCTGCTCCAGCAATGTCAAGACCTGATGTGGCACACACACAGTGATGGGCTGACCCAATGTAAACTTCTCTGCCTCGTGTAGGAGGTCACAAGTGGCAGCTACAGCATGCAAACATGGAGGCCATCCCTTAGTGGTGTGGTCCAATTGTTTGGATAGATATGCAACAGGTTGCATTTCTGGTCCCAACAATTGGATTAGTACTCCAAGGCCAACCCCCTGTCTCTCATGTACATAAAGTTTGAATGGCTTCCTAAGATCTGGAAGCCCTAATGCTGGTGCTGAGATCAACTTTACTTTTATTTCATCAAAGGCCTTTTGACATTCTGGGGTCCAAGACAAAGGTTCAGAGTCCAGGCCTTTGAGAGCATCATACAAGGGTTTTGCTATTAATCCAAAGTTAGGAATCCAAATCCTGCAAAACCCAGCAATACCCAAAAATCCGCGCAACTGTCGCCGGTTGCTGGGGACTTTAAGGGCTGAAATTACTTGTTTCCTTTCTGTCATCAAGCTCCGTCTGCCTTTCTTAATTTCAAACCCCAAATACGTCACCATTTGTTTACAGATCTGTGCCTTTTGAGGTGACACCTTATACCCACATTTTGCCAGGTGGTTCAGTACCACTATGGTATTTTCCAGACAAAATTTGTAGTCTGGACTTGCAATTAATAAATCATCTACGTATTGCAACAAGACGCCCTGGTTTAATTGAACCTTCCTGAGATCCCTGGCCAGTATTTCCCCAAAAATAGTTGGGGAGTTCTTAAACCCCTGTGGAAGCACAGTCCAGCAATACTGGAGAGTGCTCTTGGACTTAGGGTCTTGCCACTTGAAGGCAAAAAGCGGTTGATCCTGGACATCTATTGGGATACAGAAAAAGGCATCCTTCAGGTCTAATACCGAAAATCACCCAAAGTCACCAGCTATGGCAGTTAATAAGGTGTAGGGATTAGGCACTGTGGGATGTAAATCCCGAACAATGTCATTAATGGCCCTTAAATCTTGGACAAAACAGTACTCGCCTGTATGGGGTTTCTTCACTGGCAGAATCGGAGTGTTATACGGTGAGCGGCAGGGCCGAATGAGTCCAGATTGAAGGAACCTTTTCAATACTGGCTCAATTCCCCTCAAGGCTGCCTCCTTTAAGGGATATTGCTTCCTCCTCGGGGTTCTGCTCCCCTCTACCACTTCTATCTTTACAGGCCCTGCATTTTCGCACATCCTAGGGTTCCATCAGCCCATACCCATTTACTTACTCTTTCAACAATTTCTGGAGGTAAAATTTCACCTTTCGGTGGAATATCTTGAGTAAGTAACATCTGGAACCGCAGAGCATGCTCTGGAGGCACCTGTAGGTGAAGCCTCTGATGTTTTGGTGAGAATATAATTCGTGCGTTGAGCTTACTTAAAAGGTCAAGACCAAGTAGAGGGATTGGACACTTTTCCATGTATAGGAAGCTATGCTGGAGCTGTGTGGTGGTGCCCAGCTGGCATTCCAAAGGTTGTAGGAAGGCTTTCTGTTGTGGCCTTCCCGTAATCCCAGTGACTGCTGCAGTCTCTTTGCTCATTTTAGTTAATTTTGAATTCAAAACTGAGTATGTCGCTCCAGTGTCCACCAAGAAATCAATGAGACGATCCCCCACAGCGAGTGTTACCCGGGGCTCTGAGGGGGTTATTCTAATGGGCTTCTCTAGATCTAGTGGAGCCCCCGGGTACCCCTATTCTGCATCTGAACTTTCTCCGTGAACTATCATTTGTTTCCTTTCCTCTGTACTTGGCTCTAGATTCCTTCTACTCTGTCTATATTCCCTACTATCTTCACCTGAGGCTCTACCCTGTGCTGTCATTTGTCTCCTTTCCTCTGTACTGGGCTCTCAATTCCTTCTCTGTCTGTATTCCCTATCATCATCTGAGCCTCTACTCTGTGCTAACATTTGTCTTCTTTCCTCTCTCCTTGGTTCCTGGTTCTGTGTACTCCTTCTATATTCCCTCCTGTAACCCCATACGTGAATCATCATATCTTGGTGTTCTCTGTCTTCTAAGCACACTGATTTCTTCCTAGGGGCTCATGTCTCTGTCCATTATTGTTTCTCTGAAACCCTGTTCTGTGTTCTCTTTGTAAGAAAACAGTTGCAGGTTTTGGTCTCCTGTCCTCTCTATTATTATAAACCCTAAATGCCAGGTCCACTACCTGGGACGGACTCATCTCTGTGACACCCTCCACCTTAGCTAACTTTTTCTTTATGTCTGGGGCACTATGGGTAATGAAAGCCATAGTGATCAGACGAGCATTTTCTGGGGCATCTGGGTTTATATCTGTGTGGTTAGGGTAAGTTTGAATAATCCTCTCAAGGAACTCTGACGGATCCTCATTAGCTCCTTGCTCGAGTTGCAATATTTTGTTAAAGTTTTTTGTTTGGGGATCCCCTGCTGCAGTCCTACCAATAAACATTTTTTATATAGCTCCAACATTGCCGTTCCTCCATTGTTAGGGTCCCATCCAGGATCTTTCTCTGGGACAACAACCTCTGGCTCTGGGGACTGCCTATCCTGTTGGTGGAGACGGTCAGCCTCCTCCGTGGCTTTCCTGAATACCGTCCCCTGCTCATCCAGCGTTAATAAAGTATGGAGCATGGACTGTATATCTGCCCAGTTAGGGCGGTGGGAGACGAAGATAGAGGCAAACAAGTTCACCATCCTCTTAGGAGCCTGCCGGTACGAGGGAACAGAGCTCCTCCAATTTAGGAGGTCCGCAGTACTGAACGGATGGTGCGACCAAAAGTACCCAGCAGGTCTCCCATGTTCATTTAAGCCACCCATTGGCATCTGGCGAAGGGGAAACTGTCCTGCCTCAGGGTGATCCTTCCTGCCAAAATGGGTGCCGAGTCTAGTGTGGGGAGGAGACGCCATTTTAGTTTCCTCCCCAGAGGGCAGTGGAGACTGTGCAGCCTCAGTGGTCTGCATGGGAGGGGCCTTGTCACATGGAAGAGGATTTTGTCCTGATGTATTTAAAGTATTTAAAATATGACGCTCCTCCTCTTCTAACTCTGCCCACTGGCAGTCCTCATGAAAAGGGGAAGGTCTATCCTTTCTCTGTGCCATCAGCCGAGCCTCCGCCATATCCAATATATGGAGGGCGACCTCTATCCGGTCCTGCATATTTTTAAAAGCTTGATCTTGTATGCTTTTATAAACTGACTCAAAGATGTTATGGTTCTCATCCCTCATGCACTTAATAGTTAAATCAAAGGCCTGATTTTGTTGTTGTATGGCCACGTTAAAAGCCTGAATTTGTTGTTGCATGGCTAAGTGAAGAGCCTGAATGTGTTGTTGCACATTCTCAGTAGGTGAAGTAGAACATCTACCTCTCACAGAAACAAGAATGTAGCAAATGGCGCTTACACATATTACCAAAAAAACACCCAGAAGCACACACTGTAAAGGGATGGCTTGTAAACCACCCATGTATGTATACAATAGTAAAATCACGTGCCATACACCAGGCTTCATCAAATTATTTACATTAATGAAACTGGTGGTGATATTTAATGGAAGAAGGCTACTTAAATTCAAGGCCGGAAGGAAACTGAAAAAACTCAGGCTAGGGATGAAACTGTATAGGCTCATGGTTGAGGCCATATTTGAGTCAAAAACGCACCCACAAGGGCTGTATGCACAGGAAAAAACATACTTTTCAGGACTTGAGACAAATATTATACTGCGAGTCCTGCAGAACTAGTGCGCTTTATGGTGACCAACGCAAGGAATGTTACTTTGGGCTGGTCAACCGCGGGTGTAACTTGGAAACCACGCTGGGCGCCAAACTGTTGTAGAGCAACCCCGATACAAAACGGGGTGCCTGACTGTGGGTCCTCACCCACGCGCTTAAAAGGACTTATCAATGCTCTACTGCAGGCATACGCGAAAGGTTAATAAAAGGTTTATTTACAAGGGAAGGGGAAATGAGGAAATGTACAGCTCAGGGAGAAAAGTGGGAGACAAAGTTTTAAATGAGTCCTACCCGATCCGCCGATCAGGAATCCCAAAATGGCACTCTTTGAGAGCTGGCTGCAAGCCAGGAGATGTGTAGCCAGGAGGCGAGTGACAGCGAGCCCCCCAAGGCCCACGTGTTTGGTTTTTATGTCTAACCTGGCTGCCCAACTCCACCCTCAGGTCCCAGCCACCCTCCCTTTGGTGGTGATGGGATTTGTCTTTCCCAATGTCTTGATGGCTTTAGTCTGGAGTGGGGGTGGGGTCCACAAAGCCTGTATGGGATTAGCTCAGGACATCATTTCCCCCTAACAGAACCAGATAAGGAATGACCATTAAGGAGAAAACATAAAATAGAATGACTGAAAAAGAGTTAGGAGTTTTTTGAAAAATAAAAGACAGGAAATAACCCAAGAATGGCAATAACTATCTCCTGGTATATTTGTATTTGATTCATATTCTCTCTCTCTTCCTGCCCCTCTGCACCTCCAATCCTAACTACAATATTTATTGATAATTCCAGTGTGCCAGACACGGTTCTGGTTGCTTAGCCTGTATCACTAAATAAAACACAAAAATAACTGCCCTCCTGGAGTTTCTATCTAGTATAGGGAGCCAGCCAAAAGCAATACATATAAAAAATATATCGATGATAGAAGGTGCCTCGAAGGAGGAGAGAAATGCAGCAGGAAAAGTTGCGGGGGGTGGGGGGGGCGGGTTCATGAAAACCAAGAGGGTTGCAATCTTAAATAAGCAGTCAAGGTGGGCCTCATTAAGAAGGCAGCATTTTAGAAAAGGAAGAAAGGGAGCTAGGCCTGTAAACAGTGGCGGTAAAGGTGGTCCAGGCAGAAGGAACAACCTGTGCAGAAGCTCAGCCTCTTGCATGGATCAAATGTGAGCAAGGGGGAGAGGGCAGTAGGAGATGAGAGTGAACAAGTGGGGACTTGGCATGCCATTGAAATGGGATTCCCCAGAGGGCTGACCAAGGAGTGCTGAGAAAACATGACCATGTGTAGGGAAGAACTGCTAGATATGCCGCCAAGGGAAAAAAGAAACAACCAAGGTAGTTACAATTAAAAACTAGAAAGAAGCTTGGTGCAGTTCAAAATATTTTCACAATAAGCCATAGGAAGAAATACATTTTCCAGCATGATCTAGCAGTCACACAAAAGTCACACACACAATTGAAACAATAGTATCAAAAACCAACAGTATGCACAGTGTGTTCTGTTCACTCTAGTTCCAATCTACGTTTCTTTTCTCTCTTTTTTTTTTTTTAAGATTTATTTATTTATTTATACAAGCACTGGGTACAGTCAGAAGCGCGGGAGGGTGAGAGAATTCACCAGAGCCAGAGTGGGGAGCAGAGCAGGCAGAAGGACCGAAGTACACTGCTGAGGGGAGCAGCGGGCGGCAGGAGAGAGGTCTGCGCGCCATGTAGGACCCTTCTCCGGTGGCCAGGGAGCAGCCGGGGATGGAACCGGCGCTGCAGAGACTGCGCTCAGCTTTGCAACCCAACGCTCAGCCGCTGCGCCACCGTGTTCAATGCCGATAACATTGACTAAATTGATTTCACAACCTAGTAGTGGTTTGTGACCCGCAATTGGAGAAGCATTGCTAAGGTAATGTGATCATTTGGGCTATACCCTAACACATGGATAACACGATCAACCTCATTGTCAACTCTCTGATCATGCTTTATGACCTTAAATAGGGAACCACCATGAGCTCATTAATCAAAATCCAATGTATATACAAGATATTCTGCTTTCATGACAGCTGTCATCATATAAAAATACTGTGTGAGCTGGGTCACTATTAGGAAATGTAAAACATGTTAAATTTGGGTACATCATTTCTGACAGGCAGCCAATATTTATAGTAGTTGGCTAAAGAGATTTTACTTCAAATAAACAAATGTTTAATGTTCCCATAAAAGTATAGATATAACTCTCTTTAGCAAATTTGCTAATAGATTTTCATCTCCAGACCTGTCTTTAGAAATTTGTTTTTAGAAAACTGAAAATTTTGGAATTGCATCTCAAAATGGTTTGAAAGTTTCTCAAGATGTTTGAGAGCAGCTTTATTTTATGAGTATATAAACACTGGTGTTTTCTGAATTTTTAAATTGGTCTTTCAAAAATTTTCAACTAGGTTACAGTTAAAAATATTTTTTTTTTCCTACTAGAAAAAGTTCTTATATTTGCTATTGGATAGGTACAAGTTTTGTAGTAGGTTGGAATCATTCTGACCCATTTACTATTCATCTACTTTAAAAGTGGCCAATTTTGTCATGTTATCCAACAGATATTTCTGAAATGATGAAAATGCTCTATATCTATGCTTTCTGTTAAGTTTGCCACTAGTCACATATGGCTTTTGAGCACTTGAAATGTGGATTGTGTGAATGAGAAGCTGATTTTTAATGGTTTTTATTCTGACTTAATTTAAATATAAACAGCCAAATATAAATATGGCTACCATGTTGGACAGAGCAGTTTCAAAAAGAAAAATTGAGCAAAGCCTGTTAAAAACCTTCCAGTGGCTTCCAATGACGTTTCAAATTAAGTTTTAAATCCTCAGTTTCACATTCAAAGCCAAGAAAAGCACATTCCTGCCCACCATTTGGTTACTGCAACTCTAGCCTCCTGGATCTTCTTTCCATTCTACCAGCACACTAGCCTCCTAAAAGATCTCTCTGCTGGTAAAAGTTCTTTCCACTGTACACAATCCCCTGCTCAAATCCTTCTTCCCTAGCCAAACTCTATTCATTCCATAGGTTTCCTCTTATTCATCATTAAGCAAATATTTATTAAGTTCCAACTATGAGCCTGAAATTGTGCTAGGTGCTGGTGAGTGACAGTAAGGACAATAGACAAGATTGACAGGCCTTCTCTCCTAGTAGAATTTATATTCTAGTTAGGATTTAAATTCTAGTAGGATTTAAAAGCAAGTAGCCAAAGTAATAATAAATTGTGGTAAGCTTCTTAAATAAGGACTCTGAGTTGGACTAGAGAATAATGGCAGGTGGAGAGTGGCTTCTCAAAGGATATGACGTTTTTTGTAAAACCCCCAAAGAGAAAAGAGTCACATATGGAAAGAGTAGGCAAGCACGGTACTGGGAGTACTTATCATAGCAGTAGTTCATCTCTAGGATTACATATGTATTTAATGTCTGCAAGCTCCATGAGAGCAGGGATTCTGTGTATCTTGTCCTATTTTCTAGAACACAGAAGCTGGCACATAATTTATGGTAAGTAGATTCATGCTAATGGAGAAATAAGTAAATTTTTGAAGTCTAAAAGTTAGAATAACTGCTACAAAATACTATAAAGGAAAAGCCACTAGCGATTATTAATTATGATTGACTTTGGCTTGTAAAGATAATTTTATCCAATGGTTTTGAGCCTTTAAAATACAACATATAAATAACAATTTCTCAAGAATCAAGAATTTGTTGATAGGCCACAAATTTTCAGAAGGAGTTAGTGAAGCAACTGTTTCTTTTTCTTTTTTTTTTAAGATTTATTTATTTTTACACAAGAGCTGGGGTACAGGCCAGAGGCGCAGGAGGGTGAGAGGATTCACCAGAGACAGAGCAGGGAACAGAACAGGAAGACTACTGGAACACACCGCTGAGGGGAGTAGCGGGCGAGACAGGAGAGGTCTGACTCGCCATGTGGGATTCTTGCTGGTGGGGATTGAACCAGCGCTGCAGAGGCTACAGAGAGCTTCACTCCATGGCACTCAACCCGCTGTGCCATCGGGGAGGCCCGAAGCAACTATTTCTTGATCCTCATCTTTAATGTTCAAGTTCCCATCAATTATTAAGTTAATCACTAAATTCAGTCTCACTGAGGCTATTCATTCAATTAGGCTCCAGATTCTCTCTTGGCTATTCAAAATAAGAAGTATATCAGTTCAAGATTGCATAGTAAGTTCACTTTTCATTTTTAGTCCCAATAAATAACATTTATAGATGCAATATAAACATTGAAAAGGCACAGCTCATCTTGTAAAACGAGGCAAACATCTCTATGAACTATAGAGAGGAAACAGAATAGTCAGTTGGGGCTAGTGCTGCAGGCCTGCAAGGAAGCTGGCCCAGAGGGAAGCAGAGGCAGCTGGGATTTCCACTGTGGTGGATACCAGATTAAAGATACCTTATGTGAGACAGGGGCCAAGGACAAGCCCATTATCTCACATCAGGAGGTGAGTAGGGATGAAAGTAGACATAATGGGGTGAGGGAAGATGCGGATAGCCTCACAGCCAGACCTTTGTGAGGCCAGTCTGTGACTAGCTGACTGGATCTTGGATTGCTCCAAGAAGACCAAGGGTGAGAACCTGTGTTGCAGATATAAGACTTGGCTGAGTTGTGAGCTGACTGGAGGCAATCACAAAATTGCTAGATGAAGGGGAATAAGTGGAGTTAGGGGGATGAGGAGGACAAACAAAAAACTAGATGAGACTGCAATCTCAATTTCCAAAACAAAAGAGGAAGAGGAGAATATCTGCACACTCCACAGAATCTACAAGAGGAAAATGGATTTTTCCAAGATGATATGAATATAACAGTACAATCTGAAAGTGATGCTAAAATAAATGTTTCAGAGCCCCAAAGAGATAAAGATTCATTATAAAATAAAAACTGATGGAAGTAAAGCGAGAATAAGCTGTATTAAAAAACAAATCCAGTTTCAGTCCTCAAAAGGAAAAATGAAGTCATTGAAATAAATGTATTAAATTGGATATGATCTAGACTACAGTCAAATAGAGAACTGGTGCATTGTAAGATAGTAATGAGAACATGACTGATAAAGCCACACACACACAGAGGTAGAAATATGAAAGAGCAGTTTGTCAATGCAGTGGCTAGATGGAGAGGCTCCAACAAGAGTTCTCAGACCTCCCTGGTGGCGCAAGGGGTAAAGACACAACCTATGAAGCTGTCCGCAGCCACTGCAGCACGAATTTGAGCTCCAGCGGGAAGCTACCCACATGGCACAGCAGACCTCTCCTGTCTTGCCCGCTGCTCCCCTCAGCAGTGTATTTCAGTCAATCCACCTGTTCTGTTCCCCACTCTGTCTCTGGTGAATCCTCTCACTCACCCCCCACACACCTCTGGGCTGTACCCCAGTTCTTGTATGCATAAATTTTTTTTTTTAAAAAAGTTATGGAAAAGAATGGTTACAGAAGCAAGATTTGGAGAAATAAAGATTGAGCATTTTCAAGAATCACTGTGGTACATGTGTCCTGATTGAAAACTGCACAGAGCAGAGAATAATGTGAGGAAGGACAGCAGGAACTATGGTGGAGTACTACGGTACTTTAGTTGTGGGTGTGGTAACAGCACCTGCAAGGGGAGATCCTATACCTCTGAAACACAGTGTTGTAAACCAATGGTATCTCAATAAATAAATTTACTAATTTAATTAAATTTTTAAAAGAAAAACACACAGTTTGCCCACATCTCCTGCCTCTTGCAAATTCCTGAACCTTGTAGGGTGCCTTCTGGAACTCATGCTCCATCACACCTTGAATCCCATACATGCTCAGTCTCGTCTCTGAATGTCCCTGTGTTTCTTTCTCTAGAGCAAATCTGAATCATTCTGAAGACAGTGCTATCTTAGAAACCTCTAGAATTTTCTCTATCATACCACCTGGCTTTGAGGTGGGATAGGTATTCATGTGCCACATTGCTAGGAAGAAATATTTATGAGCATTTCTCAGAGTAAAACAATACTCAAAAAGAAAATACTATAGAAAAAAAGATCAATGGATTTGACTACAGTGAACATTTTTTTAAGACCTATAGAAGACAGCACAACACTTTAACTTGAAGTTAAGACAATCCACAGACTAGGAGAAAATATTTGTGTGTCTACAATTGACAAAGGATTTGAAAAAAGAATATGTATATATTTTAAAGTATACAAATCAATTAGAATAAATAGAATAAATCAATAGATCAAAATAGAATAAATATTTGAAAAATCAAATAGAATAAATCAATTTGTCAAAATAGACAAATGAGTAAATGTCACAAGCAAGTAATTAACAGAGGAGGAAACCAGAATGATAATAAATAAGAAAATAATAAATGAATTAATATATTATTTATAAAACTTCATAAATAGTCAGGAAATGATGAACAAGACAACAGACTAAGTTTACACCTATCCAACTGGCAAAAAATTTTTAAGTCTTTCAAAGGCATCAAATCGGTAAGAACACTCCCAAAAATTTCTAGTGGAGACGTAATTTTCCATAAATGTTCAAATATATACACTATGTTACACATGTTATAGATATGTATGTATTAATATATGTGTTTATATGTACATATAATTTGTGATAGAGAATTGGACACCATTTATTTATTTATTTTAAAGATTTATTTATTTATATGAGAACTGGGGTACAGGCCAGAGATGCAGGAGGATGAGAGCATTCACCAGAGACAGAGCTGGGAGCAGAACAGGCAGACCGACCTAAAACACTGCTGAGGAGAACAGCGGGCAAGACAGGAGAGGTCTGCCATGCCTTATGGGTTTCTGCCTGGCCTGCCGGGAATAGAACCTGCACTGCAGAGGCTGTGGACAGTTTCACAGCACTGTGCTCAAACTGCTGCACCACCAGGGGAGGCCTGGACACTATTTAAATTGGAACATTAATAGGAGGGTAAGTTATATCATTGTTATACAATGAAAAGCCAGAGAGACCAGTGATGAAATAGAACTGTATTGTCAACTTGGAAAAATCTTAAAAAACATATTCTTATATGTAGGTACACTAACGAAGGATACTCCAAAGTGGTACTTATTGTGTATGAAATAGATATCTACATTGCACAACGTGTATTTTATATACATATATATGTCTTAAACCTGGGTGGGAAGAAAATGCACTTAGCTTCAGACTAGTTGTTACCCTTTAGGAGGAAGAATAGGTGATGATATAAAGGGTATGTGTTCTATATCAACAATAGCTTAAATTTTGAAATAAAATATTTAAAGCAAATATGACAAAATTTCTCTGGATGCTGGATGCTGGAACAATTTAAAGCACTTGCCTTATTATAATCATTACTACAGATGACCATTTACTTTAAGCCTGAGACCAGACATAAAACATAACACCACATCCTTAACTTCCAAAGAAAATAGGCTTGTAAATAAATTTTTAAATATCAGCTGTTTGGTGTGGACATGGTTTTCAGCAAAGAAAGCCCTCATCCCTGTTTCTAGTTAGGGCTGTGATAAAAGGAATAGACTTGAACTGTGGCCAAAGAGATTTAGATTAGACATTAGAAATAACTTCATATCTCTGCAAGACATTCAGGATGGCTTGGGGATTCTGAGAACAACAACTTTGCTGAAACAGCTTAGATCCTAGCCTAGTTGGATCGAGAAGTGGTTATCCATGTCAAAGATGCCCTTTGAAATGTGAGATTCTGTCTGTAAACTCTGTAGATATGAAGGTCTTCACTAATCTTAGAATCTACAGAAAGACAGAAAGGACATTGAGCAAGAGAACAAGATAGCTTGAACCTCAGTCCTCCTGAGAACCTATTCTACCATGAGAAGCTAGTGGTACCCCAGCAGGATTCAGGGGGCCAATAATGCAGGGCAAGACTCTACTGGTATGTACTCTGGATTATATCTATCTATCCATCAATAATTATTTGTAGAGGAGAATTCAAATTCCATGCTGTGCGAGTTGCTATGCAGAGAGAACATAAAAATAATCTCATTGCTTATTCTTAAAAAGTTTATAATTAAACTTGAAAAGACTCATGCATCTGCATCTGAGAAAAAAAGCAGCAATAGATAGTCAAAGGTGAGCACCACTGAGATTAAGGACAGATCAGTAGGAGCTGGGCTTGCTGTCAAGAGGAAGGATTGTGATGAGCCCTGTGGATGGATAAGACTTGCACAGCCATAAGAGAGTTGAGGATATTTCAGATGTGGGCTAAATATGACTAAAACCTGAGGGAGGAACATTCAAGAATATCAGAGAATGCCCCTAAATGGAGGACTCTGGCTATATGGCACAGGTGTTTTAGAGAGCATGGGAGGTGATGAAGTGAAATAGCTGATTAGTAGTGTGTGAGCATAAAATGTTTTGAAAATCAGCCAGAGAATTTAAGACTAAAGGATGGAGGGGAAAGATGCCAGTGTTTATTTTTGAGTAAGAGAGGGATATATAGAAAAAACGGTTTCACAGCAATTTTCACAATTAAGTATTTCATATAGATTTGGTATAAAATAAAGGGTCAGCAAACATTTTAGTTTCCTTTTATATTAATTTTTTTTTTTTTGGTTAAAATACTACCCCTTATTTTAGAATACATTTAAGAAAAAGAAGCCCGGGTATAATTGGATATCATCATCATGAATCAGACAATTCTGCTGAGCTAACCCCGGAGCTTAAAATCCTTCCCCATGGTTTGTTCTTTAGATTTTTCTCTGCATTAAAGTACTAGTTCTCAGAAAATAGCAATAACAGCATTAGCAGTTAATATGGCAAACACGAAAAATTCAGACTTTGTAAATATAGAATCTCAACAGTTTTATTTCAAATCCTCAATAGTATTTTCAACTGCAAGGGATCAAAAACCCATAATGCCTATAGAATGCTCCAGTGCAGTGGGGAGGGCTCCCATTCTGTGGGCAGAACTGTGGACATAGCTTCTGTGTCTCAGAGCAGCAGGCAGAGCACTGGATTGAGAGCAGGGAAGAGGTGCATTGCCTGGTCTCTGTGTCTCCTTGGTTGTCTTCCTTAATCAAGGAAGTTCAGGCTTGCTAAAACTGAGGGGATTAAGTTGGATAAATGAAAAAAAAAATTTTTTAGCTCAAACTCCATGTGAAATATTTATTCATGTAATCAGAGTTCCAGTTTGAACATTGCCTGACTCCATTTAGAGCAAAAAACGGTGTATTTGGCAGGTGGGTAAGCAAAGTCTAGTTGCATGATAATGGAATTTTCTTGGGAGAGTAATCTATTCTTAGGAGTCAAGCACACAAGTCAAAGGCAATTAATTCTCTAGCACTGATGAATGGGGCCTATGTTGAGCCTCTTTGGTCTAGTTCCTGTGGAATGGTGGTCAAATTCTGGAAAAATTAAGACACTGGAGTAAAGGTTGCTCATAAAACCACTTAAATCAGTTGAGTATTTTCAACTGCAAGGAATCAAAATCCCTGACTCAAGCAATAAGCTGTGAGAACATTTATAACCAGATTCCAAAGGCAGAGTAGCATTTGTTTCATCTAAAGACTGGTTCTTTCTGCTCACAATTTGGCTGCCAGTGGCAAAGGAAGTTAATGCTTCCTGGTTTACACTGAAATATGAAACATACATCCTTTTAATAAAATTCTGCATGTTATCTCAGATTATGTGCCCATTCCTGGCCTAGTCACAGTGACCAGGGATTGCCATTGCCTTCCATTGTCTTCAACTAATCAGGTTCTAGCCAGGTAATCAATTTGATAGTGAAATCCCCCTGCAATGTGTGGAAGAAGGGCAGGTTTCTAAAAGCTACTTTGATTCTGTCAGGTACTGATGAATACTTTGCAGCCATAAATATCTATCATGACTAATCTAGCATCTGGGAGGGGGGGGGGAACAGCATCTTTTATTGATTGGAAAAACAGCATCTTTTATTGATTGGGTACCGGAACATACGGGATGTTGACAAGCCTGAGTGCCTGCGAGAGTTCTGGAAGAGTTGAAAGGCATAAGTTCCTCAAATAAATAAATAAACTCTCCAAAATGTAGTTTCGATAGTTCTGACAGTTTCTGTTCTTCAATATGAACTGTGTTTCTCATTCATTGCTATTGATTGGGGCAGAAAATCGCATGCTCCATGCTGCTGGAACGAAGTTGCTGAAGAGAAATTATCAAATATGTGTGAGGACTGGAGACGACACCCAAAGTACAGTGATGAGACTGATGTATGGGATTTGGTATGAGTGAAAACTCACAGGCATTTGGTCAAGTCCCTGGGGACTTAGCTAAAGTAGAGCGTGGAAGCTATTTTTAAAAATGGTTTTTCCTTGATTCAGGGTATAATTATACTTTAAATCCTGAATCTGGTCTATTTCTTCATAGGTGCATTTGAACTGCAGAAATTAGCTCTGCTGATAGCATCATTTTAATGTTAATGCCAGTTGATAGATTCTTCTTTCTTACAGTGACATGACCGACCTCCTTGAGCTCATTAGAGGAGCTGTGTTTTCAAATCTTTCAAAGTATCTTCATTGCCTGTAAATGGGGAACTTGGCTGTGGCCTAACTGAATTCCTATGCACATAAGTGTGGTTTCCTGATAAAGAAAATGAAACCCTGTTTCCATGTCATTATGTCTCTAATATGTATGCTAACTTTTTTAAAAACTGTGTTTCTGACTCACACTCAACAATCCTATTTCTTTCTACTCCAAAGGAAAAAAAAAAAGTCAAATTTATGTTACATGCCTGTAAGGCATTTTAAAGTTAATCAGGCCCTGTGGGTCTAATTTAATTTGTGTAAGATTGCTGTTGATGATTAGAATAGCTATTTAGGATTTTTGTTAACAATCTGTTACGTGGAGTTAATGGAAACGCTCCAAAAGCAGCCTGTTCACTTCCCCTGTCAAATTCAGGTTACAGAGCCTTCACAGATGTTGTAAGTAGACATCAAATTAAAATCATAAGTGTACTCAAACTGCCAACTTTGAGCTTTGGTTAAAAACATCTGTCACATAAAAGCAAACATTCAGAGCTATAGCGTCTTGTAACAACTGTCTTTATTTTTCATATCTTTGGCATTTTCATTATTTTATGTCACAGCTCCCTGTGGAATTTCTCTTATGAATGATTGTTTTTTCAAGATCACTAATTTCTCTACACAAACAGCATTTTAAGGCTTTGGTACTAATGCTATAAAGTGAGAGAATCCAAGCATAGCTGGAATTCTAATGGTCTCATAGAATGGGAAAAGTCAACGAAGTCCAGCAGAGCAGCTTAAGAAAGTGAAAGTGTTTGACTTGTACTTGTTTAACTTGTTCATATTAAGTAAAACTAGCTCTTTGATTCCTCCTGCAAGATTATCTTTCATCATTTAAAAATTGACAGTTTCCATCCTATGACAGTCCCACGCTGTGCCCAGATGAAATACTTTGGTCCTGTGCTCTTTTGTATAAACAAGAAGATTACAGGAGTCTCATGAGTTAACTGGCTATTTCTTATAAATCACACTTTTTTTTGAGATTTAAGATTTTATTTCTGTCATTACTACATTTCATAACTTTAACAACTGTATTCCTTTACTCTGTTTTTCTTTTCTGTGCTCCAGATTTTGTGTTTCAAAACCATAACTGTCTAGTTAGTTCCTCTTCCTCTTCTTTTCTCTTCCAGTTCTTCGGTTCCCCCTCCCCTCCGTTGTTTTTACTTCTCTATAGAGTGAGAGATTATTCTAAGAGACTATTCTGTGTCCTCTGAGGCTCAAGCTAAGCATCCACACAGCAGCACAAAAGTGAGGGGACAAATGAACACTCCACCCTCACACCCGCACCACATTCCACTAACCCGGGGACACTCCTTGCTCCTTGCGGGCAGGCACAGGGAGGCATGCACAGTAGCAAGATGTTAAAACTATAGGCAAATATTTAAAAAATAATCAAGTCATTCATTAAGTTAGAAGCGGTTACACCAAAATACTAATCTCCTTATTTATTCTTGATTTACCTTTAATGATGACAGGTTTGATATTGCAATTTATACATTAAAATTAATTAGGTGATTGAGCACTTATATGGAAAGCATTATTTTAATAGGCATTTGGAGGGTTCACTATAAAGTGCTCTTATCCTAAAATGATAAAAAGTGTTTTTATTCATAAAAGTGGAACATAAGATTTAGATTAATCCTATTTCTTAATTTAGAAACAAAATATTAACTTTTAGTGTTTAATTTAATGGATGAATGGCATTAAGAGAAGGGATTTAAAAACTACTAGAAAAGGTTGTGAACTATCCCACCCCAACCTGCACGAGAGTAGTGTCTTGCTGTTCCACCTCCATGAATTCCCAAAGAAGACAGTTGGGAAAATGGGAAGAGAGCCATGAGTCCTGCTGCTCTACCCACTGACCACTTGAATGGGGACAGGTGAAACTGAGGAGTGAAGCAGAGACTCCGAGTAGACTAAAGACAGAACTAGGGGATGATCAAGGCACCTTCCACTTCTGAAAGGGTCTCCCATTTCTGTGAGGGTCTCCTGCTTCTGCTGGGCCTCCCACATCTGGTACTGCTTCCACTTGGCTGCCCTTGGGGGTGGAAGGAGGTGTGGCTCCTGCTTCTGCACAGGCCCCACATGTCCCTTCAGCTGGCTTCCACCCCACCTATGGCTCTTTTTTCTGGCTCCAGTGCTTTGGCAGAGGGCACAATCCCACTCTTGAGAGACTATGGCTGGAGACATCTTGACTTCATGGTGGGTTCAGTTTGGATAGTACATTTTGAACTTTCATCTGCTGTTTCTCTCCCAGTACTTTGGGTCCTGCACAACCTCTTGCTTGTGCTTCCTGCCAGGTTTGGTTTCTTTCTCCTGGCAGTGCTGCTCTTGGGCTTTGGCCACTCTGCTTTAGGCCCTACCTGTCTGGATGAACATTTACCCATAAAAGGATGGTTGATTTTGGAGTTTGATTGGGAGTTTGTGTTTTGCAGTCCTTTCTTTCCTTACATGTCTTCTTTCGCACCATTTCCTTTGAACTGCTCACCAATTAAAAAATCTCAACACAGGGCCTCCCTGGTGGCGCAGGGGTGAAGAGGCAACCTATATCCGCAGCCATTGCAGCACAAGTTCCATCCCCCACCAGGGAGCTACCCACATGGCTCAGCAGACCTCTCCTGACTTGCCTGCTGCTCCCCTCAGCAGTGTATTTTGGTCAATCTGCCTGTTCTGCTCCCCACTCTGTCTCTGGTGAATCCTCTCACCCCCCCACACCTCTGGCCTGTACCCAAGTTCTTGTATTCATAAATAAATAAATCTTTAAAAAAAAATCTTGGCACACTAGAGTTTGATTCCTTTGCTTTTATGCACACAATGGGTACAAGCCTTAGAATAGACAACCTTGTTCTTTTCCATTAACAGTTTGGGCCCCTGGATACCCCTTGATTTTCCCTGCCCACTTTCTTCCTGATCAGCCTAACTAGATCACCACCCTTCCTGCTTCCTTAGGTTGTCACTTACACCATCTGTGAGATTATATCAACCCTCACTTTCATGAAATCCCCTTTTCATGAGAATATGTTTAATGTCATGAATGCTAAGACTTAAATTAAGACTGTACAATCACATTTCCCCACATAAAAATAATTATGTAATTTTAAAGTTTTTTCCCAAGTCCTTGTATATTTCCTGTATATATATTTATTTTAAAAGATTTATTTATTTATGCTTAGAAGAACTGGAGTGTAGGCCAGAGGTGCCAGGGTTGGGTGAGAGGATTCACCAGAGATAGAGTGGGGAGCAGAACAGGCAGATCCACTGAAATTCACTGCTAGCAGGAGCAGTGGGTGAGACAGAAGAGGTCCGTTGTGCCAAGTGGGTCAGCTCCCTGGCTGGGAATCGAACTCAGGCCACATGGTGATAGCTCTGAGACTTAACCCCTATGCCACCAGGGTTGCCCCCTTATTTATATTTAAAGATTTTTAGACTTTTTGTTTCCACAGCCTTTTATAATAGTGTAGTGCCAGCAATGCACAGAGCAGATTTTCTATGATCTGAGCAGACGGGTAAAAGACTCTGGAGCCCTCGGTGACTTTTCCAGGCTTTTATTGAGCTTTTTGCATGGTTTGTAGTGCGGCACCCAGGTACTTGGTGGGCAGGGGCTGGGGAGCAAGGAGGTGTCGGGCCCCCTGACCCTGTGAATCTTTCTGGGCTCCCTGGTGTCCCTGGTCTCTCTGGTGTCTCTGCTTCGCTGTGCTGGCTTCCCCACGAGGCCGCCTTCTATGCTCCACCTTCAGCCCAGGCATACCCACTCACGCAGCTCACACCCTGCTCCAGGTGCTGCCATCAGGCACGCGTGGAAGCCCACAGGTGTCTATGGTTAATACTAATGGCGGGAGGGTAGAAAATCCTGACAATTTTCACTTACTCTACAATAGTGATTAAAACACTTTCTGCTCCCCTGTTCTCACATGTCTATCGCATGTTCAATACACTTGATGATAACATGGGATGACTGTGATTAAAGCAGGAAGACCTGGCAGCCTTTTCCTATTGACTTAGACTTTGGAGATCTAATTTGAATGTAGGCACCCTTTATAAAGTTTGATCCACCCTCTTGTGTGAAGCTTTACCAGCTATGACTTCATCCTAGGAGCACTGTTCACTTCTCTGTTGCAGACCTTCATTATATTTGCCTTAGTGCCTGGGGAGTTGCTAAACGTTAGCAGCTGGTTCTCAAGGGTTGGAGGGACACTTTGAAACATTTGTTGATTTCCGTGGTATAATTACTCCCAGCACTGCCAATATCAGGCTACCAATTTGACATCACTGAACTCAAAATTGGGTAGTGATATGCACGGTGGGCTCTGGGGAGCAGGTACAAGCCAACTCAAGGATTATTAAGCTACAACAAGCACTGGCACACTGTGGGCCCACTGCTTTTGTATGTACCTTGGAAGGAGAGGATATATAAAACAAAGTTCTGATTTACAAGAGAAAGCAATGACCAGAGAAAGACAGTGTGCAATAGTGACCTGCAAAGTCCACTGAAGAGGTACAGAGAATAGCTCGCAAGAAGGAAAACTTAATCAGGGACATACATTTGAAGATCAATGAGTATTTTTCTGCATGGAGAGCAAGGCAGGAGCCTCTGGACAGCTGAAGGCTTGAAGGTTGTAATAAGCATGGCACATACTAAGAAAAGAGGTTTTCAGCCACTGGAACTGCCCTGTTGACTTTAAGTGCAAGACTTTTTGTACTATTACAGAATATTTGTTTCCCACGTATCAGGTATTTTTCTTTTGATTCTCACTATAACCCTTACAGGCAGATAGAATAGAAAATAGAATATCATTATCAACATGGCCATTATCATCCTTACTTTATAAATAAGGACACTTAGAATAAGGGAAGTTAAGAATCTTCATGGATATCTGTAAGTCCTGGTTCAGAGTACTTTATCCTACACCCTACCATCAGAGCTCCTGGCTAAACAATATGTCCATATAGTGGTCTCTCAAACTGCAGAACCCCTCATGTGGATGAGCACGGTCTATTTTTTCTCTATAAATATACTGAAGGGCTGCCTCAATGGCTTTATAGAGAAAAGTCTAATGTGTGTCCTGAAAAGAGCTTTGGTGATATAATACAGAAGACATGTTATTAACTGGTGTCAGGAGAACTAGATTCAGCTTTGGGATCTGACAGAGTTGTGCAGTATTTGGCAGATACCACAACTTCTCTGGACCTCAGTTTGTGATGGAGAAAATATTAAGTTTACTTGTATAGTGCCATGAAGGCACAGAGCTGGTTCTCTATGATCCGAGCAGATGGGTAAAGGAGAGTTCTGGAGCCCTCAGTGGCTTTTTCAGGCTTTTATTGAGCTTTTACATGTAGTGCGGCAAACCAGGTACACGGCAGACAGGGGTGCTGGGGGACCGGGAGGCTGGCAAGGCTCCCAGCCCTCCACAATTCTTCGCTCTTTATTGGGCTCTCTGGTGTTCTCTCTTGGCCTCTGCTACTCTGCCTTCTGTTCTTGTTCTGGTAGTTCCATCGCACTACGTCCCCCCACCCCCATCCCCTTGGCTGAGTGCACATGCGTGGTGGGAGGGAAGAAAATCCTCATACTTTTTTACTTACCCTACAATTTGCTTGTTATCTATGTGGCTCAGAAGTTCTTTTTACCTCTAAAATCTTCTAGATACATTTAAATGGTAATATGTAACTACATGACTACATGGGTTCCCAGAGATGATGAGTAGCCTAAGGGAAGAGTTAAATATATTATAGATAGAAACACAATTACCCTGCAAAATAATATAATTGAACTCCTTGGGTATTTGCTTCTTCAAGATGGTTTTCTAGTGGAGTCATTATCTACAGCACTCATTCAAGATACTGCAAACTACTTTAAAAAGTAGACAAGGATGAGTCCAACAAGATGGCAGCAGTCTGTAGCTGTTGGGTCACTTCCTTCACATATTCACAACCAAATTACAATAATACAAAATTAACAACCCCTGAAAGATAAAGGGATAGCATGACTGTGACATACATACGGAGCAACAGTATGATGGAAAGAGGCAAGAAAAACTATAATTAAACTGTATTTAGAGCAAAACCAGGGCAGTACAACTCACCTGGGAAGATACTGTACAGATCCCCTCTGCAGTTGTTAACTCAAGGACATATGCTCACATTGGGGATTTTTAAAATTGGGTATTATACTGGAGAAGGAGGTGCATAGAGTTGGTGTCCAGAGCAGAGAGTACACCACTGGAGAACTACAGTAGTAAGGGTGCAGCATGATGATTCCTGGCGTGACCCTGAAGCTCCCAAACAAGAAAAGTTGAGCCCAGACCAGCAGGTAGAGGCAAAGGGGACCAGTATCTCCTCACATAAGAGGCTGCTACTTACAGCCTAGAGCTGTGTATGCACATATGTGAAACACTTATTCCCCACCCACTCAAGACCAAAACTGAGATAACGACTGAATGCTCTCACTAACCAGAACCTGAAACACCTTAATAACAGGAGCAAGCACCCCTGGGGAAAAAAGCAAGGAAAACAATTCCAGGTTTAGGGGTCTGTCTCTACTATAGTCCACACCCAGCACTGTATTTTTGTTTAAAGATATTGCGGTGGGTACAAGGAGTTGACCAAACAGTTTTTGACCTAGAGAGGGGATCACTGTGGATCCCCATCACACAGCTTGGGAAACTACAGCACTGCAGGAAGCTTGAAACCTTAATGCTCATTGGACATCCCCTCAGTGTTCCACTGCCCCAGTTCTTTACTACCTACTAGCCTTTACTGGTACTATTGCTCTGGCAGCTGAACAGGTGCAAAGGCATCAGTCTGTAAAATAATAGACCCCAAAAGATCCTGGGTTAAAAAGCTAGTATTATACCCACCTTCTTGAAGAAGGGGTATAAAACCAGTTTATTGAGATAAGAAAAAGAAACTCCCCATTACAACCCATAAAAAGAAATTGAAGAGACAGAAGAATACATCATACATGCTAGAGCAAAAAATCCCTGAAAGAGCTCTCAATTCAATGGAAATGCAGAATATGCTTAATGAGGAGTCTAAGGTAACTACTATAACCACACTTTCCAAGTTAAATGGATGAACTAAAAGCAGGAACACAATAAAGATCAGGAAAATGTGATAGTGTTACAACTAGAACTAATGGATCTAAAAAAACTATAACCAAAATAAAATATATTGTACAATGGAGGGCTTCCAAAAGTAAACAAATGCAAGTAATGGAAAGAGTTCATGAGACTGAAAGCGAATGTAGAAGCACGATGGGCACAGGGCAGGATCTCTTTGACTGGAGCAGATGAGTGAAGGAGGAGTCCTGGAGCCCTCGGTGGCCTCTGCAGGCTTTTATTGGGATTACCAGGTACAGGGCAGGCAGGAGTGCTGAGGGGCCAGAGGCTGGCAGGCCTCCCAGCCCCCGGCAAGTCTTCACTCTTTCTGGGCTCTCTGGCGTTCTCTCATGGCCTCTGTTTCTCTGCTGGCATCCCTGTGATGCTGCCCTTATAAGCCCAGTCTCTCAGCCCAGGTATATCCACCTACGTATGCCCACACCCCACTCCAGGTGCCCGTCATCAGGCATGCATTCAGGACCGCAGGGATCCATCATCAATCCTAATGGTGGGAGGGCAGAAAAGCCTGATACTTTACTTACCCTACAGCATACTAGCAGATAAGACACTACTAGAACAGAAAAGAGAAAAAAGAATCTGAAAAAATGAACAACACTGTAAGAACTCTGTAAGAACTCATTTCTAAACTAAAGAGAAATGAGATCTACCCCTGACAGACAACAGAAAAAGAAAGGCATAAAAAATTTAATCAGCGAAATAATTTTTGAGAACCATCTCAATCTGGAAAATGAACAAGATTTCCTGATCCAAGAGACCTGAAGAGTTCCAAACTAAATATTACTAGACTCCCATTTTAACACACATTATAATTAAACTGTTGGAAGTCCATGATGGCATAGAGATACAAAAAAATCATACGAGAATGCTATGAACAATTACATACCAAAAAATCTGATTACTTTGAAGAAAGGAATACAATTTTAGCACAGTACAGTTTACCAAGACTACACTAGGAAGAAACAGGAGAGTTGAATGAGTTGATCACAAACATGGAAATTGAAACCGCTACCAAAAATCTCCCCAAAAACAAAAGCCCAAGGCTGGATGGCTCTAGGGGCAAATTACATTAAATTTTAAAATAATTTATGCCCATCTTGTTCAAATTATGTCTAAGAAAAGGAAATTCTTCCTAGCACATTTTATGATAATGTTAGGGTAATGTTAGCATTACCCTAAGACCAAAAACAAGAAAAAGCTCCAGGAAAGAAAATTATAGACCAATATCCCTGATGAATGCTAAATCCTCAATAAAATATTAACATTTGAATTCAACAATACGATAAAAGGATTATACATCATGATCAAGTTGGTTTTTACCAGAGGGTGATTTAATATATGTAAATTAATCAATGTAAGACATTACATCAACAGAAGAAAAAATATCAGTCACGTGATAATACTAACAGATGCTGAGAAAGCATTTGATAAGATTCAATATCCATCCATGATAAAAACTCTAAACATGATGGCAATAGAAAGAACCTCGCTCATCATAATAAAGGCCAAATACCCCTAGTCAATATAATACTTAATGGTGAAAAGCTGGAAGATTTTCCCCTTGAATTAAAACCACTAAAGATTAATTCATTATTAGAGGATTTAGCTGGAACAATCAAACAGCAATGGATAGAAAAGGAGTTCAAGTTGGAAAATAAGTGAAATTATCATTATTCAGACATTATGATGCTATATATATAGAAAATCCTAAGACTCCAACAAAAAGCTGTTTATTAACAATTTAAACTCTGACCTAAAATCTAAAGATAAAATTTAAGAGAGAAATGAAAATCCTCACCTTTGTTTAAGTAGAAAAATAAAATTGCTCAAGTACAAAATAGGAAATTCTGATTTAGCCATGTAAAAACTATCCAGAGGTTTTATGTCTGCCAAGTCCAATATGAGTAAATATATATCAAATAGCCTGCATTCTGTGGTATTGTAAACATTGTGTTCCATACAAAATTTTTAATTTAAAACAATAAAAATAGACTAGCTATATGGCATAAATATTTTAAATAAGTGGTTTGATTTATTATTTCTCTTATATTTCTACAAAATTCTTGAGCAGATCACAATGAAGTGTTGTTATACAGGGTAGTTCTTGTTGCAAGTTATAGAAAATCAGTTAGAAACTAGCTGAAACCATAAGGAACACTTACTGACTCAGGTGACCTAACTGCTAGATGGGCAGAGGTATTTCTGGTTTGGGGGCTAAAGACACCAGAAGCTAGAAAGCAGTTTTATCAGACACTGATCTCTGGGTGCCTGAGTCATACTGTAGACTGTCTTCTTCCACACCTTGGATATTGTGGTGGTCTGATTTACCACTAGTCAAGAAAACATTTGCTTCTCACAGTTCCTTGAGTCCAATTTGAAACTATGTTAGGCAAGACTCCCTGCCTTGGGTATACACAATGGCTACAGCTTGAGGGAGAGAGTGGGCAGAGATTGCTGGCCTTACTAAAATAACTAGGTTGGAATTGGGGTGCTTGGGGAAGAGAAGAACTTATGAAAGATGTTTGCTCTGAGCAGAGTAAATGAAACATGTCCAAGTAGACCCAAGGCTACTCATTAATGAAGCTGACGAGACTGGAATAAGCAAGGCTAGCTGAGCATGAAAATCTAAATTAATAATTATGGTGGTTACAATTTATATAAATAAAAGGAAGCAGACTTTCCAATGTGTTGACTACACCATGGTACTGAGTAATTTCGTATGGGTCATTGAACAAATTAGTGATTTCCAAAGAAAAGTGCAGATAATTTTTGTTCTGTTACTTCTTATATCAAAAAGTTTTGCAATGGCATAATAACAAGTCATCTTTTAAAATTTCATTTATTTATTGTTTTTTATATCTTTTGGTTAATTTTGAAATTTTAATTGGATTTGTTGCTGTTGTTTTAAATGATTTTTTTCCTTTTTTAAAACAAACAAGTAAAATACCCACCACCATCCATTATACTCCTTCACCTAACTCCCCGTACTCTGGAAACCTCAGTTTGGTTATCAGTGTCCTCTACTTTATTTTTATCTTGTTGTGTCTGTTTATTCACTTTATTTCCTTATAATGTATACATAGGTGAAATCATTCAGTATGTGTCTTTATCTTTTTGGCTAATTTTGCCTTATATATTCTCTAAGGTTCCTTCCATATTGCTGCAAATGGCAAAATTTCATCTTTCCATAAAGCTGAATCATATTCCATTATGTACAGATACTACATATTCCTTATCCTATTTCCTATCAGTAGACATTTACATTGCTTCCATGTCTTAACTATTGTAAACAATGCTGCCATAAGTATTATGGTACAATACTCTTGCTTTGGCAAGGTTCTAAGACACCAAGTCCATACGGGTGGGGTGTACCTCATTCACCTCCCTCAATTCCATGTCCAGTGGCTCCTACTCACAGGAGTCAATTTTTCTAAAAACTGTCGAACCTATTACCCCTTATTAGTACTACAAGTTTTAGGTCATGCCCTATCATTTCTTATTTTGATTAACATAACAAAAATACTAACAAATCTTAACATTACCATCTATTTTCCATACTTTAAGATTTTATTTATTTTTGTGTAGAAGAACTGGGGTGTAGGCTAGAAATACAGGGGGTGAGAGGATTCACCAGATACTGAGTGGGGAACAGAACAGGCAGATCTACTGAAATACACTGCTGAGGGGAGCAGTGGCAAGACTTGAGAGGTCTGGTACACCTTAGGTGGGTAGCTCCCTGGTGGGGGATTGAATTCAGGCCACAGTGGTGATCATGCTGAGATTTAACTCCCAGGCCTCCAGGGAGGCCCTATTTTCCGTATTTTAAAGCTGAGTGATCTTCTGAAGGCATGAATGAATTATTAAAAAGGAGGAGGAAAAAGGAAAGAGATAGTGGTTAATGATATGAAATGAGGCAGGATAGTCAAGAAAATAAATGCAGCCTGAGGAACAGTTAATGGGTTAATGTCCTGTAGGAGATATAGTTTAAGTGGTGGAGATAGATTCAGATGACAAGAGTTAATTAAAGAGAAAGCGAAGAAAGTAAAATGAAATTGCCTGTTGCCTAAAATTGTCTCCCTCATTTGTCTGCTGGAAAACAATTTTGACTTTAAAGACCAAATGAATGAGTCTTTCTTAGTATCTTTAGGCAAACCTGAGAATTTCCCTTTCCCCACATCAGATTGTCTTGTTGGTGCTTTTGTAATAGGGTGGTCCCCAGGAAAGGGGGAGTTTCCAGATTTCCTGCCCCACCCAAAGAAGGTTGGAGCTGAGCAGGGAGAAAAAGCTGCAGTGGAGATTAAGGAAGGAAGCAGGATGG
Organism: Talpa europaea; assembly: GCF_964194135.1. Classification (NCBI taxonomy): domain Eukaryota; kingdom Metazoa; phylum Chordata; class Mammalia; order Eulipotyphla; family Talpidae; genus Talpa; species Talpa europaea. The sequence goes on along the minus strand of NC_140072.1, from coordinate 80,938,787 downwards.
AGAACCAGGAGACCTGGAGGAGGCACATGGAACAGAGAGACACGTGAAAAAACTGCGCTTGCCTTTTGGTCGTGGACTGGGTGACACAGATGTGGGTGAGACTCGTGGGGAGGTGGCAATGGCGGTTTTTGTCTTGATTTTGATATTTTTTTCCTCCCAGACTTGTCTGGTTGTTTCTGATCCTTTTCTGTGGGTCCCCACTGAAAGATGCTTTAGACTTTTGGCAGGCTTTGGGGCCTTGCTTTACCCACGAGGGGACGGGTAACTTTGGGTGCTTGATTTAGAAACTATATTCTCTGCCTTTCCTGTATTGTTTCCTAATTGTATTAAAGTTCCTTTTCATTAAAGTCTCATATGTTTTGTGTTGATGCAGCTGATGGCAGAACATATTTAGAGCAGGCAGGTTTGTGGGGTCTGGGATGACCACCCTCTCCCCACCCTGTGATACTTTTACAATGGAATTTAATAAGTCCCTCTAATTATGAGAGTTTTTCATCACTTTCTGACACTAGTCTGGGAGCCCTTAGGTACAGACATTATTTTGTATTTATCTTTGTATCCCCAGATCTCCACGTTTTAGCTTGATATAAATAGGTTAGGTTAATGTTGGTTAAATAAATAAATGAATGGTATTGAAAGCATTTATAACTTTGAAGTGATCTTAGTAAAATTAATTCATCCCCATCTAGCAGAAAGTTAATACATCAGAGTCTTTTGAGAATCTGTCTCCCTTACCAGCCTCAGGCAGAGTTATTATATATTGATATGGTACCCACTCACAAATTCTATCATATGGACCTCAAAATACTTCCATGATAAAATCAGATTGTATGCACAACACATTGTCAGCCAACAATTCTGCCTATTACCACCTGTGGGTCAACGCATTTTGTGTGCAAACCTCTAATATCTTCAGGAGAGTTTAACTATATTCTGAAGTTACACCTCTTTTGTTCAGAGTTTGACACACTATGGCTCATAGGCCAAATCAATTTGCTTGTCTTTGTAAATTAAAGTTTTATCATAATACAGCCATGTTCATTAATTTACCTATTAAATATTTACATATTTCATACTATAACAGAATTGAGTACTTACAACAGATTATATATTCTTGCAAAGCTTAAAATATTCATAATCCTTTAGAGAAAAATTGTGCAGACCCTGCTTTCGTTGATCAACTAAAATGTGCAAGGAAACATGTAAGATGTGATGTCATGTTTTATGTATGTTAGTGAATAGTAAAATCTTTTGCTTTAAACTCTTAATATTATACTCAAATCATGTCTACTATGAAATCCATTTTCTACTTTTTATAGTATCAGATATTTAAAGCAAAAAAAAAAAAAGAATATTATTGATGGAGGACAAGGAAAAAAAAACTGAAAAGAAGGTGCACCACAAGACTGGAAACCTTGCTCACACAAGGAGGTGGGGGTAGAAGAGATTAGCATAGCCATTGACACAGTTGTGGGAACTAGCATCCTTAGGCACCGACGCCTAGATAACAAAGCATAACATCCAAGCAGGTATCCAAGGGCGGATCCAAAGGTAAAGATATGGAGATTGAACCCATTGTAGACTCCTCCCTTTCAAATTCTACATAGTCATCCAAAATTAGCAACCTACTGACAGGCTTACTAGGAGTGAGCCCCTCCCAAACAGAAGAAGACTATCAGAACAGTCTCTACACAGGCTGGGGCAGCAATCCCACTGTCCACCTGTGACTACGCAGGTGCTTCTTTCACCAACTCCTCCGCAGAGCAGCAGCTTTCTGCCTGCCCGTGATCTGTACCTGCCAGGACTTGTCTTCACTGACCTCCCTCAGCGCAGGCAGCTTTCTCCTCAGGGCCACCCACCTGCAACCATGCAGGCCTCTCCTAGCAAACCTGTCCCTTCTGGGGCAGTTGTTCCTGCCCGTTTGTGTCTATGATGCAGTTTGTAGAGTGCGGGGTCCTTGGGTTCACTCTAGGAAAGTTTTCGCCAGAGCTCCCGTTTCAGTGACATGCGGTGAGTTTCTCCATGAAACAGAGACGTTAGTCATATTTAAAGAACAGGTTTATTAGGGAAAGGGACAGGTTTGCTGAGAGACCTGCATGGTTGCAGGCGGGCAGCCTTGAGGAGAGGGGCCTCCGCTGAGGGAGGTCAGTGAAGAGAAGTTCCGGCAGGTATAGATGATGGGCAGCCAGAAAGCCCTGCCCTATGGAGGGAGAGAGTTGGTGAAAGAAGCACCTGCATAGTCACAGGAGGGCAGTGGGAGTGCTGCCCCAGCCTGTGCAGAGACTGCACTGATATAGTCCTCTTCTCTTTGGGAGGGGTCACTCCTTCATGGAGTGGCCTGTTTGCTCCCGATTTGGGATAAATAGGCAAAACTAGGAAGGGACCAGATCCCAGAGTTGGCCCAATCTCCATATCTTTACCCTCAGGCCTGTGCTCCACTCCCTATAGCATCTGCTCCTGCTGGGGTCTCATGCCTTGTGATAAGGCACAGGTGCCTGAGGGTCACGACCTCTACAGCTGGGTTAATGGTCATGTTATTCCCCTCGGCCCCCACCTCCTTGTGTGAGTCAGGTGTTAGTCTTGAAAGTCTAGAAAGGAGGCCTCCTTTCCAGTTTTTCTATTCTTGTCCTCCATCATCTATGCAAGTGTCTTTTGCTCTGTTGTCCCTTTCCCTAATAAAACTGTTATTTAGATATAACTAAACTCTGTCTGGTGGAGAAACTCGCCTGGGAAACTTGCCGCATGTCGCTGAAACGGGAACTCTGGTGAAAGCCTTCCCAGAATGAACCCAAGGACCCCGCACTCCAAATCCACAGACTCCAAAAAACCACAACACTATCCCGTAATTCAGGATATTACTATTCTTAGGTAGCTCCTCACTGTTCTCCTCTGACACACATATGACATTTTTAAAGTAGATGAAGATTCACTTATATTAGTAACTTCTGTTAAATTGTACTGAATTGCTTATTAAATGAGCATTATGATCCACATTACATCTGTCACCAATGTAAAAATTACACAGAGAGTGTAATCCCCTCATTAGCCTGGGGCCTCAGGGCGTGCCTGAATCTGCACAGAGGCCCTGAGTCCTTGCTTTTTCCTGTAGAGCTCTGACTTTGCTGAAATATGTCTAGGAACTGATGTAGTCGGGCAGCTCCCTGCTGGCTGCACATCTGTACAGAACTCAGAAGCATTGTTTATTTCAACAGAGATCTGGAATAAATTATCCTTAATAATTGGACTCCTGAAATAGCTCTTTTAAATGTTAGACGATGATGAACTTGCATATTGTACTGTGGGAGTGCTCACATCTAAATCATGGTTCTTTTATGCTAAGCCCACAGAATTTAAGTACCATGAGACTTTTATCCTGTATTCCCAGGCCCTGAAACAGTCCTTAGCATGTAGTAGCAACACATTAAATTCTCACTGAATAAGTTTATTATGTGACTTCCATCACAAATATGGGAGATAATAATGGGTATTTTTGAAGACCAAAAATAGTTTAAGCACCTTCACATATAGCATGAGTGCTTTGAAGCATTGTTTAGCCGTATTTAAAAGAACTGTGTGTGTGTGTGTGTGTGTGTGTGTGTGTGTGTGTGTGTTTAATTTTGCAGATAAAGCACAACATCAAATGAGGGTAGAGACTTAATTTCCACATGGGATGAAGAAAGCTATGAGAGGGCCTCCCGGAGACACAGGGCAAGCTAGAAATTAGGCAGTTTTTGGGACAGTGCAGGAGGGGACCTCTGAAGAATTTAGGGAGGCTTCAGAGATAAGGACAACCAAGGAAAAGTAACCCATTCCACTAGGAAAAACAAACATCCCAGGACCAAGGACAACATTGTTAATGCTAGTCCTGGTTTCCTTCAGGTGGTAAAGGGAGGCGGAAATTGGAGAAATGGAGAGTGGTTTAATTTATGGACACATTAGAAGGGCAGCTGTTTAACTTCAATGCAGGGATGCCCATCCAGAAGACTGGGCCATAAATTTAAAGATGCAACAAATGGGGAAAGAGAAAGCTGTTAGATAAGGAATGTGAAGATCCCCCACTCAGTAGCAAATTAAGTGAGACAGCCGAGAGCTAACCAATCACAGAAAGACTGGTGAAGCTTTAGAATAATGAGGGAAAAAAGGTCTATATTCCCTGAGACACGACTCCACTTTGGCTTCCTTGCCCCTCTCAGGCCTGGTTCCCTGGCCTGGGAGTCCCACTTTATTTCTGCTCTTTTTCTCCTCAATAAACTTTTTCTTCTAAACAAACTGCCTCTTCTCGCTTGCTTGCCTGAGCGTCTGCGAAGTTCCTGCTGCAGCTTCATGAGACACCAACCCGTGGGGGATCTAGCGGCTGGGGCTCAGCGCTGCCCTGCAGCCTGGAATCAGTTCCAGGCTGGGAGAGTAGGCCTGACAACTCCGGTATCATCCCCGGTGGTGCAGCGGTTGAGTGCTGGATTGCGAAGCTGCCCGCAGCCTCTGCAGCGCCGATTCCATCCCCGGGTGCTCCCAGGCCTCCTGAGGAGGGTCCCACATGGCGTGCACACCTCTCCTGCTGCCCGCTGCTCCCCTCAGCAGTGTATTTTGTCAGTCTGCCTGCTCTGCTCCCCGCTCTGGCTCTGGTGAATTCTCTCACCCTCCCGCGCTTCTGACTATACCCAGTGCTTGTATAGATAAATAAAAATAAATAAATCTTTTAAAAATAAATAAATTAAAATAAATTAAAAAAAAAAGAAAGCTATGAGAGTGTCACTCTTTTTTTTTTTTTTTTAAAGATTTATTTATTTATTTATACAAGCACTGGGCACAGTCAGAAGCCGGGAGGGTGAGAGAATTCACCAGAGCCAGAGGGGAGAGCAGAACAGGCAGACTGAAGAAACACACTGCTGAGGGGAGCAGCAGGCAGCAGGAGAGGTGTGCGCACCCTGTGGGACCCTTGCCCGGCAGCCCGGGATCAATCGAACTGGCGCTGCAGAGGCTGCGGGCAGTTTCGCAACCCAGCGCTCAACCGCTGTGCCACTGGGGAGGCCCGAGTCTGTCACTCTTAACCTAACAAGGAGAACAGGTCAGAAACACTACCAGATCAAAAGTTTGACTTGTATTTGTTTACTTGTTCTATACCTATCAGAAAATCAATGAGGCAAAACAAATAAAAAAAACAAACAACTAAATTTTAAAACAACCAGCCCCTTCCTAGAAGGGTAGTCCCACAGCTGTATTCATCCCTAATAACATGTTGGAAGGATTATAGAAATGAAGGGAGTTTGTTTTAAAACAAACTTTCAATAATTGTACATGAACTGGCATAATAGACCACAAGATGCTCAGGAACAGAGCTAGTCTATGCTTACCAGCTTGCATTGGGTGTAGAGGAATAGTACATTGGACGTGGTGCTCTTGTCATTTTTGGAGTTCTGTGGGTTTGGAGTGTGGGGTCCTTGGGTTCACTGTGGGAAAGGTTTCACCAGAGTTCCCGTTTCAGCGACACACGGTGAGTTCCCCAGATGAGTTTCTCCACAGAGACAGAGAAGTTAGTTTTATTTAAAGGGCAGGTTTATTGGGGAAGGGATGAAACAGTGAAAGACACTTGGATAGACACAAGAGGGCAGAAAGAGCTGCACAGAAGGGACAGGTTTGCTAGGAGAGGCCTGCATGTTTGCAGGCAGTCGGCCTTAACAGGCCACGGGCAGGCAAGAAGGCTGTTGCCCTGCAGAGGGACAGAGTTGGTGAAAAGAGGTACCTGCATAGTCACAGGTGGGTAGTGGGATTGCTGCCCTGAGTCAGTGCAGAGACTGCACTGATAGTCTTCTTCTGTTTGGGGTGGGGGGGGGGTGCTCACCCCTTGTGAGCCATCAGTTTGTTGCTAATTTTGGATAACTGTAGAATTTGAAAGGGGCCAGAGATTCTACAATGGGCTTAATCTCCATGTCTTTACTCTTGGGCCTGTGCTGTAGACAGCATTCTGATACCTGCTTGGATGTTATGCTTTGTAATCTAGGGGTCCAGGCCTGGGGATACTAGTCTGCACCTCGGGATACTAGTTTCCGCAACTGGTTATGCTGATCTCTTCTGCCTCCCCCCTCCTTGTGTGAGCCAGGTTTCTGGTCTTGTGGTGTCTCCTTTTTAGTTTTTGTTGTTTTTTTTTTTTTTCTATTCTTGTCCTCCATCAGTGCCAGGGAAGGAGAACTAAGAAATATCCTCTAGAGGTAAACCAAGTCTTCTCCAAGTATAAGAAATTGTCCCGTTGAAAACAGAGCCAGAGGGGAGAGATAAGAGAGATTTTCCAAAACTTGTGAATTTCATTGACTGGAAGGCAGTAGCCCATTAAAGGTTGGGGGCAGGGCAGAAAGCAAAAGCTTCCCCTACCAAAAGCATGGGACTTTTACCAAGGTAGCAGCTGGTAGTACCTGGAGGCAAAGTAGGAGAATTGAGAGAAATGGGAACCAGACCTTTAATGAGTTAATTGCAGTTGCCTATTGAAAGCTGGGGTAAGGGCATGCAAGTGGAAAGTAATGCCCCAATCCTTCAAAAAGTGGACTAATTATTACATAAGAGTTATAGAGGAAAGAAAGCGCCATCGGAACCCAAAAATTGGGTGGCTGGGCTAAAAATCATAAAGAGGGTTCCAAAAGCTTAGAAAGCAGGAGCCAGGTTATAAAACCTGGAGGAATTCAGTTTTACTGGTTGTAGGTAGGATTCCAAGATATACTGTAAGAAAAGCACTAAACCCACTCTTAAAACTCAAAAAACTATTCCTGAACTGAATGTAAATAACTGGCAACAAAGCTCAGAACCAGGCCAGACTATAGATCAGATCCATTCATTCCCCAATCATGGAGGATTGATATAAAGTAAGGTGTAGCAGTAGGTTGGCACAGGGCAGGATCTCTATGATCCAAGCAGATGGGTAAAGGAGGAGTCCTGGAGCTTCTGGCTTTTATTGGGATTTACCAGGTACACAGCAGGAGGGGTGCAAGTCTTCGCTCTTTCTGGGCTCTCCGGGGTCCTCTCTCATGGCCTTGCTCCCTTTCTTGTCTCTCTTTCACTCTGCTGTTCCACTGGCGTCCCCGTGACACCTCCCTTATAAGCCCAGTCTCAGCCCAGGTGAATCCCATCTACATACGCCCACACCCTACTCTAGGTGCCCGCCATCAGGCATGCTTTCAGGACCACAGGGTTCCATCATCTATCCTAATGGTGGGAGGGCAGAAAAGCCTGACACTTTACTTCCCCTACATAAGGCCAAATCATTTCATAGGAATACATATTATTTGTTTCCATCTCTATTGTCTTTTAAGCTACATGAACTGTGTACAACAACAACAACAACAAAACTGTGAAATAGTAGTGATAGAGGCTAAGAATAGAAAATTTGGGGGACCTCCCTGGTAGCACAGTGGGTTGAGCACAGTGCTGTGAAGCTGTCCACAGCCTCTGCAGTGTGGGTTTGATTCCTGCCCAGCCAGGGAGATTCCCACATGGCGAAGCAGACCTCTCCTGTTGTGCCCACTGCTTCCCTCAACAGTGTATTTCCTCAGTCTGCCTGTTCTGTTCCCTGCTTTGGCTCTGGTGAATTCTCTCATCCTCCTGTGCTTCTGACTGTACCCAGTGCTTGTATAAATAAATAAATAAATAAATAAATCTTTTAAAAAAAGAAAGAAAGAAAATTTGAGAAGGAGGCATCACAAGGCTAGAATTGTTAATACTGGAGGTGAAGGTAGAAATGATTAACATAGTCGTCAAATTTACAGGGCAACCCCAATGTGAAAGGGGTTGGCCTGACTGTGGGTCCTCACCTGTGCACTTACAAGGGATTTATAATGAGACTCAACTGCAGGCACACACAAAAAAGGGGTAATAAAGTGTTTATTTACAAAAAGGGGAAATGAAATGAATAACTCAGGGAGAGAGATAAATTGGTGAATGCATCCTACCAGTTCTGCTGATTTAGAACCCCAGCAGCACGCTGAAATCAGGCAAAAAACCAAGGGCCCCCAAGACCCACATGTCTGGTTATATACTGAACCTAGCTGCTTAATTCCACTCTTAGTTCCCAGCAATCCTCCCTTTGGTGGTGATGACATTATGGGATTTGTAGTCCTTGGTGTCTTGGATCTCTCTGGTCTAGGGTGTGGGTAGGGTCCATAAAACCTATTTGTGGAGTTTCTTCAAGACATTCATCCCTCCCCAACAATCCCCCCACTTTCATTTTTTTGCCATTTCTATGATGATGAAGGTCAAATGTGTGGATGTGAAGTTATAGAAAATTAAGTGTCTGAGGTGCAGACTGAGGTGTAGAGCAGATTGGGATATAGAGATTAAGGACCATTGTGAAAAAAAAAAAAATCCCAGAACCTTTCAAATTGACATAGTCAAAGCAAATATAGGAAAAAAATCCTTAGGTGTCAACCCTAGAAATAATTAATTTAACAACAGTTAATAATCCCACAAAGGAATGAGACCCTCCCAAAGAGAAGACTGTATCAGTGCATCCTCTGCACTGGCAAGATGCAGCGATCCTGCCCACCTGTGACTATGTAGGTGTTTCTCTTCACCAGCCTTCTCCCTTTGCAAAGCAGCAGAGGCAGTTCTCCTCCAAGACTGCCCACCTGTGACTATGCAGCCTCTCTTTTAACAAATCTGTCCTTTTCAGGAGCAGTTCTTTCTGCCTGCTGTGTCTGTGCAAACATCCTTTACTTCCCTTTTTATAATAAACATGGCATTTTGAATATAACTAGTTTTTTTTATAATTTTTTTTATAGTTTTTTTATTTTTTATTTATTTATACAAGCATTGGGTAGAGTCAGAAGCGCGGGAGGGTGAGAGAATTCACCAGAGCCAGAGCGGGGAGCAGAGCAGGCAGAGGGACCGAAGTACACTGCTGAGGGGAGCAGCGGGTGTGGCAGGAGAGGTCTGCGCGCCATGTGGGACCCTCCTCCGGTGGCCGGGGAGCAGCCGGGGATCGAACCGGTGCTGCAGAGGCTGCGGGCAGCTTTGCAACCCAGCGCTCAACCGCTGCGCCACAGGGGAGGCCCCTGAATATAACTAGTTTTTAAAAGATTTATTTACATATGCATACAAAAACTGGGGTACAGACTAGAGGTATGGGGTGAGAGGATTCACCAGAGACAGAGTGGGGAACAGAGCAGGTAGATCGATGGAAGTACACTGCTGAGGGGAGCAGCAGGCAAGACAGGAATGGTCTGCTGCATCATGTAGGTAGCTCCCTGGCTGGGGATCAAACTCCTGCTGCAAGTGGCTGGGGACAGCTTCATAGGTTGCGTGTTAACCCCTTGCGCCACCAGGGAGGCCTCTGATATAACTTGATAAATGTTTCTGCCGCGGGGGGAAACTCGCCTGGGGAAAACTGCCACTAGCTGCTAGAAGGGGAGAGGTGATGAAACTTGTCAGAGGTAACGGAAGGACCCTGCTCTCTGAACCCAACGCCTCTCCAACCCGATATCAGTTTGCAATTTTGACCCAGAGAAAAAAAGAAGAATGTCATTAGAAGCAGACCACAGTTGGCCCAGATTTTAGCAATAAGGGAAACTGGCTACAGGTACATGCATTTTTTTGGTAATTTAAAACTATTATTTTATTTTTATTTATTCATGCATACAAGAACTGAGGTGTAGTTCAGAGGTGCAGGGATAAGAGGATTCACTAGAGACAGAGAGTGGGGAGCACAACAGGCAGATCTACTGAAATACACTGCTGAGGGGAGCAATAGGTGAGACAGGAGAGATCTGCTGTGCCATGTGGGTCAGCTCCCTGGCCAGGGAGCTTAATAGCACTGAGACTTTAACCCCTGCGCCATCAGGGAGGCCCTAAAACTATTATTTTAAAAATTCATATTTTAAAACACCTATGGGGCAATACAAATTAACTAGCATAATATAATTGTGTTCTACTTGGAGGAGTGAGAGAAAATGTAGTATAAGAAATATTTGAAAAAATAATGACCAAGGATTATAAAAATTGTCAAAAGACACCAAGCCATGCATTTAATTAGTGCTGTGAATACCAAGCAGAATTCATAATGATTAAAAAAATGTACCACATTCAGGCACATCAGAGTCAAAGTGGTGACAATCAAAGGTAAAAAGAAAATTTCACGATTATTTCAAGAAAAAAACATACATTCAGACAATCAGTAAGAATGGAGACTTCTTTTGAAAACATCTAGGGTCTAAAAATAATGGAATAGCATCTAAATGGAGTAGGAAGAAAAGAAAAAAATGTAAATATAAAATTTGATATATATCAGTACTATTTAGTAGTTTTTTTAAAAAAAATTATGTATACAAGAACTGGGGTACATGCCAGAGGTGTGGGGGGAGAGAGGATTCACCAGAGACAGAGTGGGGAACAGAAGAGAAAAACCGACTGAAATACACTGGTGAGGGGAGCAGCAGGTGAGTCAGGAGAGGTCTGCGCCATGTGGGTAGCTCCCTGGCCAGGGATTGAACTCGTGTTGCAGTGGCTGCAGAAAGTTTCACAGGTTGCGTGTTAACCCCTTGCGCCACCAGGGAAGGTCCCTATTTAGTAGCTTTAACAATGGTTAATGTGTGTATTTGTGACCACTGCTGATAAAAATATTAGGTAACTATCTCATCATTGATTGATAGTCTTAACAAAGCTAAAAATTGATGATGCAGGAAGATAAATATATATATATTAGATATCAATATTTGATAGTCCTAACAATGTTTAAGATTAAAAGATGAGATAGAGAGATACTGATTCATTGATAGATAGATAAATGATGGCAGCTATGAGTAGAAAATTTGGAGAGGACAAGACCAGAAATTGGCTGACACAAGGCCAAAAGCTGGAGAATGGGGCAAAAATGATTAACATAGTTGGTAAACTAGCAATAAAAAGATTCGGAGCACAGATAGGGAGAAGGGATGTAGAAATTAAAGGCCATTATCCTTTCAAATCCACCTAGTGGAACCAATTAAAGAAATTCCTTAATTGCCAACTGATAGCAAACTTTAGAAATCCCCAAACCATCCACTTAATGATAGCAAGAATCAAACTGTTGTACATTTCAAAGTCCAAGCTGAAGAAGGACTTTGGTCCTTCTTCGGTCCTCTCAGATTCCATCTAGTTATTCAAGTTAACAAAAGTTAATAATTCCACAGAGATGAGCCCCCTTCCCACTGAAAGACAATGTTAAAACACAAGGCTTCCCCCTCCAAGTGCAGCTCTTTCTGCCCTCGTGTGTCTATCCAAGTGTCCTTTACTCTTCTTTCCCTTTAAAATAAACCTATCCTTTTGAATATGTCTAAACACCCGTCTCATGGAGAAACTTGCTGTACGCCACTGAAAGGGGCATTCTGGTGAAACTTTTCCCAGAGTTAACCCAAGGACCCTGCTCCCTGAACCCAACACCTCTCCAAACCAACGTCAGACAGGACTATGTTCATGGATGAAAGATTCAGTATTGTCAGCAGACTTTTTTTTAGGAAATGACAATTTCTGGAAGGACACTGTTAAGAAAATAAAACAAGGAGAAAATATTTTCAAAGCTTATCTCTACTGTCTAGAATATGTAAAGAATTTTCAAAACTCAATAATAAACAACCCAATTGAAAAATTTGAACATTTTACCAAGAAGATATATATATGGCAAATAAGCACATGAAAAGATAAATAGGAAATGAAAATTAAAACCATAGTTAGGTAATACCTACTAGAATGGCTAAAATAAAAGATGTGGAGGAAATGCAGATTTCATATCCTGTTCTTTGAAATATAAAATGTTTCTAACTATTAGTTAAAATATTTCTAACTATTAGTTATTAGTGCATTTTAAAAAGACATTTTGACAGTTTCTTACAAAGGTAAACATACACTTACCACATGAACCATTTATTACACTCAGTGATAGTTAATTTTATGGCCCAAGAAGGCTGAGGAAGGAGGAATTTGCTTTCTGTTTGTTTCTTTTTTCTTTTGTCTTTAGACTTGTACTCAGATTGCAACTTAACATCATTGACTCTCTTGATTCTTTACCCTTTGGACTCACATTGGATTTAAACCATCAGCTCTCCTATATCTCCAGCTGCCCATCACTTTTCAGCCTCCATAAACACGTAAGTCAGTTGCTTATAGTAAATCTCCCTCTGTGTGTTTAAGTAAATATGTGTGTATGTGTTCTTAGGTATCTATATAAGATCTATATAATATATATCCTGTTGGTTCTTTTTCTGGGAAAGAATATATTTTCCTAAGTGTTTATTCAAGAAAAACGAAAACATATCTATACAAATACTGTACACAAACAAATGACCATAGATTTATTCATCATAATAAAAAACTAGAAATAGCTCAACTATTTCAGGTGAATACATAATCAGAACATAGTATATTTACACAATTAAATCTTGGAAATAACAAAGGAAATACTTATATACACGACTATATGGATAAATCACAAAACCATAATGATGAATAGAAGATGCTAAATATAAAATACTAGATGCTGCATAATTCCATTTACCTAAAGCTTTAGAAAGAACAAATTAATCATGGGATCAAAAAACTGATTAGTGGAGGGAGCACTGGACTACAAAAGGACATGAACATCCTTTTGAAGGTGATGGGACTGTTCTGTTTGAAGGTGATGGGAATGTTTGAATTGTGATGGCAGTTTAATAGGGATGTTCATCTGTCACACTGGTTAAATTTTATACTTTAAATGGATGGAATTTATTTTATGTAATTTACCTCAAGGAAGTAATTTTTAAAACATGGATATATACTTTTATACATGTTCAAGAAAATGCTTCGAAGGGTCACTCCAACAGACAAGTAGACTGGGAACTTTGTTTTTTCTCTACGTAGTTCCAGATTTTCAAGATGTTCTATAAAATATATCATCTGAAAAACTATAAAACAAAAATGTATAGCTTCAAAAAAAAAAGGAAGTATAGAAACTTTTAGGAAAAATTACAGATTACCCATAATCTCATCACTCAGAAAGCCCCTTATTAATATTTTGGTTCAATTCAAGCTACTATCACGTGTATATTATTGGGCACATGATTACACAGATACACATAAAGTAGAGCTCATTCTGTATGCATCTTTTGCATCTGCTTTTTTTTTTTTAAGATTTATTTATTTATTTATTATTTATACAAGAACCGGGGTACAGGCCAGATTCGCGGGAGGGTGAGAGGATTCACCGGAGACAGAGCGGGGAACAGAACAGGCAGATTGATGAAATACACTGTTGAGGGGAGCAGCGGGCAAGACAGAAGAGGTCTGCTGCACCATGTGGGACCCTCGCCGGTCAGCCAGGATCGAACTGGCGCTGCAGAGATTACGGACAGCTTCACAGCATGGCGCTCAACTGCCTGCACCAACAGGGGAGGCCCTGCATCTGCTTTTTTTCAATCAAATATTATAAGCAACTCCAAATGCCTGTATGTGTTGTTTGAAAACATTATTTTTATAGCAATATGGTGTTCCACTATATGGAAGTACCATAATTTAGTTACCAATTCCTTATTGCTAGTTATGTGTCTTCTTTTCCATTTTTGACTATAAATAAAGTTCCAATAAATAAACTTACATGTTAATCTTTTCATGCATTCCTATTTATTATTTCAAAATAGATTCCTGGAATTGAAATTATTAGATCTAAACAGACACTTTGCATGGTCCTGATGTGATTGATTTTCAGTTGAACATGACATTATGCATAGAGAGGGCTACCTACATTTGTAAGTCTATTGATGAATATGATTACATTCCTTTTCTAAAATCTGTACCACTCTACATTTCCACTAGGAACCTGTATAACATCTCAGCCACACATAAATATCAACACTTTATTAAAAAAAATTGATCATTTGAGGACCTCCCCGGGTGGCGCAGCGGTTAAGCGCTGGGCTGCGAGGCTGCCCGCAGCCTCTGCAGCACCAATTTGTTTGCAGGCCGCCGGTGAGGGTCCCACCAAAAAAAAAAAAAAAAAAAATTGATCATCTGAATGGCAAAAACATAGTACCTAATTTTTAATTTATTTTCCTTTTATTATTAGAATGGTTTAACTTTTGTCATATGCTTATTAGTCATATATTTCTCCTTTTGTGAACTGTAAACTCTTTTAAATTATGAAGCAAAACTCTCTGCGAATGAAATAGAATTAAAAAAATTATATCCTTTTATATAATAATCCTTTTACCCTCTACAAAACTTTCAAATCTTTAGAATCACCACATTAAAAACATCTTGGATGGCATGATCAAGGATGAAAGCAATGACCAAATGGCCCATGATAGATAAATACTGACAGCGTAAAAATAAGCGGAAAAGGAAATTAAAGTTCAGTCTCTTCCTTCAATTTAATCTCAAATCTTTAAAACTCATAAGAGTGGGTGGATTCAGAATTTAAATCAAATTATTCCTTAGATTTACAATTTCCCAAGAAATCAAGCTACATTTTATTTCACATTATACTTGTTGGAAATACAAATGTTTTAGGTTTATAGTATATTTATAATATGCAATTTCCACTATTAATGTGATAAAGACTTGTTTGAAATGATGAGATTTGTCATTAAGAAAGGAAGTATGATTTGTATGAAGCACATCTGTCAAGAGAATAGCACAGAGAATGTCAAAACAAAATGGTCTTCCAGTGTGAGCACAGGGCTGGCACATAGTAGGCACTCAGTCAACTACATTGAGAGTAAATGCTGACTAAATAAATACTATTCCTATTACCTTATTTCAAAGTTGTTTTGGCTTTTCTACGTCCTTTGAATTTCCATACACATTTTATTTTCAGCTTGCTAATTTTTATTTAAAAAGTTTGTTGAAATTTTGAGTGAGATTTTGTTGAATCCATATATGTGTTTAGGAAGAATTAACATCTTAACAATATTTAATTCTTCTGATCAATGAACACAGTATATGTCTGCATTCATTTGGGTCTTTAATCTTGCTCAGTAATATTTTATCATTTTAGTGTACTGACACTCCACATATTTACCAAATTTATCCATAATTATTTGTTACTGTTTGATGTATTTTAAGTTGCACTCTTTTAAATTTTCAATTTCTAATTGCTATAATAGAAAGACAAGTGATTTTTGAATATTGACATCTAGTCTACAAATATGCATCATTAATTTTTTAATTTTAGATGATTTTTGATAGACTTTCATTGGCTTTCCTGCATAGATGATCATGTTCTTTGTAAATAAAAATATTTTTAGTTTTTTCTTTCTAAGTTGGATGCCTAATATATTTTTCTTGCTTTATTATACTGGCTAGAATCTCTGAGAACAAAGTTGAACAGAAACAGTGATAGTGAACATCCTTTCCTTATCCCAAATATTAGGGGAAAAATAGTTTTTTACCATTTGTTTGTTGTAACTGTCAATTTTCCAGGTGTGCAGGTTCAGACAGGAAAATTTCATTCTATTCCTAGTTTGCTACAAGTTTTGTTTTACATTTTTTTCTTGCATAGAAGAACTGAGGTGCAGGCCAGAGGTGCAAGTGTCTAGGGGGTGAGAGGATTCACCAGAGACAGATTGGGAAGCAGAACAGGCAGATTTACTGAAATACACTGCTGAGGGGGAACAGTGGATGAGACAGGAGAGGTCTGCTGAGCTTAAGTGGGTTAGCTCCCTTGGCCAGGCATGAAACTCAGGCTGTAGCAGTGATAGTGCTGAGACTTAAC
Source organism: Talpa europaea (assembly GCF_964194135.1). NCBI lineage: Eukaryota > Metazoa > Chordata > Mammalia > Eulipotyphla > Talpidae > Talpa > Talpa europaea. Next base: position 80,923,087 of record NC_140072.1, on the reverse strand, counting down.
CCCTAGCCACCAGGGAGACTCTGCAAGTTGTTGTTTATTTTTTTTAATCCGGAAGAGGTGAAAGTGATTTTGTCAGATACCTTTTTAAAGTATCTATTGATAAGGCAGTATAGTTGTTCTTTTTAAGACTGTTAGTATAGTATAGCATAGCATAGTATAGTACGGTATCATATTATATAGTATAGTTAGTATAAGATGTTTTCGCTGAATTATTTTCAACTATTAAATCAACTTTGCTTTCCTCAATAAACCTCAATTAGCCATGGTGTACTAAAATTTTTATATATTGTTGGATTCAATTTGCTAAAATTTTTATTACAGATTTTGGAGGCTATGTTTATAAAGGACATGTGTCTATAGTTTTGTTCCAGTGTCTTTGCCAGGTTTCAGTATCAGGAATGGTTTCCTACTTCAATGTATTGGAAAGCATTCTGCCCTCACTGGTTGTCTGGAAGAATATGCATAGAATTGAAATTGCATTTTCCTTAATTAGTTGGTGGAACACATCAGTAAAACCATCTGGGGAAGGGCTTTTGTTTATTAGAAAGTTTCTAATAATAGTTTGATTTTGTCTGATCGGTATACATTAACTTCTCAAATAATTTTCTCTAATCATGTTATCTATTTCTTCTTTGATAGTTTGAATATTTCATGCAACTTATTCATTTTATCTAAGTTGTTAAAATAATTGACAAAGATTTTGTAATAATTTCTTTTTATTCTTAATATCTATAGAATCTGAAGTGATATAAATGATGTAGAGGTTATACTTCGGGCTGCCATTTTACCATTTGTTCTTTTGTCTCATCTATGTTTTGTTTTTCTATTTATCCTCTATATAATTTTAAAATCAGATGTTTTGTAGTATTCCATTTTTATTCTTCTTGGCATTCTAGCTATAATTCTTTGCTTTATTTTTAATTTTAAATTTGTATTACAATATTTACCAAAACTTACCACTTAGAGTATAAGGAAAGGAGGAGAGGAGATGCTCTTTTATCCTTCTGTCGTTTTGTTTGCATATGATCTCAGAATAGATAAAACTTAACTTTTATTTTATTTTATTTTTTGAAAGATTTATTTATTAGGAAGAAGACAAGGATGTCCTCTCTCACCACTGCTCTTCAATATAATACTGGAGGTCCTAGCCAGGGCAATAAGACAAGAGAAAGATATACAAGGAATCCAAATTGGGAAATAAGAAGTAAAACTATCACTATTTGCAGATGATATGATAATATACATAGAGAACCCTAAAAACTCCACAGAAAACTACTCAAAATAGTCAACCAGTTCAGTAAAGTAGCAGGATACAAAATCAACATACAAAAATCAGTAGCCTTCCTATACACAAACAATCAATCAGAAGAAGAGGAAATCAAGAAAACCATCCCTTTTATAATTGAAACCAAAAAAAAATCAAATACTTGGGAATAAACCTAACAAAAGAGGTGAAAGACCTATACAAAGAAAATTATAAAACATTGTTAAAAGAAATAGAAGAAGACACAAACAAATGGAAAGACATTCCCTGCTCATGGATTGGAAGAATCAACATTATTAAAATGGACATCCTCCCAAAAGCAATATACAGATTCAATGCTATTCCAATAAAAATCTCAATGACATTCTTCAAAGAAATAAAGCAAACACTGATGATATTCATATAGAACCACAAAATATCACGTATAGCCAAAGCCCTACTGATGAAAACAAAGGAGAAAGGAGGTATCACACTTCCTAACTTCAAGCTATACTATAAAGCCATAATTATTAAAACGGTTTGATATTGGAACAAAAACACACACAGACCAATGGAACCAAATAAAGAGCCCAGAAATAAAACCACACTTATATGAATAACTAATCTTTGACAAAGAAGCAAAGAATATGCAATGGAACAATGGACAGTTTGTTCAATAAATAGTGCTGGGAAAACTGGACCACCACATGCAAAAAAAAGGAAACTCAACCACTACCTCTCACCATGCACAAAAATCAACTCAAAATGGATAAAAGAACTGTACATAAGACCTGAAACCATAGAATATATAGAAGAAAATATAGGTAAAACACTACAAGACATATATCTCAGAAACATCTTTAAAGACTCATCACCCAAAGCAGTGATAGTCAAGACAAAGATAAACACCTGGAGTTACATCAAACTGAAAAGCTTCTGCACAGCCAAAGAGACATTAGCCAAAACAGAGAGACACCCCACTGACTGGGAAAAAAAATCTTTGCACTCCATTCAACTGATAAGGGACTGATCACAAAGATATACAAAGAACTCACACAGCTCAACAAAAATAAAATAAACAATCCAGTCAAGAAATGGGCAGAAGAACTCAAAAGACATTTCTCCAAAGAGGAAATACAAATGGCCAACAGGCATATGAAAAAATGTTCAACATCCCTTATAATCAGGGAAATGCAAATCAAAACCACACTGAGATACCACCTTACACCAGTAAGAATGGCGCATATTAAAAAAAAAAAGCAACAACAAATGTTGGCAAGGATGTGGTGAAAAAGGATCTCTCCTGCATTGCTGGTGGGAGTGCAAACTGGTCCAATCACTGTGGAAAGTGGTATGGAGGGCCTCAGGCTACTAAAAATAGAGCTACGATACCACCCGGCAATTCCACTACTAGGGATCTACCCAAAGGAATACAAAAACAGTGATTCAAAAGATCACCTGTACACCTATGTTTATTGCAGCACTATTTACAATAGGTAAAACCTGGAAACAACCCAAATGCCCAAAAATAGATGACTGGATCAAGAACATGTGGCATATCAACACAATGGAATATTATTCAGCAATCAAAAATGATAAACTCATGCCATTTGCAGCAGCGTGGATGGAGCTAGAAGGAATTATGCTCAGCGAAATAAGCCAGAAGGAAAAAGAAAAATATTGGATGGTTTCACTTATAACAGGAATATAGGGGAACCAAATAAGACATCAACTTAAAAAAAAAAAAACAGTACAAAACACAACAAGGTAAAAACAGACAATTATGAACCAGAGACATACTGCAGGGGAAGGGGAGGGAGAGGGGTGAGAGGGAGGGAGGGTGGAGCACAGGGGACTGTGGTGATGGTGCATGGGTGCCTTGGGGAAGGAAATCCCCACAAGGTGCCTTGTGGGGACTCAATCTGAGGGGGTGGGGGAAGCAAATATTGTCTAAAAAATGTAAAAAAATGATAAATGTTAAAATAAAAAAAAAAGATTTATTTATTTATACATACAAGAATGGAGGCACAGGCCAGAGGTGCAGGTGGTGAGAGGATCCACCAGAGACAGAGTGGGGAGCAGAACAGACAGACTGACTGAAATACAATGCTGAGGAGAGGTCTGCTGCGCAATGTGGGTTGCTCCCTGGCCGGCCGGGGGAATCGAACTCATGCTGTAGAGGCGACAGATAGCTTCATAGGTTATGTCTTAACCCCCTTGCGCCACCAGGGAGGCCCAAAACTTAACTTTTATCCAATTGGATAGCCAATTGCCATATCACTAATTTTTTCTTCATTAGTTTGTATAAACAAAATCATATATAAAAATTAAATTAAATATATATATGGCAGTTGGGGAGGGAACTGAGGGTTCACCTTGGGCCTACCTGACTAAAGAACAAATGCAAGGGGGGCTTTTGCTCAAACCTTCCTCAAATACTTTCCCTCTTACATAAATCAGCTGTTTTTCCAGCTGAAGAGTGTTTCCACATGTGCAGCTTCTAATACATAATGCCCGTTTTTGACTCTATTATTTGTCCATTTTAGTACTATTGTTCAATTTTAAAATTGGCATAGCTTATAGTACATTCTGATATATGGTAGAAAAAGTCTCTCCTGATTGTTTTTATTTCAAAGTTTTTTTAAGCTATTTTAATGTTTTCTTTTCTGGATGAACTTGAAAATGGACTTGCTTAGTTCATAAAAATACTGTTGAAGTTTTATTGGGATCTCAGTGGATTTATAGATTAATTTAGAGAAAATGGATAGCTTCATAAATTTGGAAAGTGGGAAATGTGTACTTTTCTCCATTCATTTCAATCTTTTTAATATAGTTTTTATTAATTTTGTTTTACATATAGTTCTATATAGTTTTTATCATAAGTATTGAAAATGTATAGCTTATTTCCAGTTATTTGTAGCCTTGTTGTTGTTTTGAATTGGACCATCTCCCTCTGGCATTTCTAATCAGTTATGGTAGTATATAGGAAAGGTAATAGTTTTATATATGTTGACTATATATAACTGAAGTAAACTTTCATTGCTCTTCTGGCTTTTCAGCTGATCCTTTTAGATGTTCCAGAAAGATGTTTGTATCATTAGTAAGAGTCCAATTTATTAGCTTCCATACTATTAATACATTGTTTTCCCTATGAGCATTAAACTTGGGAATTAAAAATATTAGTATGCAAATGTAAGAGAGCTAAAAAAAGGTTTAATTTGAAGGATAGTGTAAATTGTGATAAATAAAAGATTTTAAGGCACACTTTTTGTCCAGCATACATTTTATATTTTGTTCTGACTTTGGAATAATAGTTACTGAATTTTTTAAAAATACATAAGCCATTGTTAAATAGAATCATGTATTAAAATTAATGTTCAACTAGAAAATATTAGATTGGATTTTCAGCTAAAATGAATAGGACATTAAGAATTCCTTCAATGATTTTTAAATAAATTATCTACCTGGGAATTATCTATGTAGGAAAGATCCATTCAAGGCAATGATTTAAGCTTCTGAAAAAGCTTACCTCTTTGATCAGAGGCATTAAAGATCCTATTGAATATGGTTTCAATTTTCAGAGGGAAAGTAAAGACCAAATGAAATTTGAATATTATTTTTTGACTAAGTGCTTGGAATTGGATCACTTCTATGGATCCTTATCCTTTGCATTTTTCGGTCAGATTAACAAAGCCCACTTGCTAATTAACAGAGAAACAGGTGATGGTAATTTAAAAATGAATATTCTTTATGATAAAATATGTAATGCCATCATTTGTATGTAAAAATAAGTCTTAAAATACTTTATATCTTCCTCTAAGGAAAAAATAAATGAGTTATTTCAATCAATGCTTAAAAAAAATCTTTATTTTTAAAGTGTCTTTTACCTTATTTCAACTCTTCAGACCATTCTCAATAATATTTTGAAACAAAAATGATTGAAATGACCAAATAAATAAAACAAGCAGATCTGTTGGGCTCTCCTGTTTTCCTAGGACAGGGAGCCAAGGTGGGCAGGCACTAATCCAGTTCTCAAAACCTGTTTAGTTCTCCTTTGCTGCTCTCAGAGTTTAAGAGTTGGAAACTTACAACAAATCTATTGAATCTCCTAGTATGAAATTTTGACTTCATGGACATAAAAACCTAGTGATCATATAGCAAAAGCTAACCAGAAGAAAAGTGTACCCTCAACCCCTCTTCCCTGCTCCCTTTTTTCATTATAATTACCATAAGAAGGGGAGTTGTGGGAAAATAAAAGGGAGAGGAATAAATGAGAGGGTAAATAAAACCCCAGTATCTGTTCAACCATAAAGTCTGACAGAGGAGACTTTGGTGAATAAGAGTCAAAAATTCCTTAGAACAAAAGTGCATAAGGTAATTAGGATGAATATAAGGAAAGAGATTGGGAATATTTTTTTTTTTTTTTAGTTTTAAATTTATCAATGAAGTCAAAGATTTCTTTCTATCACTTTATAAGGGTTTCTACTGGAACTTGAAAGTTCAGCAGTATCATGGAAGTGATCAGGATGGTCCCCTTTTTTATTCACTAAGATAAAAGTTTCTGGAATTTAGCTGCATTAAAACACTTTCAGTATTTATTCCTTCCAGATTTCAATATTACAAGCCATATCTATACAGATAACTAAAATAGTATAGGAAATGAAATGAAGGAGCTTAAAATATTTTCCTTCGGAAAGAATGGCTATTCTTCATTCTGATTTTGTGATAAGAAATGTGGGAGGCAGCCAGGAGTGCCTACAAAGTTTGTCTTGGTGTAATTGTGTGTAAGCAGCATGAAAATCCATGACTATTCTGTCACTCTTAAAAACTAAATTATCTAGCAAAGTTTTAAGAATTAGGAAAAATTATAGCCTCTCTTTTAAAATTCAGTTTCGATTTTCTTCTGCTAACATCAAGAATTCCTCTTGGAAAGCAACATTATTAAGACAGAACCAAGTAAAATGGTTTTTATCTCCAGAAAGAATTGTATTTGGTGTTGAGGAGGTAAATTGCACATTAGATTATGTCAGCAGAGGCAAATGGGATTCAGCACCGGACTTTTGTTTCCCTCCCTTTACTGGATTTCACTGTTTTTCTTTACTGAATTTTACTACACTTCACTTAGCTTCACCAGCTTAATGTGATTTGGGCAGGCAGTGCATATATGATGTCCTAAAAACACATTGCTTTATGTAAATAATTGTTTTTGGCAATTTAGAAGTTTTGTGGCAGGATCACATTTTTTTCCCCTTAAAATCAAATATTTAGGCTCAAGTTAGAAATGCATGTGCAGTTTTATGACTTGGCATAGACAATCTTTACAATTTTATGTTTAAGACAGGAATTTGATCGCTTTTGTTCTCTGGGCCTCCATCTTTTCTTAGTTTCTATTGTTTTCTCTTTTACAGTATAATTTCAGATCTTTGTGTAGGTCTTCAGCATCTGTTTCTCCTCAATCATAATTTTTATTCAAGAATAATAACTCTTTGGTCTCTTTGGACATGTTTTGTTTTGTTCTGACCTATGAACTTCATCAGGGTGTGTTGAAACTTAACAGATCCATTTCTGGAATATTCTTGGAACCCTTTTGAAGAAAAATGCCAAAGAAGGCTGTATGTGTCTGGGCTCAGTCAAGTTCTTTGAGGAAGGTTCTACATAGCTATGTCTTCTGCCAGCTCCATTTTGTTCTGAGTGTGCCCAGCTTCTTCCTGATTTCATAGCTTTTGTTCATGTAGCAAAAGAACCCTTGGATTAACAGCAGTGGTAGAATACTTGTCTATCTAACAGTACTCTGTTGCAGATATATTTCTGTGAAAGGGAAAGAGAATACATTGGGTGCCAGACCTGCCCCCACTTATGGGCAGATACTTTGTATTACCAGTCTCAGTATGCCCTGAGCCACACTGCCTGGATGGTGGGTAGTTGGGAAGGAGTGAGTTGAATATATAATCAAAGGGGAGGACAAAAGTGAAGGGGAACTTAGAGGAGATGCATGGGGCACAGACAAGTAGAGACACTTGAAATAGATGCCTGGAAGAGACATGCAGGCAGAAACGTGAGGAGTCTGCTCCTCATTCTTGGTGGACACAATGGCAGCCATTATCTGGATATGGCATATTTTGAAGTTTAGTATTTCCTTCTGTCCCAGCTCTCTGGAACCTAGCTAACCTCTTCCTTGTGTTTCCCTGCTAGAAAGTATCTTAGATTTTTGGCAAGTTTTCTAGCCTTAGTGGCCCTGCTTCAAGTTAATCCTATTTGACTTGACATTTGCCTATGAGGGGATGGGTAATTTGGGGAATTTTATTACTAAACTACTATTGGGAATCCTCCCCCCCCCCCGTCTCTCTCTCTCACTGTGCACACCAATGCTAAAAATTTATTTCATATTAAGATTCTGCTTCTTTTGCCTTTGTGCATGTGGATGGCAGGATCCTTCTTAGAGCATGCATCCCTTAACAGTTTTGTGTTCATGATTACCTCTTGGCCATGCAATAACAATACTACCTTGTCCATTAATAGGCAGAAAATTGTTTTTCACTTTACTGAGTTTTATATCTTCTTCCCTTTTTCATCTCAAATGATCCAGGGACATGAATGTTTCCATTGCTAATTTTCTAATGCTCCACTCAGTTATCAGGAATGACCAGAACTGCTCAAAGAACTTCTCTCACAATTGTCAAAATAATTGTATTTAGTAGTAGATAAAAGACAAAAACAGGTGCCTCCCTGTGCCTCACAGGCACAAGGGTTAAGTGTGCCTGTGAAGCTGACCTCAGCCACTTCAGCATGAGTTCAATCCCGGCCAGAGAGCTACCCACATGGCACAGCAGACCTCTCCTGGCTTGCCTGCTGCTCCCCTCAGCAGTGTACTTTGGTCAATCTGCCTGTTCTGTTCCCCACTCTGTCTCTGGTGAATCCTCTCACCCCCCACGCCTCTGGCCTGTACCCCAATTCTTGTATGCATAAATAAATAAAATCTTTAAAAAAAAAAACCCCAGCCATTAAAAAAAAAAAAAAGATAAAAACATGCAGGAAATGACTGGACGGATCTTTCAACAGTGTTTGTCTGAGAAGCACTGGATGAGAGGGTCATTCCATTAACATCCTATTTATCCTTATAATACATGTCAAACAATTTGCTTCAGTTGTGATTTGTGTTGTAGGAGGCAGTAAACTCAACCCAGACTTGGTTCAGGCATAAAGAGATTTTATAATATGTATAAGTGAAAAGTTCAGAGGAGGGGCTTTCTTTTTATATAGCTAAATTTGGGACTTGGATGATATTATAAGGTCACTAATTTCTCCCTACAGATATCTTCTTGACTTTCCTCTATCAAATATTACTTCATTCATAGGGAGGCACTCCTCTCAGCCTCACAAGAATGCTGCAAAGGGCCTCCCTAGTGGCCTAGGCATTAAGTCTCAGGGCATGAGTTCAATCCCCGGCCAGGGAGCTAACCCTCATATGATGCAGCAGACCTCTCCTGTCTCACCTGTTGCTCCCCTTAACAGTGTATTTCAGTCAATCTGCCTGTTCTGTTCCCCACTCTGTCTCTGGTGAATCCTCTCACCCCCACCCCCCACCTTTGGCCTACACCCTGATTCTTCTACACAAAAAATAAATGAATAAATCTTAAAAAAAAATAAATAAAAGAATGCTGTAGAAGCTCCAAAACTTATATCTTCTCAGTTTTACATCTATAAACTGTTATTGCAGTCAGTTATTTAATGATAGAAAGGTTGGCCTCATGAAACAGGATTTTCTTTGTATATAAGAAAGTAGATCCCTGGAGATCTGATGTACCTGGAGATTAATCAACCCTGGAGTCTTCCTACTTTAGGGCTTGTGATCTGAGACAAGTTATTATTAATGAAACTACTTCATGCTAAGTTTTCTTAGTTAAAGGGAATTTGTCTTTTTACTGTTTTTATTTTTGGCCTATAATTTTTTCTAGTTGCATTGTTTTTTCTTACACAGTACAGTCAACTGAACATATCCTAACTATATTCTCTGTAGTTGGGTCATTACACCCACTTCTAAACACTTACTGTGGGAATGTGATTTATGATTGGGCTCAGCCTACATGCCTCAGTCTTCTACAGTAGGATGGATCCACTCTACCAGCTACACGGATTGAGCACAGAGGATGAAAAATACCTACTGGGAAATGAGGGTATGGTTTCCATAAAATAATGAAACATGTTGTGAAGCAACAATTTCATGTGTCTATTCCTTTGTCCTTCTGAACGTGCCTTTTATTAAATAGTAGCATCAGATTGTGAGTACAGTGAGTAGAGAGTATATAATTTATTACTTGGTCTGGCATCTCTGCATATATACTTTTGGAATTGTTTCAGATCAAAGGTAAATCTGCTGTTATTAACTGCTAGTATTAACATGTCAATGGTCTATGAATATTTTTTCCTCAGTTAGGACCTCAAATCTCTAGTTTTGAGACATCAGCCATTCCCAGGTCATAGCAATGGAAAATGTGGCCCATAGCCAAGACAGACAATGCCTTGAGCTGCTGGATAATCCAGTGATTGCTACAGGAGACTAGAAAACTCAGACACCTATTTAAAGCTACACATACTATCCCATAGGCCACATGGTTTTCTGGCCCCCTCTCTCCTGTCCCCTGAAGGTCAGCTGGGCTCATGGCCATCAGAGTCAGCCTGGTGTGTAGAACTGTGAGGCCATAGGTCAGGGTGAGTCCAGTGATTTCAATTCTGCTGTTGGCTGAAATTCCATCTGTCAAGAAGGTCTTGCATTCAGCCATTTTATAGTGGAAGAGTTAGTCCATAAAACTGGATTTCCTGTGAATCTTGAAAGAGGAGTACCCCTGGAGATCTGAACATGCTCTGAGAAAATCAGGGGTTAGATTTTATGAATCCCAGTTAGTCTCTACAGAACCTAATGAATTTCAACATTTGAGAATTGTGCACGTTTGTGCATACAGACACACACAGAGAATCTATTTTATTATATTATGAGTTTAAGAAACTTCATGGCAAGAGAATCTAATCAACATTAAACTGTTTACTTCCCTCCATAGTAGTTTCCTCTCTCAATGCAGAGACACACATTTTTACTTAGCTATAATTAGTGTGAACATACTGATTTTTGTTTAAGAAAGATTTTCTTTACATTGGCGTTCAGATTTGTTTACCTAGGCAAAACAAAACACTGAAAATGACAAGGGACATTCACTGGAGAATTGTGGGAATTATATAGGGTCAAACAATGTTGAAGTTAAATCTTAAAGGACCAGGAGAGAATCCTTCCCTATAAAATCTCTGATGACTGCTGTTCTATACTAACAGGCTCACCAGAATGCCTTCAAGGGCCTCTTTGGATCTTACTCCACAACACCATGGTGGACTTTTCCTTCTAAAAGAATGAAATCCCATCCTCCGGGACAAAGCTGCCAAGGTCCACTTGTCTCCCATAGATCCACACTTTTGCCCTATGTTTTAGTGTAGTGTGGGGTTATCTAAATGGTTTCCCACCAGCAGCAGAAATAAGCTGCTATGGAACAGTCCTCCATACTGTTGCCCTCAAGTATCTTTTTTTTCCAAAGTGCAATCATATACTAATAGTTTCCAATCTATCAAAGCATAAATTTGCCAGTCCTTTTTCCTAAGTCAAGAAAGTAGCGAAGCTAGTTTTAATTAAGACCAGCAACTATTTGTACAGCTGTCCCTGGGTTCATGGATCATTAAAAAAAAATTTAGCTGCAAACCTCGCTGCCTAAGTCCTCAGGGAGTTTCACTCAAAACCATTTAGACTCCTCATCTAGGCAGTGCCAGGCCAGACTTCCTGCATAGCGTCAGAAGCAGGCTGTACTGCTGCTTCCTGATTTTACTTAGTGGTCAGGCTCTCTGAGCACATGTGGCAGGGAGCAAAGCAGAGCCCAAAAGAACTGTGAGTCCCACAGGTCCCCTTTTTATGCTTGAGGGACGTTGAGGCCTTGACTGCTACTCCAACATTTTCCTGAAAATCCCTATAGTATTGTGAAAGTGTGGGAGAGGGAAAGGCCACAGCCTTCTTTTGAGATTTTCTCTGGCTCCACACATTTTTGTTCAAGAGTGAATTTTAAGCTCCCTCTCCTCCCCACCCCCAGCTCTCAGTGCTTAGGTGGTCACCTGTTGGTATCCTGCACAGGCGATGGGGGCGGGGTATTCATGAGAATGGATGCATCCGCACAAAGCCGCATGTTTTCCCAGCAAAGCCCTGGAGAGGAGGAAGAACCAAGCTCAGTATCTGGCTGATTTTCAAGTGCACATGGAGCAGCGCTTGAGGCAGCCTTGGGTCTGATCAAGCCCATTCGGGCCGGTGCGGGTCACCAACTGCGGGCCGGGGGCGGGGCCGGCCTCACACGTCGTGAAGCTGGGAGGCTGAGGAGCGGCGGGCTAGGATCTGTGACCCTGGCTCCCCCAAAGGTCCCCGCCTCCCTCGCTCTCGGTTCCACCTGCCCGTGGAGTGCGCGGAGCCTCCAGCGGAGACAATGACTAGCCCCGCGCCCTTAGTGGCCTCCATCAGCCACCAAATGGTGGCCCTGCAGACCCTGCAGCTGGTGCAGCAGGAATGCGGGTGGGGGGACGGTCCGGGCGCTCCCGGGGGCCTGCGCGACCCGGATCACTTGCCCACTGTCCCAAAGCGACGCTCAGGCCCTTGGCGGGCCCAGCCAGGGCACTGGCGCCAGGAGGGGGGCGTGGGCCGGGGAGCCAGGAACTGTGGAGCCGAGGTGGCAGCAAGCTGCCGGGAGGGAGAGGGGGTGCGAGGCGCGGAGGGAGGCGCGGATCTGCTGCCCTTCCCCCGGGCCCGTGGACCCTGCACCCTGGCCCGGATGGCGATGCGCAGCGCGCTGGCCCGCGTGGTGGACTCGACCTCGGAGCTGGTCAGTGTGGAACAGACGCTGCTGGGTCCCCTCCAGCAGGAGCGGTCCTTCCCCATCCACCTAAAGGTTAGTGTGGCTTCCAGCATCCCCTTTCAGGCTGAGGGTTCTCCGCAGGGCGGGGCTGCGGGGCCAGGATGGAGACTGGTGGTACCTTGGGATCTGGAAGGTGCTCTCCACAGTGATACCGCTCCAGGGGAAAGGGAAAGGAACAAGTGATGCTCTGGGTACTCAGTACCTGGAGATCAGGGGCGGGAGGTGGGGGTGGTCCATCTGACTGCAGTCAGCATACTAGTTTAGCATACTAGAACCTTCCTCTGGCACTCCTTCCTCTCATATAAATCAGCTTCCTGCTCCACCTAAAGGCACTTCCAACTTGTGAAGCCTCTAGGCATGGAAGACAGCTTCCTCTACTCCCCTTTCAAATTAATAACCTTTCTAGAGCTTTAAATACACTTATGTCCCTTTTCTCTTTTGTATGGCAAAGATCACATACATTTATTTAAAATGCCTTAACACCTGAACTGTAATTATTTTTGCATAAATCCAATATCCACAGAGCATAGGGAATCAACCTTACATAATCAACCTTAATTCTCATAAAGTGGGATGAAAACAGAGTTGGATCCTGGTGTTATGCTTGACCGATTTTCTAATGATAAACTCCTACTTCATCAAGTACCTCATATTTGTGGGGCACAGTTTTGTAACAGGGTGGTCCCCAGGAAAGGGGGAGGTTCCCTGCCCCACCCGAGGGAGGGTGGAGCTGAGCAGGGAGAGAAGAAGCTGCAGAAGAGACTGAGGAAGGAAGCAGGATGGAGCCAGTAGACCTGGAAGAGGCGCATGGAGCCTAGAGACACATGAAGAAACTGCGCTTGTCTTTTGGTCGTGGACTGGGTGACACAGATGTGGGTGAGACCCGTGGGGAGGTGACAATGGCAGCTTTTATCTTGATGTTGATTTTGCTCTTTTCCTTCCGGGCTTGTCCGGTTGTTTGTGACCCTTTTCTGTGGGTCCCCACTGGAAGATGCTTTAGACTTTTAGCAGGCTTTGGGGCCTTGTTCTGGGCTGATCCCATATGGATGGACTTTTACCCACGAGGGGATGGGTAACTTTGGGTGCTTCATTTAGAAACTAGACTCTTTGCCTTACCTGTATTGTTTCCTAGTTTTATTAAAGTTCCTTCCCATTAAAGTGTCATATGTTTTGTGTTGATGCGGCGGATGGCAGAACCCATTTAGAATAGGCAGGTTTGTGGGGTTTGGGCTGCCCCTCTCCCTGTCCTATAACAGTTTCCTCTTCAGGTACCAAACCATTAGCCATGTGAGTCAGGAAACAGAGCAGTGCCTCCCAGGATGAGCGGGTTCATGGAAATCTGGGGGTCTCAGTTTCAATCTTGGCCTTGCCATTAACTAAACTAATTGACCAGAAGGTCAGTTTCAGACCTTCTGGTGCTTCAGTTTTAACCTGGAGCATTGCTTCATTCATTCCTCTGGGGAGTCCAGAAGAAGGCAGCAGGGCAAAGATGAGGAAAAAAGCTTAGAGAACTTTTCAAGAGTTACTTTTCTTGATCTCCAAGCCAAGATTTAGGAAAAAGTGCTAAATATTAGGCTACACTATATATTATAAAGGATTAATTTTAAATCAAACACAATAGGGTATATCATACACCCAAATCAATATGGTTACTCTATACTAGGGTTTCTCAACCTGGGCACTACTGACATTTTGGACCGGGTAATTGTTGCAGGAGGGGGTTGTCCTATGCATTGGAGGATGTTTAGCAGCCTCTAGCCACTAAATGTTAGTATCACACCTCTCTCTTCCCAAGTTAATACAATCAAATATTGCCAACTGTTTAGGGGGAAGGGACCAAGAGTGCCTCCAGATTCAAAGCATTGCTCCATTCACCTCAGAAACTTAAACTATGAAGATGTATTTCACCAGTGGTCTTAACAGTAATATACACCTTTTTTGTACCACCAAGAAATTTAAAACCCTGACAGTTAAACTACAGCACACCATTCATTCAATGTAAGATACATCCTCATTTCAAAGATTTTTTTTTGTTGTTGTTGTTAAAAAATGTACATCTTAGAATTGATGGACTGTGATATTATTATTAACTCTATGTGATATTAGGGGCTTGTTCAGGATGTTGATATATTGGTAAAAGAAGAGACAGTTCTCAGCTTTACTTAAGGTGATCCTAGAAGGCTTTTGGGAGGAGGTGATCTTCAAATAAATGAATGTTTACTCTCCAGGCATTACAGGGACAAAGCATTTCAGAGGGAGTTGTGTGATCAAAATCCCAGAAGTAATAAAAAGTCCTGAGTCCTCAGAGGAACTAAAACTAGTTGATTATGACAGAAGGTAAGAAGAAGATGCTGGAGAAGTAAGTGGGGTCATTTAAGGAAAGGCCTGTATGTCATATTGAGGACCTTGGATTGCTCTGGAGGCCAAGGCAGTTACTGAAGTGACTGAGGCAAGGACTGTGTTCCTAGATAAACCACCAGAGGCCAGGCTGCGGGTTGGGAGTCAGCTTCAAGGACTTGACTCAGTTTAGGAGTATTGGATCCTCTGCTCTGGAGGCATCCACTACAAATCATGCCATTTGAACTTAAAATGCTGCACTTTTACTTGATAATCCTTTAAATCCTTACTAGTTGACTTTTTGTCCTAAGTGTTTTCCACCCCTTCAAGCTATCTTCATTCAAACTTCTCACTCCTTTTCTGAGAAAACTGAGGCCATGTGACTTGAATATCTTTCTTTGTGATATTTATAAGATGACAGCGCCACTCAGCCTATTTGTCTCTAGTAAAGGAATGCTGTTTGGTTTTCCCCCACATGTAAATTCTTTCTTTTAAGTACAATTGCAAATTTTTCATCTGCCTGGACCTTTTCCTTTTGCTCCTTATTCTAATGTCTCTACTCTGTCACTGCTTTTCTCAGTCCAAAAAACTGCCCAAAACTTCCTTCAGCTACTCAGCTCCTTGGATCATGATCCTTTTCTTCCTGGTGAGAAGCAAACTTTGCCAATATCTGGAGGTGTTGCTGCCAGTGTTTCTAGAAGTGTCCTGAGGCCTCATTAAGAACAGGGATCTTCAGCTTTCTTACTGTTGGAGTTTGCTATTCACCTGCAGGGCCTCTGAGAACAGCCAGTGCTTTCAGAACAGAGAGAAGCAGGCAGAGGTTGATGTGGATGATTTGCCTTTTGGTTAACATCTTGGAATTTTGCTTTGGTTTGCTGTTTGGAGAAAATGTAGTGTTTCCATTTGGTCTGGCAAATAATAATTTCAAAACACTTAAAGATACAGTGTGTCTTTTCAGGGGACTGGTTATGCAGATTTGGCTACATTAATACTAGTGTTAATTAAAACGATTTGGAAGAGTGTTTTCTATATTGTTTAGTTAAGAACATGTGGATTGATTTTATTATTTATTTATTTAATTTTTTGAAGATTTATTTATTTATTTATACAAGCACTGGGTACATTCAGAAGCGTGGGAGGGTGAGAGAATTCACTAGAGCCAGAGTGGGGAGCAGAGCAGGCAGAAGGACCGAAGTACACTGCTGAGGGGAGCAGCGGGCGGCAGGAGAGGTCTGCGCGCCATGTGGGACTCTCCTCTGGTGACCGGGGAGCAGCCGGGGATCGAACCGGCGCTGCAGAGGCAGTTGGCAGCTTCGCAACCCAGCGCTCAACAGCTGCGCCACCGGGGAGTTGATTTTAGACACAACAATGGTTTCAGGAGGATTTGTGCTAATGGGAATAAAACTTGCATATCGGGCCTTCCTGGTGGCGCAAGGGGTTAGGCACCGCACTATGAAGCAATCCACAGCCTCTGCAGCATGAGTTGGATCCCCGGCTGGCCAGGGAGAAACCCACATGGTGCAGCAGACCTCTCCTGCCTTGCCCGCTGCTCCCCTCAGCAGTGTACTTCGGTCAGTCTGCCTGTTCTGTTCCCTGCTCTGTCTCTGGTGAATCCTCTCATCCCCCGCATCTCTGTCCTGTACCCCAGCTCTTGTATGCATAAATAAATAAATCTCTAAGAAAAAAAAAACTTACATATAAGTTGGAAGTGTGTGGAAACTTCCCCAACAGCAGGTCTCTTACCTAGTGTTACTTGCAACAGAGAAGCAGGACTAAGCCTGTGGGCCAGATGATAGACATTAGGGTCTCTGTCATGGAGACATCACAGCATTGGACAGCAATCAGACCCCATGGAGCATTTTAAAATTTTCTGTCACTTCCTCCTATAGGCCTTTGGGCAAGTTATTTAGCTTTCCTGTGCCTCCGTCTCCTCACATAAAAAGTGGGGATTGTGGTATACAGCCTTATAAAGTTATTGAGATAATACATATAAAATCTTGGCTACTGACTGTCCCTAGTAAATCTCAATACTTTTGTATTATTATTGTTATTATTATTATTATTAGCAGGTCAATGCCTCGTGAATTCTTATTGTCTATTGTTGTTGTGAATTCCATTCCTGATAGTTACAGATCTGATATATGGATTCTGTGTTTACTTTTCTGAGAACACTGATAAAATCAGAGTTCAAATGACCCAAAGAGACTTGCAAGTAATCCCCACTATCTAGAGGTCAACTTTAGCCCATGCCTGATGCCTGACTTAAAGGTGTCAATATTGAATGACTCACAAATCACACTACCTAAGGTTAAGGAAGTGAAATTTCCAGGCTTGAAGGTAGAGAAACCTTTATCACAACAATAATGGATTTTTTTTATAGTATTTTCTCTCTTCTCAAAGAAACCAACAGTTAATATTCTTTTGAGCATTTAGAGATAATAAAAGACATGAAAAAACCTGAAGTCAGCTTCTTTAGGGTGAATAAAATTGCTCAACAGTAATAAGTCCTGTTAAATTTTGTGGAGAGGATGGAGTTAACCAACTTGACAAATGTCAAAGAAGGAAATTGAGGTTCAGAGGAATTTAGGATTTTCTTGAAGGTGCTAAAGCTGGAAACTGACAGTCCATGATTCAGGTAAGTTTTTGTCTGACTCCACTACCTCGCAGTGTTGATGCATGGGTGTTACGAACATCCTCTGAGGTAGAGCACATGATAGCGCATAGTAACCAGGGTATGGTTGTATATGCCATGCACTGCATATCACTCTTGCTGCAACAGTGTGAGTGTTCTTAGCTATGCTGCCATAACAAAATGCCACAGACTGGGTGGCTTAAACCACAGACATTTTCTCGCCATCCTAGAGGCTGGGAAGTCCAAGAGCAAGGTGCCAGCAAGTTCTGTTTCTGGTAAGAGTGTGCTTTCTAGTTTACAGACTAGTGCTTTCTTGCTATGTCCTCACATAGCCTTTCGTCTATGCATGAAGAGAAAGGGAGATCACTGATGTTTCTTACTCTCTTCTAAGACACCAATCCTATTGGTAAAGGCCCCACCCTTACAACCCCATTTAACCTTAATTACCTTCTTAAAGGCCCTGTGTAGGATCTGGATCCAACTGGAATGTGAGTGTGTGGAGGCTTCCCCATACAGAGCAATTCTCAGACACCCCACGCAATTCCAATGCTCTCTTCCAGGAAATGCATCAGATTGTATCAGTCAAGTGTTCAGTCTCCCACCTTTCACTTCAGATGCCAGTGGAACTGACTGCAGATTGGAGGTTCCCACTACCCACTGGTTAGGTTTGATTAATTTGCCAGAGGAGCTCGCAGAATTCAAGAAACCTGTTTTCTCATTAGATTATCAATTTCTTGTAAAGGTAATAACTCAGGTACAGCCAAATGGAAGAAAAGCATAGGGGAAGGTATGGGGAAAAGACACAGAGCTTCCATGTGCTCTGCAAGCGCACCATTCTCCAGGTATCTCCACATATTCACCAACCCAAAAGCTGCCTAAAACTCCTTCTGGGTTTTTGTGGAGGCTTCACTACAAAGGCATGATTGATGAAATCAGTGACTACTGGCAATGTAACTCAACCACCCCCTCTCTCAGTTGGATTCCCTGGCGACCAGTCCCCTCTCTCCGGTTCCTCGGGTATTTCTCCAAAAGTCACCTTATTAACTAACAAGAAACACGTTTGTCACTTTCAGCACTGGAAATTCTAAGGCTTTGAAAGGGAGCAGTGAGCCAGGAACTGTGAATGAAGACCAAATATACATATAAGAAACATATCTATTTTTCCTATAAATCACACTACTGCAGACCCTATCTCAAAATCTAGTCAGATTGAGAGTTAAGTTTTCAACTTAGAAATTGGGGGGTGGGGGACACTGAGTGATGTATGCTTCCTTATATGATGGCCACTGTACATAGTGATAAAAAGCACCAAGTAAATGTTGGAAATCACCATCAAACTAGTTATACCAGCAAGAATACTTTAGGCAATTGCTATCCAAAGCAAGCACCAGAAGGAAACCAGTCTAGGATGTTGAAAACTGCTGAAAACAACCAATTCACTTAGAGGCCATTAATAAAGCCAATTATGAAGTCACTCTGATTGAGTTTTATCTGTGTTCCTTTGAGAATTAGAAACATTTATAGTTTCCAAGAGTTCTTTTCTGAAGCAAGTTTTATGGAAACTTTGGCTGATGCCATAGTTTTGGAGGCAGAAAAACTTTCCTGCCCTTGTGGATTAAAATTGCCTGTGAGCTCACCCGTTTCATTTAGCTAATTCTGGTACCAATTATTCCATCACATTCAGTAGTCCTTGCTGGTTTTCTCATTCTACAGAACAAGAGTAGTGGTTAGAAAATTGTTGGCTTTGGCTTCACAGTCATCACTAATGCTCTTAGCAAACTGCAAATGTGAATATTGGGTTACTCAGACGAAGTCATTAATGATGAGTGCTCCCCCTCAGTAATGTTAGTTGTGAAGTCTGTTTTTACAAATTTGGTAATTGTGTATTTAAAAATTACTAATATACTGTTGAAGAAATCAGTGTTCAGGGTTATATGATTAGTGGCCATAGCAGGGGGACTGCTCTTTATTTGGGACAAAAATGTGCTTTTATGTTAGAAAAAGGCGAGTAACTGCTATACAATGTGAATATATAATATGAATGATATGAAAAGCAGGACAAAGAAGCTTTCTGAAATAAAGCTTTTGGAAAAGACATTGTAGGAAGGTCCTAAAACAAAATTACTTATGTTTGACATCTTGGTGGATATGTTGCTATGCTTTATTTTACAAATTTTGGGTTTGCCTTGTGAGCATACCTGAATCAAGGACTTGTATCCATTACAAAGTGCTTTTCACTGGACTTTTCTAATGAAAATGGTGCCATACCCAAAGCAAATGCATAAGGAACCTAAGTTATGTGCAAGTGTTTACACTGGGATTACCACAAGTAAAAATGTTTAATTTCCTGTGAATGATAGACTTTTTATGTTGACTGGCAGATAGTTTGGTTCTTCATTGGGTGTTTTATTAATACACAGTTGCATATCTATTTGAGATTGACCTTGAGTTCAGGCACCTAGTGACTGCTTTGGGCCCTGTGAATTTGTAGTTCAAAGCCAGATGTTGGGGAACTAAGTGAAGTTGGGGCAATTTATTGCATATTGTCCTGAATGTATGGTTTTTGCAACATCCCTCTAAAACGGAGAAATGATATCCCATTTTATATATACATCTAATAGGCAATAGGTCTGCGGGAGGAGTGTGGGTTCTTTTGTTGGGTCTAGCACTGGGCAACTTTAGTGGAGAGTCATCTCCTGACCAGGCTGAAGTTCATCAATATGAGGCCCCATCAAGAAAGGCTGGGACAAAGCTCTTACTTTCTCTAATGCTCCTTGTAGAGGAGATCAGGGAGAGTGAGAAGGAAAAATGTGAAAAGAAAGAAGTTTGTGGAGGCCTCAAATGATACTGTTTTGAAGCAATCA
The DNA here is from genome assembly GCF_964194135.1 of Talpa europaea. Classification (NCBI taxonomy): domain Eukaryota; kingdom Metazoa; phylum Chordata; class Mammalia; order Eulipotyphla; family Talpidae; genus Talpa; species Talpa europaea. Next base: position 80,903,077 of record NC_140072.1, on the reverse strand, counting down.
ACTTACTTTAAAGTCAGTGGTTAAGAGAACAGAAACTGATTTATAGTTTATGTAGATCCAGAAGTTATTTTGAAATGTGGTAAGATAAAATAACAATAAATGATGTGGCAAGATAAAATAACAATAAAAATCTAGCTTATAGATTGTTTAAAAGTTATATGCATTTTAGAACCTGTAAGTCATACTGTATTTTTGGCTTTATTATATATTGTGTTGGCTTCAGAAAACAAACTTTCAAACTGACTTCTGCTGCCAGATTCCTATTGCCTTCAAGCCTTCAGTTTTGGTACAAGTGTTTATTCTCAGTAAGAAACTAAAAGAAGGCTTAACTTTTTTTCTTTTTTAACATTTGCAGGTGCATTTTCAATTATTCAAGAATTTCAGATGTGCACATTCCTAATACACACAATGAATTGTACTGGATGGGAGAAAACAGAAAGGAGAAGGGGGGAGTGCCAGCTAGGAGGTCTCTGATTATCTAGGGGTTGACTATACATAGAGCATGATAGTTTCTATTCTTTATCTATCTTCTAGATAACTACCCCTCTCAATCACCTTGCTGGAAAGAGGGATGGACCAATAGGGGAGTCCTTAATTTGGATATTACCATTGCCAATTGAGCTTTGTAGAACCCATAACTATGTTACCTTAATAAAAATATGAATATGGCCAAAAAAACCCAAACAAACAAACAAAAAAACCCCAAAAATTCATTTGTAGACATGTGTGTTTCAGTCCCAAAGCTAGATTGGTGCCTTTCCTGCCTGCTTCCATGGTGCCCCGTGTTAGCCAGTCTGTCTCCAGCACTGGAAGTGATCTCTGTTCTGAGTCACCATAGCACCTGGTCCAATTTCTGACTTGGGCCAGATCTTTGAGGAACACCTGAATTTTGAAATATATATATGTATATACATATGTATATACATTTTTGTATATGTCTTGGTGATGCTTTGGTCAAGAATGGATCAAGAATGGACTGCACGGACTATGGTTACATTAGGCTGTACCAGATAGTCTAGGTGTGTAGGAGGCTATACCATCTAGGTTTGTACAATTATCCTCTATGATGTTTACACAATGACAGCATGATTCTGATCTTTCATAATGTATTCCCTTTGTTAAGTGACACATCACTATAACTGCAGCTCTACTACTCACTTGCTGTGCCATTTAGGTATGTCATTTACTCTCTCCAAGCCACATTGACTTTCACCTGTCATGGACTGTTGTGAGGACTGAACGAGACAGGGCGTATAAGGAGGCTTACCTGGCACCTGACACCTGGTAGATTTGTTATCAGGTGTAGGCAGGCTGGGGTGGTATCCTGAACAGACTCCACTCCTCATCTCTGCAGAGCAAACATCTAAGGTGCTTAATATTGTTCTTGCATACCATGAACCTCACTTCATGTGTGTGGATTAGGGGGGTTCTTCTGGGAACCAGGGGTAGAGCTAAGCAGCCGTGTTGGACATGTGTATTCAGGTTCTCCTCTCTGGTTTTAGTGCTTTGGCCAGCAGCACAATCCTGCTCTTTTGAGAGAGTATGGCAACTGCCATCTTGACCTCATGGTAAATTTAACTAGGGTGGTACATTGTGAATCTTGGCTCTCTCCTCCTCTCCCAGCCCTGCTCAGCTTCTTCCTTGTTTCCTGCCAGGAGGTGCCTTTGACTCAGTCTTCTCTCAATTCTGCTTTTGGGCCTTGGCAGCTCTGCTTTGGGCCCTGCCTCTTTGGCTGAATGTTTGCCCGTGAGCAGGTGGTTGATTTTGGAATTTGATTGTGAGTTTGTATTTTGAAATCCTATTCTCCCTACTCTTCTTGTTCTTCTCTCTACTCCCTTTGAACCTTTAGCTGATTAAAAATCTTTGAGCACACTAAAGTTCAATACTTTGCTTTTTTGCATACGAGTAGGCATGAACCATTAGAGGAAGCAACGTGGTTTTTCCTGTTAGTAGTTCAGGGTCTTTGGGTACCCCTCAGTTTTGTCCAGTGTCAGATTCTCAGATAGATCAGTATTATTAAAATGCTGGTTTGCCATGTTATTGTCATGATTGGAAGTCTCTAGGACTTTATACCATGGCACTTGAGAATTTCCACCCTAGCTTATATACTGGCTTGCAACATAAAACTCCGTTCTTTTCAGATTGGTTTCTTCCCCGACCAGCTCCTACTTAATTCAGACCTTTGTATGTGTTTTGCATTCTAATTGCAGGGGTCATCTTTTCCCTTATGAGTAAAATACTGCTATCCCCAGTACCACCTATTTTGTTGTGTCTATGCGGTTCCTCCCACTTCTGTTTTTCTGATGCGTCATCTCTTCCCTACTGAAAAGCCCAGCAGCACTCTGATGGCCTCAACCACATTTTTTCTAAATAAAATTTTATTGTAGTGAAAAAAAAAAAAGCATAACATAAAATGTACCATTTTATGTGTACAACTTAGTAGTATTAAATATATTCACACTATCATGCAACCAATTTCCGTAACTTTTACATCTTGCAAATCTGAAACTCTGTATCTATGGAAGAAGACCCTGTTCCCCCTTCTCCCCGGCAATCACCATTCTACTTTCAGTTTATGTGAGTCTGACTACCTTCAGTATCACATGTTTGTCTTTTTTGAGTCTGGTTCATTTCACTTAGTATGCCCTCAAGGCTCAATCATGTTGTAGTATGGTCAGAATTTCCTTCCTTATGAAGCCTAAATAGTATTCCATTGTATCTATATACCACCTTTTGTTTATCCATCCATCCATTGATGGACATGGAGCTGCATAATGATGAGATGAACAAGGACCTGTGAATATCTCTTCAAGATTCTGCTTTCACTTCTTCTAGATATATACCCAGAAATGTAATTGTTGTATCATATGGCAGTAGTATTTTAAATTTGAGGAAACGCCACAGTTTTCCATAGTGGGTAAAACAATTTGCATTCTCACCAGCACTGCACAAGTGTTCCAATTTCTCTACATCCTTGTCAATATTTCTTATTTTCGGTTGTTTAAAAATAACCATCCACGTAGATGTGACGTGAGCTTGACTACTCTTGTTGAGCCTTAATCTTATTCTATGTGACATCTCTACTGAATAGTTTCAAATAGGTTTCATCTCACTAATTAGATTTCAAGTTTTTACAGAACGTATTTTTCCAGTTTCTTGTCTTCCTCTTTTTCTTATTGACACCTCATTGTCTAGCAGAGTACTTCATTCATAAACTTAGATTAGGGAAACCCTTATAAATACAAAGAGCTTTCATATCTGTTTGTTAACTGAATTTCATAATCACTCCATATGGTAGCTATTATCTTTTCCATTTTACAGATAAGAAAAACAAGTACCCCTTAGATAAAATGACTTGACCATGGATGATCTACCATAGGGGTAGAATCAGGGTCCTGATGGGAAGGCCAGTGCTTGTGAAGGAGTAAGATCTGCATTCAGGAGTCTGTGTAGTTACCTGAAGGGCTGCCTGTCCTAAATCTACAAGGCCTCTTTTGCAGTGTGAGGTAACATAATCACAAATTGTAGGGATTAAGGAGGACGTGGACATTGGGTGGCTATTAGTCTACTTAACCACAGGGCAGACTTTCATTGAAAATCAGAAAGAAATATTCTAAAAATCAGAGCTCCTCTGATGGGTTGCTCCTATACAACTGAGTTTTTCCAGGGAAGGCAAGAAAATTTTGAACCGCATACCATGCATGCTGTGGAAAGGAGTCACACATGAGAATGACCTTTGCATGAACCCTGTGCATTCATTAGAGCATGAGTCTATGAAGAGTCTTGTTCTTCTATAGAGCTGGGTTTTTTATTTTGCCACAGGCCTCATCACATTTCATAAGACAGCTGACTCTATGTGTTTCATGGCCTTACTATGTTATGAACTCTTTAGCAATCAGGTGCCATATATTTTGCCTTTTATTCAATGTAGTCAATAATGCAGGGGAGATTTGATAATGTTTGAAATAAATTTCAGTGATTCAGTAACTGAGTTTGTACCAGTAGAATTAGTTGAATCAAAGGAGACTATTTCATCTCATTTGCTATTTAGGGAAAAAAAAAAGGATGAAATGCTGCTACTTGCAGCAATATGGATGGGCCTAGAGGGTATTATGCTTAGTGAAATAAGTCAGAGGGAGAAAACATCATATGATTTCACTCATATATGGTACATAAACAAGATAAGGAGTGAATTAAATAAAATTAACTTTTAGACTATCAGACCAATTACTGGTTGCCAGAAGGGGAAGGGAAAGAGATGGGTAAGTTGGTCAAAGAATTCAACTATATGGTGAAAGACAGAATTGGACATTCAGTGGTGAGCTTAATGTAATATAAACAGATGTTGGTGTTTAGTGATGCACACCTAAAACTTATATGTTTTCATGTAGTGTTACTTCCATTAAAAAAACATAAAAATAAAAGGATTCAAAAGATTAATAGCAACATCACTAACAAACATAAAAAAAATGTAAATGCTGACCATCAGTTTGGATCACTGTAGCAATCAAGACATTTTATATTCAGAGTCTGAAATTTCACAAGGTTTTAAAAGTTCCCAAACCTGCTTTTAGATTGCTCAGCCATTGTGTTCTAATTCTGGCACAATGCTGAAAGTCTTTGTAGGATATTACATCATTTCTACAAGCATCTGGGACTAGCTAAATACAAGCTCCTGGGGAGTTATGCTCTGTCATTGACTGAAAGTACCAGAAGTGAAATTATCACCAATATTGATCATTTGGGTTTCAACCAAAAGCTGAGCCATTTACTATGCTATTGCTTAAGGATCTTACTTGTAGCTCTCACCTTCTGCTGCAGAAATAGAGGTTTGTTTGGAAGCCATGATTATTGGATCCGTAGTTGGCCTTCAGACCTTCCAGAAAGGAAGACAAGTCACAACCTGTTTTATTTTTCCCTTCCCTGACTTAAGAGTCCCATGGAAAGCCCATTCCTATTAATTTGTTTTCTTTGACTGTTAATATATTTGAGAAAGGATTAAAAAGAAATACTGTACTAAAACAGTAAAATAAAGAGTCTTTGCAAAGCTTGCCAGAGATCTGAAGTTTACCCAGGGCTTTAGGGACTAGTACAGCCCAGCAGTAGAATTATACTTGTATGCATAATTTCTCCAAAGGATGGTTCCTTTGATTCTTTACAGTAAACCTGAAATTGACTTCAGAGTTTAGGACCAAAAATATATGTTAAAAGGCCATTTACCCCTCTTTGGGTGATGAATGCCAGTGCAGATTGGCTAATAAGCACACGTCAACATGCATTTCAATAGTTACTTCTATTTTGAATTTCTTTTTGCATGTTGTCTTTGACCCTTCTACTTTGTACTTGGAATTGAGTTATTTCTGTAAAGCAAGCAGACAGTTCCCTTGATGTGGCTCTTTAAGGAAATAACCCAGAGTCATTCTTCTCCCTCCCACCAACCCCCTGCCCAGCTCCATTCCCAAGCAACATGCTCCAGCAATATTGGTTACCCTATAAACTGTCAGACAGATTATCTAAGTAGCCCCTTGATACCTTCTGAGTAGAAATGGGCAACAAACAAAGGCAGGGGAGCAAGAACGCTTTAAAGGGAAAAGACCAAGAAGCATAGTAGCCTGTGAATACTTGAGTAAAGGAATTGTAGTGTGTTTATCTTTCTGTCCCAGAATCTAGCTCACACCAGTTTCCTCTTGTCATTGTTTGCTGAACTGAAATAAATGAACATTTGTTTTGCTTCTGGAGAGATGTTCTTTTACAAGCCTGTGCCAGAAACCCAAGTCTATCCCACCCAAATGCCAGAGTTTTTATTGGGAAGAACAGTTTCTCTTTCTGTGTAGAATTAAAAAGAAAACTAGTTCCTCATCAAACTTTGGTTTAACATTTAGTTCTTCCTTTCATTTATTTTTGGATTATCCATTTTTTCCCCCTAAGTTACTGACTTGCATTCTCAGTTTACAGATTTTCCATTGATTATTCTTTAGTTATATAAGCATTTGAATTTACATATTTCTCACTATAGCTACCTACATTCCATGAATTTGTATAGCATTTCCCACCACTGTTCAGTATAAAGTATTTTAAAAGTTCAATTATTTTTTCACTGACCCATAAATTATTTAGAAATGAATTTTTAAGTCACACACATTTTGGGAAGGCTATTTGTCATTGTAATTTAGCCAGCTTTCATAAATATTACACATGGGAATAATATGTATCTGCTTTTCTCCATTATACCAAACTTGTGTTTAGTGTTTCATTTTTTTTTCCTTTCTAGGTGATTATTTTGCTGTTTGATCTATTTCTGAGAAAGCTGGGTTAAAATCAGTCTTTATGTTTGTGGATTGAATATAATTTGAGGTTATTAAATTAAGCACACACAGGTAAAAACCTGTTACGGTTTCTTGGGTAATATTTTCTTTTATTAATTGTAGTTTGTTTAACCCTAACGATAATTTCCCTGGCCTTACTTTGTCTTCTCTTTGCTTGGTATCCATTTAGTATCCATTTACTCTCAGTCTTTAGGTGTTTTTTGTTTAAATGTTTTAAATGTAATCAGCACTTAGATATTGGATATTTCAAAAGGCATTTTATTTGTAGCTTTTTATTTACCTTGCTTTATTTTGTTATCTTTATTTCCTCAATTTTATCTTCTTTAAATAGGCTCAAGAATCTTTTATATACATTTTCCTCTACTGATTGTGAAATGTTTTTTTACTACCTCTCTAGTTTTAATGATAACCCTTACATTTTTCACATACACACTTAAGTCTGTAATCTATTTGTCTTGTCACTTTGCTCTTGAATAATACAATGCCTTAGAATGCAGATTCCGATAAATTAAAACTATTCAGTATTTTAGAACCATCCTACTATTGTCCAAGCTAGTTGTTGTTTTTGTTTTGAACAACCAATTCTTTAAATTTACACCATTTTTTCTTTATTCACTATTGCTTCTTGCATCTCATTCTTTCCCTCTGAATTGAATATCCTTTTTCCGAATTATATCTTTAGAAATATCTAACAATATCAAATTGCTTTTGTCCTTTATTTATTTTTTAAAGATTTATTTTTTATTTATTTATGCATACAAGAACTGGGGTGTAGTCAGAGCTATGGGCTTGGTGGTGAGAGGATTCAGTGGGGAGCAGAACAGGCAGATCACTGACATGCACCGCACAGGGGAGCAGCAGACAAGACTGGAGAGGTCTGCTGCACCAGGTGGCTTAGCACCCTGGAGGGGATCAAACTCATGCAAGCAGTGGCTGGTGATAGCTTGATAGCACTGAGACTTGAACCGCTTGTGCCACCGGCACAAACCAGTCGGTTGGGATCGAACCTGCGCTGCAGAAGCTGCGAACAGCTACACAGTGTGGCACTCAACCGCCTGCCCAGGGAGGCCCCAATCCATTCTTTTTTTAATCTTCAATTGTTATAGCTTAGAAGTTGACTGTCTTGTCATCCTTTTCTTTTTGGTTGCTTTTTAAGATTAATTTTACCTTAATGAGCTTAGATTTGAATCTCATTTAACTTATTTTGCTCAAGGTTTATTTTACTTCCCAAATCTAAGGATTGATGTTTTGGATCAATTTTGGATAATTCTTACCCATTAATCTCTTTGATTAATGCCTCTACTACATTCTCTCTCTTGTAAATGTGTATGTTGGACTCCTGTCATCCATGTTGTTTAATGCTGCTTTCAGATTTCCCATAACTTTAACTTTTTATCTTGCTTTCTGGGTAATTTTCTTATATTTATTTTTTAGTTTTCTATTCTTCATATATATTCATTCAGTTGTTTATACTGTTCCTTGAGTTTTTAATTTCTCATGGTACTTGTCGTTTCTTGAAGTTGTATTTGGTTCTTTTTTCAAGCCTATTTTTTTTTCCTAAAACATATTTTACTCCATCTTTTATAGTTTTAATCATTTTACACATATTTTATGATTTCTATCTAAAATTCTTGGCATTTAATCATACCCTGCATTGTATTTGCTACATTGTGATGGATTGTATTATAAGTTTCATATACTGAGTTTGTCTTTGGCAGAGTTAACGGGGAGACTGCTGTGGGGTATGCAATGTTCCTGTGGAATAGGTCTTTGTTTACCTTTGTTAAGTGTTCATGTGACCATGAATATTTCATCCAAGTTCCAATTTTTATGTTATTTTCTTAACATGAGTGTTCCTAGAGCATGTTTATAGGGTAGAGAGTAACTCCAAGCTTAAACTAAAGTTTAAGTATATAGTACAGATCCACAGTTATACATTTTTGGGACACCTTTTCCCCTCACTCCAACCCCAGCTCAAGAAAGACCAACTTTCTTTTCTTGTTGGGCATTGATGAGGAACTAAAGAAATCTACTCTTCCTTTATTTCTGGTCCTTTGTGATTTCCACCACTTCATTGCAAATTTGGAAAGGATGTTCATTCTTTTTTTATTTAGACTTTAGTAGTAAGGGGTTTTGGGGAAACTAAATAGGCCATATTGCCAGAACCAGAAGTCTGGGGAAGTCAGTTCCATGTATTAAAAAAATTAATCATATAACATCGTCTCTTACGTGGAATAATTTTAGTGTGCCACTAACAAACACCAGATTTTAGAATATGAGACATTTGGGAATTAACCATCTCTGTAGTTCATTCTTTTAAATTACCTGGGAACTATTTTTTTCTAAATTTGCATTGGAGATTTCTTGAGACCATGTTCATTAAATACCACATCTTGTAGACAATAAGTATGGAACAGAGGCTATTTGTGTACTTGTTAAAAACTCTTTCAGGAACACATAATAGAACTCAACTCCAAATGGCTTCAGTAAAAGGGGATATTTATTGACTCAGATAGCCAAAAAATCCTGGGTTGTATTATTCAAGTACAGCTGAATTGACATGCTCAGAGGATGTAATTAGAATCACTCTCTTTTAATCTCTTGGTTCTACTTTTTTTTTCTGTGTTGGCTTCACTCTCTTTTGGCCTCTCCGTTGATAGTGACAAGATGTTTTCCAACACACCAATTAAAGAGAGCTCTAGCAAATATTCTGGGACTCTAGCTTGCTGGACTGCATCAAGTCACTTGTTCATCCCTGGTCATTCCAAGTGGCTGAGGGGTGATATGTTCTGATTGACCAGTCAGCTTTAATCAAGCCACATAGACTGGAAATAGAGGAAAGTAATTCTCTGAGACAAAAATTGCGGTGCTGTCACCAGAAAACATGGGAATAGGAGATGGGTACACAGAACACAACCAATGCGTCTCGTAACCTCTCTAATTGCTTTTTTTGTGTTTGCTATTCATTTCAGGATAGTGTTGAATTTAGAAACATCTGCAGTCATTTGGCTCTACAAATCGAAGGACAGCAGTTTGACAGAGATTTGAATGCTGCCCACCAGTGTTTGAAGACAATAGTCAAGAAGCTGATTCATTCACTTGCTAATCTTCCTTCGGATGCCCATGTGGTAGCCTGTGCTTCCTTGAGACAGATCTTACAGAATCTCCCAGACATATGAGTTTAAGTACACTGGAATTAAAACCATAGCTAGCACTGCTAAGAGAACTGGTGCTTTACCTTCCTAACTGAATCTGGTTTGTATTCCTAGTAAGGAGACTTGCTAGCATATAGAGCCATCTGACCAATGCTATCTATACCCTTCAGAATATAGCATGTTGGTGAACTTTTTTTAAAGCAGTAGGTCACATTTCTAAGATTGTTGATATATTGCTGACTTTTTGATTGAAACATATTCCATGTTTTGGAAATATATATATATATTTCATATTATTAGTTTGATCAAATATCACCTTAATCTATATTCATATTAATGTGGGTCTATGAGATTTCATATGGTTATTTATATGTTAAAGCTTCATGGTCTTAAATTGGCTAAACAGAATATTTGATAATTGATACATTCTATTTACTGGGCAATTCACATTATGTTATGAGAATAATCTTTAGATGTTGTAGGATCACGTGTCAGTAATTATGAGTTTCAGTTCTGGTATTAATAACTTACCGTTAGTAAGGAGAAGAGCTGCTTCTAAACCTTGTGCTTTTATGTACTGATTTGTAAATTTAAAATGATAATGAGCTATGAAGTACCAATGATATATGATATACAAACACAAAGTACATTATTATTAAAGCCTCATGTGAACACATCTAGCTCCTCTTACTATTTCTGAATATTCCAATTGAAGTAGGAAATTCTTGTGAAAAAAGGGGGGAGTGGATATATTGGCAGGTTTCCCTAAATATTTAGAGCTAAGGAAGGAGAGGGTGACATTTTTGCAACAACAATCTACACATGCTTAGGAAAAACGAAATTTCCTGATGTTTAATGGTGACTGTTGAGAACCAAAGTAAATTGAAATGCTGCTTTTCCCTTAAAATTTTAATAGAGTGGCATTATATTTAGGGAAAAATGTAATGTATTTGTAAAGTTTGTTTTCTAAAGGAATCATAAACTGGGCCAGTCTATGTGGTGAGAGTATATTTACTATTGAGAAGTAAAGTGTCAGTAGTAATCAAAGACTTTTTAATTCCACATACTCTCGTCTTAGTAAGTTCCAAATATTTTCTTGCAGAATCTTAGGAAAATACTGCTTCTCTTTGAAAAGTAACCATTTGCACAGAAGAGAATTAGCTAGATGAAATTGAATTATAAATGTAAGATAAAAGGTGAGTGCCTGGAAAAAATGGCATTTATTTCTTGGGAATAAATTCCTTTGGCTTTTAGTTCTCCTATTCTTTGGAAACATTGTATTTTGGGAGTATCACTATATTTTGTGGTGCTATCTTTCCCCAGAGAAATTATCCCAGGGCTCTCCTCTAAAAGTTTATCATTATTTAGAGACTGCCTGCTCCATTGTAATCAATAACTCTCAATAAATATTGATGTTTTCAATGATGTTTTTACTTTTACCGCAAGAAATATTGAATATTTTTGCCTTTACGTCTGTGCTGTGCTTTTCCCTCACTTTGTAATGTGTTTTCCATTGAAAAATTATCACCCTATTGAACCTTCAAGACTTGATTTATCTCTTACCCCCTTCTATGGATCCTACTGGAACATTTTATAGGGCATGGGCTTTTCTCCTTTGAACTCATATAAAACACTTTTGTGCTGGCATTCATCACATGCTATCCCGTAGCGTGGCTATAGGTACACCTTCTGTCAAGTCAGCCTTCAGAGGGCAGGGATTATTCTAGACATTTTTGTACATTGCATAGCAGGTACAGTTCTCTTTGATCCTGCTAGAACTTCCACAGCCCACATCCATTCTTACTTTGGTGGTTTAAGTTCCGTGGTCAATAGAGTGAGATGCTATCTCTCTGTGGTTTTGATTTGCATTTCCCTGATGATAAGTGAAGATGAATACTTTTTCATGTGCCTGTTGGCCAGCTGTATATCTTCTCTGCAGAAATGCTGATTTAGCTCTACTGTCCATTTTTTGATTGTGTTCTTTGTTTCCTTTTTGTTGGGATTGTATGAACTCTTTGCAGATTTTGCATAGTAACCCTTTGTCAGATGTATGATGTGCAAATATTTTCTCCCGTTCAGTAAGGTGTCTCTTTGTTTTGATTACAGCCTTTTTCACTGTACAGAAACTTTAAAAGGCACATCTTCTACTTTGTTATTATGGAATACTTTCTCCTACAACCATGTCATCATCATTGTCATTATCATCATCATCATTATCAAAAACAACAATCTTACTGAAATTCCTACATTTATGTATCTCCAGCAATGTTCAGGGAAATTCAGTCATCTTGGAATCAGGTCATGGTTGTTGGTTTTGTTTTTTTGTTTGTTTGTTTGTTTTACTTAAGGCCATGTAGTGTCCTTATGTGAGGACAGTTCCTAGATTTCCTTTCATAATGCTGAGAAGTTGAGCCATCTGATAATTTCTTTGCTGGATTCCCTTGGATGCTTTATTTTTCCATTTCTCTGGACTCATGTTTGGATGCTTTGTCAATAATTGATTTATGGATGGTAGAAATATATTTGATTAGGGAATAAAAATAGGGGTCATGCCGGGTACTTTCTAGTAGAACTGGACAAGCAAGTGACAACATAGCACCTATGCCCTTTCTCTCATTCTTAGATGCCTTTCTCACTGCTTTCTCTAATTTTCTGGAAGCTCCACAAACTCCTACATCAGTCTAAATTCTACACCCTTTTTATTGACTGTTTTATACAGATATAGAAAATATCTTTAGTTTCCTTTGGCTGGGCTCCATTTTCTTTTGCCTCTTTAAGAATCAGTCCCATCCCCCCATTTAAACGCTCTCTTACTTTTCTAACTGACACAGTTTCTCCCCAAAGTGGGTGTTTTCTTAGTTTACGTGAAAGTCTTGGAGGGTAGGAACCTTTTAGAAACTTATTTCATGTAGAACACAGAACTGCACGATCTGTGTCTTTTACATCTAAAAATTTCCTCCGACAGTTGGCTTCTTTCCCATTGTTCTTTACGGTCTGGTGCCAGATACTTATGTAGTAAATCTATCTGAGCAGAATATAAATTCTTCAAATCTATGAGTTTCAAGACACATTTAGTTCAGCAGAACCTGAAATAATATGTGTTTTTGTATAATCTGGGTATCCTCACCAGGGATCTCAGTGTTCCTTTCTATAGCCAAAAAATTACCACAGTCCTGGTTTCATTTAACTATACATCAGAACCAAAGTTCTGGCTTGTTGCACCTCTGGCATATAATACCAGAATTTACCTTTGTCTTATGTGACTTGTTTACTGCTATGCTCAATAGAAGTGATATTTAAAGCTGAGCCACAGTTTAAATTTTTTTTTTTTTTGTAGACAAGCTCATATCTGCTCCATGCTTACCGTCATAAGTCAAGAGACACTTTCAAGGTTAACAGGAATCTTTCTAGGACAGAAATAATATTAATTTGTTCCTCTTGCCTAAAAAAGACTTTGATAGTCATCATGGCTTCATTTTCCTTAAAAGAGTATTATGAGGGCCTCCCCTGGTGGCACAGCAGTTGATCGCTGCCCACAGCCTCTGCAGCACTGGTTCATTCCCCCGCCGATGGTGAGGGTCCCACCAAAAAAAAAAGAGCATTATGAAATAACTGTGGAGCATATAGGGTATCTGGTCGAAAAATAAATTTACAGCAAACCTAGACAGAAGTCCAGAAAACAGTGTTGGCTTAAGTTGATACAAAGAGAAGAGAGGAATGTCTCCACACCTCCTATCTCCTCCCTGCATGTGTCACTCTAGTGCTGAGTGTGTGGGTGTATGTATCTGGGCTGGAGAAAGGGAGGAAAAACCCCTGAACCAGGTGTTATAATCCGAAACATGAAGAAAGCAATGGAATAATTTGATAAGTTCATGTTTGGGAGGTTATCCATAGACTCACCCTGAAGAGTGTATCAAATGAGTGGTTAATTTGCTCAAATGAAAAATACGGTGACTTATAGTATGACACTTTTCATGCCATTTTATAATTTGGGAAGTGATGATGTGACAGTTACTTTATACACAATCTTTTTTTTTTAATTTTATTTTTATATTCTCCATACAATTGCAACCCCCTTATTTTGACCCCAAACCCTCCCTTCCCTGCCCCCCACCCCCCCATAGTGTGTCTCTGGTTCATATTTGTTTATTGATTTCGATTTTTTCTTTCTTATAGTTATTCTTTTTCCTGGTCCCTTTTTTAGGTTTTCTAGATTCCTGCTATGTGTGAGACCATCCAGTATTTTTCTTTTTCTTTCTGGCTTATTTTGCTGAGCATGATCCCTTCTAGCTCCATCCATGTTGCTGCAAATTGCATGTGTTTATCTTTTTTGAATGCTGAGTAATATTCATGGTGTATATGTACCACATCTTCTTGACCCAGTCATCTATTTTTGGGCATTTGGGTTGTTTCCAAAGCTTAGCTATTGTAAATAGTGCTGCTATAAACATAGGGGTGCAGGTGCTCTTTGGAATTGATGTTTCTGTGTCCTTTGGGTAAATACCTAAGAGTGGAATTGTTGGATCATATGGGAGCTCTATCTTTACTAGGTTGAGGAATCTCCACACAGATTTCCATAGTGGTTGGACCAGTTTGCACTCCTACTAGAAGTGCAGGGGAGTTCCTTTTTCTCCACTTCCTCGCCAACATTTGTTGTTGCTAGTTTTTTTAATATGTGCTATTTTCTCACTGGTGTGAGATGGTATCTCATTGTAGTTTTGATTTGCATTTTCCTGATGACAAGTGATTTTGAACATTTTTTCATATGCCTGTTGGCCATTTGCATTTCCAGAGGATTAATCTTGAGATTAGATTTAGTGTTCCACCTTCCAAAGAACTGGGTTCAGATCATTCCCTGGTTGGTGAACCAGAAAACTTCCATTTGCTACTATGCTGGGCTTTTGAATTCCAGGAGGACAGAAGATCCTTTGTTCAGGACCTTGCCTTATGTGTCTCTTCATCTGGCTCTTGATTTGTATCCTTTAAAAGCCATTATAATAAACCTGTTATGTAGTGAATAAAATGTTTTCCTGAGTTATGTGAGCCTCTCTAGCAGGTTAATTGAACCCAAGGGGGAAGTCTTGGCAACCCAATGGTCAGAAGCACAAGTATCAACTTGGGGTGGTGATTAGCATCTTAAGTGGAAGGTGGAAGGCAGAAGGCAGTCTGGTGGGAGTAAGCCTGAATCTTTGAAATCTGATTCTGTCTTTGGTTAGATAGTGTCAGAGTTGAATTAGTTGAATTGTAGAACACCCAGCTGATTAGTTGCTGGTGTGGGGAGATACCCATGCCCCCCCCATACTTAATAATTGGTGATCAGAATCACACTTGATGCACACTTGATGTTGTAATTTCCCTCACACATTTGCTTAATTAAATTAAATGGTTGTTACAATACCTATATTATCCTGCATTGTGAAATTACGCATTTAAAAATTATTTTTATTTATTTATTCATACAAGAACTGGGGTATAGGCTGGAGGTTTGGGGTGGGGGGGTGAGAAGATTCACCAGAGACAGAGTGGGGAGCAGAACAGGCAGATCTACTGAAATACACTGCTGAGGGGAACAGCGGGCAAGTCAGGAGAGGTCTGCTGTGCCATGTGGGTCAGCTCCCTGGCTGGGGATTGAACTCATGCCTCAGCGGATGGCAATAGCTTGATAGTGCTGAGACTTTAACCCCTGTGCCAGCAGTGAGGCCTGAAGTTCTGCATTTGTGTAGTTATTGCAAGAACACTTCGTGTTAACGAAAACTAATGTTTGAATTTTTCATAAAAATGGTGGGCCTCCCTGGTGGTGCAAGGGGTTAAGAAGCACAACACTATGAGGCTGTTCCCAGCCTCTGCAGCACAATTTTGATCCCTGGCCAGCTAGGGAGCTGCCCACATGGTGCAGCAGACCTCTCCTGTCTCACTCGCTGCTCCCCTCAGCAGTGTGTTTCAGTCAGTCTGCCTATTTGGTTCCCCTCTCTGTCTCTGGTGATCCTCTCACCATCCAGCCCCCCCCTCCCCCCACACCTCTGGCCTGTACCCCAGCTCTTGTATGATAGATAAATAAATCTTTTTTTAAAAAAAAGGTGTGTAGCTTTACTGTTCAATAGCATTTGAAGCTCTAAAGGTAGTAAGAGTAGATGACTTTACAGGGTTACACTGAATGCTGTTTTGCTCCTATTCTCGGGGGCCTAACTTCTTCTGGAGGAAACATTGCAACATCAACTCACAAACATTCATAAACTCACTTGCAGACTAAGTGGGCCCATAGGAGGGATTACTTCAAATTTACCCAGAGGATAAATAAACACACATTCTACATAACTTGGACCTAACTCTAATGCAAGCCACCATCTATTCTAGATGTTCCCTTTTTTTCCGGGTGTTTCAATAACAGAATCTGCTCAATAGTTGATCTAATCAGTATGGAAATAACTTAAAAAGAATTGATGGCAAGTCCAATCAGTTCAATAAGACTGTGTGTCTACGTGTGTCCATGTGTGCATTTGTATGTGTACATTCCTGTATCAATAAACATGATTTCTAGGTGTCCCATCTCACTTTACCCATTTCAGAACATTAAGTTATTGGTTGAAACCTTTGAGTGGACAGATTTCTTTGTTAACAATGGGTACCCATAAAAATAAATTCTAGAATGACACCAGCTTTAAGCAATGATTACGAAGTTAACATGTTCCCAAATGGGCTTTTTGAGTACTGACTAATTATTACATCATAATTCCCCAGGGGTCTTTTAGCTACAGTTTTAAAAGCTGTTCATTACAAATAAAATGAGCTCCTGGGAAAATGCAGGTGAACCTTGCCAAATCAGTATCACTCGTGAAAACTAAAATATGCCAAATGAGTAAATCAGGCACTTGTTTATTTACTCAGATAATTCTTTAATAGGCATCTATTTATTTTTATATGGATTATAGCATAGATTATTCAGACACTATAGATTCATAGGAAGTCACAAAATGTAGTAGATGGGCTTTGTCAACTTTTCACTGAACTTTCCCCAGTGATGATATCTTTCTTGCTATAGTATAATAGCAAAACCAGGAAACTGACATTGATACAATAGTGCTATTAAGATAGACCTTATTCAGTTTTCTCTGTGTGTGTGTTTCTCTCTATGCATTTTGATTCTATGTATAGTTTTCTGTAACTGCCACTACAATCAAGAAACAGAATTATTCTATAGCCTTAAGAAACTCACTACCCTTTTAGTTGAATTCATGCCCATCCCAAAACACTAACCTGTTTTCCATCTGTATAGTTTTGTCATTCAAGAGTCTTGTAAGTATGTAATCATTCAGTATACAACCCTTGGAGATTGGCTCTTGGTAAATTTAGATTGGCTTAGTATTCCTACACATCCCCTAAGGGGTCTAGTTAACAAGAGGACTGAGATTCTCATAAAACAATCAATACAGGTCTGCAAATAAGGGTTCTGTTGCATCACTGTTTATAACAAGGTTAATTGTGTCATTTGAAGCCCACTCAATATTCACCTTCATTAGTAAAACATCTCATTTACTTATTCACTTGTCATTCACTGTGTCAGAAACTGTGTGTGTGCTATAAATGTCTCATATTTTTATTTTACTTTTTGCTCAAATTTTATTAATTTGTCAGTCACTTATATGGATGCATATATGTATAAATAACTATGCATAAATACATATGCATCACTAACCCTGCACTAAAACTCATGTGCCGATGTCCTCTCCCCTTCCTTTCCCAATTCCCTTCTCACTCCCCCAGCTCCCTCTGGGAACCAGTATATTTTCCACAGAGAGTCTAAGAATAATTTTTGATGTGCTTTGCCAGTTCGTGTTTTTGGTTATTTATAGACCACAAATAAGTGAAACCATCTTGTATCTATCTTTTACTTTCTGACTTATTTCACTTAGTATAATCACCTCAAAATCCATTAATTTTGTTCTGAGAGGCACAATGTTATCTTTTTAAAGAATTGACTAGTATTCCATTAAGCATAGATTCTATACTTTCCTTATCCAGTTGTCTGTCATTGGGCACTTGGGTTGGTTCCATAACTTAACTATTGTGAATAATGCATCTATGGACAGAGAGTGTTTCAATCTTTTCATATTAGAGTTTTCATATTCTTTCGTTAAATACCTAGCAGTGGTATTGCTGGATCACGTGGTATTTTCATTTTTAGTTTGAAGGCAACTCCATACTCTTTTTCATAGAAGCCACACCAAAATACACTTCCATCAATAGTGAATGGGTGTTCCTTTTTTCTCTACATTTTCTTTCTTTTCTATGTCACATTGTTGCAATTTTATGTATCAAGAGTCAGGAAACCTGAGTTCTCACTCTGAGGCTAATTAGTGTGACTGCTAAGATATGCCCTTTAACCTTTGGCTTTTCAATCTTCTTGTCTTGTGATTTCTTTATAAGTGCTAAGTATCATTGTTATTAATATTATTTTTTGTATAAACAGCATAATTTATAGGAATAAATGAGCAATATATCAATAAAAAGTTATCTATATGAAAACATGAAAAACCTTTTAAATAAATGAAAGCTCAATTTAGTCACAGAAACTATAATAGTTCTCTCCAAAATATGAGTGGATGTGTGGATGGGTAGCTGGATGACTGGCCTGGGTTGTTCAGTGCTCCATCGATATTGGTTCTGGCTTCTCTTTGATTGAGCCTAGATTGGACTATAGAGGAGAGTTAAGGACTAATGGATTCAACGTCTGTTTATTTTACTTTCTTGTTTTCAAAATTCAATTCCAAAATAAAAGAGTTTTGTAAAACCTAGTCAGCATTCACATCTGGAAATTCTGCTAAGTTGGTAAGCTCTAGGTGACAAAAATGATGACCTTCAAATTCATCATCAATGTCATTAAAGTGAAAGCATTCTCTTACTTTGGACTGATGGATCAGTTTCCACATGTGACTCCTTTCCCACAAAAATATGACAAATATATTAAGCTAAATATTTCCAAGTGTGGCTCAGTCCTTTAAGTGATTTCCCAGATTTTCACTTCACAAGTGACCCTTAAAATATTACAGTGGGGCCTCCCCTGGTGGCGCAGGCGGTTGAGCGCAGCACTGTGAAGCTGTCCTCAGCCTCTGCAGCGCCGGTTCAATCCTGGCCAGTTGGCGAGAATTCCACATGACAAAGCAGACCTCTCCTGGCTCGCCCACTGCTCCCCTCAGCAGTGTATTTCAGTCAGTCTGCCTGTTCTGTTCCCCGCTCTGTCTCTGGTGAATCCTCTCACCCTCCTGCCCATCTGGACTTTACCTCGGTTCTTGTATGCATGAATAAATAAATCTTTAAAAAAAAAATTACAGTGGTGACAATGTCCTTGTTCAGATAGATGCAGAGCCAACTGTTCTATTCTAATGCATTTTTCTGGGCTTTAAACTAGACTGTAAAATATTGTTTATTTGATCTCCTACCAGTTGTGGCTGGTAATACTTTGATAATTTAAAAACTTTCTATGTTGAAGTTCAATCTAATATCAAAACTATATATATTGCTTAAAATGTTTTTTTGTGCTTTCTTGTTATTTTAGATATGAAATATGAAAGATTAGCTCTTTAATATAAATTAGTTGTTCATTTTAAAGACCAAAATGTGACATTTTCTGTTTCATTTTGAAATATGTAAGAATGCCTTTATAGAAAGAAATATGTCTTAGAAATTCTATCTCAATCTAATCTGATGGAAGTATGGTATAATTTATATAAAGTAAATATGGGGCTGAAGCTAAAGACTATTACAAATATATCATGAAAATAAATAAAATTTATATAAAATAATACATTTTGTTTCCTAAGATGGGTAAACCGTAAAGCATAGCACTGGTTTATTTTACCATATAACTCCAGGATCATAATTTTAACATTCAAGTCAATGACCTTTATTGCTTACTTTAAAGCATTCACATACTGAATATAAAAAATACAGATTACTCAGAAGAAAAGAATAATTTATTTAGTCTTTTATATTTCCAGAACACTTGGTTATTCACAAACAACTCAATCAAACTTTGAATAGTAGTTCTAATTTTAAGACATACATGTTTTCCCCATTCATTCTATAGATTGTGCTATTTCAAAATTTTCTCCATTACTTAAAACATCTCTCTATTAATCTATCAATCTGAACAGGACTTACACACATAAAATTACATGTAACTATTCTCATATATCAACATGTTGCAACCTGAACCCGAATTGTGTTTTAAGTTTATGACTTTTTGCCATTGTGGCTGATGGTATTGATCTGTGCTAGACCCCAGGATCTTCATAGTGGCTTTTCTTAATGCCTAATTAGGATTAAACTGTTTATCTTGCCAAGGCCTTTCTCTGTGTAAAGATTAGAGCTCATCTTTGACAATGTTAACCACATATATACATCCAAATGGACTTTCTATAGCTCCAGCATAGAGTCAGCAGTAGTCAGGCCTGGAAAGATGTCAGAAACTAACACCCTGTGGTTTCACAAGGTGCTTTCTAGAGCAAAAGAGACAACCAAGCCCCTCTAGGCTGTCTCAGGTCTGGGTTGCAATAATCATTAGGCCCATTTCATGGCCTTCATATACATAGGTTTCAAATAGTATTTCTATTGATAACAGTATTTTTCTGCTGAAAAAAGTATAAAATACTGTGAATAAATTAATAAAAGCAAAACCAACAGCCCTCACTTTATAATATTTGGGGGAAATAAAAGACACACAAATCAATGGAAATGAATGGAGAGCTCAGAAATATATCCACATATATGTGGACAACAAAGGAACCTAGAGCATACTTTGGAGTAATGAAAGTCTCTTCAATGTATGGTGTTGGGAAAACTGGACAGTCGTATACAAAAGAATGAAATTAGACCACTATCTAACACCATTTCACAAATATTAATTCAAAGTGGGTTAAAGAGTTGCATGTAAGACCATAAAATACATAGAAGAAAACATAGGTAATGGTTTTGGAGATGTGTTTGGGAACACATTATACTAAAAACATCTGCATTAAAAAAAATCTACATTAAACTAATGTAGATTTGCATGGAAAAGGAAACCATCATCAAAACAAAAATGAGGGAAGATATTTGCCAACCATATATTTGAGAAGGTGTTAATACTCAAAATATATAAGGAATTCTTAAAACTAAACAACGGAAAAGCAAACAACTCAATTAAAAACTGGGCAAACAATCTGAATAAACAGGTATCCAAAGACTTACAGATGGCCAATAGGCACAAGAAAAGATGTTCGTCATGTCTTATTATAAAGTGAATACAAATCAAAATAACAATGATATCTCACTTCACACCTGTGAGAATGACACCTGAAATGTATTTTGTAATGCAATGTTACTTCAATAAAAATTATAAAAATAGAACAAAATAAATAAGATATGCTAGAGAATGTAGGTGACTTTTCTAAGATTACAGAGACTAATCTATTATAGTTCTCCTGACTTACTGTAGCCTTCCCTCTGGTAGGCCCTAAAACTAAAGCACAAGCTTTTGGGATAACTACTCTTTCTCTACTCGGTTCGGCCTTCCCTAGCCATGTACCTAGGCTGGAAGGTCTGGTGATGATGGGTTTGAATGGAGCCTTAGTACTAAGCACATGATGGGCCAAATCTCAGAATTCCTTGCTAGGAACTTTGCACTGGTGAGCACATGTCCCCTTAGCAATGTCATTCGCTATAATCTTTTTTTTTTTGGGGGGGGTCAGAAGTTTCCAATCAATCATACATATTTCTGTTAGGCAGACAGGAGTAACATGTAATGGAGAAAATTCATGAAGCTCTGTTTAGTACAGTCACACATTCCTGGAGGCCTTCTGACTCATTGTCAGACGTCTGGCTTACATGGGAACATGGTATTTACCCTCCTTAGATCTCTCGGGTACTTCCCTTCCTAAATGTTTTCTCAAAGTCCTTAAGGTTCAGTTTCTGCCTATACTATTCCAAGCTGATTTTGTTTTTTCTGTTTAGATGCTTCCTATAAAGGACCAAAAAAGTCTTTTCAACAAATAGTACAGGGAAAATTGGACTACCACATGCAAAAGAATGAAACTAGACTATCACACATCATATACAAAAATCAACTCAGAATGGATAAGACTTGGATGTAAGACCTGAAACCATAAAATATATAGAAGAAAACATAGGCAAAATACTCCATGATATAGACTTCAGAAACACATTGATAACTAGTCTCCAGAAGCAAGGAAAACAAAGGAGAATATAAATAGCTGGGGGCTATATCTAAAAAGCTTCTAAACAGCAAAAGAGACAGTAACCAAATTGAAAAGACACCCTACTGAATGGGAGAGAATATTGGCATACCACACATCTGATAAGGGACTGACTTTGAAGATCTACATAGAGCTCAACAAAAACAAATCAAATAACCCAATCAAAAAGTGGACAGAAGAGCCAAAAAACACTTCTCCAAAGAAGAAATGCAAATGGCCTATAGGTATATGAAAAACTGTTCAACATCACTTGTTATCAGGGAAATGCTAATCAAAACCACAATGAGATACCAACTCAACTTGTAAGACTGGCCTATGTTAAAAACACAGAAAAAACAAATGTTGCTGAGGATGTGGAGAAAAAGGAACATTTTTACACTGTTGGTGGGAATGTAAACTAGTCCAGCCACTGTGGAAAGCTGTGTGGAGTTTCCTTAAAACACTAGAAATGGATCTGCCTTAAAACCCAGCTATTACACTCCTAGGAATCTACCCAAAGAACACAAAAAAACATTAATTTGAAAAGAAACTTACACTCCTATGTTTACTGCAGCATTATTTACAATAGTTAAGATATGAAAACAACCTAAATGCCCCCAAACTAATAAATGAAACAAGATGTGATACATACACACAATGGAATACTACTCAGCAACCAAAAAAAGATAAACTCTTGCCATTTGTGGCAACATGGATGGAGCTGGAAGGGTTGATGCTAAGTGAAATAATTCGGAAGGAAAAAGATAAATATGCGATGGTTTCACTTAAATGTGGAATACAGAAAAAACAATCAAGGAGTCAAAGACAAACCTTGAAAGCTGACCATAAATATGAGGCGTTTAAGAGGGGAGAGGGAGAGGAAGTGGGGGCAAGGAGTGGTAAAAATTCCAGGGAAAAAGCACAAAGGAATATGATGATGGATTATGGTGGACGAACTATGGTGTCCACATCTGCGCTGAGGAGACAAAATCATATATTGTGCAAAAATTAACAATGATGTAAGAAAGTATTCCATTTTAAAAACAAAAACAAACAAACAAAAGACAAATCAGACAATCGCAGCAGGAAGCTCTCTGGTGAGTGTTTTCCAGTTATCACCTCCGCCCCCCCACCCCACCATTCCCCAACACACACACACACACACACATACACACACACACAGATGCATGCACATACATTCCTGCATTCCTGCTCAAAACCACCAGGAAGTGTACGTGCTTTCACTGGTACCACAAGTTGTTCTGAAATTTCCTTAACTCTTTTTTTTTTAGATTTATTTATTTATTTATACAAGCACTGGGTACAGTCAGAAGCGCGGGAGGGTGAGAGAATTCACCAGAGCCAGAGCGGGGAGCAGAGCAGGCAGAAGGACCGAAGTACACTGCTGAGGGGAGCAGCGGGCGGCAGGAGAGGTCTGCGCGCCATGTGGGACCCTCCTCTGGTGGCCGGGGAGCAGCCGGGGATCAAACCGGCGCTGCAGAGGCTGCGAGCAGCTTCGCAACCCAGCGCTCAACCGCTGCACCACCAGGGAGGCCCAATTTTCTTAACTCTTTTGTACAGAAACACTACTTTCAAAAAATATTTTCTAAGGTCAAGATCATGAAAAAGAAATATCATTAAGCCCTTTGAAATTCCACTGGGTATTAAACATTTAATAATCTTGGGGTGTTTAATATACAATTTGCCAGAATTTTAATTAAACTAAAACATTCACAATACTTGAAGCCCCTCTCCCCCTACCCTGGCCCCTTTCAAACACAGGTTGCTGAGATGTGGATAATGAAAGACAGTTACAGAGTGGCTCTGTAGGACAACATGCGGCAAAACACCTCCCCTCTCTACAGTCCTTGGCACTAGAAGTTCTTTGTGGCCTTTTCTCTAATGTAGTGGTTTCCAAATCCCAGTAGTGAACCAAAGCCAGTTGTTGACATACTATTCAACTTTAGTAGCGAAATGAGGACTGGGAAAATAAAGTGAGTTGTCTCATTGCCAAGTGTATTCAGTGGAAGGTTCTATCCTTTATTTTGAGATTTTTATCATTGCTTTTCTTACCTTTCATTTTTGCTATCCAAAGGTTAATTTCTTATAGAAAGTGAGGGAAATAGTGGATGATAAAAAGGTTCTGCTTTGTTTAAATGACCTTTCTTTATAAAATTAAAAAATGGAAACTCTGTATTGGTTTTAAAAACAATTTTAACTCTCCATGAAATTTAAAGTCTGGAAAATTTTGCTCTAAAGCTGGGTCAAATCCTAAGACTAGGAAAGGATGCCTACAACCACTGTGATTCATAATAGAATTTAGATTTCTCTTTTTTTAAGGAGAACATTTCTTTCAGAAAGTATAGAGAATGAAGATGGTGAAGGATCCATTTACTCTCTTACTCTCTTCCTCCATCATCCGTAGATGTACATATGGGCTAAATGTAGGTCCTCTTGAAATATGAAACAGAAAATGGGTAAGGCAAAAACAAAAGTGACCCCAAACATTCTGAGAGAAATCCCTCCATTGCTGATCTGCTTCTCATGCCAGCTGGCTTCACGGATCATGAAGTGTGTGACACTGTGTCACAAATAGAGTCCTCAATGTGTTTACTTTTTCCTGACAAATACTATAAATTTTCTTCTTGTAGTGAACAAACATTGTTTATGCAGCTGTGATTTCTTAAATGAAAACGGACTTTCTTACTCAATGTATCTCTGTTTCAAAGACACTTAAAGAGAACTTTCCCCTTACAGTTGGGAGGACTATTTCAAGTAAGACCACCTAATTAGGAACACTCACTGCACCCTAGATCTATAAAAAAAGGGAAAAAAATGGCATAGGTAAATATTTTCATCTTGGGTTACAGACTTCATCTAAAGTGGCTTTTCTCTTGGCCTGAATGACCTTTGCTGTGGAGACTGAAGGTAACAGCAAAGGCTGGCTGGCCCAACCAAGATCTAGAACAAACTCTCAGGAAATCTCTACTCCTCAAGCAGTTGAATTCCCTATCTCCTGAGACCAGCTAAGATTATTTTCTTACTTCATTTAACTAGCCAGATGATAGGTTGACTGATGGGGTCATTATGTCCAGCACAAAGTAATTTTGGAAAGAAAATTATGCAATAGGTTAGGCCACAGCTCAATTTTTATCACCCCCAATGCATGCAGTGTCCCTAATGTGATTGATTTTGGGCTAAGACTGAAAGAAATGTTCAGTCCCAAGATGGCCATATTTTCTGAAATAGATTGAGTGAAACTTCTCCCTTTCTTTTGTGACCTAAACACATGGATTCCTTAAGTTTTACTTTTAAAGTATCTGAATAAGGTAAAAACAGCAGTGATTAATATTTCCTGTGGGGCTGGTGGTTGCTGAGGAAAAGTCCCCAAGCATTATCTAACTGTCCATCAAATTGCTATTATCATTTTCACACTTGGGTCAGTCAAGGAGGTAGACAAGTTTCTCAATATGTAGAATTGCCTGGGAAACTGGGAATTGGTTTCATTTAAAAAAAAAAGTCCTTAACATAAAGATTTTTGTTTAAGTGTCTTCTAATTTAAAATACACAGTAGGAACCATACGATTTTCTCCTTGTGGCCTTTTCATTTCCCTTGTTATCCTTGTTGACTTTCCTATTTTTTTCTTTCGGAAAAAAACAAGAACGATAAACTTTTGATTTCATAGGAAATCTCAGCTTAAAAAAATATTAGCAATTTCTCATTTGAATACCTTATGCTATTCCCAGATGCAAAAGCTTAACTTTTGACTCCCAAATTCAACTTTTAGGTCAGTCATTGTTTTCACTCTTATCCACCGCCAACTGACTTTTGTTCCTAGAGTTCTTGTGTAATTTTTAAAATATCTATCCCTACTTACTCAATCGCAGGAGAAAAGGAGACTCCTGTGCTCAGAGGGTGTGGTCTTTCCATCCATTCATTCTGTGCATATCCACTGCATGCCTACTATGAGCCAGGCACTGCTTTAGGTACTGGAGATACAATATGAACAAGACAGATATGGAACTCTGTTCTCACAGAAATTATATTCAAGTACATTCCCTCCAGAAATAGTCTCCTTTCATGGATGCCCAGCCTCATACAAATAGATCTATTTATCCATCTAAATATGTATAATAATTTTGCTATATTATTCACTCAAATAAATTTACACAAAGCAGATGATCTACAAATGTGTCCCATTTTCTTTCAGCTCTTCCAGGATACCCATTAAGCAGAAGTACATATGCTAAATTTGACACAGGTTGGTAGTACTAAGGTCTAATCAGAGGCGGGTAAATGCTTGGACAATACTTCTTTTGGATTTAGATAAGCAATGTGCAATCAAAAATATCAATTTCTATCTAGGCTTCTTTGCTTGGAACACATTAGAACTGGATAGCTGATTGAAGAGTTTAACCCAGGACTACGAAATTTTCTTAATCAGCCAGATATAAATATTTTCAGCATTTTAGGCCATATGGTCTCTTTTGAAACCACTTATCTCTACCACCTTAGTGTTCTGGCAGCCATAGGCAGTATATAAACAAATGAGCATGGTTGTATTCCAATAAAACTTTATTAAAAAAAACTTGTAGCTGACCTGTGGGCTACAGTTTACTGACCCTTGTTTTATAGTATTAATGGTATAAAAGCTTGAGTGAGGCTTCCCTGTTCAACCTGGCAAGGTTTCTAGAAAAAGGGACTGAAGCTAAATGAAAAATTTAGCTCTTTATTTTGGATAAATGAAAAATACAAAAAACCATAGTTCCTGGAAGCAGTTTATTTGTTGACCAGTGAGAAGGAAAGTGATTTGACTTATGAATGGCCCAAAGTTGCTGATATCACTTGACTGGAAAAGGTTAGAAACAACTTTTTCATAAGAAAAATTCCTACAATCTGGAACATGGCCATTACCTCTCTCTCACAATAGCCTTCAAAGAGTAGCTGAATTATTTACAATAGCTAAGATATAGAAACAACCCAAATGCCCAAAAATAGATAACTGGATCAAGAAGATGTGGAACATATACACAATGGAATATTACTCAGCAATCAAAAAAGATAAACACATGCAGTTTGCAGCAACATGGATGGAGCTAGAAGGGATCATGCTCAGCAAAATAAATAAGAAAGAAAAAGAAAAATACTGGATGGTCTCACTCATAGCAGGAATTTAGAAAACCTAAATAAGAGACCAGGAAAAAGACTAATCAATGCAAAGTAATAATCAAAATCAACAAGCAACTATAAACCAGAGACACATGGGGGCGGGCGGGGGGATTAGGGAGGGGCAGGGAGAGAAAGAACCAGAGCCAAAATAAGGGGGGGGTGTGCAATTGTATGGGGAATATAACCAAAATGAAAATGCATACATTGTACAAAGATGAAAAGTGATGTAAGAATTATATAAAATAAAATATTAAAAAAATAAATAAACAAAGAGTAGCTGACTCATTCCAATGTGATTAATCAAAAAAGATTCAACTTGAGATCTATTAAAAGAAAAGGAAAAAGAGGAAAACTAAATAAATGGTGGGTAAGAAATGATCACCAGCAAATATCTAGTAAGTTCGATGAAAATTATGATCAAATATATTCCTTGAATTTTCAAAAATGAGTGAATACCTATATACAATTTAACAGGAAACACTGGCAAAACAACAGTAGATTAAACATGCACTGGAAGAAGAAGGGAAGATATTAATCACCCCCCCCAAAATTATAAAGACTGGGCACTGTTTTTTGTTTGAAGATTTTATTTATTTTTCTGTAGAAGAACTGGGGTGTAGGCCAGTGATGGGGGATGAGCGGATTCCCCAGAGACAGAGTGGGGAGCACAACAGGCAAATTGACTGAAATACACCACTAAGGTGAGCACTGGGGGAGACAGGAGAGGTCTGCTGAGAGATTGGGCACTGTTAAAAGCACATCTAGGGATAAGGAAGATAAGGTCAGAAAAAAGGAGTATAAAGAACAAATAGTTAAAAGTTTAGAAAGTAGTATATGATAAAAATTAATACATAAAAATAAGTAAAACAAATACATAATTGGTGTTTCTGAAGATAAATAGATATAATAATTTATTTATTATCAAAATAATAAGATACAATTCTTAGGAATATATATAGGCACTATAAAACATCATTAAACAGAATCTAACAGTAAAATAAAAAACTAACACCCCATAACCAAGTGTGATTTATTCCAAGAATGCAACGTTGCTTCAGTATTAGGAAATCTATTAATTTATTTTCACTACACTGGTAGATTAAAAGTAATGTTCCTAGATGTTGAGAGATATCTGATAAACCCCAACACTCACTCTTATTTAAAAAAAAAAAAACTATCAGTAAAATGGTAGAGATGTTTTCTTAATACAATTACATATATTTCAATCTAAAATCTAGCATCCTGTTTAATGGGGATTCTGAGAACTATTCATATTAAAGTCAGGAATAAGAAAAGGATATTCTACATAGGTGTGAGGTGGTGCCTTGTGGTAGTTTGGTTTGAAATCACCTGTGATAAGTGATGATGAACATTTTTTAATGTGCCTGTTGGTCATCTGTTTGTCTTCTTTGTAGATTTGCCTATTTAGGTCCTCTGCCCATTTTTTGATTGGCTCAATTGATTTCTTCTTCTTTTTTTTTAAGATTTATTTATCCATGCTCACAAGAACTGGGGTACAGATCAGAAATGCGGGGGGTGAGAGGATTCACTAGAGAGAGAGCAGGGAACAGAACAGGCAGATCCACCGAAATACACTACTGAGGGTCGCAGCGGGCGAGCCAGGAGAGGTCTGCTGCACCATGTGGGCAGATCCCTGACCAGTATTGAACCCGCGCTGCAGTAGCTACGATAGCCTCAAAGGCTGCATCTTAATCCCCTGTACCACCAGGGAGGCCCTCAATTGATTTTGTCTGTTGAGTTGTAAGTCCTAAAAATTAGCCCCCAAACCTTATATTTTAAATAACATTTCTTGTTGGCAGACATACTGGTTTTTATTGTTTTTGTTGAAGTTAAGATTAAATGCTTTGTTATACAATAAAGTAAGATACGAAATATGGCAAATGTTGAGCAGTATATTTTCAAAGTGAATATGATACTTTTCTTCTCAATTTTCATGATTCTGCTAGTGACATGCTTTGTTGAAAATTGAATCTTTCAAGGTTAAAAGGATTAAATTGATTCCCTTTCAAAAACATATGAAATGCTTAAAGCCAAAAGAATTTGATTAGTTTTATTCTGACATGTAGAAAAACTGGCATTGTAATTAATACAATAAATTAGTATTAAAAAAAGAAAGGGATATACTATCATATTGCTAATAAGTAAACACTGATATAGATCATGTTGTTTTCAATTTTTTCCAAATTAAATGCAGCATTTAACACAGTTCCTATAAGAATATCAGTGGGATTTTGGGTCTCTATATGATTCTAAACTTTATAAGGAAAAATCAATAAACAAGAATAAAAAATGAAAAAGCAAAGAAAATTAGGGGTAAAAAAAAACTATATAGTACTACTCCTCCTAGATATTAAAATATGGAAGAGTATTTGATAAACATGGTATTTCAAATCATTGGAAAGAACTGGAAATACATATCTCCAGAAATGCAATAAATGATGTTTATTTTGGTCTAATTATTTTATTGTGCTGTCTTGTAGAAAAACAGAATGTAGGATTCCAACCTCATACCTTAAATAAAAATAATTTCCTCATGTGTAAATAATAAAATACACAAAAGAAAACAAAGGTGAAACATTTCATGACACAAGCTTCACTGATGTCTGCAGATTTGACCCCAGCATCAAGGAAAACAAAAGGGGGCATAAACAATGGGGACTATATCAAACTAGAAAGCTTCTGCACAATGAAATAGATTGTAACTAAAATGATGAGATACCCTCCTGGATGGAAGAAAATATTTGCACACTATGTATCTCACAAGGGACTTGTATCAAAGATCTACCAAGAGCTCATACAACCAAACAAAAAGAAAACAAAGAGGGCCTCCCCGGTGGCGCAGCGGTTGAACGCTAGGTTGTGAAGCTGCCAGCAGCCTCTGCAGCGCCGTTTTGATCCCCAGCTGCTGGGCAAGGGTCCCACATGGCATGCAGACCTCTCCTGCCACGCCCGCTGCTCCCCTCAGCAGTGTACTTCGGTCCTTCTGCCTGCTCTGCTCCCCGCTCTGGCTCTGGTGAATTCTCTCACCCTCCTGCACTTCTGACTGTACCCAGTGCTTGTGTAAATAAATAAATAAATAAACAAACAAACAAATAAATAAATAAATCTTAAAAAAAAAAGAAAACAAAGAGCCCAATCAAAAAATGGGTAGAAAAGCTAAATAAGCACTTCTTCAAAGATATACAGATGTCTAACAGACACATGAAAAAATGTTCATCTTCATTATCATGAGGGAAATGCAAATCAAAACTACTGTGAAATGCCACCTCACAACTGTGAGAATGGCTCATATCAAGAAAAATGGAAGCAACTAGTTCTGGTGAGGGTGTGGAGAAAAAGTAACCTTCTTGGACCTCCATGGTGATTTAGGAGTTAAGTCTATGACCTGAGTTCCATCCCCAGCCAGGGAGCTAACCCACATAGTGTGCAGCAGACCTCTCCTGTCTCACCGGTTGCCTCCCTCAACAGTGAATTTCAATAGATCTGCCTGTTCTGCTCCTCACTCTGCCTTTGGTGAATCCTCTCAGAAGATTAAAAATGGGTTGCCATATTACCCCATAATTTCACTTATAGTCATCCATCCAAAGAATACAACACCACTTATTTGAAAGGAAATTTGTACTTTAGGTTTACTGCAGCACTATTTACAATAGCCATGCTATGGAAATAAGTGACCAGATACAAATGAATAGATCAAGGGGCCTCCCTGGTGGTGCAAAGGGTTAAGTCTCAGCATTATCAAGCTATTGGCAGCCACCGCAGCATGAGTTCAATCCCCTGCCAGGTAGCTGACCCACATGGCACAGCAGACAGCTCCTGTCTTGCCTGCCACTCCCCTCAGCAGTGTATTTCAGTAGATCTGCCTGTTCTGCTCCCCACTCTGTCTCTTGTGAATCTTCTTACTCCCCACACCTCTGGCCTACACCCCAGCTCTTGTATGCATAAATAAATAAAAAAAAATCTTTTAAAAAGGCCAAATGAATGGATCAAGAAGATGTGGCATTACATACACAATGGAATATTACTCAAGGGTCAAAAAAGATAAACTCGTGCCATTTGTGGCAACATGCATGGAGCTGGAAGGGGTATGCTAAGTGAAATAAGCCAGAACGTTAAATACCAGATGGTGTCACATGTGGAATATAGAAAAAACAAACAAAGGATCAGACAAAGACAAACTTTAAAACCGACCTTGGACCTGAGGCCTTCAGAGGGGGAGGAACATGGAGGGGTAGAGAGCACAATGGACTGTGGTGAAGACTAGGAAAGCTATGAGTGCTTTGCAAGTGGATGTGCTATGGTGACTATACCTGAAGGGGGAGATCCTATAATTCTAAAACACTAACAAGGATATAGACCAATGGTACTTCAATAAAATATTTTTTTAAATAATAAGTTCCTGATCAAAGATTTTAATATAAGTAATAAAAATAAAAATATCAAAGCACTTCATGGAGAAATTTCAAAAGTATTGTATTAAGAGGAACTTTTTAAGTAATTATAGAACACAGAAACTATTACAGAAAAAGAGGGATGAATCTGAATAAAAGATGGAACTGGGCAAAATATTTGCAAGTCATGATATAAACTAGCACTGTCCAATAGAGCGATAATGCTAGACAATAATTCAATATCATTCTAAAATTTTCTAGTAATTAAAATAAGCATCATAAAATGAAATACTCTGCAATAGAAGATAATTAGGAAATATTTTATATAATGATATGAGAGGCCATTCAAACCTTATTGGTATGTAGGAAAAAAGGCAAGGCACAGACAAATGTAAATAACTTATTACCAACTGTGCAAAAATTAGATGTAATTTACATATTGTGTGCATGTGTATAGATCTATAGACTAGATCTTGAAGTAATTAGCATTAGAAGTTGCCGATTAGGAGGGAAACTCGTGGACCCTGGCTATGACTCAATATGTCCCAGAATATAAGAAGAATTAATTTTTACTACAAAGAAAACATGTTGTGCCTTTAATTAAGTCCAAAGAATATGTATTTTCTATTCAAAAATTATATTAAATGTTTAAATAAAGGGAATTTAAGCAACAAGACTATCCATGGTAGCATTTTACTCAATTATTTATATCTGTTGAAATGTATATTTTAAATTTCTGCTTAAAATTAACCTAAATGTTAATGTAATATTCTGTTACAAATGCTGATATCATCAGTCGTCTACTAATACAGGTTTGCTCTTTGGGACTTTTGTTTTTGTCTCTGATTTTGTCAGCACTTGGGAATACCTGTTATATTGTTTCCTTAGAAATTTCTCACCTCCTCTGGTCAGTGGAACTAAATCAGTTACTTTCAATTCACAATCCCCTCCAATCATTGCTCTCTTAATCTTATGGTAAACTCCTAGGTGGAGATACCTCTTTTAGTCTTCTCTCATAATTAGCAAATGTCTGAATTCCTGAGGGCTTGCTCTGTATTTAAAGGGTATACAATAACATTTCTGACATATTTCCAAGAAAGGCAATGAGTTTGCAATTTTTCAGGATGCAGGGTTCCCCGCTGTCAGTTTTGACTTCCATCTCTTCAGAAAAGCCGGGCTTTCGCCTAACTCCAATGACACTTAGGAAGAGCAGTACAGCTTAGGTGTGGTAGCACTGATTCAAGGGGTCTACCTTGCCCACCTCCAGCAGGCAAGGAAGACCTTGGCAACATGGTGTCTGGCACAGTTGAGCCTGCAGTTGAGGTTATTATATCAATTAATAATGGGGTTACAATTGAATTTGAGGCAGCTGATAAGTGAGTACTCTTCCGCCCCATCATGAGACTAGATTAACCAGATTCTCTCAGATCCCTATGAATTCAACCTTGAGCACACCAACCTGGGATTGATCAAATGGTACCATATGGTATTTGGGTTTATGGTGGAGTAGGGTACTGGGGCACTCTGGGGTCTGTGGTCCCACAGCTCATTTGTTGGTCCAGTATTTTTAGGAATCTACATGTGTACTCCTTAAAGGTGGATTTATAATCATTTTAATCTTCAGTCATTGTGAAATGCTAGTGTTTCCATGAAAAGTGCAGGTAGGAGTCCCTGCCTAGCCTGTGAAAATATTCAGGGGTGGAAAAGAAAGGGATTTGGTATTTCCAACCAGTGGAGGTCAGTGTTGAGTCGCTGATCTCTTGTCTTAACTAGATGCCGAAATTACCATGGTAGACAGGTCCTTACTCATAAAAAGGACAGAGAAAAAAGACACTCAAAGATGAAAAATGTCGGGGCAGTGACACACTTTTAAGTGTAAACAGCTCCATGCTGCTGAAGAATGATGGGGTGCGGCATAGTGAGAAGGTGGATGGAGGGGCGGCTGAATGTACAGTGAGCTTCAGCGCCCGAGAGCTGGCCCTAGCCTTTGAACGGACTACTTCCTCAGATTCCTCTCTGGTAGGAGGTTCTGGGACACAAGAAGGAGCATACTGGCCTCCTCCTTTATTTGAATTTTTAAAAGCGAGGAGACGTTGCAAGTTGCTTCTGGAGAGCAAAGGGAGCGTCTCTCGTCACAATTCATATTGCTATGAAGTTGAAAAGGTCTTTTCAAATATTCATTCCAAATTGAGAGTCAGCCCCATTGCTGGCTTGCTAGTGGTCACTTGCTGGGTGGGCCTGCCTTATTAATATCTAGATATTGCAGAAGTGGGGAAATTTAAAGTATGAGGAGGCGCCTCAGGGTGTTTGTTCCAAAACCAATATACCAACATTCAGGAGACAGAAAACTCCAAGGGACTGTTGGTAGCTCTCTCCTCAACTCACCTCTCTCTCCCCGTAAGGACCACAGCTTTTCTCTCCATAATTTAAGGATTTGAGGGTATAAAGAACTGAGTGGAGTATTTGTCCAAATCAAATAAACCCTTGGAGGCTCACTCAGCACTATTATTTTGGTCTTCATTGCTATTGAAGTGATTTGGCTGGAGGAGGGGATGGGCAGAAGTTTTAATGTGCAGGAAAGCCTGGCTTTATATGGTTTAAACATCCTTGTTCATGGTGGTTATATTTTCAGAAGTTTATGTTCTCCATCCAAGGGCAGCTTAGGACATACAATGGCAGGTCTCTGTTAATGCTTAGGGGTGTAGGTAGCACTTAGAACCTTAAAATTATACTTAACGAAGTGCTCTATATTCTACAGCGCCTGTGATTCTTGTTTAAGGTTCTGATAAGCAAAGAATATTTTTGAAACTGAAGTGATTTTTTGATTTATGAGGTTCCTATTATTCTTTACATTTTTGTGTGTTTATTTATTGAAGATTTGCAGATTTTTCTTATTTTGTCCACTGGACTATTGGCATTTCTCTTCTAACACAAGTATCATGTGCTTTAATTACCAGGTGCTGTCCCTATTCTTTTCATACCACAGTTTTTCAAGCTCCTATGTCTTTGCTCATGTTACTTTCTATTTGTATTCTATTCCTTTCCTTGTGTTTCCTGTAATCTGCCACTCTTAAGAGAGGCATCTTTCCTGAATGGTGAAATTCTATTTATTCTTCAAACTTAATTCAAAAGTCACCTCCAGTGTAAAGGATTCTAAGCCCTTTGCCCACCTTTTTTTTTCCCCCAGGTAAAATGAATCATTTCCTTCTCCAGAGTATTAGGTGCATTTTTGACAGTGTACACACCTATGCGTAGCAACTAATAATTAAATTTGAAAACTTAAGCAATCAAGAGATAAATCATCAAAAATCCCTGTTGATTCCACTGCGAGAATGAAGATAATGCAATATAAGCATTGAAAAATAAAATTTTCAATAAAAACTGAAAAAATTTTCAATTATTTTCCCAAATCAGAAAAGCTGATCATGCTACTCCTTTCCATAACAGTGAAGAGAGGAGACAACCTTGGTAGCAGCAGTCATCTTGTAGAGTTCATTTTTAGAGAAGTCACAAGCCTCCTTAAATTTCTGTATTTGCTCAGTATCGATGAGGAATAGAAATAGCTAGTGCAACAGAAATTTAGTTGTTAAAGAATTTAAAGTTTAGAATCTAAGCTGTAATATCAGAACATTTTTACAATTGCCAAGAAACAAAATTCTCTAGTCAATAAGATCACTCTGATAGTAACTAATCTGACCAGTCTACTGGGTTAAGCTGGGACATGCACAATCATGAAATAGAGAACAGCATCAACAAATAACACAAATCAGTGAAACCAAATAAAGAATCTAGGTAGGGACAAGGCAAAGGTGTTTTGCATGGCTATGCGGTAGATTTTATCAACGCACTAGGAAAGAGGGGTATTTAGTGAATTCTGAACACAGTTATCTTATTGCTATTTATAGGTTGAGTATGTGTTCATGTGTGCAGGTATGCAGTAGAAAAATATAGTTTCACCTTGTCTAGTCTACTTCCCATACATTGATTGCTTGGGGTTTGCTAACTTAGGGACACTATGCGTTAATCAAAAGCAGAGTAAGGGGAACATTTTTTGGTTTTTGAGTTTCTCAAACCTAAGCTCGGACAAAAATCAGAGAAAATTAAAAGCAAACATTCCAACTTCAAGGAGATAGATAAAGCTTTCCTTGCTGGGATAAAAGAGAAGAGTTGAAGGAAATGTGAGGAATGCTTAGACCAGGATGCATCTTTCTGCATATAGGGTGAGTTGGGAAGGACACACACACACAGGTGTGTGGGACCCAAGAACAAGGATCTAGGATCCCAGCATGCAGGAGGAGTCCAGAGAGTGACACTTGGTGGAACTGATGCTTGACAATTTCATGGAGCTATGCATGTTCTAATTCTGGGAGTGACCAGTGCATGCATTTGTTTTGTTCTATGTTCTGTCATGACCTGGAAGTGAGATGGGATATGGATAGTCACTGGGAGTTTTTCATGCATGGTACAATTTAGGAGGAGCCAGCCACTTCTTATGTCTATAAATTTGTAAATTTAGGTGGACATGAACTGAAGCCTCAGCAATTCTTGATTCCACATAAATTCAGGACAGAGTGGGGCTGGCAACAGGGTCTAAGCAATGCAAGGCTCTCACAGAGAACGGTGACTAAATTTATAAATTAAGGTGAACAAGAGAAAAAATAAAATGTCTATTTTTTGCACAGTTGAGTTTGTAGGAGGGTTCTGAATTTTTTTCTTTTGTGTAGTTTTTTATGTACCCTCTGGTTAGACTGTGGTCTCCTTAGTCACCATTGTTTCCCTAAACCTTAACAGTGTGACCCAGAAGAAGGACCTAATGAACATTCATAAGTGAATTCAAGAATGTTCATAATGGAGTGGGGCAGAGATTCATTCTTTTTTTTTTTTTTTTTTTTATAGAGGCATGTTTTATTTATTTATTTGTTTGTTTATACAAGCACTGGGTACAGTCAGAAGCGCGGGAGGGTGAGAGAATTCACCAGAGCCAGAGCGGAGAGCAGAGCAGGCAGAAGGACCGAAGTACACTGCTGAGGGGAGCAGCGGGCGGCAGGAGAGGCGGCAGGAGAGGTCTGCGCGCCATGTGGGACCCTCCTCCAGTGGCCGGGGAGCAGCCGGGGATCGAACCGGCGCTGCAGAGGCCGTGGGCAGCTTCGCAACCCAGCGCTCAACCGCTGCGCCACCGGGGAAGCCCCAGAGATTCATTCTTATAATTCTTTTGTGACCCCCAGATTCTGTCAGAGCTGGAGGTATAGAATCAGGGCTCAATGAAGGAGAGAGAGAGAGAGAGAGAGAGAGGAGAGAGAGAGAGAGAGAGAGAGAGAGAGAGAGAGAGAGAGAGGTTTGAGAATGTGATACTAAAGGAATGTTCAGGTTCCTCTGCATTTCTGAGAGGAAAGTGAATCTGCATGAATCTTCATCTTTTCCATTTCCTTAGTTACAAGTCTAAAGCGCTGGGCAGGACAAGCCCCTTAATCTTTTCATACCGTTTCCTGCCCTGAGAGTAAACAATGCTGTTGAACAGAAGAACTAACAAAACACAAAAATGTTTTTTAAGTACTGCAAAGAGGAAACGAACAACTATTTCCCCCCACCTTCTATTCCTACTTCACATATATTTCTTATTTTTTTTTTAGAATGTAAAAACTTGCAAATGAAAACCACTTCTTAAATTGTTGCTCAGTGACACAAGGCCATGTGTCTGCAGCCCTTATTACATTAGCATGTTTCAGAAAAGGCTTCGATTTCTCTCAAGATTGACTTTGGCTGAGTTTCCTCCCACATGTCCCACTTCCCCAATGTCTGCGCTTCCTGCCCTGAACTCCAGGCTGAGATTCTTACCTCTGAGCCCCAGTTTCTGGGAAGATGCATCCCAGCACACTTGTCCACTGTGTTTTATGTTCAAGTCTTACATCTTCTCAACACTGATAATGTACCCAGTTGGTTTTAAAACTTACATTGTCAGTTGTAGAAGTTCCTTTTGTTTGTCTCTAGCAGGTTCAGTGTATTAGTATGGACTAACTGCTGTAACAACCTATGCCCAATTTGTGTTAGTGTCACACAAAAAAAATTTAATTCTTTCTCCCAATGCAGTTTGATGCAAGTCAGAAGGGGAGTTGGGGCCTATTTTCCTTCCATCTGATACTCTATCCAGCTTAAGTCTTCAGAGATCTCACCTTCTGAACAGAGGACGGTGAGTCATTTGGAAGCAGTGAGTAAATCTGGGTTAAAACCTTATGTTTGACTTTTATTGCAGCAAGTTAATCAGTTTGTGCTTCAGTGTAGTGGAACTATTAAATTATGCCCATCAGAAAGGCCCTTGTAAGGTGAAAAAATACCTGCTCCATGTTCCTCACATAAAAAGTCAACATTTCATCAGATGCCAATGGCAGTGGAACAGGCTGACATAGACAGAACACAGGAATAGGGGTTGAAAGCCCTGGGTTCTAGACTCAATTTGTTTTTTTGTTTTCTTGTTTTTTTTTTAAATATGAAACCCCAAAGTATAGGCTTGCTTTATTTATTTATTTATTTATTTATTTATTTATTTATTTATTTATTTATTTATTTATTTATTTATTTGTGGGACCCTCACCGGTGGCCGGGGAACGAACCGGCACTACAGAGCTGCGGGCAGCCTCGCAGCCCAGTGCTCAACCGCTGCGCCACCAGGGGAGGCCCACTAGACTCAATCTGACTCTCCTTTGATTGTGTAAATCTGGGCAAGTCTTCCCTTCAGCTTCCTCATTTGTAAAGTAGAGAACATAATCCCTGCCCTAATTATCTCCAGGGGCTTATTTAAGACTCTTGTCACTGTGTTGTAATTCCATTTTTATGATCAATAATGTCATGTCTAACAGGATCATTTCTATTCAACTTTCAAAGACACCCAAATTTTATGACAAGGGTCCACATTCATTTAACAAATATTTCTGATCTCCTCTCCTATGCTGGACATCTTTGAGGAGCTGGAATGCAGTGATGAACAAGATGGGTTAAATTGCATAAACATAAGTAAGTAAACAAATAAATAAGCTAGATAATTGCAAATGCTTATAAATAATTCAAAACCTAAGCAATGTGAAGGAATGAATAGGGAGAAAAGGACTAGCTTAAATAGGCTGACTAAGGAATGCCTTTCTAAGGAGGTGATATTTGAGCTCAGATCCTAAGGACATTTGATTGTTGGACACATTATAAACAGTAGAATGGCAAAAATGATTGTGTAAGCACCATTTGCAAATTTTACTTTAATTTATTAAACTCCCTTATTGGAAGTGTGGACTAAAAACAAAAGAGAAGAATTTTATATTCTGCAGGAAATATCTCCTTCACTATGATAAAACTACAGAGTCACGTCAGAGGCTAGAGTCAGCTAAACAATAGTTTCTGCTGGCTGTGAAGCAGCCCTGTTGTGAGAAGCAAGAAAATGCCTGGAAATGCCTACATACCAAGTGCACTCATTGTCGGTATGAGTTGCTGGAAAAAAGCGCTTGAGATAATGACTGCACCTACATCTACTAGGGGTATTCTCTGTGATAAGAGATTTAAATAACCTTCAGTCTTTACATCTTCCCATACACAAATAGGACTGACTGAGTTGCTTTCTAAATTTAAGGAATTGCCTTGAAGTTATGAATAATGCTTCTTCTTTATCAGTTAGCCAAGTACGTTAGAATCCAGCCTCCTCTAGTTAGCTGAATATGTTAGACATTAACTGGATGTCTTCTTTTTTTGTTAAAGAATAATTACATATTCTCTCTGTGTATAAAACATACCTACATAAACTGAGACTAAATCTCTGGGGGCCAGTCACTCAGAGAAATCTGATAATCGTCTCCTGGATATTGGTGCTCAATTTGGTCTGAATGACCTCTTTAATAAAGTTATCTGTTATTAAACTTTGAATTCACTTCATAACAGTGACATTTCAGTTGATAGAAGTGGACAGCGAAGCAAGATGGGATAGTGAAAAGACTTGAAAAAAAGAAAAGTAGGAGGATATTTTTCATCTCACAATTTGCCTCTTTGTGGTTGTTTAAGTTATAGTCCTTCCTGCCACCCGTCTGTCCAAATCTCTCGCTTCTTTTACTTAAAATTTCTCAATTTTTACTTATTGTAAGAAGACCATAACATTAAAAATACCTTTAAAAAATCACCAATAATTCTGCCTCGACAGCAGAGATTTTTCATGTTCTCATATCCTGTTCTAGTCCTTGACGTGCTTCCACATGTGTTGCATGACTAACATCCAATCATGTAATGAAGGCCCTGAGGGATGTGATGAATAAGTAGACTCTGATGAATCAGCCATCCCCCCCAGAAGCAAGGAAAAGTTATTGCTGGTCCAGCTCAGCAATATCAGAATCCTCATAAGCTGGTAACAGCATCTCTAAAGGAGGTGTCATGGGTAGCACCAGGAAAGTATTTTATTTTGAGAATCTTTGTCTAAACATTTGCACATAGTTTTAAAAAGGTACATTGAGTGAACAAATTCATGACTGAGAAAAGTAAGCTCAATGAGGTAAGTGGCTATCCGTGGTTATGTAACTCATTAGCAGCAATCTTGGACTTGAAACCTCCATCCAATTTTTATTCCACCTTCACACCATTTAAGAGTGGTCACGCCCAGGGGAGGCTGGGGTGGGGGCAAGATTTGTAAGTAAAATCTCTCTTACTTCATCCAATAATGAGGTTACTAGGTAGGCAAGATATCCTCCTTCCAGAGAGCAATGGGCCATGTTTGGAATTTTACAAGAAGACAAGTGTTAGAATTAAATTCTACCTAGACTGAAAAATTATCTTTCACAATCAGAGCTTGGGTAGATCTTCGGACTAAACAGACTCTACAGCTCCCAGGGAAAGGCGAGCTATGTTTCAGGGCAGCTTCCTTCACTACTGTCTTCCTTCTCTGGGTTGTGTGTATTGATTAGGTGGTGTCCTGACCAAGGATGCTAGCTCCATCACTAGCACACTACCTATATGCTAACCAGGGGTAATTCACCATGAAGCTGGCAGGCTTTGCAATTCAGAGTTCTCCCAGTAAAGGGGCACTTTCAGAACCCCAGGAGAAGGAAACATATGGCCATAGGTCTTAGTAAAATTTGCAGAGAAAGATATTTAAAGTGCAATTAATTAAGACTGCTGTCTATTTCCAACTTGTCTTTTCCTTCTTCACACTTCTCACTTGGTTGAGTGGTGGAGTGGCTGTTGAGACTTTTCAGAGTAGCTAAAGGGAAGCTGTATTAAAGATTCATTTAGTTTGGCTTAGTAAGGTATATTTATGTGACACACAGTCACTTTTCTGTACAGTTATTGAGCTAATATATTTCCTGTGTAGAAATATCCTCCAGGATGGAAGTTTGAATAGAAGTAATAGGTAGAGTCTTGAATTCTGTAAGAAATCATTTAATGAAGAGGAATAAATCATTCATATGATTTATTGAGCATATCGAAAGGTTCTAGTTTTACGCCTATTTGACATAAATTATGACATTAGCGAAGAAAACAGGAAATTCACATTCCACTTAATAGAATATATCATGCATTGGTTAATAAGTGTTATTAATTTAGAAAATAGTTAGGGTTAGCCACCATATAAAAAACTCAAAACGACCTTAAATTCTATCGCTCATGTAGGAAAGAAACTTGAGAGCAGTTTCCCCAAATTTGACAATGATCCTAAGAAAAATAAGTAAGACATTGCCAATAAGAAGTTGTGAAGCTGAAAGTTTTCAGCTAGAAAGGAAACACTGAAACTGAATTATCTTTCCATTCTCTATGTTGAAAATGTTATTACAATATCATTGTCATAGGAAAAGAGGATCAAAGAACAGCCAAGAAAATGTGGAAACTATATAAAGGTGCCAGGCTGTTAACTAAAAAAAATATGTTTCTAGATTTTGTGATGTTTCTGGTATTTGTCAGATCTTTAAAATTGTCATTTGTTGTACTTTCTTTTCCCATTATAAATAAATATTTATTTTCACACAAATTGGTATTCATAATTTTGTACTTTTTTTCTTACAGAAAGTCCACCCATTGTGTAAACTTTAGGCGCCACAAAATTTGGATCCAGTCCTTCAGTTGGCCCCACAGGGAGGTGAGGAAAGATTCAGATGTTCTTGGAGTGGCCACGAGCAAGTGCTTATGCTCACTGCCACGCACCCATGAGCCCCGTGCTCTACTCTGTCCCAACTGCTCCCCAGATGACCCTGAGGTTACTTCTTTTGGAATTATAAGTCTCACTGCCCACATTCCTGAACCTCATGTGATCACCCCCTATGGGCGGCAGGAGCAAGATTGGAGCACTGGGCAGGTGTGTGGCTGGGAAAGACTGGGTGCTCCTGGGTGTGCACATGGCCATGTCTGACTATGTAAACTACTCAAAGAAGATTCCAGCTAAGACTGGGAGGGAGGGATGGTGGGGGGCATCTATGCAGCAGTAATTCTGAATCCTAATGAGATTTAAATATTGATTTAATGAAAGTTGTGGTTCATGGAATCACACGTTGGAATCATTTATGGTAAATTTTGCTGCTGAAACTCCAGAGCCAGAGCTCCTCTTAACTTTTCCTTTATGTCCTTACTTCCCTCCCCTTTCCCACACACTTCCACTCACAAGCCACTGTCTAGAGTCACTAATTCAGTTGAAGCAGCGGGTGGTGGTGCCCTCTCCCCTATTATCTTCCTGCTTTTCCTTGGGCACAGCCCAAGTAAGTTTGCTCTGGTTGGCCAGTAATATGCTAAAGAGTTTTTTTTTTTTTTTAATTTAAGGGGAGGGATTTCTTTCCTAATGAGCACAAGGACTTAGTCCTGGCTGTTCCAGAATGCACTGAAACCTGGATGCAGCACCCATGGCTAATCTCTACAGGTATCTTCTCAGGCTGCTATTGCCTCATCAATAAAATGGGGTTAAGGAGAGCATCCACCTCATTGGTTAAGTAGCAGAGCAGAGACACTTTTTCTCCAATAGCAAGTCTGTATCCCTCATGTCCAAACACCAAATCACCATGCCCTATCCTATACTCCCAGCCGCTCTGAATTTTCCCAAAATTCTTACTGCCTTCCACTAATATCTGAGAGACCAAGAATTTCTCAGAGCTGACTCTGAACAAGAATGATGTCGGGCCACATGGTGAATAACTTCATGACAAAGATAAAAAGAGAAGCAATGCGGGGAGTGTTCTTTGGTTTACATAAGATCCTGTGGGCCCAAGAGAATATCTCAAAGTCCACATTGTGTCATAAAAACAATAAAAAGGATATGAAAGAAGAAAAACAAACTTCCTTCCCATACAACTCCCACTCTTTTCCTCCTCAGATCTTTTTATTTTCTCCCCCCAATAAAATAAAGAAAGGGATAGTAATGGTAATGGATACATAAATAGTCACGTGAATAGATCACTCTGAGAAACAAACACTTGTAGAAATACTTGATATTAGGTTCTGAGGTGTTTCAATTGATATGACCATTACTTTAACATATATGAATTCTATACAGGTAGCATATTTTGAAATATTAGAAATGGATAGTAATTCTCACTGGCCTTTACTTTTCTGTTACAATGTGAAGAGTTTGATGGAAATGAGTTCTAAGGGCTAATGTTCTGTTATTCCATATAAATTTGTTAATATTATTTTGATGTTTAGTTAACATTTCTTTTGTTTTATATTTGAGTACTTTGCAATCAAGTCATTAGACATCGATTAAGCATTGCAAGGCATATTACTCAGAGAGTACTTTTCTGTAGGAAACAATGGTGTTCTTGAAAATGTGACTAAAAAGTATAATTTTAAAATGAATCAACAACTATTTCAAATATACCATAAGGTTTTCACTTTCAGAAATCCCATGATCAAAGTTTTTTGCAGGGCTTATTTATCTAGTATGGCAACTTCAATTTTTGTAAAGAAGGAGGTAAGTCAATCCTGGGTGCTTGCACTTCACTGAGTGTCATTTTCCTGAGGATGGCTTGGAGCTGGGAGGCTAAATGGGGTGGATGAGAAGTAAGGGCAGTTCAGGGACCAAGAAACGAACTCTGGAAACTCAAGCCCCACACTCTGACCCTAAGGTCGCACAAATCCTTCCCAGCTTAATTCTTCCAGAGAATGAATGTGCTGCTGTGCCCACGTGGTGCCATCCACTGAACACGCTGAGCACTGAGACATCAAGCACCCTCTAGGCAACATTTCACGAGGAGCAGACAACCTTCTGGATGCTGTTGTTATATTGTGACGAAGCTCTGTCTGTTTGGCAATACGACGACACTCCAGATGTATGTTTCCCCAAATTAAAAACATTTATTTACAGACATGCAAATGGAAAATAGACCTTACTCTGCTGCAGATGTCTTAGTAGCTACTCTCTCCGTGGGTATAACCCATCTCCCCTCTCTGCTTACTGTTGAATATAAGGCACAGTTGGCGTGTGAGGTGGAGGGGGGTCCCTCAGCAGGAGGAGACACTTGTCTCCTCAGGTTCTTACCTCCTCAAGTACTTTGCCCCCAATGAGGACCTTAACAAACAAGTTGGGGAAGATTCCCCTGCTTCACATCACTTGTGCCAGGGGAAAGGCTTCAGTAGTTTTAGAGGTCTCAGCCCAACATTTCTTTTCTTTTTTTTTTTCCATTTTTCTTTTTTTTTAATGAACATTTTCTTTTGTTATTATTTAAATTTTATTTTTATATTCCCCTTACAATTACACCCCCCTTATTTTGACCCCAAACCCTCCTTTTCCCACCTCCACCCCCCATAGAGTGTCTGTCTCTGGTTCATAGTTGTTTGTTGATTTTGATTTTTTCTTTCTTATAGTTATTCTTTTTCCTGGTCCCTTATTTAAGTTTTCTAGATTCCTGCTATGAGTGAGACCATCTGGTATTTTTCTTTTTCTTTCTGGCTTATTTCGCTGAGCATGATCCCTTCCAGCTCCATCCATGTTGCTGCAAATTGCATGTGCTTATCTTTTTTTGAATGCTGAGTAATATTCCATGGTGTATATGTACCACATCTTCTTGATCCAGTCATCTATTTTTGGGCATTTGGGCTGTTTCCAAAGCTTAGCTATTGTAAATAGTGCTACTATAAACATAGGTGTACAGGTGCTCTTTGGAATTGATGTTTCTGTGTCCTTTGGGTAAATACCTGGGAGTGGAATTGCTGGATCATATGGAAGCTCTGTGTTTAGTAGGTCAAGAAATCTCCACACAGATTTCCATAGTGGTTGGACCAGTTTGCACTCCCACCAACAGTGCAGGAGAGTTCCTTTTTCTCCACACCCTCGCCAACATTTGTTGTTGCTAGTTTTTTAATATGTGCCATTTTCTCACTGGTGTGAGATGGTATCTCATTGTAGTTTTGGTTTGCATTTCCCTGATTACAAGTGATGTTGAACGTTTTTTCATATGCTTGTTGGCCATTTGCATTTCCTCTTCAGAGAAGTTTCTCTTTAGCTCTTCTGCCCATTTTTTGACTGGATTATTTTCTTTGTTTTTGTTGAGTCTCATCAGCTCTTTGCAGGT
Source organism: Talpa europaea (assembly GCF_964194135.1). NCBI lineage: Eukaryota > Metazoa > Chordata > Mammalia > Eulipotyphla > Talpidae > Talpa > Talpa europaea. The sequence continues at coordinate 80,858,270 of NC_140072.1, read as the reverse complement.
TTTTGTGATCAGTCCTTTATCATTAGTGTTGTGTGCAAAAATGTTCTCCCAGTCGGTGGGGTTTCTCTTTGTTTTTGTTATTGTCTCTTTTGCTGTGCAGAAGCTCTTTAATTTGATGTAGTCCCAGCTGTTTATCTTTGCCTTCACTATCACTGCTTTGGGTGATGTGTCTGTAAAGATGTCTTTGATGAGCATATCATGGAGTGTTTCGCTTATATTTCCTTCTATGTATTTTATGGTTTCAGGTCTTATATCTAGTTCTTTAATCCATTCTGATTTGGTTTTTTGCATGGTGTTAGGTAGTAGTCAAGCTTCATTCTTTTGCATGTAGCGACCCAGTTTTCCCAGCACCATTTATTGAACAAACTTTCTTTGCTCCAATGCATAAATAATCTTTGCTCCTTTGTCAAAGACTAGTTGACCATAAATCTGTGGGTTTATTTCTGGATTTTCTATTTGATTCCATTTCAGCCCAACATTTCTTAACATCCTGTTTGAGGTATTTTCTCCAGTATCACTCCCACATCTGAAAACCCTAAGCTAGTGCACATGACACTACTTTCCCCTCAGGAAATATTTCTTCCCTTATAATATTTTCACTTTTGGCCCCTTGAAAAGCGACATAGTTTATCTCTGTTTTTCACTCCAGGAAATAGAACAATGCAGCAGTTCTGTGTTCCAGGTGATGTATTGGAGCTAAAGAGCTGGAACAGTACTACACTTGATCTTAGCCAAAGGCTGAGAAACAGTGGAGCTAAAGAGATGTCAAGCAGATTGCTGGTAGAGCCTAAATATTTAAAGAGTATACTTGACAATAGGCTTCTTTCTATTAATTGCTAAGAATTGCTTCTCTTGCCTTCATCCTTTGCTTTCACTGTGTTGGTATTATTTTTTTGATGATTTAGCACACACATACACACACACACACACGACGGACTGGGAGCATTCTAATGTGGGAGGATGTCACAGGTCAGCCTGGAGTTAGTGTACACAATTCCACTCACACTCTGAGGGAAGGCTGAGAATGTGCCCCTAGAGATGGAGAAATAGGTTTACTAAGCAGTCAACCAGGTTCCACCCTAGGAAAAATGCCGGAGCAAAGCTAGATTGCTCAGTAAGCGAATATTTACTGCCGGTCACTGTGAACCTTCTAGCTTAGAGGTGGTAATACAACACGAAGTGAAATTCACAGTTTGGAGGCAGAGTCTGCTGTCAGTTCCTCTATGGACATTTAACAGCATGGTGGGGAATTCCTGTCAGTGGTGTGAACAGAACTATGAGGGGGCCAGATGTCCTTCCGGCATAGGAAGGTTTCATAGCAGAGGTTGCATTCATGTGAGTCCTTGGAGGGAAGAGTATGGCTTTCTGTGCAGGAGAGAGGAGCAGTGGATATGAGCAGAGGGAAGCCCCTGAGCTGGGTGCTAAGCAGACAAGGGTAGCAGACAAGCTTGAAGAGGGGTGGGGCAGAGTGAGTTGGGCTGATATATTCACAAGTTAAGCAGACATGCCAAATGATGTTAGGTGAAGATTCCCTTCTGCCAAGTCTCCATCATCATGCTTTGCTTCAAAATCAGCTGATAGCTGCCTTAAATGTTGGTCCTTTATGTTAGAATCTTTCCAAGCAATTATAGTGGGTGGCTTTCTTCTGTTTCAGCTGTCTGTATATCTTATTGCTATTTGAACTGTGTCTGCCTGTAGATGATAAAAGCAGAGAATAAAGGGATTGAAACACCAGCTCTCTGTTCCATGAGAACATTCAGCAAGAGCTGGTGATACATGTTCTATCTTGGAGAAAAATATGTTCTTCCCACTACACTTCAAGATTTTTAATCTCCTTTTTATGGATGAGAACTTAAACTCCCAGAGTGCACCTGTAGCACCATCAGGCAGGAAGTGATGCTTCAGGATTGCTCCCCACTCAGCCTCTGCAACAAGGATGAGATATTTAGTTTGCCATTTAGCTTTGCTGCCTGTTCATCAACCAGTAGTTAGTGAAGTTGTCTTAGGTGACCCATCCTATAACTGGATATGGGGTGGGTAAAAGCTGTTCAGCATCCCAATTTCTACACCCAAATCCTGTAGGTTATGTTGACTTCAGCAATTACTACCATATTTGGTTCCAATACAGAAAAATATTAGGAGAAAACATTCCTATTCTCCTCACCTCCTACTCTACTCCCCTCAAAATTGAAGAAAATTATAACAGTACACTAGTTGCTACTATAGTAACTGTCATGTCTTCTTATTTAAGCTAAAATTCATCAGAATGTTTTATGACTAAAATGCTAGAAAGTGACTGGCTTCTGGTACATCCTTCTCTGTCTCACTTGTTCCAACTCAAGGTACCCACAGAATTCAGGTTTCCTCCCAATGAATTAATATCATGGTTGGGTAAGTTATTCTTTAGTTCAAGTGAGTTAATACAGGAGAAATGTTAACACAGGTCACATTGTAGACTACCCCTTGGTAAACTCAGGCTGCAGTGGATCAAATGGTGTCCTACTGACATAAAAGAGTCATGGTAGTTCAGTAGTGCATGATAGAAACTAAGAGATCATTCTCTCTATAACTGGTCCCAGTAGAAGCACAATCATTTATATATGAAATGAAAAAGGAATCCCAGACTGTCTTCCACTAAAAAGTGTTAGTAGCACATTTGAAGACTGCCCTTTTCAGGGTGATGACTGATAGCTTTAGGGAGGAAAAGATCACCCAGAGTTGTAGGACAGTCAGGAATATGAATCATTTAGCTTTTATAAGCACATAATGCTTGCATAGATCCAGGGAAGGCATTATTTGGCAGGGATCCAGGGAAGGAGGTTGAATGGCTATATCAATCTCTATTGCAGATAAGAGAAAGGAGGCCAGATAATTCAAGAGGTTTGTTTGAGGTCTCTTCTAGAGAGAAATGACAGATCAAGGATGGGGTCTAATCCTTCAAATGCAATGGCAACCCAATCTCTTTGTGAGTATCTCCAGGACTGGCTGCCATTGCACCTGCAGGAAACTGTTGTTGAATACTTCTGAGTGAGATATATCTTTGGAAGAAAATATCTTTTACATAGCTGGGGCACATGTCTTTCTTGAAGAAAATGTGCTAGAAAATTCCCTCAGAGAGTTTTTCCTCCTTTGTCCTTAGGGGTGTTGACTTTTCCCAATTTGGGGTTGTAATTTTGGTGGAATGAGTTCCTTTGATGCTGGCAAAAATTGCAGGAGGAGAGGAAATACAAGGTCTTTTAGGTGGAAAATTGTCCTCATAATCACACCACATGGCTACAGGAGTCCTGGGGGAGGGAGCAGGGAATGTGAGCCCATGGAATCAACAGCTTCTCCTATATTTTTTCATTAATGGGAGATACAGTAATTTTCTTAATAAGTAGACAACATGATTAAATGTGGATTTGAAAAGATTTTTATTTTTCTGGAGACAGTGTATATGACAGGTAATATGTAGGTGAGATAGGTGGGATTTCACATTTTCACTCAAAAATGTTTTGAGTCCTATGCAATATGCCTGGAGTATGGTAAGGAGTAAATCTTTTATCTTAAGAAACTCATGATGGGGCTACTGAAATTAGATGATGAGGAAGCTATTTTATTAGTCAAGTGAGATAATGAGGAAGCAAATTAAAGTTGTGGCAGGGGGGAGTAGAAAAGAGAAAATGAATATGAGACATTGCGCAGATAAAAATGAAGATGTCTCAGTAGGTGGCTGGCCGAAAGGGGTGAGAATGAGGAAGGATTCATAGATGAATGAAGTTTAGATAATGACTATTTGAGAGTATCATGCCAGCAAGAACAGAATCTTGGGTGTCAGGAAGTAGAGTTATATTGGAGGATGGAGAGATGATTACATGGATAACTGATATACAGGTCTGATTTCTATTAGCCATCTATTAACAAACATTTTTAGAGATTCTGTGACATTCTGGGGCCATGTCAGTCATGACACTGAGGTCTAGTTACAAAGATAATGACAAAGAATTCATGTCTTCATGAGGCTTTCAGACTCTGTGAAGGAGGGTGACAGCCAGGTATCCTAGGAGTTCTGAGGTACTCTAAGACACTCTAAGGGGGAGGAAGGAGAGGCAAGGATGATGTAAGATGACATTTCAGAAATGAAGGATTTTTTTTGGGGTAGATAACATACTTTTATTTTACAAAGTAATTCCTATATAAAAAGTAAAAACAACTAAGGCTTAGTTATATATGGAGAACGACTTACCAATGATAAAGGGTAATACTATGTTAATTTATTTTTTATTTTTTTCCTGCCCCTGCCCCAACATCTTAAAGTCCTAAAGTGTATAATGGAACTTACTATCAAGTTTAAAATTTTCTGACCCCGGGGGCCTCCCCGGTGGCGCAGAGGCTGAGCGCTGGGTTGTGAAGCTGCCTGCAGCCTCTGCAGTGCCAGTTCGATCCCCGGCTGCTCCCCGGCCACCGGAGGAGGGTCCCACATGGCGCGAAGACCTCTCCTGCCGCCCGCTGCTCCCCTCAGCAGTGTACTTTGGTCCTTCTGCCTGCTCTGCTCCCTGCTCTGGCTCTGGTGAATTCTCTCACCCTCCCGCGCTTCTGACTGTACCCAGTGCATGTATAAACAAAAAACAAACAAACAAACAAATAAATGAATGAATAAAATACGTGCCTCTTTAAAAAAAAAAATCTAAAATTTTCTGACCCCAAATATAAAATATTAAAATCAAAGCCAGCTATTTTCTTATCTTCAAAATATCTGCATGTACACAACTTAATAAAATCTTATGTTTATCCTATTTTATCTAAGGCAAAGTTAATGTGAAAATGATCATACCTTCCTAGTTTTCCTACCTGAGAACGAAAGGATGGGTTGGCATTTTGCTGACAAAGATGGGCATGGCTCAGATCTTGGTTGCTCTTGTATGCCACACTTAGGTTTGCAATCTATACTACAGATGATAGAATTACAAAAGGGTCTAGTTCAGGGAATGTCCAATCAAAAGAGTTTTAGGAAGATTAGTGAGGCAAGGCAATGATTTGGAAAGCCAAGGATCCAAGAAAGGAGAGGGAAGACCATTTGTAGATGCTCTAAGGCAGTGGTTTGCAAAGTGTCTGGAGATCCTGGGGATCCGCAAGACCTTCCTAGAGGTCTATGAAATGAAAAATGTTTTTATATTTAGCTGGAATTTGCCTTTTCACTTTCATTCTCGTATTGCAATACAGTGGACTTTTCCGGCAGCTGAGTGATGTGTGATGACATCATTTCTCCAGTACTGGAAAATGCACTTTTTTTTTTATGCTGTGCTTTAAACACTTCTTCCTTTTCAAATTAGTTTCTAAAGTCTTATATGTAAATACAGTAAGCACTGATTGGTATAACCCACATACACAAAAGGTTTTTTTGGGTTTTCAATAATTTTTAAGTATATAAAATCAAAAAAGTTTGAGAACCAGTTTGAAGGCAGGAGAAGACCAATACCAGCTTAAAAATGTCAGGCAGAGAGAATGAATTCGCCCTTCTTCAGAGTTTTTGTTCTACTCACGTCTTCAAAGGACTGTATGAGGCTCACCCACATTGGGGAGGCAATCTGCTCTATTCAGTCTACTGATTCAAATGTTAATCTCATCCAGGGATAACTTCAGATGTACATATAGAATAATGTTTAACAAAATTATCTTGGTAGCCTGTGGCCAGTTAAAGTTGACATCAGCAAGAAAATGGGAGAATTGGGGTGAGGAGAAAGAAAAGATACATTTAGGGCCTCCTCGGTGGCGCAGCGATTGAGCGCTGGCTTGCGGGGCTGCCCGCAGCCTCTGCAGCGCCGGTTCCGTCCCAGGCTGTTCCCCGGCCACCGGAGGAGGGTCCCACGTGGCGCGCAGACCTCTCCTGCTGCTTCTGACTGTACCCAGTGCTTGTATAAATAAATAAAAATAAATCTTTAAAAGTAATAATAAAATAAAATGGTTAAATTGTAAAAAAAAAAAAAAAAAAAAAAGAAAAGATACATTTACTGACTTCCTGGCTACTCTCTGCCTGACCACAGATTCTCATTGCTCTTTCTGCACATCCACAAATTCCATTTCCATGAGATCTGCCAAATGCATTCTCATCCTCCCTCTGCCTTGTATCTTATCTCACCTCTGAAGGAATTATTTTGGGCAAAGACGAGTATTACTTCTACTTTCTGGACGGAGTTTACTTCTCAGAAAATACAAAGCATCAAGATGGTGTTCTACTCTCACCCCAAAAAACCTACATAAGGCCTATAACTGTATCTTCTCAGAGGCAAAGAACATGTATTTCTCCAGAATTGTAGTAAATATTTAAGGTTGTTTTATGATGGAGGAATCCATAGCTGTAATCTGATCATAATGTATAATAATGTGTTGCAATGACTAGTAATTGCTCTTATCAGTAATCTGCAAATTGACGATTGCTCTCAACAAGTGAGTAATTAGTAGACTCACATGAACATGACCCTTCACATTTGGGATTGCCATTAAACCAGGTTTAAAATAAAAAAGTCCTTGAGAAATACATTAGGTGGGCTCAGTTCACCAAACCACACATACTAGTAATCTGCTGTGTTCAGAACCTGCTACTTGGGAATGATGCAGAGTTTCCCTTGACCCCCAGGACACACAGCCAGGTCATGGACCCGCATGGCCAAGAGCTGCTCAGGGTCCCCACCAGGGCTATATGTCCAAGTCTGTCATCTTGAAAGCCCTGACCACTTAGCTTTTCTGTAGCTGTCTGTCAACATTTACCAAGCCTCTTACCAAGGCTTCTTTCTGCGGGGAGGGGCTTGTTACTATGAACTTACGATTGAAGTATTAATGCTATAATATAGCAATCTTCAAATTGTGTTCCACAGAGCATGCTGATACTGGAAGGATAGGAAAACAGTATTTCATGTTATGATAACATAAAAAACACCTTTTGGGAAAGTCAGAATAATATTAGCATTTTAAAATCAGAAGACCCTCAGCAAAGACAGGTGTTTAGCTTAAACTAATGTGATCAGATGGCAAATACTGTGGGTTGGCTCCCTCAGCTCCTGTTCCAACACCCCTTATAGTGAGGGTGCCTCTGTTTTATAAAAATTACATTTCCCAGAATGTTCTTGGAGGTTAGACACAAGCACATGACCATATGACCGATCAGAGGTGCACCCTGGGGGTACCTGGGTGCCATAGTCTCACGTGGCAGGTGATACCAGTATCAGTGGCAGTGGCATCCCTACTAGGAAAGTGCTGCTGTATGGTGGACATTATTGCTGCCTGCTGTTGCCTGCATTGTTTCTGGTTGAGGAACAGTCAAGTCTGGCCTTCCATGGTTTACAATAATAATCATCATCCTCATACTCATCATCCTCTTGCTACTTAAGCTAGCCAGAGTATTGAATACTTAAAGATACTGCAAAAAACTGTTCAAGGAATACAAGTTTAGAAATTTTCTTCTTTACAAAGAGGACTTGAGTTTACTCCAAACTTTAATCCAAGGGATTATAAACTTCAGGGGTAGAAATTTCAGGTATGTCTGTTATGGGGATGGAGAATGGGGACAGTATATTGCCATGTTTTTTTGCCATCTCTGGACCAGAAACTCTCGAGGTACTTCCTAAATGTACAACTTCATGAAAACATTGTATGGGCTGAGCATCTGTTCTTTATCTCACATCCTGCTAGGACCTCATGAGGAAATACAAATAAGTAAGTGTCTTGATTTCCTATTGGTACTAACAAGAGGTTAGAGATTTATGTATGAAATCATCAGGGAATGCAAAATGATATAAAATTAAGTGCTACATTTGAGGTTTAATATATCTAACTTATTAAACACATAAATCATAAAACAATATTCCATTATCTAGCATTTTCTTTCTTCAAATTAATGGCTCATAAGCCAAACTGGTTTCATAGTTATGTTTTATTTTTCCTATACAAAGTTTTGTCTAAGAGACTTAGTTAACAACGGTTGCAGACCTGGGAGATTTTTACCTTAAAAGTTCAAAGAGTTGGTAACTAAAAGACAATTATGCTATTCTCTGATGTGAAGATTGGTTTCTGTTTCTTTTTTAAATGCTAAGAATTATTCTTCACAAGGACACAGACTGTCTGGTGAGCTTTTATGATTAAGTTGCCCAAATGCAGTTGTGACCTTGAAAGAAACTCATTAGACTAATAGAAGAGGATGCCACTGATTTTCTTTACCTATGGTGTGGCAAGAAGAAAGAGGAAGGACATGGAGTTAAGATGCAACCTATGAAGCTGTCCATAGCCACTGCAAAACGAGTTCGATCCCTGGTCAGGGAGCACCCCACATGGCGCAGCAGACCTCTCCTGTCTTGCCTGCTGCTCCCCTCGGCAGTGTATTTCAGTCAGTCCACCTGCTCTGTTCCCCACTCTGTCTCTGGTGAATCCTCTCACCCTCCACAGCTCTGGCCTGTACCCCGGTTCTTGTATGCATAAATAAATAAATCTTAAAAAAAAAAAAAGAGGGCCTCTCCTGGTGGCGCAGCAGTTGAGTGCTGGGCTGCGAAGCTGCCCACAGCCTCTGCAGCACCGGTTGGATCCCCGGCCGCGGGCAAGAGTCCCACATGGCGCAGACCTCTCCTGCTGCGCCCGCTTCTCCCCTCAGCAGTATATTTCGTTGGTCTGCCTGCTCTGTTCCCCGCTCTGGCTCTGGTGAATTCTCTCACCCTCCCAAACTTCTGACTGTCCCCAGTGCTTGCATAAATAAATAAATAAATCTTAAAAAAAAAAAAAAAAGAAAGAGGAAGGAGCAGTAGATAGATGAAGTCAGAGATGGAGATTGAGACTTGGATTTGTCACTTGGTATCCTAGGAGTGATGTAGCTGGCTAGCAGAAATCAGGTCTAGAAATAGAATGCAGGTGTTCTGATTCCCAGTGCAACTCCCCATTATGAAATATTGTTTAATATTCCTTAATATGTGGAAGTGTAAAGACCAGAAATTAAGGCAGTTCTATGGAAAGATAGGGATTGCATAGACTAAAGCCCCCTCTTCTCCAAAACTTTGTGACATCTTTAATCGGTTTTCTAATTGTGTTAGGTAACAAGAGGAAGATACTACTTTAAAGGATGGATTATGGACTTAAATAAAAAAGATTTCCTAGATGAAGAAATTATTTACTTAAATATGTTATTAAAATTACAAAAAAAAAATATGGTAGAATCCTGTGTACCTTGTAATACAAACTTTAATACCTCCAGTAGCTAGGAAAGTAAACCAGGTGAGTTTTCTGTCTGCCAGGGGTAGTGGTAACTGTGGCAAGCGTCAGAGAATTCATTCCATCTCAAAGGAGAAGTCCCTACTTAGAATCAGCTCACCATTGTCATGTGAGAATGTGACCCAATATTGACCAAAAGTCAAAGGTTTTGTTTTTTTTTGTGTGTGTGTATGTGTGTGTAGAAGAACTGGGGTGTAGGCCGGAGGTGCAGCCTCTGGGAGAGAGGATTGAGCAGAGACAGAGTGGGGAGCAGAACAGATGGATCCACTGAAATACACTGATAAAAAGAGCAGCAGGCAAGACAGGAGAGGTCTGCTGCGCCATATTGTGGGTTGCTCCCTGGCTAGGAATTGCACTCAGGCCAAAGCAGTGATAGTATTGAGACTTAGTGCCTAGGCCCAAAGTTTTCAAGAGAAGGTGGAAGTCTGGAGTTTTGTGTGAAATATCCTAATTAAAAAGCAAACAGAATGTTTAAATCACCAACTTGCAACCTCTCTAAAGTCCTCGCTTGATTAGGTCTTTTGCAACCATTCCACTCCAGGCAGGTTCATTGTCAGTTCTCACAGATGAAAAGATAATTTTGGAGCCTTTGGCAGATTTTTATAGGCTTTTAATGCTGAATCAGGAGATAGGCCAGCTTTCTTTTTTGGCATTTCTCTGGTGTTCTCCTTTCCATCTGAATGGTTCTGCCTCAGATCCCCAGCCTTCTGGGCCCAGATGTGTGTGCCCCACGCTCTCTGTGCCCGGATGCCCACAATCACAGGAGGCGTGCAATACCACCAGTGCTGGCCATAGGGGCTAATGGCAGGAGGGAGTCAATAGACTGATTTTTAATCCATTTACCCTATATTAGGTTACTTATGAAAAAACACAGAGAGAAGAGAAAGCCTCCCTTAACAAAACATCTAATTGTTGGAGTACTCGCAGTACTGTTTTCTATAATGGCTGCTTCAATTTATATGCCCACTATCAGTGTCAATGTGTAACTTCCAGAAAGAGGTTATAAAATAAATATGATAAAGTGACTAGGAATTTATAAAACTTATAAAAGAATTAAAAACACAAGAAAAGAATAAATCCCTTGGGGAAAATCGGCTGATGTAAAAAATAAAGAGTTTTTATAAATGCACCACCCGCAGAGAGCCTAAAACCAAACCTTCATAAATGAAGTTCATCTGCCAGTAATTTAACTGCCTTTTAAAACAAGTCATCACTTTTTAGAGAAAAATGAATCCAGGGTCTCTGCAAAGCGTTATTCACATCTACTATAAAATTTTGTTATTTATGAAAAGGACATAATCAAGAGAAAAGTTAATAACTTAAAGAGAACTAGAGACTAAGATGTTGAAGTTAACAGACAGGGATTTTAACATAACTATACTGAATTTATAGAAAAGGTCTGGGTAAACAGGTGAAGAGATGGGGAATTACCAGGAGTAATATGTAAATTTACAAAAGAATGAAATTTAAACCCTAGCACTGAAAAACACAATATCTGATAAAATTCATTTCCTAGGATTAACAGTCTATTGAATATCGCAAAAGGAAGGAGTAGTAACCATTAAGACAGGTCATATCATCCAAGCTAAAAGAAAAGGAGAAAGCTTTTCTAAAAATGATCAGATTTTTGAGCTTTGGAACTGTTTCGATAAGCCTTGCTAACACATACGTAAGAAAAAGAAGAAAGAGGGCCTCCCCTGGTGGCGGAGTGGTTGAGCGCTGGGTTGCAAAGCTGCTAGCAGCCTCTGCAGCGCTGGTTCTATCTCTGGCCGCCAGCAAGGGTCCCACATGGTGCACAGACCTCTCCTGTCGTGCCCGCTGCTCCCCTCAGCAGTGTATTTCGTCAGTCTGCCTGTTCTGTTCCCCACTCTGGCTCTGGTGAATTCTCTCACCCTCCCGCACTTCTGACTGTACCCAGTGCTTGTATAAATAAATAAATAAGTCTTAAAAAAAAAAAGAAAAGAAAAAGAAGAAAGAAAATGGAGGGGGAAAAATTGCAACTACATTGCTTAAAGCTTTTCTAAATTTGATTCAAAACTACAACCCATTCATCCATGAAGCTCAGCAAATCTCAAGCAGGATAAATTTAAATAAAAACACACCTAGCCACCTCATAGTCAAACTCCCGAAAACCTAAGAGAAAATCCAAACCTTAGAAACATCAAAAGAAAGATGGCACATTGTATAGAGAATGGTGGTTACTTACAAAAAATGGTGTTATAAGACATGAACGTATATCTTTAAATTGATGAAAGAAAAACATTACCAACTCAACACTGTATACATAGCCAAAGTATTTTTTATTGCAAGTGAAATAAAGACATGTTTAGATAAAAGGTGAGAGATTTTGTTGCCAGCATACTCACACTACAAGAAAGTCTTAAAGATATTATTTAGGTTGAGAAAATAACACCAGTTAGAAATTCAAAACTATAGGAAGAAATGAACAACACTAAAATGGTAAATATTTGAGTAAAAATATAGGATTTTGTCAAAATTAACACATGTTCTTCAAAACACACCATTATGAAAATAAAACCTATCCGTAAAGTGGTTGAAAGTGTTCCCGTGGGACCTGCTGCCACTGTTCTTAGCACCAGTGTAGGGGAAGTGAATTAATCAAGCTAATTTTGTGCTGTTAGCCTGTGTGGCTGTCACCTGTGGCCTAGGTTGTGTTGATGCAGAAGGTGCTTGGAGCGTGGGTGTGTGGCATGCATGTCTGATGGTGGACACCTGGAGTATGGTGTGGGCGTGCCAAGTGCGCACACCTGAGCCTAGAGGCCAGGGCTATAAGGGCAGCGTCACTTCGAGACAGAGGATGGCTGGGAGAGGACGAGTGGTGGGACTACAGAAGAGGCGAGACCACGAGAGGACACCAGAGAGAGCCCAGAGAAAGCATAGGAATTCATGGGGCCGGGCAGCTTGGTTGTTGCCAGCCTCCAGGTTCCCCTGACTCCCCTGCCCACCCTGTGCCTGGCTGCCCCACTACAACCCCTCTGGAGGGATAGCATGCAACTGTGTGTTAGAGAGGAGCAAAAAGACAAACAATGGGATATTTTCTCCCAGGAGCTCCCTTTTCTCTTATTCAAGTCAGGCTGAGTGCGTCTCCCGGACCCTTCTAGGGCATCGTGGTTGGCACTTCAACATTTCAGACTGTCTTGCACCCACGATGAGAGGCACAGATAATGGATACAGATCTCCTTGCTCCTCAGCTTGTGAACTTGGAATTCTGATCTTTCCCAGTCAATCAGCTTCTTTTAAGAGTTCTTGGATTGCTGGGTCAGCTTTTAGACATGCATGGTTCAGTGAGAGAGTGCTTTGCAACCATCCCAGGCCAGGGAGCATCATCTTCAATTCTCACAGATGAAAAGATAATTTTGAAATCTTCCATAGATTTTCACAGGTCTTTAATGCTGAATGAGGGGACAGACCAGCTTTCTGTCAGCATTTCTCTGGCTGTCTCCTCTCCCTCCGGCCTCAGTGATCCTGCACATCCAGTCCCTCGGTACAGGTTTCCCCATTACACATATGCACACCTGTGCTCTCTGGGCCAGGTGCCCATAAATAAACATTTCAGTTTACAATGTATAGGTGCTTCCGGCTGTAGGACTGGAGAACAACCAGGAAGAGTGAGTAGAAGATGCAAAATAGACAAGAACAGGGCCTCCCTGGTGGCGCAAGGCATTAAGACACAGCACTATGAGGCTATCCACAGCCACTGCAGCATAAATTCGATCCCTGGCCAGGGAGGTGACCCACATGGCGCAGCAGACCTCTCCTGACTTGCCCGCTGCTCCCCTTGGCAGTGTATTTCAGTACATCTGCCCATTCTGTACCCCACTTGGTCTCTGGTGAATCCTCTCACCCCCTGGCATCTCTGTTCTGTATCCCAGCTCTTGTATGCATAAATAAAATAAAAATGGACAAGAATAGAACCCTGGGCACTGTCAACATGGAGGTGGTGGGTGCAGGAAGAGGAGCAAAGGTAGAGGGCTCAGATGGGGGGTGGGGAGAATCAGGCTGCCAGTGCCCAGGATCCAGCCAGGACTCTGCTGAACCCAGCTTACCCGTGGCGCTCATGGCGCTTGCCAGTGCACCAGTGTTTTGTTTACCTGCCACCAGTGTCGGAAACCCCCACCTACGGGGTGTAAAACATGTTGATTCTCAGACCTTACTCCGAACTTATTTAATTGGAATTATAAGTGGGGTGCCTGCCTGCCTGAGGTTTTAACTAGCTTTCAGGGATTTCTTGTGAACAGTGAGAATTGCTGCCTACAGAGCACCTAAGCCTATCACCAGGATCAGACAGAGTGCTGAACCAGGGGGCGGTAAGTGAAAAGGAGACGGGAGTGATAACAAGGGAACTAGAGAGACTCCAAAGTTTGGTATGTCATGTGGGTGAAGGAAGAAGAGGGAAGAGACCCTTCGTTCTCATTCTTGCAGAGTTGGAGCAGCTGGCTAGGGAGCATCTTGAGAGTTTTATGTTTGAAGCTCATTAAGAGCCCAGCACAAGCCTGTGGGCCCCAGGCAGCCCTGCAGCTGCGCGGGATCTGATGGTGAACATGACGGGTGATGAGCAATTTGGCTGACACTGTCCCTCTTTAAACAGCATCCAATGGTAATGCGGTCCTGTTACTTTTACATGACTCAGTCACCATAGGTTAATTGGTCCATTTTATGCCAAATCCAGTAGTCATGTTTTATGCTTGCTGCGCTAGCCAAACAACATCTGTTTGGACAGGGGAATGAAGCTTGCTGAGATGCAAAGGCACACACATCCCTTTCTCCTCCAGCCCCCTACTAAACAGTCAATTTAAGAAATCTCTTGAAAAAGTCCACAAGCTAATGTCAATAGAAACCACATTAGATGAAAGGGAATTCATCACCAAGAGTGCTTAGAGAAAAGGCACTTGACCCTTTTTGAACCTTCTAATAATTAATACACTGCAGGTTTTCTTGGGCTTCTTAGTTTTTTCCAACCTTGATTCTTTGCTGTGAATGCCTCAGCCACAGTGACCATGCAACTGTGGTCTCCTTGCTCCTAAGTCCCAGCACAGTGCCTGGCACACACTAGGGCTTCAAGTTTATTTGTTAAACTTACCAAGCTTAACTCTGATTCTTTGATCAATTTTACATGCATTTTTCCTAAAGTCTTCTACATTTTTTTTCTTTCAGATCTATCCTATTCTGCTTTTCTATTGCCTTCTTCCTTTCTCTTTCTCTTCCCCTTTTTTGTCTGTTCTCTCTTCTCCACTGCTAATGATTGGCAGAGGATAAAATTGGGAACTGGAATGTGACAAAAGCAAATTCCTCCCATCCCTTCCCTTTTCTTCCATCTCTTCTTCCTTTTCTTTCCTTTCTCTGCACTTCTCAGGATTCTCTTCTATAACCCAAGTCCTTTATGTGGAAACATAAACATTATGAAGGCAGCGATCTTCAGGTTTAGAAATAAAAAGCTGTTTCATTTCTTATTAATCTCTCATCTTTAGTGAGAAATAGTTTGAGGTAAAAAAAAAAAAAACCAAAACTCCTTTACAGCACAGATCATGTCTTCATTAAGAAGCAGTAAGATCCATTTCATACACCTGCTTGGTCTCCATCTTCGGTCTGCTCCTCCTACCCAGCCAGTCACACTAGGCTGATTTTTCTTAGATGAAAATTTAATCATGTTATTTCTCTACTTAACATCTGTTAGTGGCTCCCAATCACCCATAGGACTAAATTCAGACTCCTTATGCAATGCATAGTATCCTTTATAACCCAGTCCTTATCCATTCCTCCAGACTCGTTTCAGAACAGTGCCAAACCACTACTTGATCTCACACACCTCCGCATCTTCACACATCATTAGCCTCTGCTTGCAATTGATTCTCCCTCCCAGTCTACTTCAGTTAATTACAGTGACGATGTCTTCTCATCTCTCTCGCATTATCTCCTTTCCTATGGACCAAGTAGAGCTAGCGTTTCCTTTCTCATGATCACCATACTTACATCCTTATTGGTTTTCAGGTCTCTCTCCACCAATCTGAACCACATTGTGGGATAGACATTATTGTTTCACAATTGATTCTATTGCTATCCTTAGTGTCCATTCCTGGATGTGGATCTTTCCAGGGCAGGGAAAATTTTCTAATGATGAGTAGGCGACTAATGCTTCTTTCCCTTCCTTCTTTCCTTCTCTCTTTCTCTTTTTCTTTCTCCTCTCTTTGTCTCTTGCTCCTCTTTCTCTTTTTCTCCTCTCTCTCTCCCTGTCTTTCTCTGTGTGTGTGTGTCTCTGTTTCTGTCTCTCTCTCTCCTTCCATCCATTCACACAATTGAAAATAGAGGATTGGGATATACAGAGCAACAGTGTGTTTTTGTTGTTCATTTGTTTTGTGGGGTGGCAGGATGAGGGGTTTTATTCTTAACCAACTTGATTGCATCTTCCCTTTTACTCTGCACCTTCACGATGCAGATACCTTTTCTTTTCTAGTTAATATTTTCATACATAGAATGCAGGAAAAGAATGCAGGTTTCCATCAAATTCAAAGGTATTTAAATTAGAGGAAAAATATGTTTGTATATTTTAAAGAAATGCAAAATCCAAAGAAATGATGTAGCAGACAGGATAGGCTATGGCCCGGATGCTGCTCTATACCTTGAGCATGACAGGGATATAGGCTATGTAGGCTTTGAGGGTTATAAGCTGTTTTCAATTCATAATGCTCTAATTATTGGCATAAATTCACACAGTTAGCATCCTGGCTAAATATCTTCAGTTTTGACACAGTCTCAAAAGATGACTCCTCTCCTTGCCCACCCAAATACCTGATATTGCATAGTTAGAAACCCTGGGAAGACACAAAATAAATACAGAAAATTTAAAGTGAATTAAGATTTTATTGTTCATGTTTTTCACATTAAAAAATCTTTGCCTATTTGGTATTTAAGTTTTTGTAATGCTGAAGAGAATTTGACCCATTAGATAACTGGTCAGTTTCAAAGGTTTAATTGAATAATTGATTTAGACTTGTGGCAAAGAAAGTTTGGTTCATCAGATATTCCACATGCTCACTATGTTTCCCAAACTTCTTATAATTAGATTGGGTTCATTGATTTGTTTTTGGGCAGTGAAAAGTGAAAGAAATGACTTATATTTACTTCTGGGTGAAGCTGTGAAAGTAACTATGTCTTCTATTCTTCCGAGGTGACCTTGAAAGCATGTGACCTGGCTGGTGATGGTGTTAGTTGGAGGAGAGCTAAGTGAATCACATTGGACCCACATGAAGGAGAAGTAAACCTGTATTATGTTGTGAGAGACCATGAAAGACATATTTTTTCACTGTGGCTCTCACATACATTTGTCCCCAGCACCTGTGCAATCTCCCATCTTGCACATGAACTTAGCCCCTAACTGTTCCTCTTCATACCCTTCATAAAATCCAAGCTGCAGAAACCATGGCTACTAATACACAAAAACAATTCTTTTCTCTTCTGAAAACTCTTCTTGATTCAACTATTCCCCAAACTGACTGAAACTACAGTAGTTTCCCCCATTGCTATAACTATAAATCTTTGTTGTCTTTCTCCAAGTTAGAACTCCTATTTGGATACTTCTTGTACCTGGATTTTTGAACAAAGGCTTATGTTAATGATTTTCTGGTTGTCCTTTTTTCATAGTACTAAGCCATCAAGATGTCAGGTTTCACTTGTCATATCATAGTCTGGCCTACACTAACATATTTACTAAATTTGTAAACAATGTGGGAACATTTTATTGAAGATTCATCACACTTAGAAATTTACTTGATGAGATTTACAGGAAACACTCAAATGCACTTAGGAAGGCTTATTAGACAGTTTGAGTACTTAAAAGTACACACATTGGTACATAAATTCAAAATGTTAAAAGATGTTTCACTTGTATCATAAAAAGAAACCAAAATCATTCAAGAAACACTTTACAGTGATTGCTAAACTGCTGTACTTGTAATAAAATGATTTATAAGATGAACTCAAAAGGATGAATTACATTTTAAAATATGACTCTTTATGACTTTTTTTTTTTTTTTATACAAGCACTGGGTACAGTCAGAAACGCGGTAGGGTGAGAGAATTCACCAGAGCCAGAGTGGGGAACAGAACAGACAGACTGATGAAATAAAATGCTGAGGGGAGCAGCGGGCGGCAGGAGAGGTCTGCACACCATATGGGACCCTTGCCCGGTGGCCAGGGATCGAACCAATGCTGCAGAGGCTGCGGGCAGCTTCGCAACCCAGCGCTCAACCGCTGCGCCACCGGGGAGGCCCTCTTTATGACTTTCAAAAACCATATCATACCCTAACCTCAAATGGCTTTTCTGTACATAAATTTTATATTCAAGGATATTTAAAACCCTTCATATTTAGTAATTTGCTGTCCACTAGGCAAATGATTAATGATCACACAGGAATCACCACCCAGGGGAGGGTGAGACCTCAGAAAGAAGGGTCAAGGACAGAAAGCAAAGTAAAGAGATAGTCCAGGCAAGAGATAATCTGCAGGAGAAGGTCCAGGAGAGACGCTCTAGTTGGGGAAGGGGCAGCTAGGGAAATATGATAAAGATCAGGGACAATAAAAGTCTAAGAACTTTCTTGAGTGCCCTGCACAATACAAATTTTAAATCTTAAACTAAGGGAAGACTTTAGTGTAGGAGAAGGAGGTATGTCACTTTCCCCTTCTTAGTCTCTTCTGCTACTGATGTTTTTCCAATATATATTTTAAAAAGTAAGGGAATGACTACTGAAATCAAGTGGTTGGTTGAATAGTAACACTATTTTCATTACTGTTTGTCCTACTCCAACAGCTTCATGATAAAGCCTAAATATTAATAAGCCCTTACATGTTTATGGCATTTTATAATGTACAAAGCACTTAATAAAATTTCCAGACCTCATCTATTTAATCTTCACCATAACCTCTAAAGTCCTTATTGCTGTCACATATTTTATTTCACCCTGAGTTTGCACACATGGAATCATAAACTCTTAAGTTTTGAGAAACCTGAGCAATCATTGGATTCAAACCATTCTTTCAGCAGATGAAGGGATTGAAACCCACAATAGTTAAGTGGTTTTGACCAAAGCCATACAGCTAGTTGGAATAAAGTCAGTGAGGTTTTTTGTTTGTTTTTTACTTCCTAATAACTTGAAATGCAGTTAAGAGTTTGGGCTTTCTTTTTGTTTTTTAATTGTTGGTCAAACACTAAAAGCATTTTTTTTTCCTAATAAATGGAAGTTATGTATGTATGGAAGGGGCAAAGGAAGGGAGGGATAGAGGAATGGGGAATATATTGATCCTTGTGTTTTGCAAGTTGGTTGAGTTTCCTGAAACAATAAATTCCCAAAGTAACTTAGATTTGCTTGTGGCATCTAATTGTCACATGAGTATTAGTGTACTAGCACGATACACACTCCATCATGGATTACAATATTCAGAAATAAGAAATGTGGTAGGCAGCCTCCAAGATGGCCTCCAATTATTCCTGCTTCCTTATATAAACTTCTTCCCTTGAGTATGGGCTGGCCTTAGTGACTCACTTCTCATGAATACAATACACAAGATGGAATGTTACTTCTGAGATTAATTTATAAAAACACTATGGCTTCTGTCTTGTCTTGTATTATCTCTTTTATTCTCTTTCATCTCTCACTCTGGAGAAAGCAGAGAGTCATATTTTTTGTCAAACCTGTGGAGATGTTTGTGGGGCAGGAAACTGAGGGATAACCTCAGCTAATACTAGAGAACAAAGGCCCTTCATGCAACTTTCCATTGGAAATTAGGGCCTAACGTCAACCAGGTGAGTAGACTTGGAATTGAACCCTCATAAAATGCTTGAGCCAGAGGCCCTCAGCTAGTGGTATCCAGATTCCTTACCCATAGACATGTGACATGATACATGTTTTTTGTTTTAAACTACTGAGTTTAGGGTAATTTTTTAATGTAAAAATAGATAACTAATGCAAAGATAAAATAAGGATATAAGAAATCTTATCAAATTATTTCTCAATGATATCACAGTCTTGAAGACAAAGTTTGCAATATTGTTAAAAACATTTCTTCAGTACTGTTAACAATAAGCTTGTAAATCACAAAATAGAGAAATTATCTATTTTTCCCCTTGCATGTGTTGCTCACCCTTAACTGTGATTAAAAACACATCTTGGTAATGAGGAAGAAAACTCTGGACCAAGCAAGCTTTATTTTATTTCAGAAACTTATCAATTTGGGTGCAAGGTCAAGAATCATTTTGAAGACAAGGTGGGGGTAGTAATTTTAGGTGTGACTCACCATTTGTGTCAGAGTGGTTCTCTTCTTTGTGGGTGACCCTCCTCAACAACTGATCAGTCTAGGAAGGTACTCAAGGTGTACTGTTGCTGACTTTGCATTGCTTAGTTGCAAAGCTTGAGATATGCCTGAAAAAAGACATAAAAATTCTTATATTTTTCCTTTACTGAGGTAACGTTGGTTTACAACACTATATATTATTTAGGGAAATAGCTTCACACCTCCTCAGGTGGATGTTACCACCCACCCTCACCATCCAAGCACCCCTAGTCCTTTACCACAGACTTTTGTGCCCCTTCCTCCCTTGCTTCCACCCTGACTTTCCCTCCCCATCTAGTAGCCTCAATTCTGCAGCCATATTTCTAGGATTTATTTTGGTTTAGTTTTGTCAGTTTCTTTGTGAGTTTGTTTTGTTTATTGGTTTGTTTGTTTGCTTTTTTGTTTTCCCTGTGTTCTACATGTGAGAAAAACCAGCCACTATTTGCTTTCTCCTTCTGACTTACTTCACTTGGGACAGTCCCCTTCAGTTTCATCCATGTTGCCACAAATGGCAAGTGTTCTTTTTTAAAGCTGGGAAGTATCCCATGGCAGATATACACTAATTCTTTATAATCCACTGCTCAGTCAATGGACACTTAAATAGCATCCATAACTTGGTGATTGTAAACATACTGCAATAAACATAAGAGTGCATACAGCCCTTTGAATTAGTGATTTTGTATTTTTCAGGAAGATACCCTAACTGATGGCTGAAGCTAAAGATTGTTACAGATGGTGTCCCCTGGACGGGGGTCCTAGTGAGGCTAGACAGTCCCAGGAAAATGCTAAAAATGTGTCACATTTTGAGGTGGAGACTGATAGTAAATATAAGGGACTGCAAAAGCAGCCCCCAGGATTCAGTGTTTAGGATTCAGCATTTGAGCATTAGGTGTTCAGGATTCAGCGTTTTCAGCTCTTCAGCGATTCCAGGGTCACCAATTTCGGCCCCCGCTGTGCTGATCTTCCAGAAAGCTGGTGTGGGCCTCTGAAGGACATGGAGATGCTGCCAGCAGAGAACCTCAGAGAGGAAAAATGTGGAGGCTTTGCAAGTAGCTGAGTGACTGAAACTGTTACAGTTAATGCTGCTGTTACAGCGTAGCAGAAACAGCAAAGACCCAGAGCAGCCGCCTTGCTGAGCTGCTGAGTGTGGGCCATTTGTCAGGTTGCTCAGCTGCTTCTACTGCTGTTTTGAGTATTGCTTGTCTGGTGCTGTGCTGGGGCATCTCGAAAGGTCCAGAAGTATCTCCTGTTGTCTTTGTGAGTTGGAACCAGGTCTATAGCCTGGCTGCCATGTGCTCCAGGCCTCAGTGGTGGGAAGATGCCCATCTTGGGTGCATGGCCTATTGTTCAGGAGAGGAGCTCTGCTTCTTCAGTGACGGGAAGACACCATCTTATATGCTTTTTGTTAAGGACTTAAAAACACTGAACACTACTTCTAGTGAGGTAAATGCCCATTTTTGGCCTCAGTAACTCTTTGTTTTTCCCTGGTTTGTTTAATAAACCCCATTTTTGTTCTCTGAGCCTGAGTAGTCTTACAATTGTGTCCATGGGTGAAAAAGTCAGACAGTGACCAGTAAACTATTTGGGCAGTGTGCTTGGCCAGTTTTAGTGCTCCTTACTGCCCTCTATCAATATTAGGAGCGGAATTACTGGATCACATGGTAGATCTATTTTTAATATTTTGAGGAAACTCCATACTGTTTTCTATAGGGTTTGGTCCAGTCTACATTCCCACTAACAGTGTATGAGGGCTCCTTTACTCCACATACTCACTAACATTTGTGGTTTCTGTTTCTGGTCTTGTTTTTGTTTTGTTTTAATCTGGACCATTCACAGATGGGATGCAATATTTCATTATGGTTTTGCTTTGCATTTCCCTGATGATAAGTGATATTGAACATTTTTTTCATGTGCCTGTTGGCCATCTGTATGTCTTCTTTGGAGAAGTGCCTATTTAGTTCTTCTGCCCATTTTTTTTTTAAACTTTATTTATTTATTCACACAAGAGCTGGGGTACAGGCCAGAGATGCAGCAGGGGAGGGGGCAGGAAGAGGATTCACCAGAGACAGAATGGGAAACAGAACAGGCAGACTGACTGAAATACACTGCTAAGGAGAGCAGCGGGTGAGACAGGAAAGGTCTGCCTCGCCATGTGTGTTGCTCTCTGGCTGGCCGGGGATTGAATTCATGCTGCAGAGGCTGCGGATTTCTTCATAGGTTGCATCTTAACCCCTTGCACCACCAGGGAGGCCCACTCTTCTGCCCATTTTTTGATTGTTTTCTTCTTATTGAATTCAATGAGCTCTTTGTAGATCTTGGATATTAGCCCCTTTTCAAATAGATGATGTACAAATATATTCTCCCATCAAATACAGTGTCTTTTTTGTTTTAATGATAGTTTCTTTTGCTATAAGAAGCATTTTAACTTGAAATATCCCTATGTTCTACCTCCTGCTCAACTAGCCCGTGATAAAGTTCTACATGAAAGATGGAGGTTTAGAGGAAAATAGAGGTTCCTTGAGTAACAAGAATGGCAAGTCATATGGCAGAAGACACAAAGCTGGTCTAAAGGTGTTAATTCTTGAATTTAGAAAGTGAAGTGCTGTGGAGGTTTGGCAGGTGAGAAAATTCTAATGTGCCGCATAGCAGATGTGAACAACAGAGGTGATCCCTTGGATGTCTATCAATAAATCTACAATTGCAGAATCAGGGAGAAAAGGTCAGGAAGAGTTGTGGTTACCAGAGAATATGTTGATGGTTCCTAGGTGACTTGGTGGTGGGAATTTTATGGGGACTACACCTGAGAGAAGAAATCAAACATTGTACAAAAATGAACAACGATGTAAAAAAAAAAAATATATATATATATTTTTAAAAGAGTCATGACTAGTGATGATTAATTGAATTTAAGTTTCCTTTGACTAAAGAGTAATTTCTTGTTATCTGAGTGCAAGGTTAGGTCAACTAATTCCTCCATTTCTGCTTTTTTTGTTGTTAATGCCATTTAAGAAAAGCCTTTAGATGGATCTGCCTGTAGAAATGAAAGTGACCACCACAGCCTCATGAAGCATATCAAACAGCATATTGAAGAATTTTTAAATATTTCTTCTTTTTTCTCTTATTCCCTCTGCTCTTCCTTCTCCTTTTCCTCTGTCTTCTTCCCCTTTCCTCTATTTTGTTCTTCAGAAATATTCACTAATCCTCTCACGTGTCTGGCCTGTACCCCAGTTTTTGCTTAAAAATAAATAATAAATCTTAAAAAAATATATTCACTAGCCTCTTATACCAGTCTCCTCCTGTCCTGTAACAAGGAACCAACAACCCCTCAAAAAGTTGGGGTGGAGGCCCAAGGAAGGGCTACCATAGAAGACACTGTATCTCTTGTGAATCCTTATGTTTTTTCATGGCCCTAAAAGTCATACTTATAGTATTTTTTAATTTAGAGGTTTATTATTTCTAGGCATGGTTTTTAAAAATTTATTTTCCTTTCTAATAAGAGTTAAACCAATAGACTCATGTCCTTTGTCATCAAGGGAGAGAACATTTACATTTTCCAAAAGTGTAATTTACTAATGACTTGCAGTGGCTTTTAAATATAGACATGTTATTGGGCCCCTGTCGTGTGAACGGAGCAGTCAGCTGTCTGTCCTAGCCAGCTGTGAAACCTGATTGATTTCTGGAAAACATGTACAAAAAAAAAGTTAAAGGAGACCATGTAAGAAGTAAAAGAAATAAATTGAGCACACATGTGCAATCATTATTCATATGCGTATTCTCTGTATTACTTCATAACACAGCTGTATACACAAGAAAACAGTCCCCTTTGCTTCTTCCTATTGAGGTCTTATTAATTTCCGTTTAATGAAACACAAATGTTTGTGTGTTTCAATTTGAGGAGCACTGTCTCATTGGGGGTTGGTTTTTAAGCACGGGTCAGAGTGGCTGTGCCCATCTAATACAAGTGTCTGTGGGCCTTTCAAAGCCCCTTGACAGAGCATCTTTTAAGCATGCCAGTTGCCATGGTCACCAGTGTGCTGATTTGCAAGGAAAATTGGAAACCATCCTCATTACGTCAAAAACTACATTGGAGGATAAAGAGAGCATGTTTGCTTCAAGAGTTGGCAATTGGGGTTTGTTAGCCTCCCCGCCCACTCACTTCCATCAAACAATGTCTCATTCAGAGCATAAGTCAAAGTTTACAACTCCCATCTTTCCAGCTGGAATAAGCCTGTGGAGTTTGAACATAAAATCATCACTCATAGAATCATGGTACAGACTCATAGGTCAACCTGTTCTGGTAGATTTGTAAGAACAATAGAGGGGCACGAATGGATAGCGGATTCTTTTTTTTTTTTTTTTAAATTTCTTTATTTTATTTATCCAAGAACAAGGGTACATGTCAGTGGTGTGGGAGGGTGAGAAGATTCACCAGAGACAGAAAGGGGATGAGAACAGGCAGACTGACTGAAATACATTGCTGAGGGGAGCAGCGGGCAAGACAGGAGAGGTCTGCCATGCCATGTGGGACCCTCGCCGGCAGGGATTGAACCCGCATTGCAGAGGCTGCGGACAGCTTCACAGTGCTGCGCTCAACCTCCTGCGCCACCAGGGGAGGCCCAGATGGTGGATTTTTAAGCAACTACAACCTGTGTTCTCAGCACCAATTTGATATTTGATTTGGGGTAATGACTTTGAACTTTCTTCATATATAGTGATATGGGTGAGAGAGAATATCTATAGTGTCCCTCTCATCTCCTAGATTCTGTGATTCTAAAATACACTCTGTATGCTGAAACATTCATGTTATATGCACAGGCACACAGAGTTTTGTTTATTTTTTAAAAATGTGTATTGCTCTGAGACCACAAATGAAATCTTATAGTCACACAAATGAAATCTTATAGTCATCACAAATGAAATCTTCATTACATGGTCATAGAAATCAGGGTGGGATCAGAGAGGTTTACTAGAAGGTATAGTCCAGTAAAAATTTGGCATGCCCAAGAAATTTTTCAAAAAATGTAAAATTACACTGATTAAAAAAGCATGTATCCATGTGTTAATATTGAAAAGTGACTTATGAAGAAAAGAGGACATAACAAAAAGTTAACAATTTTTGTTGCTATTTTATTGATTAAATCAACTATCTAAATAAAATCACTGCATTTTGAAAGCTTGCATATTGTATTAGGAAATAAAATTTATCCACTGATACCCATGATGAGGGAATAAGACCATATTATATCTGGTTTGGAGGTAAAAGAAAGGATCTGTGAAACCAACAAACTCATACTGCTTCATTTGGACTTTGTGACTATCATTTTTGGCACTGGGGGGTTATTTTGCTTTTATAGTTAGATTATTTGAGAATCAAATGAGTTAATAAATATGAAATTAGCTTGTAAAATGAACTGCTTAGCTAATGTGATTCCATTTAAATAAACGAATGCTTGTTTTAACAAATGCTCATATAGTGGTGAGTGCCAGTATTATTCTAAAAATTTGATTTTTTTATGAATGCTAAGAAGTATTTGCTGCTATTATCTACATTGTATAAATAAGGAAACTAAAGTCCACAGATCAGTAATAATTTAAGTGAGCATAATCCTCTATACCTGTGGTTTACAAGAAATATATACTAGAGGTGGCTTTGTTATAATTTTCAAAATACCTAGTAAATTGCCTCGGGTTTTTTCCTCTGCAAAATTTGCTTTGCTGTAACTACCATTAAAGTTTTGGTTTTCTTTCTTTTGTCCTAATTCTAATTTCCTTCAATTATATACACTCTATTTTCCTATGAAAACTGAGAAAACCAGGAAATTCATTGTTATTCAGAAAGCACCAACCTGATATTGATAAATATTTGGCCCCTGGCAGCCACCATGCTACTTTCTGTTTCTACGAAGTAGCTCTAGGTGCCACAGGTAAGCGAACTCATACACAATCGTTTTTATTTAGCATACTGTCCCCAAGATTTGTCCATGTTACAGTATGTGTCAGAATTTTCTTCTTCCATAAGGCTGAGTAATATTTCATTGTACTTATAGATCACATTTTGTTTGTTTATCTGTTATATAGCAAGAGGTAGAATTTCTGGATTATATAGAAATTCTATTTTTACCTTTTTGAGGAACTCCATATTATTTTCTATAAAGGTTCTCTCATTTCACATTTCTACCAAAAGTGCATAAGGGTTTCCATGTCTGCACATACTTGCCAACACTTATTTTTTACTTTTGGACAGTAGTCATCCTAATCAATGTGAAATGGTATCTCTGTGGTTTTGATTTACATTTTGATAAGTGATGTTGAGTGTCTCTTCATGTACTTATTGGGCACTTGTTTTTCTCTTTTGGAGAAATGTCTATTCAGACCTTTTGATCATTTTTTAAATTATTTTGTCTGTTGTTTTCAGGTTGAGGTTATTTCTGTATTCTGGATATCCTTTATGAGCTGTATGACTTGCAAATATTTTCTCCCACTCCATGGATTGCCTTTTCATTCTGTATTTGTCTTTAAACTGATTTTAATTTTTATAGTATTGTCGTTTTAAGTTTCCTTCCTTGTCAAAGACTTTTTACACATGAAAGTATGTTTACTGAGAACCTCCCTGGTGGCCTAGGGGTTAAGCTCAGCACTACCATCATGATGGCCTTCTGTGATGGCCACCATGATGGCCTGAGTTTGATCCTGGGCCAGGGATCAAACAGACATTTCCTGTTTTACCTACTGCTCCCCTTAGCAGTGTATTTCAGTAGATCTGCCTATTCTGCTCCCTACTCTGTCTCTGGTGAATCCTCTCACCCAGAGGCCACACCTCTGGCCTACACCTCAGTCTTCTATGCAAAAATAAATAAATAACATCTTTTTGTAAAAAAGAAAGAAAGTATACTTACTGAAACCATACCCTGGATAGTACATACTCTGTGAAATTGTTAGCAAATCGTTACAAGCTGGACTTCAATTACCACACACAGCCAGGGTCTACTCAGGAGAAAAAAAAAAAACACATTAATTTAATGATTATAATAGAATGACTTTAAGATAAAGAATAGCAGAAAGAAAGCAGGTGTTAGAGAACAGAAAATGAAAAATTGAGATAACACAGAGATAGTTACTACCTAAAGCAGCTCACAAACCTAGGGTTGGGAAAATAAGAGGAAGAGATTGGAATTATTAAAATTTAGCAGTTGAGAGGAAGGGCTTGTGAGGTTGACCCAGACCCTCTGCTAGTATCTTGGACGAGTAGCGAGGAAGCTTGGTCTAGGGATGTGGAAACACTGCAAATAAATTGCTGCCACTGGAATGCAGCAGCATTGTGGTAGTTATGTTGACATGACAGGGAAAAATAGGGGAAAAGGACACTTCCTTTTTCCTTCTTTCAGCCTTGCAGATCCCTCTAGCATGCCCACTGCTGGTAAGGAGAGAAGTGGTTTCCTGAGTGTCACCCCTAGTATCACTAAGCCAAGTACAGAAGGGCGGGTTCACCGCTAAAGACAGCAGCTTAATAACAAGTACAGCCACTGAGGCCCCTCCAATTCCTTTATTATCAGAAATAAAGGAAACTTCATTCATGATAATAACCCTAGAAACTAGCACAGTGCCGGGAATTTAATAAATGTTGAGAAACATTTGCCAAGTAAAAAGTGAATGGACCTAAACAAATCCTAGTAAAGAAGTGCAATGCTTGAGCTTATTGCTTTGGTCTTCCCTTCCCTAGGACTTAAATTGTATTTTAATTTTCAGTTGTTCTTAGTATGAATTTCTTGCTTGAAACCTCATTTATAACGGTGATTTTCATTTCCTGGGCTATTAGGTGTGTTAGAGGTTCAGCATGTTTTTATTCCTTTTATACATCCTGCAAGTTCAGGTGTCCTTATTCCTATTGTACAGAAGGGAAAACTGAGGCTTGGACATTAAGAAGCTGCTCATGATCAGCCATCTAGTGAATAATAGAACCAGAATTTAAAATTTAGGTCTGTGTGCTTCCAGAGGCTGCTTTCTCGCCACTAACTTCACATGCTGAGACTTTCACATGGCATTGACTGTTGTTTTTAAAAACATCCACTGGGCCACCTCCTTTTTGCTTTCTTTGGTATCTTTACTACTCTATTTGCAAACCTGCTCTGGCCTCCCAGGGCCAATCCATCAGAATCCCTTCATTTGCTTGCATAATCCAGTTGTCCTTTGTCCTACCTTCTTTTTCTCCTTTTCTCTCCCTCTTTCTGTCTCTCTCTCCTCTCTAACAAATTCCACTAATGGTTCAACCATAGGAAAATGTAAAGGGAAGAAAGAATTAGATACAATGAAAACTAATAAATCCATCAGTCTGTAGCTCTTTAAGTAAGAACTTTTTGCACATTTTACAGAACTACTCAAATATATAGAGGATTCCTTGAACCCTCCAATCATGTTTCCCCAGTGCTGGAGATTTTTTTCTCACCCATGAGATGAGTTTTATAGTCTATACTGAGTGTCAGCAAACAATGGCCTGTGGGTCACTTGTTTTGTAAGGAATGAGTGCTTTATCAGGACACCGCTGGATTCATTCGGTTATGTATTGTCTACAGCTGCTTTCACGCGACAGTAGCCTGACTAGCTGTAGCAGAAACCACGACCTGCAAAGCCCAATATATTTCCTATCTGACTCTTTAGAGAGTTTACTGGCCCCTGGTCTGTACAGGCCTAGGGCCAGTTGATTTCTCACCTGACCTCATCAGTGTTTGCAGCTGCTTCATCCTGGCGTCTCAGGGGTGGGAATTTCTCTTCAGTCATCACCCACCTTAAGAAAGCAGGGCTGCAAAGCACACTACATACAAACCCTAGTCCTTGAATTCTGAGTGTGGCTTCCTGTGTTAACCTTAAATGGCATTCCCCTCTCCAAGAAATATGAACTCCTTGGGGCAAGTGGAAGGTGTTGCCTGATCTTAAAGGATTTGAGTTGATTATTTAAGTCATTTCAGGGTCTCTTTATATTTTAAGAAAGAAAAAAAAAAAAAAAACCTGAGTAATTGCCAGTCTCCAATTTCAAAGAGGGTCATTCACACAGAAGAACAATAAACTTTCTACCAAATGTTTTTATACACAAAAGGCAAAACACTTTTAATCTTACTCTTCTATCAGTTCATAGATTGCATTTCCTTTTTCAGATGATCTTCTATAGAAAAAATATATATATATGTATACTACTATTTCTATTCTAAAATCTTAAAATCCCTTGTAACTTCCCTACCAGTCCTCCAAAGAGACATTGTTTTTCCCATTTTACCAATGGAGAAAATGGAGATTCTGAGAAACTAAATACGTTTTAAGTATATTAAGCGCATTTCATTGAACATCTTAGGGAAAAGTAAATATTGCTTAAATTCACTTGACTGAGTAGATGTACTCATGAAATTGTGTGGAAGCTAAACATCTATTTGTGAGATCATGATTTCCAATTTTGGAGGAACTTATTTTGGCTCTAATATTTAATAAAATCACAGTAGTGCACGAAAGTGCATATTATGTCTGACAATTTGTGTATATAGTGCATTTGGTTCTCTGAGGCAAAAGATTGAAGAAAAGTTCATAAAGGGCACAAAGGACAATTAAATATTGTGGTTTGGGATACCTGCTTAATTCATACATAATTTAAATATCTGATTAATGCCCACTTCATTGAATTCTTATGTTTCCTAATGAGAAAATACTATTTCTTTTCTAATATTGAGAAAGCACTGCTAAAACTATAAAATCATTAAAAATATGAGGTAAGAACAGCTCAGGGAAATTCTTTAAAAGTGTGGGATGTAGTCTTTACTCTTAGGCAGCTTACAATTTTGTTGAGAAGGAGTAGTAAAACGGGAAAAATAATATTGATGTAGCAAGATTTGCTTAGTCTTTGTATTGAAATGTTTGTTCTCAAATATATTTGCACACAAGAATTCTCTGGTAGGATAGGGGAACTCGATGGCCTGTATATCTCAGGGACAACCTGAAAGATTCTGATTTTCCATTCAGGATTAGCGCTCAATCATTTGCAAACTCACTAAATGCCATGGCTTTCTCATTACAAGGATCATAAGCCGTATCTTCAGAAAAGCTGCTCCAGTATCTTCAAGAACAAAAGTAGATGGAAATAAAGCAGGAATTTGAGGAGGAAGACCAGGCATCTTCTTTAGGGAAAAATTAAGGGGACTGAAAAGGTCATTCCCTTTGCTGTGTTTCCCAAATAACTTTCTAACCCTCCCAAATGAAAAACTGAAAAATTCTACAACTGAAAATCCATTCCTTTAGTTTGGAACATTGTCCCTAATAAAGTACAAATAGATTAAGAGTAGAAGATCATTTGGATCTTAGCCATCATCTATACCTCAGTTTGGCAGGATTTATTAGATTTTCATTGAGAGGTTTTGATTGGGAGAGCAGGTGGCACTAGAAGTACTGATGTCCAGAGTGCAGAGAGGGGAGGGACCTAGAGCAGA
The DNA here is from genome assembly GCF_964194135.1 of Talpa europaea. Taxonomy (NCBI): domain Eukaryota; kingdom Metazoa; phylum Chordata; class Mammalia; order Eulipotyphla; family Talpidae; genus Talpa; species Talpa europaea. The sequence continues at coordinate 80,828,229 of NC_140072.1, read as the reverse complement.
AATGCTACCCTAAGTGTTTGTATGACATTAGGAAGAATTGAGGATGCGAGGAGGACAATGGAAAGGAAAAATGTGATGTATACAACAAGGTTTTCCATTTACAAGCAGATAAGGTACAAAAAAGTTGAGGGTGTATATTTATTTACAAGATTATAGTATTTACTCACAAGAACCATAGGGTTCTCAATAGAACTGATGCACTGTGACTATGGCTCATTTACTTGTATCTATGAAAGTCCCTAAATTGAAAATGTGTAAATTGAAAATGTGTAAATTGTGTATTTGGAACTACTGCTTTGCATATGCATAATTTAGAATCACAGCTTTCACAGATTAGCTATTTGAAGCTTTAGAGATCTCCCAGTTTCAGGACAGCAAATAGATTTCAACTCATATGTGATCTGCAATTGATTGGTAGTGACTGGCAGCTATACTGTGTTGGAAAGGATGCTGTGAGTGACTAGCAATGTCTGTTCTGTCTGTTATTGGAGTAGGCAAAACTCCATTAGCCTAATAGCCTAATGTTACACACACCAGGAAAATGAAATTCAGAATTAGTCACAGAGAAACCTCAGAAAAGATTGACAGTAACAAGTCTATGTTTGTAAATATTTGTGTGGGCAGGATTTTAAAATGACTTTTCAATTTTCTTTATTAGCACAGTTGCCTAAAGACTACAGATGTTGAGGTTGGGGTTGTTGTGTGTACAGTTTTAGCTCCATCCTTTTTCTATTTGTGCTTCATTAAAATGGAATGTACCAAGGGATCAATCAATGAAAGTCTAAATAGTGCAGGAAAAAAAAACGTGTGAGCATCTTTTGGAAATAAAACTCTCTATACATTTTCAAGCTCTGTTAGGAATATTTAAATTGCTGAGTACATGGTTTCAAAAAGAAGGCCGATTTTGCAGCTCTACGTAGTCTCTCTCTACACAACTTATTATCCATTTGTTGATTTAATAAGGAGTGGTAGGCATCTAGAAGCATTTCCTTGGGAAATTTTACATGCCCTGAAATGGGAGTCTAGTGTCACCATATATCTAAGCATTTAGCCGAAAGAGACTAGGTAAGATTGGATTACACGAATGAAAAGATGGGAATTCTCAGCGGTGTGATCATATCTCTGAAGTTGTGAGCTGTACTAGAAAAGAAAAATTCCCTATAAACCCTTACTAGGACAGAGATGGTGCGAATTTTTTCAGATTCTCTCTCTCTAGTTCTTCTAAGCTGCCTGCTTCTTATAAAATGCAACTTATTTCTGGTCTCAGCCAGAGACAATAGGCTCTGGAGAGGTGACGATTTTTTTGTTTGTTTTTGTTTTAGTTCTACCAAAACATTAAATTTCAGAAAATATCCAATGCCTATGTCTACATCTCTTATTATTCTCCCTCCTCTTGCTGGAATTTGGAACATGGTTCTGCCACTCTTGGAATAGCATTCCTCTCCATCTTCATTCCATAACTGGGCATATATTAAAGTTTTGTGTTTCATTTGTTCATGGTTTCATCTACTGAGTCATTTAATTCTATGCACTCAAATATTTGGTGAAACAAGTCAAATATGGTTCCATATCACACTGGTCTTATCATCTAGAACACATCCAAATCAACACAAAACAAATATGCTCTGTATCTCAAAGAAGAAGGGGAGGCCACATGATCTTAGAAGTCAGAGATGGCCTAATTGAGAAAGCAGTCATTTAACTGAGTCCCGAATGGGAGGTGAGGAGGAAATAAAAGTATTTTAGGAACAAGATAGTGACTGGTAAGGATCCAAGAAGGAACACAAGAGAGGGGAGAGACAACAGACCAGTGTGACCAGAGTAGTGTGTAAGTGTGTGTGTGTATATTTTGGAAGGATTCTCACTTGGAGATACCCAAGATCCAAGATGAGTATAGAGAAGTAGAAAGGGACCAGACCATATAGGTTTTTGTAGGTCGAGTTAAGGATTTTAGGCTTGAGCTTAATAACGATGGAAAGTTACCAAAAGGGTCTAAGTAGGGAACAAAGTACTCCTGAGAAGCTTTCCCATTTTTCTCCACATGCTATTGAAAGGCTATAAAACTCATCTTGTATTAGAAACAGGTAAGTGTGGAGCTGTCTCTTCTATACTTCTCCACAATACTATGACCTTGTAGGCAAGAATTATGTCTTTTTCATTTTTGTGTAATTTGCAGCACAGCCAGCAGGATAATGTGGAAAGAGTTTATTGTCATGGAAGGAGCTTTGGAATTAGACAGATCTGGCTTTGATTCCTGTCCCTTTGCTTTTCCAAGTTTAACAATGTACCCAGAGCAGTGTAGTAGGAGGGCCCACCCTGGGTGTAGGCAATAAGGGTGTGCATTGCTGTTGAGAATTTTAAAACAATAATAAACCCAACTGAATGTCAGTCTGCTTTTTATTATCACCATGTGCTGACAATTCTAAACAATGTCAGTGATAAAATACTCCCCCTTAAAAGAATCTTTTGTGGATTAGGTTCTAAATAATTTTAGTGGTTACCACTGAGGTTTTTCCCCCAACATTTTATTATGAAAAAAATGTGAGACATACAGAAAAGGTGAAGTAATTTTATATTGAAAACTTACCATCTAGATTCTAAAATTCAACATGTTTTATTACTACATCTAAATCTGTATCTATTCATCTATCAATTAATTTTTGGATACAATTTTAAAGCAAGATGCATTCACAAGTACATTGTCCCCTAAATACTTCATATTAATGCATATCATGAATGGAGTTATTACTTATTTATACATGTTTGACATTTGTTTAAGGGTACTTTTTCTTTTGAGATAAATTTGCATAGCACAAAATCACAAATTCTTTTTTTTTTAAAAAGATTTATTTATTTATTATTTATACAAGCACTGGGTACAGTCAGATGCGCGGGGAGGTGAGAGAATTCACCAGAGCCAGAGCGGGGAGCAGAGCAGGCAGAAGGACCGAAGTACACTGCTGAGGGGAGCAGCGGCCGCAGGAGAGGTCCGCGCACCATGTGGGACCCTCCCCCGGTGGCCGGGGAGCAGCCGGGGATCGAACTGGCGCTGCAGAGGCTTCGCAACCCAGCACTCAACTGCTGCGCCACTGGGGAGGCCCAAAATCACAAATTCTAAGGGCATTATTTGATGAGTCTTGGACAGATGGATATACCTATGCAACCCAAACCATCATCAAGGTTCAGACAATTACCATTCTCCCAGCAAGTTCTCTCATGGCCATCGCAGGCATCACTCTCCCACCTCTCCAGAGGAAACCACAAATTTTCTTTACAACAGATTTATTTTGCATATTCTGGAACTTCATATAAAAGGAAAGATACAATATATAGTCTTTTGCATAGGACTTCTTTTTCTCAAAATATTGTGTTTCTGATTCACCATATTATTACATGTGTCAGTAGTTTTTCTTTCTAAGGTTGCTCAGTAGTATTTCTTTATATGAATATACCACAGTTTGTTTATCCATCATCCAATTATCAGTGGTAACCTAGGTTGTTTCCTGGGACATGTCTGTTATGAATAAAGTTGCAACTATCTTTCATGGACAAGGCATTTTTAGATTCATGTTTTCATTATTCTTAGGAAAATACCTACAACTAGAATTACTAGTTGTAGTGTAGATGTAGTTTTGTTTTATCAGAAACCGAACACCTTTTGTTCAAAGTGGTTGTACTTTTTTACCTTGTCACCAACACACCAACAACGTATAAGAGAAATGGTTGCTCCACATTGGCAAGATTTGCTGTTTGCAGGTTTTCTTTTTTATTTTATTTTATTTTAGTCATTCTAATGAGTTTGTAGTGGTATTGTGCTTTTCATTTGAATTTCCTCAGTGCATAATGATGTTAAACACTTTTTTCATGTACTTATTAGTCCTTCATATATTTTTCTTTGTGTCTTTCAATTGGATTATAAGCTTTAATTCTGATGAAGTTTAATGTAGTCTTTCCCCACGCTTTTATCTGTGGGGGATATATTCCAAGACCCCAGTGGATGCCTGAAGCCACACATATTACCAAACTCTATATAAAATAACTATGATAAAATTTAATTTATAATCAAACTAAAAAGTGTCTGTACAGCAAAAGAGACAGCGATACTAAAAGGAAGACAGACCCCACTGAATGGGAGAAAATATTTGCATACCATACATCTGACAAGGGACAGATAAAGAAGATCTACAAAGAGCTTACACCACTCAACAAAAACAACTCAAACAACCCAATAAAAAAAAAGGGCACACAAACTAAAAGACACTTCTCCAAAGAAGAAATGCAAATAGCCCACTGGCATATGAAATAATGTTCATTATCACTTGTTACCAAGAAATGCAAATCAAAACCACAATGCGATACCATCTCACACTTGTGAGAAAAACCCATATTAGAAAAACCAGAAACAGCAAGCACTGGCAAGAATGCGGAGAAAAAGATATCCTCTTACACTGCTGGTGGGAATTTAAACTGGTGTTTCCTCAAAACATTAGAAATGGATCTCCCATATGAGCAAGCAGTTTCACTCCTAGGAATCTACCCAAAGAACACAAAAACACTAATTGGAAAGGAAACCTGTACTCCTATGTTTTTGCAGCACTATTTACAATAGCCAAGATATGGAAACAAATTAAATACTCTCAAACCAATAAGTGAATCAAGAAAATGTGGTATATATACACAATGGAATACTACTCAGCAATCAAAAAGATAAACTCATGCCATTTGTGGCAACATGGATGGAGCTGGAAGGGTTGATGCTAAGTGAAATAAGTCATAAGAACTTATCCAATAAGTATTGGGATGGTTTCACTCTTATGTGGAATGCAGAAAAACTAGACAAAGGGTCAGACAAAGACAGACCTTGGAAGCTAAGGTATCCAGGAGAGGAGGGATAGGAGGTAGAAGAGAAGTGGAAACAGGGATGGGGAAAAGAACAAGAGGATATGGTGATGGACTACGGGAGCGTTGGTAGTGGAGAAACGTGGTGACCATCTGAGGGGAGAAATCATATTGTCCAAAAATGAACAATTATATGATTTAAAAATACTACATTTGAAATTTTTTAAATAAATTAATTTATAAATAGGCACAGTAAGAGAAAACAATAACTAATACTTAATTAGAACAATTATAACAATAAATTGTAATAACAGTCATGTAAATGTGGTCTTTCTCTCTCATAATATCTTAATGTACATAAAATATTTGACTAAAACCATGGAAAGCAAACCATGGATAAGGGGGGACTACTCTAAATATTTTTTTTCTTTAATGGCTATTGCTTTCTTATTTCAAAAAAGTTTGCCTATCCTGAAGTCATGAATATATTCTCCTATTTTTGTTTCAGAAAGTTTTGTTTCAGAAAATTTTAGCTTTCATATTTAAATGTGTTGTTATTTAAAATTAATTTTTGTATATAAGGTGAAGTAGAGGTGGAGGTTCTCCTTATCCTGCTTCATAGCTATCCATTTTTCCCAGCACCCCTTTGTTGAAAGACTTCTATGTTCCATTTTTTTTGCTTTGGCATGTATAGTGGAAAGCAAATGGCCACATAAGTTCTCAGTTTTGTTCCCTTGATCTATTTGTCAGTCCCTATGCCAATGTCATAGTAGTTTTTAGTAATCTTGAAGTCAAGTAGTATAAAACCTCCCCTCCCCCTCCTCCTCTTCCTCTCCTCCCCCTCCCCTCTCCCCCTCCCCTCTCCCCCTCCCCTCTCCCCTTCCCTTTCCCCCCTCCCTCCCCTTCCCCCCACCCTCTCCTTCCTCCACCTCCTCTCCCTGTTCCTGCTCCTCCTCCTTCTCTCTCTGTGTCTCTCCCTGTCCTTCAGAATGGGTAATTTTGCTATAACTTCATGTTCACAGTTTTTAAAAATATTAACACTCTTTTCCCCTAAATTATTATGATTTGAGTTTGATTTCACTCCCAAAGAAAATAGAATGACTGACCTTTATATTTTCCTGACGTCGGAGGGGTCAGGGATGGGATTAGCTACAGAATGGAAAAAAGGAAAATCAGATCATTAAAGTTTTAAAAAAATTCGTCTTAAGAGCCAACATAAGTAAAAGCAGATTATTTAGAGGGTGATAAAGTGGAAAGAAGCTGTTGTGAATATTTTGAACATTTTCTAGAACTTTGAAAGTTAACAGCACCAGTTCTCTGTCAGATACCATTTTACTTTGAAACTTATTTTTTATTAATATAGCTCTTTCATTCTAAATGGTCATGATTGAGTATATTTTTTGGTTTCTAAAGGAAATGGAGTAACTGCCTTTTATTTTTGACAGGAGAGGGGGAAGAAGACCTAATTTGTGAAACAAAATAAAAATGTGGACCTCCTTGTTCAAAAGTTATTAAGAAGTTCAAAATCATCACAGAGCACAAAGCCAAGCACAAGGCCCTCTGTGCACAGGCCCTGTGTTAAAAGTTGCACATCATTCAGGCAAGTAATGGTAGTGCTCAGAGTTTCCAGTCAAATATATCAGAATTTGAATGCCAGACCTGCTACGTGCTATCTGGGTAATCGTGGGCAAGTTACTTTTCCTATCCAGTTTTAGTGTTCTCGTCTGCAAAATGAGTCTTTGTAGAGGCAGGATGGCCACAAAGCAGGTTTTCTAATCCGGCAGATGGGAAAAGGAGAGTCCTGGGGCCCTCAGTGGTTTCTCAGACTTTTATTGAGCTTTTACATGTGGAGCAGCAACCAGGTACACAGCAGGCAGGGGAGCTGGGGCAGGAGGCCCGCAGACCTCCAAACCCCCCGCAAGTCTTCACTCTGGGCTTCTCTGGCCTTTCTTCTCTCCATCTCTCTCCTGCCTGTCTCTTGCTTCTCTCCTGCTTCTGCTTTTCTTGGTGACTATCTCAATACTCCTCCCATGGCCCACAGAAGTAAGCAAGACAGCTTGCAACAATATAACCACTGCAGGTGCCCCATCAGGCAGGACAATCCTAATGGCGGGAGGGCAGAAAAGCCTGAAAACCATTTACCCTACAGTCTCTCATTGATTTGTTGTGCATCAATATGGTAGCTACTTAAAGTGCCCAGTACAATGTTTGATATCTGGTATGGTCAATAAAGTTATTATCATTATTATTTTCCTATATGGACATTATTATTTTTTTTAAGATTTATTTTATTTATTTATACAAGCACTGGGTACAGACAGAAGCACGGGAGGGTGAAAGAATTCACCAGAGCCAGAGTGGGGGAACAGAACAGGCAGACCCACGAAATACACTGCTGAGGGGAGCAGCGGGCAGCAGGAGAGGTCTGCGTGCCATGTGGGACCCTCGCCAGTGGCCGGGGATCGAGCCGGTGCTGCAGAGGCTGCGGGCAGCTTCGCAATCCAGCGCTCAACCACTGCACCACCGGGGAGGCCCTGCTATATGGACATTATTAAAAAAAAAATATGGTAGAAAAGTTGTTACATCAGAGAGAGAATGCCTCCAGCATTATGAACTAAAGACTGGAAGACAGGAAATAGAAAATGTGTATAGGTGAGTGTAAGCTGGCAGAAGACAGAGTTGAGGAGTTGGGGTTCACACCCTAGAGAGTGGAAAGGAGTTGGTGGGGAGACAAATTCCCCGGACTGGTCTCTGGATGGCGCTATTAGTCCAGGAGACCTTGGTAATGTTCTAAGTGTACAGGTGAGGTAGGTATTTTAAAAGGCCAGATACAGGAAGGAAGGAAACCCTGAGAAGAAAAACAATGTGTCAATCAGGCATTCAGATAAGCAGAACTTTTGAAAATATGTATATTATTTGCACAATATTGAGTATTTCCCAACTCCTAGTTAGAGATACTAGGATGGCTGGTTCCACTAGTTAGAGACATTAGGATATTTAGTCTAATAATAGTCTAATAATCTAAGACTTTGGTTCTCAAATGGTTATAAATTAAAATCACCTGTGGAACTTTAAAAACGTTTGATGCTGGGACTCCACCCAAAGTTTCAACTTTATTTGTTCTGGGATGAGGCCTGGAAATCACCAGCATTTTTGAAAAAGCTTCTCCAGTGGCTCTGAAGTGTAGACAGGACTGGAATCAGAACTCCTCAACTATGACATGCAGTTAAGATCTTTATTTTTGTATCTCCCTTGGGGAAAAGGAGAGGCTAGTGATCTTCTGTGAGTATGTGTATGTGTTTAGTAACCAGGTGATAAAGCAGCTGTCAGGTACACTCAAGTGGAAACCATTTAATGCCCTCAGCACACCACATAACGTCCTCAGCACACCACATAACGTCCTCAGCACACCACATAACGTCCTCAGCACACCACAAATGAGAGATGTGCTCACCTGGTCCCCAGTTACATCTGCTCAGGAAGCTTCATCTACAGCTCTCTGAGAGACATACAGAAGATACTCTGTATAGTATACTTAAACAGTGCTTACACATAAAGGCTCAGGAAGTTTTAGCTTTTGTTGTAATTGTTACCAAAATTATTTTGTTATGTCATTGAATAGAACAAAGTTTAAATTAATAAAAGGGCACAAAAGAAAGGTAAGCGTGCAATCATCTTTCCTTTAGTGGTTCAACATCATCCTTTCAAGTCTCGTATGTCATTGCAAACAAACTTTTAAAAAAGGCAATACAGTAAGTAGTAGAGACATTCTCTCTCTGATGTAACAATTCCCTTACTACATTTTTCTTCTAATAAATGATGATTAATTACAAAAAGAAAACCTGTCCTTATATTGTGGAAATGGGTATTTGTGATCTGGGATTAAAATTTCTGTGATAGTATTATGTTTAGATTATAAAAACTGACAAAAACTTGGGTGACAGAGAAGACAGTGTGTTTTGGAAAATTGTTATAATATCAAAAAGGATTTTCAATGATAGCAAAACTGCTGACAAGAGGTGCATGCCACATTTGAATCAGATTGCTTCCTGAGATGTCAGAGTAGAATACAGCATTAACAAGAAATATGAGCATCTATAATTGTCAGTTGTGTCAGTTAATATACATATATGTTATTTAATAAATCAAATATTATAAGTTGATTTTTGACTCTTTCACTTAAATGCCTAAAAGTTAAAGGTTCAGCTTGAGCTTTTTCCTTAACTTTAGATTTTGCAAAATGGGCATATTTGGCTTTATAAATTGGGAGTGCTTTGTGTTCAGGTACATAGGAAACTAGAAGGGCATTTGTGAGCAGAGACACTAAGTAGGAAGAAAAGACAAGTGCAAATAGTCTCCCTTTCTTCTGTTTCTGATTCTCAGCAATTATCATTGCAATGTTTTAGAATAAGGAAGTGCTCATAAACCACTGAATTGTGGACTTGTTTGGGCTTGTTCTTGTCCAGTGAAGAAAGCTCACTTACTGGGTAGCCATAGCAACCTCAACAATACAGGCCCTTCCCTGCCAATTCTGGTAGGTCCAGTGCACTCCCAGGGGGAGAAATAAACTATCATACTGGATTTTCCACTTTTACTATACTTAAGCTCCATGTTTACTATTTTATTTGATTCATAAATCTACTCATCTCTTATCCTAGTTACCTAGCACTTCAAGTGTGTATGTGGGAACACACACACACACACACACACACTTCATTTGCTCCATTTCTTTTATCTAATTTCCCCCAAAGTTACCAACAGAATTTTGGTTAAGAGGAACTGGATGTCCCCTCTGATTTGTGACTGTGACCATGCAAAATACTTCTCCCTGTCTAATTGCAAAAGAAACACAGAAATTCCAGTTGCATACTTCATTCTAAAAAATGAGAAGTCTGCCCAGAGAATATCTAGACTTTTACTCACTAGGAATGCAGATCCTTCTGCAAAATCTGGAAGGAGGAAGAAGCATTGCTTTCCTGGGTCTACTTATCCTATATTTTCCTGCTATCTGCTCCAACTCTTAACTCTCAAAGAGAAATTCTGAAGCTTAACTCAAACATGATTAACCAAGGCAAGCCATCTAGACCCTTTTATTTACAGATATGCAATAAGAGAAATGAGTTCCTCTCATTTTTTTTTAAATTAAGATTTATTTATTTATTTATGCAAGCACTGGGTACAGTCAGAAGCACAGGCAGGAGGATGAGAGAATTCATCAGAGCAGGGAGCAGAACAGGCAGACGACGAAGTACACTGCCGAGAGGAGCAGCGGGCGGCAGGAGAGGTCTGCGCGCCATGTGGGACCCTTGCCCAGCGGCCGGGGATCGAACCGGCGCTGCAGAGGCTGCGGGCAGCTTCGCAACCCAGCGCTCAACTGCTGTGCCACTGGGGAGGCCTGTTCCTCTCATCTTTTAAATATTCATCCTTTTAAAAAAAAAATATTTATTTATTTTTATACAAGAACCGGGGTACAGGCCAGATATGCAGGAGGGTGAGAGGATTCACCAGAGACAGAGCGGGGAACAGAACAGGCAGATGGACTGAAATACACTGCTGAGGGGAGCAGTGGGCGAGCCTGGAAAGGTCTGCTGCGCCATGTGGGATTCTCACCCACCGGCCAGGATCGAAATCGCGCTGCAGAGGCTGCAGACAGCTTCACAGTGCTGCGCTCAACCACCTGCACCACCAGGGAGGCCCAAATACTCATCCTCTTACCTTTTTTTTGCTCCCACCCTCAACCCTTCTACTTACACAGAAAGGAGGGAGCATAATGGCGAAGGGATATCATTCACTCTTCATGTAATGTGGAGATGAACAGATGTCATGATTCCTAAATTCCAGTCTTAGCACTTGAAAGAAGTATGTTACACTTATAAAAAATTAAATTAAATATCAACATCCACATATTAAATATCAACATCCAGATATTTAGGGACTCACAAACAATCTTTAAATATGACTAATTTATTAGCAAACAAATCTGAGAAAACACTTCCATTTTGTAATCTCTGGGGCAAGAGAAGGAAGAAGCAAACGAAAGTTGGCTCTGGGCACGTGCTTGTGCTGCTCTTTCCCAAAGAGCTGTCCATGGAGCTTCAGTTCTCTTAGCTTCCCTGACCAAAACAAACAAACAAATCAAGGATTTCCTAGGAAATACCTTTGGGGAATGTTGCCTGTGTTATGTCCTTATTGGAGATCTACAATGCACATTAACTTATAAAAGCTCCAAAAATTTTGCGGTAAGGAAACATATTAAACTTTGTTTAACCCAGGGTTTAGATTCTAGATTTTTAGATCTCATTTGAACATAGAAGCCTTTTTTTTCCCCCCACAAAATTCCTGTTAACATCCCACAGGACCAATATTTCCTAGAGTATACCTAGGGAACTGCAACTTTAGTCTATTATATTTCTCATTTCCTTTAAAATTACTAGTTTCTTATCTGTAATTAGAAAAAGCTGAATTTGTGCTTTTTTCCCCTTCCCACACGCAGCCTAATGTGATACTTTTCCAACCAAAGGAGTAGAGTCTTCCCATCTCTTTAGAGGCATTTTTCTGCCAAGGAAGAGACCTAGAGGGCACGTGGAGGTGCTGCCAGGTACCAATAGATGTAGCCTTCACAAGCTTGCTGTCAAAAGTGTGGTCCCATCTCACCTGGGAACTTTTTAGAAATGCAGAATCTCAAGTCCCACACCAGACTGACCAAAGGAGAATCTTCATTCCACCCAGATTCCCAGGTGATTTACATGCCCACTAAAATTTAAGAGCTTGGTGAAAAGCACACTGCAGTGAGCCGGGGTCCAGAAGACCCAAAGCAGGGAGAAGTCACCTTGTCCCCAAAAAGAGCAGAGTGTGCAGACATTGTCCCAACAGTGGCGTGGTCAGTTTGTCTGGCTTTGACACTGAGAGTTCACTACCCTCAGCCGAGGGTAGAGTGTGGTTCTACATATTTTGACAATGGGTCCTTGTCACGGTGGAGACTGAGAAAAGCCAGGGAGAGAACTTCAAATCTCATCAGGTAAGTGAAAAAGGACCAGCCCAGGAATTATGACCTACACACACAGGAGCCCTGGGGGTGTGAGCCCAGGCATGGAGGCAGCTTTTTGGGGGTGCCCAGCAAGGACATCTACACAGCTCTTCTGCCAGATGAACGACTCAGTGGAAAAGAAATATTGAGACTCTATGAAGACACAAAATTAGGCCTCATCTTGAATTACCTTCTAATTTGGTTAATGCTTCAGCCCTCAGACACACAAACACACACACTTTTTAAAAAGAGAAAAAAAATACTTAGATCTCATGCTTGTGAATATCACAAAATTATTTCTTTTTTGCTCTATCTTCAAAGATTCACACATCACAGTGCTCATACATGCACACACGCATATCCCACATACATACAAGCAGGCACACACAAATCTCTTCCAGTCAGCACTTAGCACATACTAACATTTCAAAGGGGCATGAAATCACAGAACTCATGCAATGACAGTCTTCAGTTATAGTAATAATTCTAGTCCCCTGCCCTCGGAGGATATAGCTCAGCTCAGAGGAGGTGCCTCTTTCTCCCATTGCTTGCTGTTGATTTACCCCACATTGCTGGGCATGTTAGCAGATGTACAGAATGTACACTGCCGAAAACATTGCTTTGTAAAACACTGTTCAGTGTTTGGATTTGCCTATAAAATTAAGGCTACAGATAAAGATATCTCTATCTCCTCTTTACTGATAAGGAATTGATTAATTGGGATGTCGACACAATCCAATGAACTTAGTGTACATTGAGACATGAAGTCTCCAGTTTCTAGTTATGGGATAAGCTAGTACATCCTCATTTACTGAGACCCTGGGAGTTAGGGTCTCTGCTGAGGGTCACAACTCTGATTAGGAACTGACACCTAGACTCACACTTAGCCCACCCCTGTGGCCACTACCCTTGCCTGGAGAAATAAAAAGCACAGTCAGCAGGCTCTTGGAACGATGAAATCCACACTTGAAAGGGCCTCACATGTGATCTACAAATCTAACCACAGATGGGAAAACCTGACGCTTTATGAAAGTCTCTTGACCTTTTTTTTTTTTTTTCAAACATTTTGGATTTTGGCAAAACCTTTTGTGATTTGTAAATGCAATTTTTACCCTTAATTTAAACCCTAGTGTATTTTCAAGAGAAATTTAAGTAAAAAAACATGTCTTTCTAGTTAAATGCTAGTCTTTGCTATATACAAAAAGAGAGGCAAAGCCCTGAGAATGCTGCTGGCTGATTCCCAGATAGATTCAGGAAAAGTTGTTGGAGAGGTGTGATTATCTGGGAGGAGGAGGTGGTTGGGGAGCATGAAAAGAACAGGATAGGTTTGGGAATATTGCCTAGGGGATGGTAAAATAGGAGGCAAATTAAAAGTATTTAGCATTGGGGAGGGTGGGGTGGGGGATAAGGGAACCTCACAATTTAATAGCACTTAGGAGGCCGGCAGGGTCATGCCACCCTACTTCCAGGCCGCAGGAGGGCAGTGGGAGAGTATTGGCTGTGGGGCTGTTAATTAGGTGACTTTTCCTTTCATGTTCCTTTTCCGGTAAGAGAAGGGGCCTCTTGAAGGCGAGGTGCACAGTGTATTGATCTTTGAATCCTGAGGACATATAGCCCTTAGGAAAGCGCTTAGAAAATATATGATAAATAAATGAGGAAAAGAATGTGTTTCTGACCCAAACCACCAAAAACTAACCGAGTCTAGACAGAGACCTTCATGATTACGGATACCTGTTATTATTCATAGGCTACATCCCAAACTAGTAAAATGAGTGTTTGGCTTGGTGAAATTTAAAAAATCCACTGGTTGATGTAGTACAGAAAAAAATATGAAAACAAATACAAAATATGAAAAGTTAGTCAAACTCTGTTCAATCTAATAATTCAGTTAGAGTAGTTCCAGCAGCTGAACTGGTGCACATAGCCGAAGGGGCCTCTTGACCGTTTTGTTTCCCTCCTGACCTGCTTGTTTCCCTTCCTTTGCTTTTAAAGTTACCAAAAAAACAACAAACAAACAAAAAACAACAAAAAACCTGAATTATGCTGCATGAATTGACTTTTTGCTGTGAATCCCAGGGAAGGCTGATTGCTTTGTACTCTACCTGGGTTTGGAACTGAGGTCTAGTCCCAGGACAGGTGCTTGCAGCTTCCAGAGCTGGTCTTGGCTAAAGCGAACTTTAAGTGCCTGAGTGTCCATGAGTTAAGAACTCAATTTGCCCTCACTCGAGTCATCTTATTCACTGCCATTGGTTCAAAATAACACCTGCTGCTGCTGCTGAGCAAATTGATCTGTCTAGTCTTGCCTGTCGTCTGAATCTACACTGGCTGACAGCATCGTTTAGATGTCTAACAGGTATCTCAAAAATAAAGGCCAAAACCAAACTCTTGCTTCTGCGTCTCTCCGCCATAGCCTCAATCACAACTATACAGACCCTAAACTCCCCCCCACAATCTTTCCACCTGAATACAGAAGTCCCACCTTATCCTTGCTTTTGCTTTTCACAGTCAGCCGTGGTCCAAAAAGTGATATTTTGAGAGAGAGAAAAGGAACACATTCATATAACTGTTAGTATAGAATATTGTTATAACTGTTCTATTTTTTATTATTAGCTATTGTTGTTAACGCCTTACTGTGCCTAATTTATAAATCAAACTTTATTGTAGGTATGTGTATATAGGAAAAAACACTGTGTGTGTGTGTGTGTGTGTGTGTGTATTCAGTACTATATGTGGCTTATGGCATCCTCTGAGAGTCTTGGATCTTTGTAGATAAGGGGGGACTAGTGGGTCTGGCAGCTCTATTCTTATAGCTGCTCAGGTTCAAAATCTTGTAATTGTGCTCGACCCCAGTCTTTTTCTCCTGCTACATATGCAGTCCATCTGCAAGTCCTTTTGGCACAAGCTGTAAAATATATTCAGAATGTGACTGTTCATCTCCATCACCCCCTCTACCTCTGTATACCCCTTCTCATGGTTTTTGTTGAATTATTACTATAGTCTCAAAACTGGCCTCCCTACTCTGTTTGCTCCCCAAAGTCCATGCCCCACATAGGAGTCAGAGATTCTTGTCAAATATAGTCACCTTCCATAATTTTCTTCTGAAAACACTGAATATTTCTGGTCTCATTCAGAGTAAAAGTCTGCATGGCGGCCTACGAGACTGTACACTCTCTGCCCCTTCCCTGCCTCTCTGATGTTAACTCCTACCAGTGTCTCCCACATTTCATAGTTCCAGTCACATGGGCCTCCTTGCTATTCTCGGACAAGCCAAGCACTCTCTCTGGTCTGAGACTTTGCACCTGCTTTTCTCTCTGTCTAGATGTTCTTCTGCAAGGTTGCTGAGGGATAAACAACCCACTCCCTCACGTATCTTCTACTCGAAAGGAAGAGGTCATCCATGATCATAGCACAGGAAATAGGAACTCCTCCCTTTCCTTAACTCAGATCTAAGTTCTAGCTGCTTCTCTTTTTCCTTTCAATTAAAGACTGCTTTTGAATAAGCTTATTCACACTTTAGCAAAAACACCCAATAGCAGAACCCTGTGTTATAACCATTTTGAGTCTCTATTGTCATGCTGGGTCAGTTCTATCTGACTCATCCCCTATTGGGGATGTCAGAGCTTTGAGACAAACTCCATATTGTCACACAGTAAAGGGACAACAACATGTTTCATTGTTGAAAGGGGAACTCACAGAAGCCAAGAGTGAACAAGAAAGGAAGGCCTAGGTCCTGCAGATCTTTCCCTATCTTTCCACAGTGAGGCCGGCCAGGCCTAGCCAGTCAGTGGTTCCTCTGTAAATGCAGGCCTGTGTTTCTGCTGTGGGACTCTGGCTTATTTGTTATTTTATCTGGAAGATCCAGAAGAGTGTCAGGGGTATAATTTAGGCTCCTGGACTATATTTGCTGAATGAATGAACGAATGCTGAATATTATATTTTAAGCCTCTGTGGCCTGATATTGATCTCTTTAATCTGCATTTCTTTTCTAGTGATTTTGAAAACATTGATCTCGTTATTGTATACTACACTTTCTTGTAAAATATTCTGTCTTCCACACTCATTGCTGCTTCATTCCTGAGCTTCCTGGTGTTGTATTGCAGGGACTGATTTGTTTCTCATTGGCATTTCCTTTGCACAGCCTTGATGCTCGGGTTTGTCAGCTGTGCTGATTTTTCCATCTGCTTTCCATCTTTCAAAAATGTGTTGTTATCCCTTGTCTGTCATTGTCTTTTCTTCTGCTCTCTTTGTAATTTTGCATCACTTTTATTCCTTTGACCTCATTTTAGTGGTAACATAAGCAGCATAACATAAATGTAGTAATTTTACCTGTCTTATGAGTTGCAAATGTTATTTCCCAGTTTATAATTTGCAGGGTTTTTTTTCCCCCAGTGGTAGTCTTTAATATACAAACTTTTACATTTATCTATAACCAATTTAAGAATTTTTTTCTTTAAGGGTTCTTGCCTTTGGCATTATGATACTTAGAAAGAACTTCCCTATTCTGACTCATGCAATGCATGCTTGTTTTTTCTATTTGTTTCTTTTTTAGGGAACTTTCTACATCTTAAAAATTTCTTGATTAATTAAGTAGGTTTCACTATATATAAAGAACTCCGGGAAGCTCTTCTCCCTCTCTGTTATGAAACAAATGAAAGATAAGTCTGACACATTTAGATAAATTTAGGGGAATATGAAAGTGGAATTTAAGAATTTGCTAGGTCATGAAGTAAATTACATGGCTCCTTTCTATCAGAATGGAAAAGAAAAGAACTTTCTAAAATTCTGGGACGTTCTAGTGTCATTCTCATAAAAATTACACTGTGTATCTCTGCCCAATTGCCTGCTGCAATTTAGTGGTGCTCTCACATACAATCACATTTGATTCCCACAAATCCTGAGACATCAGGCAGCAGGAGACAAAGTGCTAGACCTGACTCATTCAAAGGAACTTTCCACCCCAGTTTTTCCCTGATTTAGTCATTAGGTTTGCAAAAGTCCCTTTTTTAATGATCTTACCAAGTTTGGCTGACTTATAAAGAAGGAAAAAAGAAAAGAAAAGAAAAGAAAAGAAAAGAAAAGAAAAGAAAAGAAAAGAAAAGAAAAGAAAAGAAAAGAAAAGAAAAGAAAAGAAAGAAAAGAAAAGAAAAGAAAAGAAAAGACAGAGAACGATATTTGAGGCTAGCACTTTGAATTGTGCCTACTACACTGAGAACAAGAGGATTTTAAAATTTTTTAGTCCATCTGTTTAGCAAGCTTCTCTAGGTTTTTCAACAGCTCCAAGGAAACATAAGAGAATAAAAAAGATATTTTAACTCAAATATTCAATTCATTCCATTCTTATTAAAGTGTTTGCTGTAAAGTTATGTCTAATATAAAAACAGTTCTAACTTGCTAACTAGACTGTGTATTAGTTGCTATTATCATTGAACCACAGTAGCATATTCACCCAATTGTTGTAACACATAAAAACTCATAGCATGACTCAAAGCTGAGACAACTTACACAAACCTGTGCATATAGCAGAGAACTAGAAGTTGTTCTGCTGTTCAAATTGGGACCCAAATTATCGCCAACACATAACAGTTGCCACATTATTATTATTATACAAATTTACCAATACAGAACTCTTTTTTTCTAGTTTATATATCTATGAAAGTTACTCCATCAAGAAAGTTTCTTGATTATTGTTATCATAGCTAAAAATCTCTTTAGTTAGATGCTAGAAAAAACTTTCCTAATCTGCCCTGAAAATTATTCAAGATGTTGAGTTTGGTTTATAGGGGCCTCCTTGTTGGCACAAAGGGTTAAGTCTCAGCACTCTGAAGCTATGGATAGCCACAGCAAGACTAGTTCAATCCCTGGCCAGGGAGCTACCCACAGACCTCTCCTATCTTGCCCGCTGTTCCCATCAACAGTGTATTTCAGTCAATCCACCTGTTCTGCTTCCCCCTCTGTCTCTGATGAATCTTCTCACCAACCCCCTTACCACCCGCACCTCTGGCTTACACCCCAGCTCTTGTATACATAAATAAATAAAATAAATCTTTTAAAAAAGTTTGGTTTATAAGTAAATTTCCACTATCAGAAAGGCCATCTATTATAACAGAATTCCTGAAATCACCAAAAATGTAGATTAAAGCTAACTAGTCCTAATGGTATGCTTTATTTTATAGGGATTTTCTAAGAGAAATTACTCATTGTAGTGGATTATAAGCTGGTCTACAATTAGAATGATGAGGGCCTACAACATTGGAAGTTACATTTCAGAATTTATTTTCATTAATTTACTACTAGCAAGAGTCAAAATAGAGAGTCATCAGCTGATTGTTGATGTCTATTTCTGAGATTTGTTTCTAAGTGGGACAAGTCTGAACATTCCCAGGTATATGTGTTCATTGCTGCTTCCTTTAATTGTGCCCATGGAAGAAATGTACCTCTTCTTATTTTTGCTTCCGTTGTTGTCCCTGTTCTTCTTACATTATAGGCCTGGGAACTTTCACTCAGGTTAGCAGAAGATTCTTTTCCATGTCCACACTAAAGGTAAGTCTTTGAGATTTTCTAATTAAAATCATAAATGGCAAACTTCATATACCAATCAAATTATTGTTTCTTTGCTTTTATTCAGAACTTAAGTAGCCTCATTGTTACACACATTATCTCACACTGATCAATAGTACTTTTATGAATAAAAATAGGAAAACTACTCCACCTTTTTAAACAAAATCAAATACGCACCACCATCCATTATACCCTCTCCATCCTTACTCCCCCTCCCACCACCTTCTCAGCTCTGGTAGTCTCATTTCAATTTTCAGTGTCTACTTGTTTATTTTTATTTATATTTTTGTCCATTTGTCTGCTTAGTTTCTTTATAGTGCACATATAGGTGAAATCATCCAATACTGTCTTTGTCTTTTTTTTATAGCTTACATTTTCCTTCATTTTTGTACAGTGTATGCTTTATCCTCTCAGGTGTAGCCCCTGGAAAATTCCCACCACCAATTCATCCATGCACCATCACCATAGTCCCTTGTGCTCTTCTAACCCGTCTTCATCATTCTCTTTTCCCTTCTCCTGCAGCATGTCTCTGATTTATAGTTGCCCGTTAATTTTGTATTTTTATTTATTTACTATAATTATTTTTTTCCTGACCTCATATTTGATCCCCCTATATTCCTTCTATAAGTGAAACCATCCAATATTTTTGTTTTTCCTTTGGGCTTATTTCACTGAGCATAATCCCTTCCAGCTCCAACCATGTTGCTGTAAATGGCATGAGTTTATCTTTTTTGATTGCTGAGTAATATTCAAAAACAAAGTAAACAATCCAGTCAAAAAATGCACAGAAGACCTGAAAAGACCCTTCTCCAAAGAGGAAATGCAAATGGCTAACAGGTATATGAAAAAATGTTCAACATCCCTCATAATCAGGGAAATGCAAATCAAAACCACAATGAGATAACACCTTACACCAGTGAGAATGGCCTATATTAAAAAAACTAGCAACAACAAATGTTGGCAAGGATGCAGAGAAAAAGGAACTCTCCTGCACTGCTGGTGGGAGTGCAAACTGGTCCAACCACTATGGAAAGATGTGTGGAGATTCCTCAAACTACTAAAAATGGAGCTTCCATATGACTCAGCAATTCCACTCCTAGCAATCTACCCAAAGAACATAAAAACATTACAATAGTTAAGCTATGGAAACAACCCAAATGCCCAAAAATAGATGACTGGATCAAGAAGATGTGGTATATATACACAATGGAATATTACTCAGCAATCAAGAAAGATAAATTCATGCCTTAATCTTTCTAAATTAGTTTCATGTAATCCCCTTGAGTTCCTTCCACTCTGATGCAAATGGAAAAACTTCAACTTTCCTTATATTTGAATAGTACTCTGCACACACCACATTTTTATCCAATTGCTTATGAGTGGACACTTAGTTTGCTTCTTTTCTTAATTATTGTAAATTATGCTGCAATAAACATTGTGTTGCAAAAAATATTAAAATTTATATGAACCCATAAAAGTTCCTGAGGAGCAATCCTGAGAAAAAAGGAAAGAAATGAAGGCATCACATTAGCTAACTCTATACTCTTAAACCAACGGTGTTTAAAACAATATGGGATAAAATTAGATATGTGTATCAATGGAACAGAATTGAGAACCCAGAAATTAATCCATGTATATAAATACTTAATTCATGATAAAACAGTCATGACGATATGATATGAAAAGGAGTCTCTTTTACAAATGGTGGTAGAAAACTAGATGGCTACATGTAACAGAAGGAAGTTGGATAGTTCTTTAACTCTATGCACAAAAATAAATCAAAGTAGATTAAAGACTTAGTATAAGACCGGCAACAATAAAATATATAGATGAAAATATTGGTGATGTGTTTTCATGACATCAATGATAATGATGTCTTTGGAGACTTGATCCACATAGCAAGGGAAATAAAAGCAAATATAAACAATTGGGATTATCTCAAATTAAAAATCTTTTTACACAGACAGAAAATATTAGTAGATTAAAAAGACAACCTATTGAGTTGGAGAAAATCCTCACATTACACAACTGACAAGGGATTAATCACCAAGGTATACTAAAAAGCATATTCAATGTAAAAATAAAAAGCCAAAACCCAATTAATAAGTTCACAGCAGATCTGAACAATTTACTAAAAAGGATATCCAGAAGGCTAATAGAGACATATAAGATATCATCTCACCCCCTGTCTCCCAACAAGTGTTGGAGGACACAGAAAAAAAGGAACCCTATTGCATTGTTGGTGGGAATGTAAACTTATGCAGCCATTTTCAAAGTGATCTGGATTTATATGAAAAAACTGAAAATGGAAGGCACCATATAACCCAACAAAATCCTACTTTTGGGCATGAAACTGAAAGGCATGAAACTAAACTAAAAAATTATATGCTCTACAAGATTTATTGCAGTTTTAGTTACAATAGCTAGGACATGGAAATGCCTAAGTGCTCAGTGATGAAGGACTGGGTCAAGAAATAAATCCAGGGCCTCCCCGGTGGCGCAGCGGTTGAGTGCTGGGTTGCATCGCCGGTTCAATCCCCGGCTGCTCCCCGGCCTCCGGAGGAGGGTCCCATATGGCGCGCAGACCTCTCCTGCCGCCCGCTGCTCCCCTCAGCAGTGTACTTCGGTCCTTCTGCCTGCTCTGCTTCCCACTCTGGCTCTGGCGAGTTCTTTCACCCTCCCACGCTTCTGACTATACCCCAGTGCTGGTATAAATAAATAAATAAATCCTTAAAAAAATTAAAAAAAAAAATAAAGCCAGTAGCCTTTAAAAAAAAAAAAAAAGAAATCCATTATATAAATCCACTATAATTCCATTATAGCCACACAACACACAATAGAATACTATTAATATGGAAAGACAAAATGTTGCCATTTATAGCAAAAGGGAAGGAGTTAGAGGTATTGCATATAGTGAAGCAAATCAGAATGATAGAAAAATATACTAGATATCTACATAGTGGATGGGTTAACAAAGCAAAATATTTTTAAAAACTAAATATTTAGTGAAAGATGTGTGAAATCTTGAAGTTGTGAAAGATGAAGTCGTTTAAATCAAGGGTCCATGGTGGCAGAGATGGTGGGTGAGCAATAAAAGCAACTCTTGGTATCAAACATTATCATTTATTCAAAGGAAAGACACTTTCATAATGAAAATCCCCAAGGTTTTAAAGGCCCCAAAGGGCTTCAATTCATCAGCATTTCACTGGTTAGTAGATTCCCTTTTTCAACCAGTAGGGTGCTCATGCTCCTTGTCACCAGAATGGGAGCCTCAGTCTTCACTAGACTTTGCATTCAATCAATTGCCTCTGTCTTTGAAATTACTCTTCTCTTATTTCCTTCCTTCAAGCACAATAACCCCGAAGTGATTCCACTGTTCTAAAGCCTTGTCTTTGGAAAAGTGTCTTCATTTTAAATTTTTGGCTGAATTTATTTACTATTTATTTATTCTCAAGGAGCAATTCAAAGTTGACCATTGTCCTTTCTGAAATAAGGTAAATACTACCTTTCAGTTTGGATCACTTGACCTTATGTGACCTACAGTACACATAATACATTTAAATCAGTGCTTCTCAAATTTTAATGTTCACAGATATTATCTGAGGACCTTGTGAAACCAGAGAATCTGAATCCTGGGGAAGGGCCTGAGATTCTGCTTTGGGATCAAATGTCCATGTGATGCTGATGATGCTGTTTGGGAATCACACTTTGAGCAACACCAGTCTGAATTTCCCCCAGCATTTCATCAATACTAATGATACCTTGATGAGGGGGTAATTTCTGCATGGGCTAGTTCTTTCCAGTTTTGGCTTGTTTTTGTCTGCTCTCCAGAATATCATTCTGGGTACTTCCTAACAGAATAGCAGAATGAATACATTAAAACAAGAAGGGAGACATAGTGTCTGGCTGTTTTGAGCATTCCTGTTAGCAGAAATTGCAGTCTTTCAGGGATCTTAATTTTTAACTGTTATGCTATCAGATTCTTAGTCTTGGCATTAGGGCTATGTCTTACAACTTCCCACAAAGTGTTCTGATTTTTAGACTTGCTGTTCCTCACCATAAAATGAGGAGAAATCATAAATTAAAAAAAAAAAAATTCCACAGTCCAGCTAATGAGATTTCAAGCTATTTGTTATTTCACAACCATTTAATACTATAAAGATTAGAATAATTCCAATTGACAAGATGCATTTAACCTTCTGAAAACATCAACAGGTTACATGATGCAGTGAATATAATTGCCTTTCACTAGATCTGTTTGTTTCCTTACCTTCTTTTGCCTATTTTTGGCTCCAACATCCTTTCCACTCCTTTGCCAAATGATTCATCGATATTCTGGCATTCCCATTTAGGCTTTGTGTCTGATAGCCTAGCAAAAGTCAATAAACTTTTTACTATTCAGGAACCCCTTAGTATATAACTAATTCACTGGGAGTTGATAATCATAATGAAGACCTCAAGAGAAAGGAAACTACCATTTTCTGAATACCTACTCTGTGCCAAGTTCTTTTTTTTTTAGTTTTTAAATAATTTTTTTATGTTTTACATCATTGTTCATTTTTAAGCAATATTTCCTTCCTCCCACCACCTCAGGTGTAGTCCCCATAGAGTTTCCTTCACCAATGCACCCGTGCACCATCGCCTCAGTCCCTTGTTCTCCTCCCTTCCTCCCTCTGATCCCTCTCCCTCCTCCTCCCCTGCAGGATGTCTCTGATTTATAATTGTCTGTTTTTGCTTTGTTGTGTTTTGTACTTTTGTTATTTTTTTACACTGATGTCTTATTTGGTTCCCCTATATTCCTGCTATAAGTGAAACCACCCAAAATTTTCATTTTCATTCTGGCTTATTTCACTGATAATAATTCCTCCTACCTCCATCCACGTTCACATGAGTTATTCTTTTTTGCTTGCTGAATAATATTCCATTGTGTCTATATGCCACATCTTCTTGATCCAGTCATCTATTTTTGGGCATTTGGGTTGTTTTCAGGTTTTACCTATTGTAAATAGTGCTGCAATAAACATAGGGGTGCAGGTGGTCTTTTGAATCAATGTTTTTGTGTCCTTTGGGTAGATCCCTAGTAGTGGAATTGCCGGATCGTATGGTAGCTCCATTTTTATAGACTGAGTAATCTCCAGACAGCTTTCCATAGTGGTTGGACCAGTTTGCACTCCCACCAACAGTGCAGGAGAGTTCCTTTTTCTCCACATCCTCGCCAACATTTGTTTGTTTTTTGATATGTGCCATTCTTACTAGTATAAGGTGTTATCTCAGTGTAGTTTTCATTTGCATTTCCCTGATTATAAAGGATGTTGAACATTTTTTCCTATGCCTGTTGGCTATTTGCATTTCCTCTTTGGAGAAATGTCTCTTAAGTTTTTCTGCCATTTCTTGACTGGATTGTTTATTTTGTTTTTGTTGAGTCGTGTGTGTTCTTTGTATATCTTTGTGATCAGTCCATTATCAGTTGACTGAAGTGCAAAGATTTTTTCCCTATTAGTTGGGTGTCTCTCTGTTTTGGTTAATGTCTCTTTTGCCATGCAGAAGCTTTTCAGTTTGATGTAATCCCAGGTGTTTATCTTTTCCTTGACTTTCTTTGCTTTGGGTGATGTGTCTTTAAAGATGTAATTGTGATGTTTGTCTTATAATGTTTTACATATATTTTCTTCTATATATTTTATGGTTTCAGGTCTTATGTCCAGTTCTTTTATCCATTTTGAGTTGATTTTTGTGCATGGTGAAAGGTAGAGGTCTAGTTTCATTTTTTTGCATGTGGTGGTCCAGTTTTCCCAGCACCATTTATTGACCAAACTGTCCATGTTCCATTGCATATCCTTTGCTCCTTTGTCAAAGATCAGTTGTCCATATAAGTGTGGTTTTGGTTTTTTTTTTTAAAGATTTATTTATTTATTTATACAAGCACTGGGTACAGTCAGAAGCATGGGAGGGTGCAAGAATTCACCAGAGCCAGAGCGGGGAGCAGAACAGGCAGACTGATGAAGTACACTGCTGAGGGGAGCAGTGGGCACAGTAGGAGAGGTCTGCCGCTCCATGTGGGACCCTTGCTGGCAGCCGGGGATTGAATCACCAAATGCAGAGGCTGCCCCCAGCGCTCAACGGCTGCACCACTGGGGCAGCCCGTAAGTGTGGTTTTATTTGTGGGCTCTCTATTCAGTTCCATTGGTCTGTGTGTCTGTTTTTCTTCCAATACCAAACTGTTTTAATTATTATGGCTTTGTAGAATAGCTTGAAGTTTGGAAGTGTGATACCTCATTTCTCCCTGGTTTTCTTCAGTAAGGCTTTGGTTATTTATCATTTTATTTTTGTGGTTCCATATGAATTTCATCAGTGTTTGTTCTATTTCTTTGAAGAATGTCATTGAGATTTTTATTGGAATAGTGTTGAATCTGTATATTGCTTTTGGTAGGATGGCCATTTTAATAATGTTAATTCTTCCAATCCATGAGTGGGGATGTCTTTCTATTTCTTTGTGTCTTCTTCTATTTCTTTTAACAGTATTTTATAATTTTCTTTGTGTAGGTCTGCCACCTCTTTTGTTAGGTTTATTCCCAAGTATTTGATTTTTTTGTTTCAATTATAAAAGGAATGGTTTTCTTGATTTCTTCTTCTTCAGATTTATTGTTTGCATATAGGAAAGCTACTGATTTTTGTGTGTTGATTTTGTATCCTGTTACTTTACTGAAATGGTTGATTATTTTGAATAATTTTTCTGTGGAGTTTTTAGGTGTGCCAAGTTCTATAGTAGTTGCACCAACTTAATCATCTTATTTAATCACTAGGTATTAAAAATCCTTAAAATTTCTTTTACAGAAAAATTAGTTTATGTTCAGTTTAAGAATAAACATATATCTTATTTCTTCAATTTTTCAAATTATTGTTAATATTTGTTTGAATGCATATTGTATACATATGGTACTGATTCAAAAGACGAAAACAGGAAGAGCAAAGAAAAAATAATGTCCCTACTCCCCATTACACTCATCAAGTCTCTAACTGGAGGCAACTATTGTTACCTCTTTCTTATGTGTCCTTCCAGAAAGAGTCTATTAAGCATGAACTATTAGGCAATATATCATTATAAGTCCATTAAGCAATCTTAGATTTCTTTAAAAATTCATAATCTGTTATGTAATATATAAAAATGTTCAATTACTAATAATCCTTCATAATATATACTTACTATACTGTTTCATGCCATTGTGACATTTGTTTTTCCCTATAAGACTATGAGGTGGGCAGGACAGACTTCCTGGTACCATTTTATACATGCAGAAACTGAAGCTCAAAGATCAAAAAAAGTTAGCCCTCTCCACCAGTCAAAATATTCTTTATGATGTCACTTTTCAGAGAATTTATTGTGTTTAATATAGTAGCTACAAGGCATTCATTTCACATAAATCATCAATATTCACATAAAAATCAATATTCTAGCTTTGCAATTCTACTCATTAAGCTGTAACCTCACTTTGTAACTACACAAGGGTCCCAGCTCCTGTTAATGGAGTTGTGCAGCCCTTCTCCTGATGGCCCTTCTCCTGATGGCCTGTTCTGTTCCCTACTCTGTCTCTGGTAAATCCTCTCACTCCACGCATCTCTGCCCTTCTCTTGGCAACAGCTGTTGCCAAGCAGAGCTTGAAGGTTGATAGAGAGGGGTGATTAATGTATCTGGTCTACTAACAAAAAAACAAAGTAGAAAGCAACATTGTTTTTTCTTTTTTTTTTTTAATAATAGATTTTATTTTTATATTCCCCATACAATTGCAACCCCCCCCCATTTTGACCCCAATCCTTCCCCTCCCACCCCCCACCCCCCAAAAAGTGTCTCTGGTTCATAGTTTTTTGTTGATTTTGATTTTCACTTTCTTATAGTTATTCATTTTCCTGGTCCCTTATTTAAGTTTTCTAGATTCCTGCTATGAGTGAGACCATCCGGTATTTTTCTTTTTCTTTCTGGCTTATTTCGCTGAGCATGATCCCTTCCAGCGCCATCCATGTTGCTGCAAATTGCATGTGTTTATCTTTTTGAATGCTGAGTAATATTCCATGGTGTATATGTACCACATCTTCTTGATCCAGTCATCTATTTTTGGGCATTTGGGCTGTTTCCAAAGCTTAGCTATTGTAAACAGTGCTGCTATAAACATAGGGGTGCAGGTGCTCTTTGGAATTACTGTTTCTGTGTCCTTTGGGTAAATACCTAGGAGTGGAATTGCTGGATCATATGGAAGCTCTATGTTTAGTAGGTCCAGAAATCTCCACACAGCTCTCCATAGTGGTTGGACCAGTTTGCACTCCCACCAGCAGTGCAGGAGAGTTCCTTTTTTCTCCACACCCTAGCCAGTATTTGTTGTAAGCAACATTGTTTTTTAATACAAGTGCCTGATGAACTTATTTTCCCATTTAGGGATCCTAGGATTCTATGAGAATCTCAGCTATTAACAAATACTTTGTGTTGAGATCTTGAAAGACCAGTTTGGCCTAACATGGAAGCTTTAACTTCTCACTCAATTTAAATATCCTCCCTCCCCCAGCTCTGGCCTGCCTTAGATTGAGACCTGCAGGAAGAATCAGAATTCTGATTCCAAATTCATTTTTCTTGATTTTCTACTACTCTTCTTTATTTTTATGCTGCCTTTTTTTCCTCTGGCATTGGAATAGCTATAAGGTGGAAGAGGTTAAGGCTGCAATTTGAGAGTTTTTTGGTCTGAAGTGATGTGAAGGCTAATGTTTTCTTTTACGGGGCACTTTTAGATTTCATTAGAAATACCTCCAATGGGGGCCTCCCTGGTGGTGCAAGGGGTTAAGCACTGCACTACGAAGCAATCCGCAGCCTCTGCAGCATGAGTTTGATCCCCAGGCGGCCAGGGAGCTACCCACATGGCACAGCAGACCTCCCCTGACTTGTGCACTGCTCCCGTGTATTTCAGTCAATCTGCCTGTTCGGTTCCCTACTCTGTCTCTGGTAAATCCTCTCACCCCACGCATCTCTGGCCAATACCCCAGGTCTTATGTGCATAAATAATTAAATATTTATAATAAAAAATAGCTTAAAAAAATACCTCCACTGGGTACCAGGGAACTCCTATTCTGTTTCCCAGCACAGGTATATCCTCCAGCTAGCTGTCATTATTTCCTTTTAGTCCCTGCTTCTGGTTGTCCACCTCTAACTTTATTCTGCTGGGATTATCTACTTCATCACAGACTACTAACACAAGATGGTTGTGGTCATGAGGGGAGCCCTAAAGACTCAAGAGGAGCCTGAGTCTGGAATACTTCCTGGAGTCCACACAAGGAATAAGCCCTATTGCTGTATCATCAGAGGGTGACTTGCTCCAGCTCTTGCCTCTTTTACTTACCCAGCTGCCAGAGCCTGCCTTTTCAAGTTTCTCACCTTCTGACTTTTTCAGGTGCCAGTCTTTATGTGGAGGCTGAATAATGTCCTCCCACGATGCCCATGCCTTATCCCTGAAAACCTGTGAATAGTTTATATATAGCATAGGGACTTTGCAGATTGTATTAAGGGTATGGATTTTGAGATGAGATTATTTTGGACTATCAGAGTCGGTTCAATATAATTCCATGACCTGACCCTTTAAAAGCAAAGAACATTTCCTGACTGAAACCTGAGAGAGGCAACGGCAGCATGAGTAGGGTTCTACAAGCTCTGAGATGTAGTGGCCCTTGTGCAAGAAAAAAGAGAAGCTGCTAGGAGCCAAGGCAGCCCCCAGCTAACAACCAGCAAGGCAACAGGCACCTCAGTGTGACAGCTGAATGGAACTGAATTCTCCCACTGACTTGAATGGGCCTAGAAACAGATTCTCCCCTAAACCTCTTTTATTTTTATAGCTCGGCTTACTGTACTTTGACTAGAGATTTGTAGTTTTCTGTTTGTTTCTTTCTTTAATCTTAGTGCAGTCCCCCCTCCCCCACCATCTCTTGTGTCCCTTTCTTTCTCTCCCCCCTTCTCTCTTAACCCCAGAGTATTCACGATGCTTATTTTGCTGCACATAATTCTTCCATTTTGATGAAAATGGCTACATTTCATTCTTTCCTATGGCTATATAGTACTCCACGCTGTGTATATTCCATATTTTCATGACATCATCATCCATCCACGGCTGTTTAGGTTGCTTCCAAGACCTAGCTATTATAAATAATATGCTATGAACATTGTGGAACATATGGGGGTTTTAGTTAATATTTTCACATTCTGTGGATATGTGCCCAAGAGTGCAGTTGCCAGATTTAATGGTATTTCCATTTTTATTTTTTAAAGATAAATCTAGATTGCTTTCCATAATAATTGCACCAATTCATAGCCCCACCAATAGAGTAATAGGGTTCCTTTTTCACCTCATCTTCTCCAACACTTGTTCTTGAGGGTCTTTTTAATATATGCCATTTCATGCATGTGAGACTGTATCTAATTGCAGTTTTAATCTATATGCCTCCTATTAAGAGTGGTATTTCTTTTGGCTTCTTAGATATCTTTTTTGGTGAACTGGCTAATCATATCTGCTTGACCATTTATTAATTGGGTTGACTTCTTCTTATTGATTGTATGAGTTTATATGTATTAGTACCTAAGCACTTACATGTTATGTGAATATTTTCTCTTATTTAGTAGAGTCCATTTAATTGTCTTGTATTTTCTTTCACTGTACAGAAGTTTTTTTAAGTTGAGGTAATTCCAATGATTTGCTTTTGTTTTAAGTTCCCTTGCCATAGGCTGTTGCTTTATAGTAAAGTTTGAAGTCAGGTAATTGATACCTCCATTTATTTCCTTTTTTCTCAGGGTTTCTTTTGCAATTTGAAACCTTTTGTGGATCAATTTAACTTTCCATGTTTTTTGCTTATTGTCTTTGAGAAATATTGCTTGCATTTTGATGGGGGTTGTGTTAAATTTGTATATAATTTTAGGCAGAATAGTCATTTTGATTGTATTGATTCTCCCCATTCCATTTCCTTATGTTAGTACCTAGGTCCTTTAATAGCATCTTGTGGTTCTTGTTACACAGGTCTTTTGACTTATTTGTCAAGTTGATTCTGAGGTTTTTAATTCTTTTGGAGCAATTTTAAATGGAGATATTTTCTTAATTTCTTTTGCTTCTTGTTCTTTCTTTGTATATAAAAAGGTTATGGATTTTTGCATGTTGATTTTGAAACCTACCACTTTGCCGTATTCATTATTTCTAATAACTTTTTGATGGAATCTTTAGGGTTTTCTCTATATAATATCATATCACCTGCAAATGTTACTTTCACTTCTTTTTCTGCTTGAATTCCCTTTATTTCCTGTGTTTGTCTGATAACCCTGGCCAAATCCTCTAGTATCAAGTTAAACAGTATTTCCTAAAGCCTCTTGAAGGGAAAACAAATCAGTCGCTGCCTAGACTTCAGCTTCATGGGGCTCAAGGCAGAGAAACCAACCGAACTCACTGGGCTTCTAATCTACAAAACTGTAAGATGCTGAATTTTTTGTTTTAAGCTGTTAAGTTTCTGTCAATTTGTTATAGCAGCAGTTAAGTCTGTGATTCTCCACACAGGTCAGCTCTTCAAGAAGGTTGCTGAAGTCTGCTCTCACTTGCTTAAAATGAAGGGAAACATGGACAAAGGGAGTAGAAATACCTCAGTAGACTATAATCCATCCATCTCTGATAGAATCCTTACTCTGCTCATCAATTCACAGATCTCCCCTTATATAGCTGAGACTGGGCAAAGGGCTAAGCGTTCCTGGATGATTTTTTTCAGTAACCTTTTAACAAGTATATCTCTTTAAAATAGATGAGCATTTAATAACATTTGTTCTCAGTTCTAGGGCCTTAGCCAACAATGGAACAACAGGAAAAGTCTCATTTTACTATCCTACTACTACATGTATGAGGTAGTAGAATTGCCTTCTCTTTTAGGTTTAAATATTCAGAAAATATGTTGGATGAACTGGAATTGCTCTGATAAAGACAGATAGAGAGGGAGTTAAAATCCGAAAGGCAGAATTCACCACCAGGGTGGGAAGATAGGAAAAATATTAATGCTGTTCAAGACATGAGTTCATGTGGATGAAACGATGTGATATTTTGGGCTTGGTGGAACCCCAGGTTGAAGAAGCAACAAGAGCTGAAGAAGTCAGTGTTTGGTGAATCTGGGTAAGAAATGGCTCATAGGTAAGTATTATTCTTGTGTTCTCCAACAATGCTGTAAGACTGAAAGAATGAGACTATGTAACTTGAGTGAGAGTAATAGTTTACTCTCTGACTTTATGATTTCACAGCTTGAATTTCCAACAGGGCATGGGGATGAGGGAAGGGGTAGATGAAGCAGTGTCTGTGACAGACCGTGTGTGGGTGGGGGGCAGGACCCTACTACCCAGTACTGAAGGTCAACTGCTACTCAGCGTATGGGTTGTTTTCACATCTGAGGAGACAGGAAGAAGGGAGGCAAGTTCCTCACATTTTCCATCCTTATGTTGCTGCCCTTATAGATCATTTTGGAGCTGTGATTTTACCGTCTCTACCAATCTAGTAGTTTCTTCTGTTTGGTCAACTAATAACTCTTCATCATTCACAACATATTACAGTATGCTAGGCTATTATGCTGTACACCTTAAACAATTAGTTATATGCCAATTATATCAATTAAACTGGAAAAACACACATACACAAATACCTACTCACTTAATGTCTACCATGTACATACAGGACTATCGCCTCCATTCTGGAGGCTGATGTGTTGCCAATGATGTTTATGTATTATTAGACATTGGGTAGACTCCTCTTCCTGCCAAGAGTTCATTTATTCCATAGAGTGAAAGGATCCTAGAGGGCAATGTCTAGAGTTATATTTCCTTTCCATTTATTGCAGAAAGAAAAAAAGCAATTATAAGGTATGAAGAAAAAGATTACTCTATAGAGAAATCTTCTTTGTGGGTTGAGATAAATGTCTCAAAATTAAATTCATTCTATGCACATTTTGTTTCTCATTTAATTATAATAGATAGCTAAGAAATGTTAATGATTGACATCCCTAGCTTCTAAGGCTAATCCTGACATACATACAGTACCTAATAAATATTTTTTGCATCAATGAATATGGAAAAAACAAAGCATTTGAAATATTCTGCTATATCTCCTTGGACTTCAACTCCATACTAAGAGCAAGGGAGGTCAGTGGAAGAGTGTGAGAGCCATCATAAGATTCATATTTCAACAACCAGCTCCAAATTCTTAATGCCAGATGGGATGAGATGGGATAGTAAACCGCTTCTTATTACCATGCTGTTGGCCTCACTTGCCTTGGTATTATTCTCCAATTGCTTTGTCTCTATGGATCTCTTATTCCTTATTACCTCCAACTGGAACAACTCACAAATCATCCTGCTTTCTTTATCCTCTCTCACCTCAAAGTAATCCTTTGATCTTGCTCCAGTTAGAGCCTCTTTCATTAAGATGATCATGGCAAATTCTAACCCTACCCTGGATCTTCAGGAAAATTCTCAGTATAAGCGAATGCTACAGACACTTTTCAGAATGTATTTAGCCTGATTTCTGCCTGTCTTCCAACATTCTCCTAAGTCAGTTACCTTTGTATTAGCATAGAATTAAATTCAAGAAGATAGAGGTTCTGAGGTTTATTCCTTTGACCAGATGGAAATCGTTACATTAGAATGCTGATGACTGCAAAATCTTGGACATATTGTTTTCACAATTAGGAAATGGCAAACGCAAAGTTCTTCAGAGCAAAAGCCAGCAGGCAAGTTCAGCTTCCATTTGCTGCTATAAATTTTGTTCTTGTTGCTGCCAGTAAACACCAACTGTTCAAGTGAAATAGTAAATCCAAATGTGCCTGTTGGATGCAAGTTTAAAAATTATATGCTGCATAAATGCTGATGTGAAAGGATTTTTCAATATCTAAACCAGGGAAGGGCAAGGACGAGAGAGAAAGCTGAACTGAATGTAGTTCTCCCTAAGAATTTTTAATTGAAAGCACTGAAAAAGCTCTTGAGGGAAAGTTGATTCCATAGACATTTAAACATCAAGGAGAATTAGGATTATCAGCCTTAGGGTGGCATACTTTGAGTACTTTTAGGGTTTGCCAGAGCAGCAAACACAGGCTGTGTAAATTAGCAGGAACAATTCCCAGAGCTTATGCAAAGCTGATGGAATCACATAGGTCAGAAGTTACTTGCTAATGATCAATCTGACAGTGGAAAATCGGTAGCTAGTACAAGGTGTAATGTAAGGATTTAGTGACTTACTATCCCGCAGATTACTCTGAGGCGAATCAACAGAGGTCTCTACTCAGGACCCACTACAATTTAATGTGCAAGTTGAATTATTATTCAAGAATATAGTTTCATAAATAATTTCATGAAGTTTAACTCTGGATTATTTATATTTATAATGGCTTTCTCATCTCCTTTCCTTCAGCATTTTCTGATGCTGAAGGAAATGTAGGAAACTTGGTATTAGCTGAACTGAGTTCTAAGTCCCAGGTCCAATTCTTTTATGCTGAGCCAATTTTCCCATGTAAGTAATTATGCCCACCTTACTGGGTTGTTGTGAGGATTAAATGAGTGTAGGGTCAGGAATGACCACAGAGCAGGTTTTCTGATCCCATGCAGACCGGGTAAAGGAGGAGTCAGAGTCCTCAGTGGTTTTGCAGGTCTTTTATTGGGGTTCACCAGGCATATGGGAGGCAGGGGTGCTGGGGGGCCGGGGGGCTGGCAGGCCTCCCAGCCCCCAGCAGGTCTTCACTCTGGGCTCCCTGGCCTTCTCTCAGCTTCTGCTTCTCTTGCTTCTCTCTCGGCTTCTCTTTCGTTCTCGGTTTCTGCTGCTGCTGGCATCCCCATGACACCGCCCTTAAAAGCCCAGTCTCAGCCCAGGTGAATCCCATCCACCTATGCCCACACCCTATTCCAGGTGCCCACCATCAGGCATGCATTCAGGACCGCAAGGATCCATCATCTATCCTGATGGCGGGAGGGCAGAAAAGCCTGACATTTTTCTTTACCCTACAATGAGATAATACATGTTAAATATCTAACACAAGCCTAGCATATAAAATGTTGTGAATAATAATATTACTTCTAGTCCCAGATTAGACTTTGCAAATAATTTGGAAAAAAAAATAATAACATCCAAATCAACTCTTGTGGCGTGATGAGGCTCCAGTCCATGAACCAAGCAGTAAAGATGTTCCAAACCAGAATATTTTGGCATCTGAGAATGACTAGTGCTTATCTTCATGGCTAAAATAAGCAGTTTAATGTAAAACAGTCTTTCTTTTTTTTAAGATTCTTCATTTTCTTATGGAAGGGAAAACATTTTTAGAATAATGTTTAAAATCTGTCCTTTGTAGATCTGAAGACATGGGAAAGTTTCATACTGAAGTGAAGATCTACTGAAAGCGTTAGATGGCTATATGAGGACCAGATGATGTTGTCAAAAGTAGAACAGACGTTGGTGTCTCAAATGCCTTCACGTGAGGCCAAAGCTAAATGTTTGACTTATTTTTGTTATTGAACTAATTGATGTATCTGGTTTAACAGGCCCAAATTATTTTTGAAACAAGTGTTCCCATGTTTCAGTGCTATATTGATATAGTCAATGTTTTCAAGAATTTAGAAAATACCAATAGAGGCATATGTTCAGAGGAAGAAACTATTAATTTCCAATTTTATAGCAACTTTAAATACATAGTAAAGGTTGGTTTTCTTTATGGTTACTTCTGAACATGTGTAAATTATCAGAGTCTGTGTATATTTATTTCCATAAAAAATAATACCAACAGAGATAGTTAAACCAACTTGAATCTTGCTGCGTGGGTTTGAGGAAACATAGGCAAACTCAGGGCAAAGCAAGCCCATGAGATAGGAAGTATAAAAGAGTAATAAAAGCCTTAGAAACATTTTCCTTTGCAAAAGACAGCCCAATAATATCCTACATTAGTAACTGAAAAGAGACACACATGTGTTCTTTGTATGACAACAGTAAATGAAACCAAAAGGCTTACTTTGAATGCCCAATCCATCTGCATCAAACCTTAATGAGAGAAACAGTGGTTTTGATTCAAAGAAGCTCAGGATTGGAAGGGAAATGTAAGCTCTAACATCCCATCCATCAGAGGCCTGGATCTCCTTTATACTGTTCTGACAGAGAGATCATCCGACTGACTTTGAAATAAATGACTCACCCCTTTACTGCAGGCTATATTCTATCTTTGAATAATATCACTAGAAAATGGTTTCATCCTTTGGATTGGGTCTGTTTCTCTGCAATATCCACTTTTGATCCTGTCACTCAGGGTCACACCTCGGGTGGAATTCAATTTCCAGTGGCAATTAGTTTTACAAACATTAAGGAAATGGTGTAAGTTGGCCCACTACACGGTAAATGGAAGTGATGAGGTTTTATCCGCTGTCCTGCCATTAGCATCTATGATGGACACCTGTGGTCTTACACGTGAGCCTGATGGCGGCACCTGGAGAACGTTGTGTGAGTGGATGCATCTGCGCCAAGGGGCTGAGCATTTAAGAGCGGTAGAGGGCTGGTGGCCGCGGCAGGTGACTGTACCACAGGGGCAGAAGGCCAAGCAGCGGAGTGCAGTGGAGAGCAGTGGACAATGCCAGAGAGCCCAGAAAGAGCAGATATTCACCAGGGGCTCCTCTGCCTGCCCTGCATCTGGTTGCCTCACTACAAATGGTGTAGAAAGATCATTAAGAATCTGAAAAAGCCACCGAGAGCTCCCGGACTCTCCTTTACCTGTCTGCCTGGATCATAGAAAACCTGCTCTGTGCTTTCCTGGCACTACACCCACATAATAATTTTCAATAATTACAAATTAACTGACTTTTAAAAATTGGAAAATTACCTATAAAAATCCCTATTTTCAACTCTCCTGAAACTTTGGAAGCAATGGCTGTACATTCCCAAATGGTAATAATTCTTTGAGTTGAGTGGCAGCTACTGCTTTTAGTCAGGGAATGTGCTTGTAAATTCACCACAGTCATCACTACTACTTATTGCCTTGCCTTAGGCATGCTTTCCTCATTTTATCATTCTTGATTGCTCTTTGAGGTAATTGGTATTTGTAGTTGCTATTATGCTCTCAGTAAGACTTGAGTCTCTCCCGAGAGATTTATCCTCAGTTTCCTCTTCTTCCCCTTTGTACGAGGAAATTCAGGCATGGCTGAAACATGTCAGCTGAGTGATGCTACAGATGAGAAATTGACACTAGATTCATCCAATTTCACAATCAATCCTCAGTAATGTGCTGGGTAAACATGTAATGAGACTTTTGAATCACTTAAATAGGGCACAACTAGGGTTTTGGTGGGGGGAGGTAAAAAAATCCAAGAGAATGCAAAGTATAGCTTCCCATGCCTGACAGAGGCTGAATTCCTACTTCTTTGCAGCTGTTAATCCTCATGCAGACTTGGGCACTGGTCCCTTCACTACTGGGAAACCAATTCCTACAAACAAAACATGCTGTATGTTTTTCTGCTTTATTTAGTTGCCTCCATGTTTGCTTTCAATTAAGGAAAACCTATCTTTAGACAGTGTCTGTGGTATCTTACTGTCAATTGCATCATAATCCTCCATATTCTAGAAGAGAAAGAATACCTGGTTTTACATCACAGTTGTAGGATAAGGTAAAAAATATCAGGCTTTTCTGCCCTCCCACCATTAGGATGGATGACGGAACCCTGTGGTCCCGAATGCATACCTGATGGCGGGCACCTGGAATAGGGTATGGGCATATGTAGATGGGATTCACCTGGGCTGAGAGAGTGGGCTTAGAAGGGCAGTAACATGGGGAGGCCAGTAGAATGAAAGCAGAACCACGAGAGCAAAAGAGAAACAGAGATCACCAGAGAAGGCCAGAGAGCCCAGACTGAGTGAAGACTTGCTGCCTGCCTGCCTGCCATGTACCTGGTAAATTCCAATAAAAGCCTGAAAAGCCACTGAGGGCTCCAGGACTCACTCCTTTACTCCATCTGCTCGGGTCATAGAAAACCTGCACTGTGCCCATTCCTGCCCTTACAACAGTACTTCCACTCATTAGCTAAGTGAACTTGGGTCAGTTACTTAACATTTGAGTCTCAGCTTCTTCATTTGCAAAATGAGAATAGTAATAGCTTCTATGCTATAGGAACATTATATGAAATACTTAAAATAATGTTCATAAGGTGCTTAAAGTAGCTCCTGGTTTATATTACTCACTCAATAAATATTAGCTATTAATTGCTATCCATATATTACTCCTTCATGTTGTAGAAGATTGCTTACCTCTCCCATGTCTCTGCATTTCTGGATCAATTTCCCATCACCAACACATGTAATATTTGCCTGAGGATTTTCTCTAACACCCAGTTTTTTCTGTTGCTATCAAACTAGAAGTGCTGGGACATTAACAGTCCTTCTCTCTGCTAATGACAGATGGGAGTTGATGGATCAATACCCCGGTTTCCTCAACTTTTGGGAAGGATAATTCTCGGGAGTATGTCCTTCATTGTCTTTCAGAGTTCCTTTAATGGATTTAGCTCTAGGTATTCATGGTGGTCATAACTTGTTTGACAATGTACTCTTTATTGACAGTCTTGCTCTCCCATCAGTTTTCCACTCCCTTATTGTGAATGCCACAATAAACTACTTGCACAATTTTCCCTATATTTTCCCCCATTTGTTTTTGGGGACACCAGAAGTCATCCTTGGAAGCCTGTCCTTAGGGTGGATTCTCAAACCACTTAATTTGCTTGTCAAATGGAGATAAACAAATCCCATTACTGGTGGTAAATCATGTGGTGATGACTCCCAGCATACTGTAATAGTAATGATCAATCTGGATAAGATACAGGTGGTTTGGTTTATGTAAAACTACAAGCATTTGAGATATATTTGTCCACTCAAAATGTCATATCTACTTTTTTGGCATACCATACAACATTATTTGACTGATGGACTTGTTTTCCAGAAAAGGAGGTATAACAATGGGCACATAGCCATGGTATCCATTGGTTTTATTACATACCATATCACTCCAGAACTCCCAGTATTTTAGAAAATTGTAATGTCTGTTTAAAGGTGCAACCAAGGTGACATCCGAAGATAACATCTATACGGTTCCAGTGCTATCATCTAAAAAAGTAGTACATAGTCTGAATCAATAGGTATTGAAGGACGAATTCATGGGGTCAGGAACCAAGAGGTGGAAGTAGGAATAGTTTCTGGCACATACAATCACTGATCCAGTTGGGGAATTTATACTTTCTGACTCACAGTATTAGGTTATGTTGGAGACTAGAAGTTCTGACTTCCAGTTGAGAGATGGAGAGATCTGTCGGAGGACACTGCTCTTTTAGACAATTACATTACCCTAAAGTAATGGCACCATGTGGTCATTTTGCATTCCTATGACAATAAAGAAATTAATATCATAATGTTTTTCTGCAGTCAAAATTTGTACATGTTATTTTCAACTGCACAAGGAGTCAGGAGACCTATGCTCCATGTCGTTCAAGGACCAACTGTAAAGCTAAATGCAATAAAATAAGGTGTGCTTATAGTGTTTCCTAGCATGTTATTTAAGTGGAATTATAGATTAAGGAGTTTTTTTAGTCTTACTTTCTTTTACTTAGTATAATGCATTTCAGTTCATCCATGGTATTACTTTTATCACTAGTTTATTTATTTTTATTTCTGGGTCATATTCCATAGTATCAATGTTCCAGAGTTTGTTTATTCATTCACCAGGTGGTGGTTATTTGAGTTGTTTATAACTTCTGGAGATTACAAATAATATTACTATAAACATTCTCATACAACTTTTTGTGTGGACACATGTCTTCATTTCTCTTGGGCAAATACTCAAATGCATGATCATGTTAGTGAAATTTAATTAACTTAAACTTTTCCAAAGTCATTGTATCATTTTGTACTATCATAAATTATGTATAAGAGTTCTAATGATTCCATATTCTCATCAGTTCTTGATCTTCTCAGTTTTAAAGGTTTAATCATCTAATAGACATGTATTAGTATTTTATTGTAATTTTAATTTCCTTAATGACTAATAAATGTACTAATGTTTTGAATATCTTTTCATTTGTTCACTTGCTATCATACATCTTTTCTGAAGTATCCAAATCTTTTACCAGTTTTTTTTTTTTAAAGATTTATTTATTTATTTTTACAAGCACTGGGTACAGTCAGAAGCACTGGGTACAGTCAGAAGCGCGGGAGGGTGAGAGAATTCACCAGAGCCAGAGCGGAGAGCAGAACAGGCAGAATGACGAAGTGCACTGTTGAGGGGAGCAGCAGGCGGCAGGAGAGGTCTGTGCGCCATGTAGGACCCTCACCAGGCGGCCGGGGATTGAACCGGCGCTGCAGAGGCTGCGGGCAGCTTTGCAACCCAGTACTCAACCGCTGCGCCACGAGGGGAGGCCCTTTACCAGTTTTTACTATGTTGTTGTTGCTGCTTTTTTCTTTCTTTTTCTTCCTTCTCCTTCATTAGCATTCTTTATATATTCTATATACAGATCTTTTATAGTAAACGTACCTTGCGATTTTTTTCTCTAGTCTGTAACTTGCCGATTCATTTTTCCTTCTCTTACCAAATGCCTTTCAAAAAGGGCAGAAGTTTTTAATTTTAATTAAAACTTGCTTGTCATTTTTTCTATTATACTTATCATTTTTGTGTCTCAGCTAAGAAATCTTTGCCTTATTCATGGTTGCAAAGACGTTTTTCCTATATTCCCCTCTAGAAATTTCATACTGCTAGGTTTTACATGTGGGTCTATGTTTCTTTTTCTTTAAATTTTTTTTTTTTTTAATTTATACAAGCACTGGGTACAGTCAGAAGTGTGGGAGGGTGAGAGGATTCACCAGAACCAGAGCGGGGACCAGAACAGGCAGACTGACGAAATACACTGCTGAGGGGAGCAGCGGGCTCAGCAAGAGAGGTCTGTGCGCCATGTGGGACCCTCACTGGTGGCCGGGGATCGAAACGGCGCTGCATAGGCTGCGGGCAGCTTTGCAGCCCAGCGCTCAACCGCTGCTCCACCTATGTTTCATTTTTAATTGATCTTTGCATATGATGTAAAGTAAGGGTCAGGCCTATGACTGCACATAAGGATATCAAATTCTAGCACAGTGTATTGAAAAACCATATTTTTAATAAATTTGTGAATATATCAATATTTAATTCATGATAAAGGAGTCATGATCATACAATGAAGAAAAGAGAGTCTTTGTCACAAATGGTGCTGGGAAAACTTGACAGCCATATGTAAAAGAATGAGGTTGGATCACTCTTTAACTTTAGACATAAAAATAAATCAAAGTAGATTAAAGACTTAGATGTAAGACCTGCAACAGTGGAATACACCAAAGAAATTATTGGTGATACGTTTCATGACATCAATAATAAAGATGTCTTTGGAGACTTGACCCATATGGCATGGAAAATAAAAGCAAACATAAACAATTGGGATTACCTTAAATGAAAAAGATTTTACACAGGGTGTCCCTGGTGGCACAAGGGGTTAAGACGAAGCACTATGAAGTTATCCACAGCCACTGCAGCACGAGTTCGATCCCTGGCCAGGGAGGTGACCCACATGGCACAGCTGATCTCTCGTGTCTTATCTGCTGCTCTTCTCAGCAGTATATTTAGTAGATCTGCCTGTTCTGTTCCCCACTCTGTCTCTGGTGAATCCTCTCACCCCCCCACATCTCTGGTCTGCACCCCAGTTCTTGTATGCATAAATAAATAAATTTTTATTTAAAAAAGGCTTTTACACAGACAAAGAAAATATAAGCAGACTGAAAGGACAACCTACTGAGTTGAAGGAAATATTCACACATTACAGAACTGACAAGGTATCAATCTCCAACATATCAAGAAAGGTATTCAATGTAACAACTCACTAAATTCACGAAAGAAGATATCCAGAAGGCTAACAGATGTTCCTCATCACTTTTCATAAGTGAGTTGCAGGTCAAAGCCACAATGAAATATCTCAACACATGAGAGTGGCACATATTAAAATCTCCCCCAATAAGTGGTGAAGAAGATGCAGAGAAAGAAGAATCCCATTGCACTGTTGTTGGAAATATAAACTTATACAACTCTTTTTCAAAGTGATCTGAAATTACTTTTAGCAAGTAAAAATGGAAGGTACACATGATTCAGCAATCTCAATTTTGGGCTTCTATCCCAAAAGTATGAAACCATCAATTCAAACAATGTTCAACAATGTTTATTGCAACATTTATTCACAATGGCTGGGACATGCAAACCACCTGGGTGACCACTGAGAGAGGACTGGATCAACATGACATGTTACATGCACACAATGGAATACTAGTCAGCTATAAGGAAAGACAAAAATGTCATTTACAGCAAAGGGAGGGGTTAAAAGCAATTATGTGTTGTGAAGCAAATCAGAATGACAAAGGAAAATACTTATAAAAACTAACAGATACTAATAAGTGAAATAAGGGCTCTGAGATTATAAATTATCTTGCCTCCTTGGTGAATAAAAATAGACCTTGGGAAAACCAATCTTGATTTAGACTAAGTTCTTAGGGGAAAAAAATAGAAAGCACTAGTCTCTGAAGTCAATCTGAGGCCATGATCATAATTCAAAGGGGAATATGGGATGGTGGTGGGGAAAAATAAACAAGTAAACAACAACAAAAAAAAGAAAAGCTATCCTTTTGCTATTGAATTTTCTTGGTTCCTTAGTTTTGGGAAATTATGAATAAATTTGACATATATTTGTACATCTACTTAAAATTTTTTTATTATATATTTGTTTATTATATATTTATGTTTGTTCTTTCTTTGATACACACACCACTCTTAACTACTGCAGCTTTACAATAAGTCTTGAAATAAGCTTTGTTTTTTTAAATTTCAAAATCATTTTCATTGTCACTTCCTTTGCTTTCCCATATAAGTTTTAGAATCAGTTTGGTGATTTCTGTAAAAACAGCTTGCTGGGATTTCAAGATTACATTGAATCTATAGATCAATTAGGGAAGTATTGACATTTTAATAGTATTGAGTCTTTCTGGCCATCTTTTGATGCCAAATCATTTATTCTACCTTGGATTAGAGACCAGTCACTCAGGTGACTACTTTTCTTACACAACTTTGCCACCTGATTGGATCAGTACTACATATTATTAGCTATTGGCAGTCAATTCATATAGACTTTCATCCTATAGGATCTAGAATTACTTTTTATGGAATACTGAAATTATGGCACTAAATTTTTATCCCTCCCTTTATGTCTTTGTCATATAAATTTGAAGTGTCCTCTTACTGTTGGTAGGGTAATCTGGTCTACTCCTTGAAACTGGACTCAATCATAAGTGTCATAGAATTTGCAGATGTGACACAAAGATATACAATGATCCTGTACACCTACCCCTTATTTCCTCATGCTTTTCCCATTGTCTTGAGAATATACCTGCTAGAAAATGAGAGACATATGAAGCGAAAAACCAAATTGCCAAGTCATTCCAGTCTAGGTAGTCAACTGACCTCAGATGTGTGAACATGCACAGCCAAGATCACTTTAACCAACTCTCCAGCCAACTTCCTTAACGAGGAACTATAAATGCTTATTATTGTATGCCATAGAAATTATAGGTACGTCTGTTATGCTGCATCACCAAGCTAATACATAACTGATATATGTGGGTAATACATAGACTCTTTAAACATTTCCCAAATAACATCAAGCAATAAGTAAACAGGATTGGAGCCTGGGGCATTTTTTAACCAAATGTAGCTCATTTCATTGGTTAATCATATATTTTAATTGTTCCTTTACTCTCAACACCAGGTATTAAATAAAGAAAATTATAAGAGAAACCCTGCTAAGTCCTGGTCACCACTCCAAATCCCTGAATCAAGTAATGTTGTAAAAATATGGAGAACTCTATTTTAATTTGTTTTTATTTTTAATCACAGGGAGGTTATATTGTCTTAACCCTTTTAGTAAATGATTGAGCACTCTGACTGTGTTATGGGATGGATTTAGAGAAAAGGTCAAAAGAAAGACAAGCAACCAAAAATGATTAATCAACTTTTTTTTTGATCAAAGTTTTTAGAACTATTTGCTGAATTGTGCTTTTTTTTTTTAATAGCTATTCTTTGAGGTAGAATGCCATGGAATAAAGATAAGAATCATAACATTTAAGACATGTTTATGAAGTTTAAACCGCTAACTTGGCTGCAGTTAAAATGCATTCAGCTCCTTCCTGCTGTGCTCAGAGCAAAGGCTCGGCTGGCAAAGATTGCTGCTACTGCTGCCTTTTCCTTGACTGGCACCACAGGTTATGAGACAAATGTAGGCATTTAACCCACATTAAAGTGCATTTAGAGGTATTAGAATTTGTGTTTCTTGGGGCTTTGACATTGGACATATTTCTAACCAGTAGGGCATGTTTAGAACAGAGGCCCTTAAGAACAGGTTAATTATGTACAACTTAACTTCCAGAGTCTCCTAGTGAAAACGGAAGAAGACAGACTCCTCACAGACCTGCTGCTGTCAAAAGGGGCCTCTGGAGACCCAGGCACAGACCCTTGCCAGCACCAATCCACTCTTGGGAAAGCCAACGTGGCCCGGAGTTCTTGAAACTTTGGCCCCTCGCAATTGTCTCATTTGTTTTATTTTGTTCACTCACCCCTGCCCAGTTTCCCTTGATGACTTTATTACTTATCTATAAATATCTTGCCTCCTTGGTGAATAAAAATAGGCCTTGGGAAAACCAATCTTGGTTTAGACTAAGTTCTTAGGGGCAAAAATAGAAAGCACTCATCTCTGAAGCCAGTCTGGGGCTATGCTCATAATTCAAAGAGGGTGGTCAAAAAAGTCAGGCTGGTGAAACATTCTGAAAAGCAGGGCAGGCCTAAGTTGATACATCTACTAGTGTGTTCATATGAAATGAATAAATCAAAGCATATTTAATAAAAGTGATAGGAGACAGGGCCTCCCCGGTGGCGCAGCGGTTGAGCCCTGGGTTGCGAACCTGCCCGCAGCCTCCGCGGTGCCGGTTCGATCCCCGGCTGCTCCCCGGCCAGCAGAGGAGGGTCCCACATGGCGCGCAGACCTCTCCTGCGGCCCGCTGCTCCCCTCAGCAGTGTACTTCGGTCCTTCTGCCTGTTCTGCTCCCCGCTCTGGCTCTGGTGAATTCTCTCACCCTCCCGCGCTTCTGACTGTACCCAGTGCATGTATAAACAAAAACAAACAAACAAACAAATAAATAAATAAATAAACATGCCTCTATAAAAAAATTAAAAAAAAAAAAGTGATAGGAGACAGATGGTGTGATAGAGTCACATGTACTTGGGTTCAAATATCTTCTTTATCCTAGCTGTTGGATGGAGTCTCATTTTCCTTCTACATTAAAATTGGAGTTATAAAAGAAACTACCTAAAAAGGTTGTAAATTTTAAAAGACATAGTATATAGAAAGTCCTTGATGCTATTTGCAACTAAGTACTCAAAATTGGTAGGCGTAATGTTTGCACCACTGCCACCATTTCTAGTGAAAAATCTTTATGTTAAAACATTATGTCAGGGCCTCCCCTGGTGGCGCAGTGGTTGAGCACTGGGCTGCGAGGCTGCCCACAGACTCTTCAGGGCCGGTTCTATCCCCGGCCGCCAGGGAGGGTCCCACATGGCGCACAGACCTCTTCTACCACCCGCTGCTCCCCTCAGCAGTGTACTTTGGTCCTGCCTGTTCTGCTCCCTGTTCTGGTTCTGGTGAATTCTCTCACCCTCCCGCGCTTCTGACTATACCCCGCACTGGTATAAATAAATAAATCTTAAAAAAAAAAACATTATGTCAAAAACAATCAGAATAGAAGGTTAGATCTGCAGTATAATTAAAAATATGCTACAAAAGAATAATGGAGAAAATATCAGAAATATATCAATATGTTATTGTGTGTTAGGACAGTGTGATTATTGGTGGCTGTTCCTCTATTTTATAATTTTCTGTTTTGATATGATGCTATATTTATAATTAAAATATGTGAAAAGTAAAAATATTTTAGTTTTGCATAATATCATAATATCGCTTCTATTATATTATTATATGGTAATCTGACCAAATAGTCTGATCTGTATCTTATGAAGAAATAATCACATAAATCCAGACAGAGGTAGATTTTGAAAGACATTTTCCCTGAGCTTTTCAGATGTCATTAAAAAAATAAATAAAGCAGGGCCTCCCCTG
This sequence comes from Talpa europaea, assembly GCF_964194135.1. NCBI lineage: Eukaryota > Metazoa > Chordata > Mammalia > Eulipotyphla > Talpidae > Talpa > Talpa europaea. Next base: position 80,783,530 of record NC_140072.1, on the reverse strand, counting down.
TGGCACAGCAGTTGAGCACTGGGCTGCAAAGCTGCCTGCAGCATCTGCAGCACCGGTTTGATCCCCGGCTGCCAGGCGAGGGCACGCAGACCTCTCCTGCTGCGCCCGCTGCTCCCCTCAGCGGTGTACTTCGTCAGTCTGCCTGTTCTGTTCCCTGCTCTGGCTCTGGTGAATTCTCTTACCCTCCTGAGCTTCTGACTGTACCCAGTGCTTGTATAAATAAATAAATAAATCTAGAAAGAAAGAAAGAAAGAGAGAGAGAGAGAGGGAGAGAGAGAGAGAGAGAAGGAGAGAGAGAGAGAGAGAGAGAGAGAGAGAGAGAGAGAGAAAGGAAGGAAGGAAGGAAGGAAGGAAGGAAGGAAGGAAGGAAGGAAGGAAGGAAGGAAGGAAGGAAGGAAGAAAGAAAGAAAGAAAGAAAGAAAGAAAGAAAGAAAGAAAGAAAGAAAGAAAGAAAGAAAGAAAGAAAGAAAGAAAGAAAGAAAGAAAGAAAGAAAGAAAGAAAGAAAGAACAGGCCGGAAGTCTGAGAACTGTACAATAATAACAAGAAAATGTAACAACAAAATAAAATGTTCTACTCTTCATTAGATATTGTATCAGAAAAAAAAGATATATGAAAGTCAACATTGGGAAAACTGGGTAATTTAAGTATGACTCATATATAATATACTGTATGTAAATCTTTCTGGGCTGTGATAAATAAAGTTTTATTATATAGTTGAATGCCCTTAATCCTAGGAAATCCATGCTTAAGTATTTATGGGTGACATGTCATGATATTGGTTATATATTTATATCTATGTATCTATCTATTAAAAGAATAAAACATTAAAACTAAATTGCAATTTTTCAAATCTGCAAAGAAACTTAGACATCTAACCCTAATGACATACAGTGAAATCTAATGAGTTAAAAGTTCAAGTAGAGAGGATCAAACAACATATTGAGAAACAGTCTTAATATGATTAATAAATTTATATTTTCCCAAGTATTAGGTATTCTGAAACAATAGAAAGTTCTATTATTGAAGTGCACAAACTTTTTGCTGCCTGAAATCTCCTGTCTCTGAGATACATTTAATTATTTAATTAATATCATATTATTTGTGATTTAAAATTGTTAAGCATTCAAAGTACTTTTACATCTGTTTGATGCTTTGAATCTCACAAGAAGCCAATTGAAAATAATTATGTAATTTTACAACATACTTTCACATGATTGATTTTACAGAGATTTATTTATTACCTCTGCAAATAATTCCCAGAGGACTGAAACTATGTCATTCAAACATATATATGTATATACACATACATATGTACGTATATACACACATGTATGTACACGCAATCATTTATATTTTTTCTCTGAATGCCTTCAAATGCTCAGCACCAAGTTTTGATTTTGTTCATATCTCACTATTGCTTGTTTGATTCAACAGTTACCAGAAGGCCCCTGCCCTAAGGAATGTAGACTCTTGGGAGACCAATGTGTAAATTAGCAATGAGAGTGATGGGTTAAGAGGGACAACTGCATAGAGAGCCATAAAAGAGAGAAGAAGGCTAATCTCAGGTAAGGGTCAGGGGAAGATCAAAGGGTAGCCAACTGAGGAGGTGACCTCTTTGCAAAGCTACTTGGGCTCCTGGAAAATGGCTGCCATTCCTGAGTCAGGAATATGGGTGGAGGAGCATCCTTTCCTCATGACTTAGCATTCCAGTGAGGAGTTAAAGCATAGAGAGGTAACCACCAGTTACTGAGTCCCCTCAATTTTCCTGTCAGCCCCCAAGGTCACTTGTGCAGACAGGAAGGGAGCGCCAATATATGTGTCCCCGAGTAGTAATTAATGTTTTAGAAGAACCAACAAGGACAGGAAATGTCTTGAGCTACAAGCATGAGAAGAGAAGGATTAGGGAGACTTCCTCCCCACCCATCCATCCTCAATAGCTGGTATGGATGAAAAATTAGAATAAAACTGCTCAAACATCCTTTCAGTCATACCCAACCTCGTAACATTCCACACTAGGGGAATGTCTGAAGAATTTCAAAGGATCAGTGTGGGCATTCCAAACAATTCAATGATTTTATCATTTCCAAGCAAAGTGCCCATTTTGAATATGCTTATTATGAATTGTTTATAGACTGTTTCCAGCAATTGTCCTTCAGTAGGCTCTCAACTCTAAAGCCTGAGTACATCGTAAACATTCCAGCATGTCCCTAACATTTATGTCTGTATACTCCAGACTTCAACAAAATGAACATTGCTGACCTAGGACTGCTTTGTTCAGTTCCCTTATGAGAGCCAGAATTACCGTAAGTTCACCCAGACTGAAAGAGACACTTGGCAGAATTCTGATGTTTGAGCCTTGTGAACAAAAACAGTGATGTATAGGGAGAAGTACCATTTTATCCTAGGAATTCACAATGAGAATGAAAGTCAAAGTGGAATACAAAGCTTCCAACCTATGCTTGTTCACATATTTTATAATTCTCTAACACCAATTCTCTCTACACAAGTTGACATACTGTTTTCAGGGCAAGAAGAGAGAAAACACAAAAAAGCCTGTTCCATCAGTGTGTTGATGAGAACACACCATCTGTTTTGCCAGGTTAGAGGGTCTATTCTGCCTTCTGTGACTTGCACACGGGTGATGTCTCCTGACTGAAGAAGGACATGATGGAGAACAGACTTAGGGAGTATTAAGAACAAAGCAAAAGTTATTAAATATTTTCCCTTGACTTCTGGAACTTTACAATGCAAAGACAGACAGAATCCATGACAAACCTGTTCTCTAACAGATAGCAAAATCTTGAGTCACTCTTTGGAATATCATTTGGTAAATAACACACTTATGGGGGAGCAGGCTGATTAAGGAAATAACTAAAAATCATTTTGGAGACAGGGCTGATGAATAAGATTAACATTAACACTGGCAGAGGGCATATCCTAGGCCAGAAAAATGAGGCATACAAGGTGGTGTGTGTTTGTGTGTGTGAGTGTGTGTGTGTGTGTGTGTGTGTGTATAAGAAAGGAGGAGAGAGAGAATGAAATAATTAAAGTGTGATAAGATGGAGAGAGAAGGAGCCTCACTACACAATTTTATAACCCTATCTTGGCTCTAAATCCAATACTAGAACGAGGAGTGCCCAAAATATATTTTGAGTAATTATACTATCATTGAAATATATCTTAATTCTCCAGAGAGGGCAGTACTATTTAGATGTGTAGGTTCTGAGATGTTTATTTAAATAACGATTCTTCATGTGTCTATTATAGATCTATGGAAATAAATAAAATCTACCCAAATAGGAATAAACAGGATATTTATTAAGTTTTTTTGTAGCAGGAGGGTCAGTCCCAGGTACTGGCATTTGGCAGAGACTCAAAGGCAAGCAGACGAGTGGGAAAGCTTCAGACTGGGGAAAAAAAAAGGAAGGCCTCAGGCATGCTGTGATTAGTGGTTGTTGGGGGATCTGGTACAGCTAAGTAAATGCAGGGCATCTTACGTGATTGCTTTGGGGAGCATATTTGTCTTTCTTTGATTAGCTCTGAGTTGGAGAAGGAAGACAAGTATTAGGAAAATTGATAGTCATTGACCTGGTCCTGATCTATCTGGGTCAACTGCTGCAGAACTTGTGGGTCAAAGCTTTATGGACTTGGGCCTCCCCGGTGGCACAGTGGTTGAGCGCTGGGTTGCGAAGCTGCCCACAGCCTCTGCAGCACTGGTTCGATCCCCGGCTGCTCCCCGGCCACCAAGGCGCGCAGACCTCTCCTGCCGCCTGCTGCTCCCCTCAGCAGTGTACTTCGGTCCTTCTGCCTGCTCTGCTCCCCGTTCTGTCTCTGGTGAATTCTCTCACCCTCCGCGCTTCTGACTGTACCCAGTGCTTGTATAAATAAATAAATAAACAAACAAACAAATAAATAAATAAATAAAACTTAAAAAAAAAAAAGCTCTATGGACTTGTGCCTCCCCTGGTGGTGCAGCGGTTGAGCGCTGGGCTGCAAAGGTGCCCGCAGCCTCTGTAGCACCGGTTCTATTCCCGGCCACCAGTGAGGGTCCCACATGGCACGCAGACCTCTCCTGCAGCCCGCTGCTCCCCTCAGCAGTGTATTTTGCTCCATCTGCCTGTTCTGTTCCCCGCTCTGGCTCTGGCGAATCCTCTCACCCTCCCGCGCTTCTGACTGTACCCAGTGCTTGTATAAATAAATAAGTAAATCTAAAAAAAAAATAATAAAAGCTCTATGGACTTGCATGGTTTTGCCAGTGGCCATTTGCTTATTCCTCTGGCCTAGGGCAGATCTCCACAACTGGTATTGGATACCTGGAGATGCCCATTTCCCTTAGCTCCTTTCATCATTCATTGATGTGTACCGTATTAAAAGCCTCTGGAAGACATTCCCATGTCCAGGGAATTTTTCCAGCTAGGTGAACCTTCATTATGACTGTTCACATTATGTTTTGACATCTTGACTCCCCAGTATGGGCTGATCCTTTTAAGTTGGATGCCTCACCTCCTAATTCTAGGCCTTGAGAGTAGAATCTCATAGGAAACATCTGGTAGATGCTGCCACCTCACCTCTAACTATGCAGACACCAGTCCTCCAAGACCACATTAATTAGACTTCTTAATCATCTATACAGGAGAAATGTCAAATAGAGCTATGATATAAATAAAAACTATAAATATAAATAAAAACTCTACAATCATCTGGACCATTTCTTAAAGTATGGTACATGCTTAAAAAGCAACTTTTCAAGTGTAGAACCCATGGAGTTAAAAACCAGGACCCCCATTCCAAAGAGCAAAAGAGGAACATGAACTGGAGGCAGGAGGATCTATTAGGTCCAACACAAAATTGTCCTCTGGCTGTGACGTAGCATGAAACACCAAATCCATACTTGGACTATTCTCTCTAACATGCAGCAAATGCAAATCCTCCCTCTCTCCCTCTCTCTCCCTCTCTCCCTCTCTCTCCTTCCCTCCCTCCCTCCCTCCCTCCCTCCTTCCCTCCCTCTCCCTCTTCCTCTCTCTCTCTCTCTCTCTCTCTCTCTTTCTCTCTCTCTCAAGCCAGGCTGCCAAACTCAGGAGGAGGGATTCCCAAGGCTGGCCAGAAGAAAAAAGAATGTGGTTAGCGAGGGCCCTCTGTCATGGGCTCTGCAGCCCCTCTCTCTTCTGTGTTCTTGGATGTTATATTGCTTTCTGGTAAAATTTCATATTGGCTTTTAAAATGGTATCACTTACAAGCACGTCCCAATGAATCTAGGGTCCAGCTACTCTCAAGACTTGTTGACATGTTATTCCCCATGATAAACTCTCCACTGAGAACAGAATGATATTTTTGCTTTTCATTTCAAATGGAATAAATAGAACAAAGGAAAAGAGGAAAAGAAAGACGGGGCTTAGAGGGGCCTCCTGGCAGGGTGCTTAATCATCAGGCTGCTGGGGGCCAGACCTCCATTATAGGTACTGAATTCGAGTTTCCTCAGTGTCATTTTACACTTGAATTTTGTCTTCTTTCCTTTTGCAGAAACCTAGGAACTGGCTGGTTTCACAACCAACAATATATTTTTTTTAAGATTTATTTATTTATTTATACAAGCACTGGGTACAGTCAGAAGCGCAGGAGGGTGTGAGAATTCACCAGAATCAGAGCGGAGAGCAGAGCAGGCAGACAGACGAAGTACACTGCTGAGGGGAGCAGCGGGCGGCAGGAGAGGTCTGCATGCCATGTGGGACCCTCGCCCGGTGGCAGGGGATCGAACCGGCGCTGCAGAGGCTGCGGGCAGCTTCGCAACCCAGCACTCAACCACTGCACCACCGGGGAGGCCCTACAATCAACAATATTAATCCATGCTGCAGGCTCGTCTTGTGACAGTTTACAGAGAAGATGAGTGAACAGATTGAGTTACACAGTTCTCTCCTTATCTGTGGCTTCTAAAAGGCCCAGATTATTGACCAGACACATGATGAAAGTGACAGGAGGACAAATTGGAACTAGAAGGGGCCACAGAAATGTGCTGCTTTAAAAAATGCAAATAGACTTTGGATTGAGTTGTTTAGCAATAAGAGGGAGGAGTAGAAGCAAAAATTGGGTAAATAGGAAAAATTAAGCTCTGTATAAAGCTGTTTTCATTAGCTAATGTGTTCCTTAGAAGCTCCATTGTTGAGTGAAAGTTTGCAGGCTGCTGCACACACCAGTGGGAGAATAGTCTGTGCCACATGTTGTATGTCACAGGCCCTGTCCTGAACAAGTTTGGCCCTGGGTTTGGGGTTCTGGGATGGTGAAGCACACATTTCTTTCATTTCCCTGAAAATTTTGTCTTTTTTCTTGATCCTTTGTTCAGTTTTCCAATATTCCCCCCATAAGTGAGATCATCCGATGTTTTTCTTCTTTCTTCTGACTTATTTCACTTAGCGTTATCCCTTCTAGCTCCATCCATGTTGCCTCAAATGACATGAGTTTATCTTTTTTGATCACTGAGTTGTATTCCATTATGTATATCTACCACATCTTCTTGATCCATTCGTCTGCTTTGGGGCATTTAGGTTGTTTCCATATCTTTGCTATTGTAAATAGTGCTGCAATAAACACAGGGGTACAGGTTTCCCTTCAAATTAGTGTTTTTGTGTCCTTTGGGTATATTCCCAAGAGTGGAATTGTTAGATCATAGCTTTCCATAGTTGCTAGACCAGCTTGCACTCCCACTAGCAATATGAGGGTTTCTTTTTCTTCACAACCTCACCAGCATTTGTTGTTACCAGTTTTTTAAATATGGGGCATTCTCGTGGTATGAGGTGGCATCTTATGGTTTTGATTTGCATTTCCCTGGTGAGTTGAACATTTTTCTTATACAAGTTGGCTATTTGCATTTCTTCTATTGAAAAATGTCTTTTTAGCTCTGATACCAATTTTTTGATTGGGTTGTTTGCTTTGTTTTTGTTGAGTTGTGTAAGCTCTTTGCAGATCTCTGATTTAAGTCTCTTATCAGTTGTATGGTATGCAAAGCTTTTCTCCCATTCCATGGGGTGTCTCTTCATTTTGGTTACTGTTTCTTTGCTGTGCAGCAGTTTTTTAGTTTGATGTAGTCCCAGTTGTTAATCTTTTCCTTCATTTTCTTTACTTCTGGGGATGATTTTTCAAAGATATTTGTGTTTCTGAGGTGTATGTCATGAAGAGTAATATTACATATGTTTTCTTCTACATATTTTATGGTTTCAGGTCTTACATTCAAGTCTTTCATCCATTTTCAGTTGGTTTTGTGTATGGCATGAGGTGGTACTCTAGTTTCAATCTTTCGCATGTAGCAGTCCAGTTTTTGCAGCACAATTTGTTGAAGACAATTGGGTTTTTCAAAAATATTTATACCTACATGACTAGCAGGAAACCTGTGGGTTTATATCTTAGCATAACCCAGCTATTTACTTTGCTATTCATCGGTCTCCTCATAGTTTTAATATCCACTGATCATCCATGTGATATTTGAGGAAAGACCCTAAAACTTAAGGATCCAAACCATTCCAGTATATAAGAAAAAGCGTATCAAGCAGAGAGAACAACATAGGCCAACGTCCCAGGAAGACATGAGCGTGATGTAATCAAACAATAACAAGGAGGCCAGCATGGATGAGAGGGGACATCAGAGAGGATGAGGGAGCAGATTCTGTGGGGTCTTTCCTGTAGACCATTGTCAGGATTTTAGCTTTTACTTGGTTTGGCATGGCAGACTTTGGAAGATTTTGAGTAGAAGAGAGACATTATGTGACTTATATTTAAACTTTAGCTGCTGATTATTCCAACACTCAAAGAGAAGGCTGTTATTACTCCCTTTTTATACAAGAAGGAATGAAGATTCACAGAGGTTAAGAGCTAATGTGCTCCAGATCACCACCTATTAAGGAATAAAGTCATGATTCAACCCAGGCCATTAACTATTAGTTTATAAAGTAGAGCAGATTAGCAGACCTTGTTATTAAGGAAAAAAGTGGAGTTGGGGGTGGGGAGTCATCTGTGCTGAGGGATGGCGCAGCTCCTCAACCATGGCCTCTGAAGAGTTGTACTCCATTTTCTTCTCTGTTTGGCAGCAAATGCTAACTTGCTTAGTACCGGGGCAAAGCTCTGCTATTAATCTTGTCTTTTCACATTGAGACTTCTAATCTTTCCAAAAGACGACATTTCTAAAATCTTGAGTGCAATAAACTTAAGGCCATAGAGCATGTCTCTTAGAAGACAGTTTCATGAGCTGTAAAAAAGTAATCATGGTTTGTCAAGTCAGCAAATATCAGCCCTTCAGCCTTTTAATCATCACTAATGTCTTTTTTGGAGAGAGTATGCTGTTGTTCTTTTACTCTCAAAGCTGTTGTGGGGGAGAGCCATTTCTTTACCAGAGGACCCTGCATCTCAGCCCTAATCACTGATGAAAGCATTTTACTCCATAGTTTCTTTGTGGTCTCTCTGCTGGGGAGATAGGCTGCTGACCAAAGAATTGCAGTATCAGTTGAAAGATGGTAAATTCCATAGAATAATCCACAGAAAATCCAGTTTTTCAAATAATCAAATGAAAACTTTAGTAAAAAATATTTCTGTAATCTTACAGACATTACACTGGTCTGGCTGAGAAAATTCAACTTGACAGCATAATCAATATAAGATCAGCATATTCCCTGTATTTTTTAATTTTAATTTTTTAATGAAGTAACATTATAATATAGTCTTACATAGGTTTCAGGTATTCATCGCTGGGAATCAATATATACTACTTTAAGATCATGGCTAAAAGTCCAAATCCAAAAAAAAAAAAAAGTAGTCCAAATCTATTCTTCACCATATTATTATCCCCTTTTTCTCAATTTATCCTCCCATTTGCTTGATCTGTAAGCAGCAACATATAGGAAAGTATACTGGAAATAGAAATATGTTTTTGTGTTCAAATTATATAAATTTGAATGTGATTTATATCTATTACCAAGTCTTAATAGTAAATGTTTAATAGTAAATGTTTTGGCTGGAGAAAAAATAAGTCCGGGAAGGGCCATGTTCTGTCACTTAAGTACAGTAAGACAGTGTGGATCCCAGCTCCCTGCATTTTCAAAATACCCGTTTTGATGAGGGGCAGGACCTCTGATTCATGACAGTGTGGCCTGCTGTGTAGTCAGAGGCAAGATTACCAGGCACACTCACACACAAGATCTCATTGGAGGCTCATAAAGAGCCATGGGGTAATTATCATCTCTTCTTTCTTACAGGCAAGACAACGGGCTCAGAGAAATATGAAACTCATTCTGAGAATGCTCAGCAAGTAAGAAGCAGAATATGGATTTCAACCCAGGCCTTCTGAGTCTAAAGTTCAGGAACTTCAGGTACCTGCACTGTTGGTGTGGCATTGTACAGGTTTGATTTAACAAGGTAAACTCTCCATCAAGCCCTACAGACCTTTCCGGGCATCTTTCGATTGTTGTTGAGGATGATCAAGCACCTGTTTGTGTATTAGGTGTCCTGCTAATGATTTGATGTGCCTGGAGTTGTGTCCGGGGTCAAAACCCACACTGGGGAGACTAGAGAATTAAAAATAGCAGTTAGGCCCTATCTATGGAATGTAGTAGATCTAAATATTAAATGCTTAGTCCAGTTATAAAGGTTTTCTACTAAGCTATTCCTTTTCAACAGACCTTTAATAATTTTGGTGAAGTATTTATGGGGAGGGGGTAGTTTCTCAGTGATCAAAATTTATTTCACACTTCCTACTACATCGAATCTTGGAAATTCACAATATACTTGGTAACAAAAAAATTATGGAAGTTAAACAAACAATAATTTTGTTTCATACACAATTTCCTAATTTTGTTTGAGAACAATCTTTATTTGCCTGTGTAATGTGTATTAACATCTGAGATAATCTAGTCTGTGGAATATACTTTAGAAATTGTCAGACTCTCCTCTAGAATAGAAACACCTTTAAGAAAGATCCTTTTGACTGATCACAAAAATCTACAAAGTGCTGATAAGACTCAACAAAAACAAAGAAAATAATCCAGTCAAAAAATGGGCAGAAGAGCTAAAAAGAAACTTCTCCAAAGAGGAAATACAAATGGCCGACAGGCATATGAAAAAATGTTCAACATCACTTGCAATCAGGGAAATGCAAATCAAAAGTACAATGAGATAGCATCTCACACCAGTGAGAATGGCACATATTAAAAAAATTAGCAAAAACAAATGTTGGCGAGGTTGTGGAGAAAAAGGAACTCCCCTGCACTGTTGGTGGGAGTGCAAACTGGTCCAACCACTATGGAAAGCTGTGTGGAGATTCCTCAACCTACTAAAGATAAAGCTTCCATATGATCCAGCAATTCCACTCCTAGGTATTTATCCAAAGGACACAGAAACATTAATTCCAAAGGGCACCTGCACCCCTATGTTTATAGCAGCACTATTTACAATAGCTAAGCTTTGGAAACAGCCCAAATGCCCAAAAATAGATGACTAGATCAAGAAGATGTGGTACATATGCACCATGGAATATTACTCAGCATTCAAAAAAGATAAACACATGCAATTTGCAGCAACATGGATGGAGCTGGAAGGGATCATGCTCAGCAAAATAATCCAGAAAGAAAAAGAAAAATACCGGATGGTCTCACTCATAGCAGGAATCTAGAAAACCTAAATAAGGGACCAGGAAAAAGAATAACTATAAGAAAGAAAAAATCAAAATCAACAAACAACTATGAACCAGATACACTCTGTGGGAGGAGCAGGGAAAGGAGGGATGGGGTCAAAATAAGGGGGTTGCAATTGTATGGGGAATATAAAAATAAAATTTTTTAAAAATTGAAAAAAAAGAAAATAAAAGAAAGCCTTTTGTTTTTCTTATTATTGCTGACTGCTTAGCTTTTAGAATAATGCCTTTCATATACATAAAGTAGTTATTAAGGTTATACGATACTTCCAAAACACCAACAATAATGTAATTCAATGTCACCTAATTAAGTAATTAAAAATTTTAAAAAAGAAAGTGATCGTTAAATATCATTTAATAATATTTAAATGAATATATAGGTCTTCTTAATTTTAGCCCTGGTCTTCTAATGTTCTAGATAAAATCCCTACATGAAAACATTCCATGAATAATTAATATCAATTGAAAAAGGCCACACTGGTGGATATATTTATGCCAAAGCCTCCAAATGAAATGACTAAAAATAATTTTTTTCTATACTGCATATAATATTGAAAAGTAAAGGTAATTGTGTACTAGCTAAACATCAAATTTAGATACAAACCTAAGTATTTTTCACATGCCACCAAATTTTTGGAAGAAAAGTAAAATCTTTGATCATTCTGATACCCTGCACACAGATGCCAAAAACCTTTATATTGAAAACAGCTGCAATTTTTCACACATCTTGCAAATGTGGGGTGCAGGGAGAACTCCCTTCATGGAAACCTTTCATGGAAGGGAAAATGGTAATATGTTTCCATTTCCTTGAATGGGTGTTGTGAGAATTCAGAATGTTTTCAAAGAAAACAGCATAGACTATACAATATCAAAATTTGGTTGATTTGACCTCATCAGCAAGGGATATATTATTTTATTTTTTATAGGTTAAACTTTTTTTATTTTCTTACATTTTTGTTCATTTTGTACAATATTTGATTTCTCCCCTCAGGTATAGTCCCCACAAATCTCCCACCACCACATCATGAACCCTCACCATAGTTCCTTGTGCTCTTCCCTCTCCTGCTTTGACCAGACTCCCTCCCTGCTGTATGCCTCAGATGTATATTTGCCTTTATCTTTGTCTTTATTTTTATTTTTTACCCTTTGGTTTCCCTATATTCCTCCTATAAGTGAAATCATCGATATTTTTCTATTTCCTTCTGACTTAATGCACTGAGCATAATCACAAGAGATATTTTTGAAAATCAGTAACACTTTAGAATGTTAGAGCAAGGAGTCCTTGGAGATCATTCAGCTTAGTGCCTTCATTTGATGAGTGAGCAAAGACTCTAATTGAATTACTTTTCCCTCAGTATATAACTAGCACTGAAAGTGCTGGGACTAAATTTGAGTTCTGTGGGTCCCAAGGTGTTTTCTCCACAGTGGTTGCCTCCCCCATCAAATGTCCCTTCTGAGAGCTGTCGTGCAAGAGTGGGTGCCAGGTGTCAGGATGACAATCCTAAAAATGGGAGAATTCTAGAGACCATGTGACTTCACATCCCTATTTCAAGGGTCTGGAAATGCAGAGATCAAGTGAGGGCAGCTGGGATAATTATCCAGTACATTCAGTATTCTTCAGTGCAGCAATTTTTGCAATGACAGAAATGCCAAATACAGTAACTGTCAAGCAATTGAAATGTGGCTAGCACAACTGAAGAACTGAGTTTTCAATTTCATTTTAGCCTAAATAGTCAGAGGTAGCTAGTGGTTCCCTTGCTGGACAATACAACTCTAGAGAACTAGTCTAGACATACCACATTCACTGGGTCCAGCTTGTTATGCCATCCCCTTTTAGGACTTGTTCATGCTGAAACTGCCAAAATGTACCAATAGTAATAGCATTGCCTAATATGTATTTTATAAATACCAGGAGTTTAGTATGAGAAAATTAATAGAAAAATCATCTGCATTTGTGATTATATGAGTAACACCAGATTCAACACAAAAGCCATCACAACTGGTCATTTTGTATCTGATACATATATCCTTCTATAATTCTGTGAGAATGTATAGTAATTATTTATAATCTTTCTGCATCTTTTATTTTTTAACTGCTTAGATGATCCCTAAAATGAATATTGGAAAGATTATTTATTTCTAAGAATAGCCTGTAAATAATTTGTAAGAATCACTCTCTTAACCCCTTTTCAGTTAAATAACTCCTTCCAAAGACACACACTAATCACATCACTAAGAAAATAGGTTAGGAAGTTTTGCTTTCTTCTGCTATTTATTGCCCTAGATGCTAACAAACATCTCAACTTGCCCACAAGCTAGCTATATCCTGTGTCCAATTAGTTTCAGTAAATTGTTAGAAAAAGAGGCGCATTGTTGAACCCAGAGCTGCATGCAATATTTAGATTTACAAACTAATACAGTATAAAGACTTCCTAAGAAGCTTTCATGCTTCCGTCTGAAAGACTGGCTTCTTCAAATGATACCATTGATTCCCAACATCAGACAGTCGGCCAGAGAAGTCGGGCAGTGGATGCTCAGAGAACTAATTCAAAGGGAGGCACTAGTTCCATGGCATATTACTACTTAATGGATTCAAAAGGCCATCTTTCTTGGAGCTTCACATGCTTTACCAGACAATTAGGCTCTGTTATCCTGATAAAGTCTGGCCTTGAAGACTTGTTTTTCAATGCCCGTCTTCCAAGAGAAAACAAAAAATTTTAACCAGACAAATTTGCCTCAGTGAATACTTCCCCACCCTTATCCCACTTTTAGGTCACTGACTCTCTTCTTAAAATATCTTTGGTGACACCAAGAATATTTTAAGAATGGATACCAAAAGGATACTCTAACTGCCATCTTTGTAGGAAAGTGAGTACAGATAGAAATTGAAATTTCAAGAATTACCTTATTCTATATTCTTGTCTAGGTCTGACCCTTTGCTTGATTAAGGAGGAGAGTCACAGCTGGGAATCAGAGGAAGCTTCAGACTTTATCTCTAGAGAATTTGTGGTGAAAATTGTCTCAGAAAATACTCTGACCACTGAAAAGATGAGAAGACCAAATGAGTTCCATGGCCCATGAGCATGGAAAACTGCTTAGAGACATTTTTTTGGACACACTTAAAAGAGGTCAAATCAAATTGTAACAAAGCTTCTAAAAGTTGAGAGACTCTTTGATGTAATTCATTAATTTAAGGAAGGGGGAAAATTTTACAGAAATCATTTAAAAAGTCTTTGTCATATTATGCACATTTTTTGATCCAAGTCATGATTTCTAATGTTAAACTAAATAGTGACTTTTTTTTTGTACATATGGGTTGTATTTTATATCGGCAGATAAATGCAGATGCTTGAAAACTGACTTGTAAAATATTTCAAACCTTCAGGTATTCTCAGAGAGTATTATTTTCCCCAATCAAGCAACAGAATAGATACATATTTGAATATTTTACTGACTTGTGAATGCAGATCATTACTTCCAACAATTAGGCAGAAAATAGTATCTTGGTTCAACGTAGTGCCACAAGGTATATAATAATAACAAACTGCTTTGAGATGTAATTACTTTCATAGAAATATAATCCTTTCACATTTTGTTTTGTTGACAAATAGACCACGCAGCTGCCAGAGAAGTGTCGATGGAACACTTTTCTCAGAAGCATATGCTTTACTTTAGCTAAGAAATAAGAAAAAACTTGATCAATGTGTATGTGTAGATCATGAAACACTTAATCAGAAAGATATACAGATCTTTCTTTTCCATAATCATGAGACCTGAGATTTTTCTCAAGGGAAATGTTCCAACATGAGAAAGAAAATACATAGTTCAAAAAGCCCATGTTTTCAATTTGCTGCCACATGGTTTAAATTATCTATGTATTTATTAAAGGCGCTAAATAGGCAGCTTAATTTAGGGAGAGGGGTCATTCAAGTTGAGAAAAATCATGTTTAATCCCTTAGCTCACTACAGGTTGATTGTGCTTTTTAAATGCATACAGTCTCAGCTAACAAAATTCCCCATGATAAGAAGGTCCCCTGTCTGCTTCTAAATTTGTCTACTGCCAATAACAATGGAAACTTGTTAAGCTCCTGGCTCCAGGCCCAGCCTCTCTGGGCATCTTCCAAAATTAGGGATTTGTCAGTTACTTTCTCTTTATGTTGCCAATGTGCTTGCCTTCAATTTGGGGGTCCCCCTCTCTGTTCCTGGCATCCCATGTGTTTGTTATATTACTATAGAATGGAAACAAAAGGACCAGGGCATGAGAGCTTCTTTCCTTGCATGATAAGTCTGCTGTGGTTTTCTCTCTGGATGGGGGAATAGCGTAGGTCTGAGGGGAATCAGGGTAGACGTCAGGGGTTGAAAATTTGAACACTCACTGGATATTTGATGATATTATAGAATTCTCATTTTTAGACATTATTATGGTATAATTATTTTTGTAAAATAAAGAATCCTAATGTTTTAGAAATACAACATGAACTATTTCAGATGAAATTATATATGTCTGTAATTTATTTCAAAATGATGTCAGGTGAGAAAATAGAGAGGGTATGGATGAACCCAGGTTGGCTGTGAGTTGATAATCAATAAAGTTGGTTAATGGGTAAAGAGGCATTCATTAGATTATCATGTCTATTTTTTTTGTAAGTAGTTGACATTCTCCATAATATGAACAATGAAAACTATGGGGAAAATGTGCTTGAGAAGAATGCAATTTCCTCAAATAGTCTTCTCTGCACTATCAACTAATCTTAGAGAAATAAGGCAAGAATCTAAGAATCCTTTAGAACAACTTTTCCTCAACATTTATGAAACAATACTCTTAACTCTCCCTGTTTTGCCCTGGGTGTTATATAAGACTCTAGCATTAAGTGCTGTATGGTTCTACCAACAATTGTAGGACCCAAAGGCTGAGAAGCTCTTTCCTGGAAGGCTTAGAGCATGGTTGGGGTTTACCAGCATCTCTCCTTGAGCCTCTGAACACCTAGTCCCCTATTCTCAGGACTAAAAGTCACAAGGTCATTTCTTTACAACCCCAAATACCTCACAAATGGATTCTCTGTACAGTTCTGGTTCCAGATGTTTATTTTCAGCTAACCTCACATGGTCAGACAATGTCAGGAAGTGTTTCTCCCAGTGACTCATGATAACCTTTCTTCTTCCCGGCCCTGTTTCTGTGTCTTCAGTTGTCCATTCCCCTTCATATGTTAAAAGTAGCCCATTTCAGGACCTCTCCAGACTCTGACCCAATGTCTTTCTCTATCCCCAGTGGTTATTTAGACTACCAGAGTCAAAGCAGCCGAGCAGTGTCAGAATACCTGAATGACAGCCCCAGGCATAGACCTCTTATCTCTTATGCTTAATTTCAAGGGAGAGGCATTCTTCCTTCCTTAGGGCAGCTCCCTTAAAGCTTCATCTTGGGGAGCTGGCTCTCAGGCAAAGGATATTACAGGTTTCAATTTTTGACATAAAATTCTCCTTCCAAGTGCTCTGGACTCCAATTTAGTATCTTCCTCCCTGGTTTAGGCTGAGGCACCTCTACTAACTATCCCAAACATAGGCTCTTGAGAAAAAAGGGAGAGAGAAGGGTATTATGAGAGTACATTGTCACTAAAGACTAAAAGACTGAAATCACAGAACAAGGCAAACGAGGAAACCATTCACCTTCTGCAATAGAATCTCTAGTGCTCAAATACTTCTTACATTTGATATCATCTCTTCTCCTTATTCTTGAGGGTAGGGAGTGGGCAAATGTGAATAAAAGTTTGGTTTGGGGGTGATGGGACTTAAACCAGTACTAATCAGCCTCTAACCAGTCTCTGACCAGTCATCTGACTTTGATGTAATTTATTTCACTAATTTATCCAGTATCAATCACCTTCTATGTGCCAAACGTAAGTACTAGGCACTTCAGGGGCAACATAGATAAGAGAAGGAATAGATTCTGTTTAAGAAGTCTGTGGGGGAAGTAGGTTCAGAAATAAACTGTAACTCACCAAATACTGCAGGATTCATAGCTAGGGTGCTAAGGGGTAAGGCCCACAGTTCTCCAAGGAGGAAATGGTTTATTGTTCTGGCTCATGGAGGGGAGAATGGCCAGCAAGGGTTCATGATACCTCATAATTCCTGTGTATATCATAAAGAGCTCTGACTGGAGTATCTATAAAATAATTCTTTTCCTAAAACTATAACACCCCCTGAGTTTGCATTGGGAAACCAAGGCACAGAAATGTTGGTGATGTGTCCATTGTCCTACAAAGAGTTTGCAGCAAGGTAAGATTAGGAAAGAGGTACTGGGATTCTTGGTTTACTGCTCCTTCTATCAGGCATTTCATCCGTTTCAGTGCTAGGAGTTGCTTTACAACATTAATTCAAATATGTCTGCTTATTTCATCCAAAACAGAACTTGAAAAATAACCACTGGTTCTCAGCTTGAACTTAATTTTGAATGAAGGGAAAGAACTGTTCTGTGGACTCTTTTCATTTTCCTCACACATGATGAGCACTGCGGTTCTTTGCAGAAGTCCCTTATGGTAAAAACAAAACAAAATGTAGTGCTCGTTCCAGTAAACTTGCAGTCAACCCTAGCCCAGAAGCAAAATCCCATGCAGAGAATATAACCTCTTGTTTCCCACAAATCTAAAAGAGAAAGAGATGTGTGAGTGGAGCTTGTAGCTGTGCGAATAGACCATTGTTCATTAGGAATCTCATTGAAAATTCTACTTTAAAACTGTGTTTTTCCACAGAAACCCGGGATTTTCCTTGTTTACCTATTAATAGTATAAAGGAGAGTTTCAAAAACAGAATGGAAATATAGAGAAGGAGAGGCGGGGGAGAAAATGGGGGGAGTGAGAGAGAGGTGGGGAACACATTGTAGAGTTCAAATGAACCCAATGAAATCTGCACTTAGGCAACTCCAATTAGGCCATACTATATAAAAATGCCACATTTAAGAGTTTAATGAACCTTAATTCCTTGTCAGATTAGCAAAAGTTTTGTGACCTGACTCTAATGTTTCCAAATCTTATAATCAAAGGCTCAAGGCTAATCGAGACAGGGATCACTGAAAAAGGATCAATTGCACAATGCTATTCCAGATTGCTTACTTTCTGGATTCCAAGACCTCCGCTGGAAGCTGTGCGAGATTGCTAAATGTACCCCCAAATGTTTTCCACTAGTTCTAGCAGGGCACTTGACCATCCAGGTAACCACTTCATTTTCTATTCTTTCTTGTAGCAAGTGTTAAATCAGTGCCTAGGTTCTGACCGGTGAAATGTCATGTGAGAGGCATGTGCCACTTTGGAGGCTTACCCTTAAAATAATTTAAATACACTCTCCCAACTTATTTCTTCCTTCCCATTGTCTGTAAAAACAATGAGAATGGAGTAGTTATTTTGAACCCAGAAATGGAAGCCACATGGATGGCGCTGGAAGGGATCATGCTCAGCGAAATAAGCCAAAAAGAAAAAGAAAAATACCGGATGGTCTCACTCATAGCAGGAATCTAGAAAACTTAAATAAGGGACCAGGAAAATGAATATAAGAAAGTGAAAATCAAAATCAACAAAAAACTATGAACCAGAGACACTTTTTGGGGGGTGGGGGGCGGGAGGGGAAGGATTGGGGTCAGAATGGGGCGTTTGCAATTGTATGGGGGAATATAAAAATAAAATTTAATATTAAAAAAAAAAAAGAAATGGAAGCCATGCATTGAGAAAGTCAGAGTCTCCCTACCAACCTTAAATCCTTTCTATCTGAGCAGTTGAGTAAGAGGCACCTTACTCATTTCCATCTAATTTAAACCACAATATTTGGGATTCTTTGTTACAGCGGCTTGACAGTACCCTCACTAACAAACCCATCATTTGGTCAGAGTCCAGCCTGAAGACCCATATATGCTTTCCCAGTGACACAGACTCACTATTTTTGGCATGGAGATGGGGCCAAGCAAAAATGAGTCAACTTTCAGAGAAGTTACCACATAAAATATTAATTTAACTGTCTGTCCTAAGCAGATGCTGAAATAATATTTAAAGATATGTATATATATTTGAACCCATGACTCTCTGAAAATTCTTTGTAAATGTAAGTAGGATGGTAAACCCTAAAAAGAAGATACCCCAGGCTGTTACACTAATACTTATAAAAATTTAAAATCATAATTCCTACAGTTAATTATTTCGATAAATACTACCCATAGAGATTTGGTATGCAAATAAATATTTCTTCAAAATCTTTAGTTTCAGCCTTAACCAAATGATGCTTTTGTCTTCCTAGTTCTTACAGTGGCAATTTCTCCCAACTTTTTATTTTGAAAATTTTTAAATTTTCAAAGTTGAAAGAATAGTTTCATTTATACCAGCATACTCTTCACCTATATTCTCCAACTGTTAAATTTTTTGCAAAGTTGCTTTAACTTACTTCTTTCTCCCTACGTTACCCTCCCTATATTCCTCTCTCCCCCAGCCATTTCAAAGTAATTTAAAGTATCATTTCTCATTTTCAGGAAAATGCTTCTCCCAGTTTTATCTAAGCACTTGGCTGTCAATTGAGAGAAAATAATTACCCTACAATAATGTTATATTATTTATTTATTTTATTATGTTAATTATGATCCTTTCTGGATCATAAGATTAATGTTCCCTTATGTTGTCCAAAATATCTAGAAAAAAAATTGAACCCTTTATACATTAATGAACCAATAATTCTATTTGGAAGCAAAGAAGAAATGCCAGTGGTGAATAGGCATATGAAAAAATGTTTAGGGAAATGCATATCAAACCCACAATGAGGTACCACCTTACACCAGTGAGAGTGACACATACTAAACAAACTAGCAACAACAAATGTAGGTGAGGATGTGAAGAAAAAGGAACTCTCCTACACTGCTGATGGGAATGCAAACTGGCCCACCCACTATGGAAAGCTGTGTGGATGTTCCTCAAACTACTAAAAATGGAGTTTCCATATGATTCAGCAATTCCACTCCTAGGTATACCCAAAGGACACAAATACATTAATTCAAAAGGACACTTGCACCCCTATGTTTATTGCAGCACTATTTACAATAGGTAAGCTATGGAAACAACCAAAACACCCCAAAATAGATGACTGGATCAAGAAGATATGGTATATATATAATGGAATATTACTCAGCAATCAAAAGGACAAACTTTTTTTTAAACATTTACAGCAACATTGATAGAGCCGTAAGGGATTATGGTCAGTGAAATAAGCCAGAAAGAAAAAGAAAAAGAAAAATATCAGATGGTTTCACTTGTAGGAGGAATGTAGAGGAACCAAATAAGGAACCAGGGTGGGGGAAGTAACTATAATAAAGTAAATATCAAAATTAACAGGCAATTATAGATCAGAGACATTCTGTAGGGGAGGAGGAGGGTGAAGGATCAGGATGGGGTGGGAAGAGCACAAGAGACTATGGTGATGGTGCATGGGTGAAATGGTCATGGGAATTTCATAGGGAAATCATACATTGTGCTAATATGAAGAATGATGTAATAAATATATATAAAAAAGAAAATAAAAAATTCTATCTGGAAGCTTGAATAAAATTTACTGCTACATAGCTGTTGCAGTTATTTACATTATATGGATGTGGACAATACCAAGTGCAATGCAGTGCCAGTATGGATATTCAGTTAAATCAAAAGGATGGTGATATTTTTATACCAACTAAAATCTGATAATATACATCCCTTGCATCCAGTTGAGTAGAGTTCCTAATTATCTTTCAACCATGCCTTAATCAGTACCTTGCAGAACTGTGGCTCATGATGACTGTGGCTCCTGAAATTAGTCACGCTCCATTCCTACTTTAAGACTAACATAATGTTCAAGAAATATATAAATGGTTTTGCTCAAGATAAAGCCATGTAACATAAGTTTTTGCTACAGCTACATTAAAGTCTTTCCTATAAAAATCCATCCATTTGATATTTTGGTTTATAGAGTTTTTCAACAATGTGGTTCCTCAGTACTGGCTGGGTATCAGCATCACCATTTTGAATGATGATTGCCCAAAACTCATCTCAGACTTGTTAAGACACAATGTGTGTATACATATATGCACTTCTGCGTGGATGTGCATGAGTATGTATGTGTATATATGTTCATGAGTATGTATGTGTGACTCTGTAGGGAGAGACTATGCATTCTTACCATGCTTCTCATGGTGTTGATGTACATGCAATTGGAGAACCACTACCCTAGGGCCACGTGGCTTTTCCAAAGATAAGGAAAATGAGACCTCTATAAAATCCACATTTATCTTCTTAGTTCAAGACTGACTGCCAGAGGTATTTAATATTAATTAAAATTTTGTCAAAAATCTTACCAAGACAAAGAGATGGGAAGTTACGATGTTATGACTTGTGCTGTGAGTCCAGTGGATGTTTGTGCTTCCATCACTTAACATCTAGATCCTCTCACTGAGACTGCATTCATTTAGGTTATATTTTTAAAATGTAAGTAAAATCAGGTAGCTCTAGTCTCATATTCTACTGAAAAGGAATAGTTATAAAATAATGTTTGTTTTTGTAAAGTATCTTTATTGCCACACCTATCCCTCAAAGCAGGGTAAAGGTAGCAAAACATCCATGCAATGGTGATGTGAGATTATTCTGCCTTACATATGACAAATGTTGGATCAAAACACAAAGGAAACTAATTAAAAAAAAATTTTATGACTCCAAAATAAGATAATAGCCGAAATTAGTGTCCCCAGTAAGAAAGAGATGAAATGTTTAGAGTTAACATTATCATTTCATTCTGTTTTTCTTTTGCATCTCTGCTTGAACATTTTAGTGAACTTCTTAGGTGGAATTTTTGCTTCTTTCTGTCTTTTGGTATGAAAAGTATAAGTTTTTTCATATAATGGGAAAATAGGTGACTAGATCTGCTCTTGTTTGACATTAGTCTCAGAAACCACACACATCTGGGCCGGTCAGCCTTCCTCAGACAGCTGCTCATTATGCCCCTGAGTGTCATTTCAGGATTATCCTGTAGGAGTGACAAGAAGCTTACAGCTTCTGAATACCATCTGAATACCATGACAGGACCAGGACCCCACAGAGGAACAGCCATGGCCTAACGTGCAGGTTGTGTGCCTCATGTTTGTTTGATATTCCTTTTAAAGTGTTAGGGATCCTCTTAACCAGGATCACGGCAGTGATGCTTCCAGAAGACATTTACAGGCATCCACAATTTTCAGAATCCAGCTTGTACCATATGTGCTAGACATCTCTTGCTCAAAAGCTGAGATGATGTCATAGAATTCTACTCAAGCAAAGTTGCTGAGATTGGTGCCATGAAATGAAATCCAGAGGAGAAGGCCATAGTTTCTTTTCTCTGTCTCCCTTGCCAGCCTGTCTATCATTGTCCCCAGCCCCACACCACCCTCACACATGTTCACATGGGCGTGCTTATCATCTGTAGTAAGCAGTCAGAAGGGGGCTGGACTCAGCTACTTCTGCTACTTTCTTCTCAAAACACTATGCCCCTTCCTCCCGCACACACCACAAAACCAAAGGAATGGATTGAAAACAAATGATATACAAGGCAGATTGTGACGAACTCAGGTTCTGGAGTCAGACAGCCTTGGATTCCAGTGTCAGCCGGTCACTTAATATCTGTGACCTTGAGCAGATTAGTTCAACTCCATGAGCCTCAGTTTCTTTATCAACCTTGAGATTTAAATAAGGTAAGGCGCGCAAAACATTTAGTTTGGCTCTAGTAAGTTCTCCACACCAAGCTCTCAGTAAAATGCAGGTAATATTAAAAATCATAGACCCAGCAGTAACAATTGATGGTAACAAACTGTTTTATCATGTAGTTTCTCAGGCTTACCACACAAAACCTGTAAAACAAAGCAAAAATTGCATAAGATTAGTACTTGGAGATGTAGATCAAACCTGTACCTATACTTGGTAACCAGAATTCAGGCCTCCTGAACAAAACCCTGGCTAATTTGTAGCACCTTGTATTCTTTCAAACTTTTTATTTTATTGATGTTCAATTCTATTTCTCGGAGGAATGAAGAAGCTTCGACGTCCCTAACATTCCCTACAAAACCACTTGTCAAAGAGGGCAAAGATCAGCCAACAATCCTAGCCTCCTGCAAGGCACTGTCAGTCTCATCTGTCCTCTGGCTGTTTGAGGAGTCACCAATGACGTCAGTCAGATGGCTGCCACTACTCACAGCCCCCAGGCTGCTGAAATTGAAAGGGTCCCTGCTTTCTCTTCCTTGGCTACAGATGGAAAATTTGGAGTCTTATGAGGGTGGGGAGTGTGGGGGGAGGACGCAGCTGAGAAGGGGTGTCAGCAGAGAGAGGTGCCAGCTATTCATGCTCCCGCGACTGCCACAGACAGTGCGGGCATTGTTTAAAATCACATAGAAATTGTCTTACATGGCCCTCAATCTTATGAGCTGCCCAGCCACTTTTCCACATTAATCATTCAAACTGACATGAGTAAATAATACCACATGTGGTTGTGATGACAGTTGTCTCCATAATGTATTCCTCTCAAGGTACTCCTGGTTTTTGCTTAAAAAAAAAAAAGTGTCAGTGAATGCCTTTAGAAAAACTACAGTCAGGCTATCTTTATGAGGAACAGTATAAGAGCCCAAAAACCTATGACAGGCAAAAATGGTGAATTGTGTGCTCAACACAATGACGCCTATGACTTTGATTAAAAATAGAAAAAAAAATAGTAATGTCCCCACCCCCTGCATATTTCACACACACGTACAGCCCCTCTCCAAACTGTATCTGCCACTTGCAATTTTTAACAAAATCCAAGCAATCTTGATTTAAACTAGATACGGTCCCTGGAACAAAAATAGCTTCCTTCCCATCCTCCCTCCACCTTTTCTTCTCCAAATATTGAGCACATTATTTGTGCCTCGTATTGTGCCAGTTGAAGAAATCCAAAGAAGAAAGAGGCTATCATGACCCTTGAGAAAAGAGGATTGTGGGGCGAGTGTCTGGAAAGTAGATATGCAAACAAACCAGACCCATACCATGAACCACATCCATCAGGTTCAAATCCTAGGTGAACATTTTGCATGAGAGTTGAAAACATTTAATCAAGTTTATAGGGTCTTGTAGCTATTGAAATGTGTAGTCTAAAAATATACAGCCTGGTTGTGGAAGTTGCGGGTTGAGATGGAGGTGTCCTGGCCTTCAAAGAATACAGCAAAGGTGACAATCACCAAAAGGTCTGGGACCCATTGGAGCAGAAGACAGAGGCAGCTTGATAGACTGAACTCCAAGTAATCCTTTCCAGTCCATCCGTGGGGATTTGGTTGAGGCAAAGTTTAAGAAAGTGTTCTCAATTCTGACTAACAATCAGAATTACCTGGAAACATTTTTATAAGTCTGTCTGAGACCTACTGAATCAGTATTGCATCAGAGCCCTTGGGAATACATTTTTTAAGAGCTAGAGAATTTGTCTTGAAGCTGGCCTGCAGAGTAACCACAGGGACTTTATTGAGACTGTTGGGTAATCTCTGAGTTGACCAAATTAAGAGTGAACTGAAGCCTTCCCACACTTTACCCCATCATGACTACTGTCAAGAGAAAATTTTTTTGAGGTATTAACACTTTAGTAAGAACTGTTAGTGTTTTCACCCTCAGGAGTAATTTGAGAAAGAGATAGAGCAAGAGATGTGCCATCTGCCGGTGGTACACTCAGGCACTGAGTCATAGTGGGCCAAGGGGACACCATGGGTTTAAGAACTCCAAGTCAATTAAGCAAATAGTCCCTGCCTCCACCGAAAGAGAATTCCACTCAACAACATCAACATAACTGCCAGAGGGACATTCAGTCTTTTTTTTTTTTTTTTTTTTAAGATTTATTTATTTATTTATACAAGCACTGGTGCAGTCAGAAGCGCGGGAGGGTGAGAGAATTCACCAGAGTCAGAGCAGGGAGCAGAACAGGCAGACATGAAGTACACTGCTGAGGGGAGCAGCGGGCGGCAGGAGAGGTCTGCGCGCCATGAGGGACCCTCGCCCTGCAGCTGGGGATCGAACCGGCGCTGCAGAAGCTGCGGGCAACTTCGCAGCCCAGCGCTCAACTGCTGCGCCAGCGGGGAGACCTGGGACATTCGGTCTTTACTTGAATACACACAGAAACAGGAAGCTCACTACCTTCAAAAGACGCCTGTCCATTGTGTTACAGCTCTTGCTTATAAAAAGAAAAAACAGGAAAAGTTCATGTAACTTTTTGCAACTTCTCTCTCTCTTCCTTGATGAATGTTTGAAGAATGTGCCTACATTTCCCTTCAAATGCTCAAAATACCCTGAGAAGCCCCAAATCTTTTCTTAAATCAAAATTTCAGATCTTTCTACTACCCCTTTTGTGATAGATTTTGAGTTTCTTTTCTAAGTTTCTAGATGTGCCAGTGTTTTTTAATCGCAGCATGTGGTTCTCTGCTTTCTTCCTCTCCCACCAAACCACCACATACATAGGGCTTTTCTTGGGCATAATTCGTCTATGGTTACGAAGACAAGGAAGACTCCCAGGTGCCTGGGTAGTTCCGTTCTCCAATGGCAGGGCATGTTGGGGAAGAAGTGTGAGGTTCTCTGCGCTTCCTGTTGTGATGATAGCAGGTATGCGGCACAGACCTCACCTCTGCAGGACTGCTGGCCTTTCTTACGAGAGGGATGAGACTCTTTCTCAGTCCTGGATTCAGGCCATTCAGAAAGAAAAAGGAGCTGAATTAGTAAGTTCAATGACTGCTTTCTTACCCCAGGCTTACCCCAGGCTCTGCAGGAAGCATAAGGGCACAGGGCCCTCTGATAACACTCTGTATCCATGCACAGCATTTCCCTTGGAACCTCATGCTCGCAAGCGGTGCACAGATGCAGGACAAGGCTTTCGCTTGAGAGCTGGGGCGACGTGGGGGATGAACAGTCACACCGAAAGTGAATCCAGGTTCCTCGTACTGGCTTTCAGAGAAAAGGGAGTGGGACTGACCTCTCTCCTTGCTTGTTCACTTCCCACCACCACTCACTCCTGGCATCCATGAGTGAGAGGACATGAGGGAGCTTCCACGGAGCCACAGACAGAGCCACTTCTGTCTTCTGCAGAGCTCATGGCACAGGGAATCTTGTCACTCCAGGAACTATCACTCCTTTGCCCTTCACACAGATTACCTTGCTCCTCTGCACCAAATCCTCTGCCTGGGGTTTAGAACAGAGCGACCCCCACTGTTCAAGGAGATTTGGGCATCAGTATCACCTGATGTTTAAAACCATGCTTGACATGGGGGGACGGGTTTGCGCTGGAGAGTCTATGTCCCCCCCATTAGTAACTGTCGTGCAGCATGTGGAGAGGCACGCACAGCATAAGTTGCCTAATTTCTCCAGGTGTCCCTTCCTTGTCAGGACTACTGGTTTACATGGGACACAGAGTCAAGTGTCTCTCTTTATGTCAAGACAAGCAATAAAAGTATCACCTTTACCACAGTGAGGCCCCCATTACACCTGGAAGCAAAGATTTGAAGCCTACTGGGACATCCTCCCCTTGATTGCACGCGTCTTTTTCCTTCTGTACATTTCTATTACTCTCTCTAATCTGCTTCATCCCCAGTGGGGAACATGCTGCTGATGCGTGCAAGTGTTCCACTCCACAGCGCCTCTCCCAGATTAGAGCTGAAGTTTTTCTCCAACTACTGTCTGATTTACAGTTTCCCTGGTGTTCTTTCACTTGTCTTGAGGTCTCATAAACCCCTTCCCATCCTGTTCAAGCAGAAAAGCACAAGCTGACGTTGAAGAGTGACTGAGATTTAAGGTCTATGGTGGATACTACGAACTGCTTATCCTGTGTAGCATTCCCTTTGTCACTAATAAAATCCCAGTTTTTGTTTGCCATTGCAGTTAGGGGAGATCGTGTAACAAAGTTCTGGTTAATGATATATAAACAGAGGGTTTCTGGGAAAGTCTTTGCTTTCCAAATTCTGCCATTTTCTATTGTTTCTTCCATTTTCTTACAGCTTTGGAAAGATAACGAGTTGTCTGGAGTTGCAGCAACTGTTTTGAAACCATGAAACAAAAAGTTTATAGATAAAGACCTATAGGTTAAGGATGTTGAAATGCAAAAATGGAAAGAGAATGGGTCCTTGATGGCACTGTTATGGAGCCCTGGGCTGTCTAATTGGAATTTCTAATTGGGTAAGGTTTACTGTCTCTATTTCACTTACTCTGGCCAGGGTTTTGCTTTGTTTTGCTTTCTTTCTTTTCTCTTGTTGCTTAATTTATTCATCTATTCAAAAATTCTTTATTGAGTACTTACTTTGTGTTAGGCACTGCTATAGACAAAATGTAACCACCCCACACTCATGGAGCTTACATTGTAGTAGGGAAGGAAAATAAAACAATATGTCAAGTATGTAATATATTACTAATCATATATGCTAATAAGAAAAATAGAGCAGAAAATAATTAAGAAAGCTTGTTATGGTGGAGGGTAGAAACAGTGGAGAGAATGTTCCTGTTTTAGACAGGGTGGTCAGGAAACCTTTTAATGAGGATGTAGCATTTTAACATAGATCAAAAGGAGATGAGGGAGCCAGACATTCAGGTGTCAAGGGAGGAGTATTCCAAGAAGGAGAACAGCAGTGCAAGGGCCCAAGGCGAGGGAGTACTTGATATGCTATGTTTAAAAAACACCAAAGAAGTCAGGAGAGAATGAAAGAAGAGTATTGAGATGAGGCAGAGAGAAAATGAGGAGCCACAATAAGTAGGCTCTTTTAGCTCATCATAAGGAATTTGGCTTCTGTTCTGGTATTCTGTAGATCCACAGGCGTTAAAACAGAAGGGTGACATGACCTGACTTACACAAGCTTCCTCTGGCTGCCAAGTGGAGATGAGTGCAAAAGCAAGAAGACATCTGAAATAATCTCTGGAGAAATGATGGTAGCTTGGACAGGAGTGGTAGTGACAAAGTGGTGAAGAGTAATGAGATTCTCAGATAAAACAATGGCAGATTCGTGCAGGATTTGCTGATGGAGTGAGTGTGAGCAGTGAGAGACAGGAGCCAAGGAGGACTCCAGTTATGTGGACCTGAACAAGTGGAAGAATGAGTTGCTATTGACTGAGTGGAGAGGACTACAGAGGTGCAGGTTTGGAGGGTAGATCAGTCACTCAGTGCAGCACTCGTTTGGCTCAAACCAGCTAGTGATTAATTCACAGCCAGATACGCCCTAGCCTCACTGGGTCCCGGTGAAATCTCCTCTTCCACCATATCTCAGTGGAAGTGATGCTGGGGATTCTGAAAGTGCTAAAATCAAGAGTCTCTTCCATCCTTTATATGCTACTTAATAAAGCAAGAAAATGGGCCAAGTGAATATTTTAACAATGTTTTCAATTAAAAGAGTAGAAAAGCTTCTGTTTGTTCAAGATGAACAAACAGAATTCACAATGAGGTCCTATTTCATGGAATTTAAAAGTCAATGTAAGTACTTGCTGGTTTTTTCCGGGAGAGATCCGCCCCCTGCCCTGATGGATGGTCAGCAACTAGCTGGGTATCAGTGATGACGCCTCTTGTGGACTGATCTTTTACAGTTATTAAGCATCCTCACAGTGTTTCCATTTATCACTATTTGATTCTCAACTAAATTCTACAGATTCTCTTGAATTTGTGGTTGAGAGAATTGAGGATTGGAGAGCTCTGCCCACTCATAGAAGGTCACCCAGTTAGGAATGAACAGAAGCAGAATTTTAATACTAATATTCAAACTTCAATTTTGATTCATTTTCTATTATATATGCTTCCTTTTATCTCCACGTACCCTGAATTAGGTTGGATTTGTGAAGCATCGATAAGACTTTTAAGAAGAAATTTTATTCAACTCCTTGTGTGTGTGTGTATGTGGCGGAGGGTGCCCTTGTTAATGTCAGCTGTACCTCCAAACCTCAGCTTCCCTATGATACCAGCCAGCAACTGTGATTCATTCACCTGCTTCAAAGGAATGTGGATTGATTTGATAAGTAAAATACTTAAAATATGACCTAATCGATCTATATCTAAAGGGGCCACTGTGCTAGCTTAGATTCAACAATCTCTTGGTGAAGAATCAGAACTTGAATCCTTTCCCATCTCCTAAATCCCCCTTCCATCTACATGAGTCAAAGCAGAACAAGAACTTCCCTTTCATTTTAAGTATCCCCCCCGTCCTCCTTGTAGCATGGAAAGTGAAAAGATCATCTTTAAAGAACTATAACTTTAATTTTCCATTTCTGCCTGGACCAAATGGTACCTTAGTAGCATTTTTTTGGTCTCTTCTTACAACTTTTTTATGAAAAATGAAAGGCAGAGAGAGAGACTACTACAGTTGGTCATGTGTGCAAAGGGAAAAAGCTCTGCATTTATTCACCTACTCTTGTAAGACTTCCTCTGGCCACAAATTGCTTGATTCACTGTTTTTCATTATTCCCAGAGATCTTGAAGTCTGACCTTTGGGGCAAACCCCACATGTAGTCCCAGGGAGCATCCTGTCCCTTGGGTACTGAAAGTCCAAGAGTGTGTTAGTGACAGGGGGAGGGGGTGGGTGCAAACCTTCTCACAATGGAATGAACACCAGTTTTTGTAAAGACAGTTTTACTCAAAATGTACTATGAGTGTTTCAAAAACAATGAGGTTTAGAAATAACAAAAGGCAGATGTTGCCTTGTTTTGTGAGAAATGGAATCAGAAAATGAGATGTTTGTGGACCCTACAAGTGTAATTTGAGACAGAAATGCTAAATGTTGGCTTCTAGCCCTCTTGATACCCAAGTCACTCTCTGGAATTGGGTTAGGAGTCATACAGTGCAAATAACTGCATCCCATAAACCTTTTGGGGGCACTGGCAGGAGTGAGTTAATATTTCTCCAAATTCATTCCAAAATCTCCATAACTATGTGAATTTTAGGAAACTGGGATCATTTTGAAGATCCCAGTGTCAACAGTAGATTTTAATGTTGTTTTATGGACAGATTAATCCTTGGGTGGGGGGCATTCCTGGCTTCCCTTTGACCCTCTTCCACATTCTCCCTCTGGGCAGGGCCGTGTTGTAGAATACACACTGGACATGGGGTCAGAGCCCTCTCCTCCTGTGCCAGTGGAGGGTCATGACCTGTGGCTCTTGTGTGTTTATTTGTAGAATGAAGGAGCTGGGAAATAATCACTAAAAACTCACTCCTAACAACTCCATGGTTCTTATTTCTTCCCTGGTGACTGTGCTTTAATGATTTTGCTAAGGGTTTCTCTCTTCTCTATGAAAGGACAGACAAAAGTAAATCAAATAAAACCCTGTACTGCTCAGTTTTGAATTGAGTGTCTCACATGAAGCATTTGGATTTTCAAGGACCTTTTTATGAAGAACAGGTAGAAATCTTTCCATTTTCATCATGGTGCTATCTACTCAGTGGGATAATCTAAAAAAAATTCTATTAATGAGTCAATTTATATATTTATATATTTATAGATAGATGTAGTTCAACTAGGTAACAAATTGGAAATTATGTGAATTGGTACCAAATTTTTATCTTCTCTTGATTATTTGGGACTTGGAGATAAGCTAAGGAAAGGAATATCCTAATTTCCCTCAATATTCTGGAATCTGCTGCATCTTACTCAGTTCCTTTAGCAACTGATATTTCCAAACTCTGCCTCCCTTTGTCACTGACTGGACAGTCCTGGAAAAAGGCGACTTTCTCATTAAGATAGGAAACAAAGTGCAATTGGCAAGAACACAGGGCAGGTGGGTACTGCTTCCCTTTACTTCATCTTTACCCCAAGGGAAAATGGGAAAATTCATGAGACAAGTTATGTTATTTATTTGCCTAAGAACTTCCCTTCTGCCATTCCCTCCATATGGTTTGTGTTTTCCTTCTGAATTGGTGCTTTTACAGTACAAAACTGCCTTTGTTGAGAGGCAGTAACAGGTGTGTTGTGAAGTACAAGCAAGCGCTCGAGAGTGGGAGAAAATGTGCGTCTGTGTTAGAACATGGAGAGCAGAGTGTGACTTTTGTGTGTGCAGGTGTCTGCAGAGTCGAAGGCATGGAGACCAGTGTGCTCACTGAATTCCTCAGGAGACTACATTCACATAATATTTAAGAGCTCTTGGCTGAGAAATCTATGCACCATCTGTGAACAGATCCCTTCCAGAAAGACATTGCAAATCCAACTTTGATTTCAAAGATAGAAGAAGCAAATGCATTCCAGCAAAGAAGTTCTAAAAGTGCTAGGTTCATAGATGAAACTGTCTCAGCAATACTTACTTTGTGTTGCTTTTCTCCCCTAAATAGCGTATCAGACAATGTTTGGATATCCAAGCTAGTCAGACTGGCTTAGAATTTTAGTATTTCTTAGTGTGGGGATGTTGGGTGCATTACTAAATTTTCCCAAATCCCAGTTTTCTTACCTACAAATGCTGGATAACAATACCTAAGTCATAGTGTGACTGAGAGATTTACAAATTTAATTTGTAAATTTGCTTCACTCAATGCCTAGTGCAAAGTAGGTCCTCAGTAAGTACTGGTTCCTGTTCCACAAAAGTAAGTCTCAGACCAGATTAAATAGATCAGAAAAATCCTTTCCATATGTTCAGGTAAATAATTGACAAGATTCAAACTGACTTTTAATTTGCCAGTGGGGGTTTCGACCCCTTGTCCTTTGGCATGGTGGAGTTGCTTAAGATGTTGCAGCTGCACGTGCTGGCCTTAAGCTCATCTTCTTCCTAGAACACTGGAACGACTGTGCACTGCTTTTAAGACACAAAGGCACTCCTTCTGCGCTGTTTCAGCAGACCTTGACCTCCTAGCTATTTTCATGGGGATGGTGCTGGAGATTTGTCCAGCCTTCCATCTATCTGGACCAATTCCCATTATGTCCAGTGGCACATGGGATGGACGGCTGCCCAGGATACACTCCATGGCAGTGAGACCACAGACAACAAAAGCATCTTTTGGGGAAATATAAAACCAGGAACGTTCATTTCATCAGCTCCATAGAGAAAGCTGCTTAATATGACGCTGGTTGAAAAGAAAGACTTGTTCTCTGCTTTTCAAGAGACATCACAGTATTTTGGAAAGAGAAGGTTAGGAGTTCAAATCTCCAACTGCCACTATGATGCAAAAGCAAAACAAGTGAACATACAATAAAAAACAAAAACCAATTTAACTCTTGAGTCTCTGCTTCCAGATTTCTAGGTGGTACTACTCAAAACAGAGTCGTTGTGAGAATCTGTCATGAAATCATCTTGCATCATGCCTGGTCCAAAATAAATTACCAATGCATATCAGTGTCCTTCATAAAGCCCTCAAGTGCACAGAATCGAGAATCATCCTCGGCACATATTTGAATAATTTGCCACTTGACCTGTTGGCAGTGATTAGTCAACTCCAAAAGAACAACCACTCTGTTCTGCTCTTTAGAGGAACAAAGACATTGAGGTTAAAGCATGCATTCTCCAAGATAATAATCGTCAGCCACCACTTCTAAACTTTGAAGGCAGATCAGCATGCTGCATGGACTACTTAAATGTATCTTTATGGGTTGCCATGGTGGATACTGTAGATTGATCCATTTGCACACAAATGGATTCCTGATTCAGGCATGCTCTCCTGATTCAGGCATGCTTTTCAGTAATTCAGAGTTTGCAAGATTAATTTCTAACTTTCCCAGACCCATAACATTAACATTTCACATGTGATCATGATTGTGGCAATCAGATTTGAAATCAAGTAACAAAGTTACATGATAACAGACTGACTTCTCTGGAAACAGATTTCTAGGCAAGAATTTACATACACAAGTTTTACTAGGGACTACCTTTAGGAACTATCTTTGCCAAGGTGGTCCCCAGGGAAAGAGGACGTTCCAGATTCCCTGCTCCTGGGTCACCCAAGGGAGAGGGAGAAGAAGCTGGAGAGGAGACTGGAGAAGGAAGGAAGAAGGATGGAGAACAAGAAGGAGACTTGGAAGAAGCACACAGAGCAGAGAGACATGTAAAGAAACTGCTTGCTTCTTGGTCCTGGACTGGTTGAAACAGATATTGGTGAGAGACCTGTGGGGAGGTTAATAATGGCAGTGTTTATCTTGATTTTTCTTCTGTTGTCCCAGATGTGTTGGGTCCTTTTGGATCCCTACCAAGAGGTGCATACGTTTGTGGCAGGCTTTTGGGCTTTAGTGGCCATGCTTTGGGCCAACCCTGTTTGGCTGGGCATTTACCCATGAGCAGACAGGTTAACTTGAGTGCTGGATTTGGAAACTATATATTTTTATCTTTTCTTTGTTGCACACGAATTGTATTACAGTTCCTTTTCATTAAAGATCTTATGCACTAGTTTGCTTTGTCCTGAAGCAGCAGATGGCAGAACCTATTTAGGATGGGCAGGTTTGGGAGTTCTGGGGTGCCCCTCACCCTGCCCTGTAAGAGATTGACACAATGAAGGAAAAGAGGAAAGCAAGACTGAAGAGAATTTGGAAATGTTGAACTATAATGCAGTTGCAAGAGAGCCCTTAACTAATTCCACAGGATGCTCTGCACTGGGATGACCATTCAAAGATGGCCCTGATTAAGGTAGATGGGACCTGTGTATTGTATCCTGTATCCTTGGTTAATGAATGTAAGCTGCCCCACAGGAACAAGGCATTCCTTGAGCAAGACCACTCCAATTTAGTAAAGAGCAATTTTCAGAGTCATCAACAGTCAACGACCCTGGCAGCTGGGAGAATGAAGGCCTGGGTCCTGAGGGGGGAAAGTGGATGGTCCATTACAGGTGCCCCCAAGACCACCATCAAGCACCCGCTGTGCTACTCAGACCTATCTGCTTTTATTATATTTAGCCCATCTGCAAAAGTCTTCTCCAGAATTCTAGTTGATCTCATTTCCTGAGAAAATCTGTAAAAGAGAGGTGGGTCAAATGAGATGCAATCCCCACTGGTACAGTTGGTATTAAGGCCATAACTCAGACTATCTCCCTCCTCTACTGCTCATTCTAGATTTCCTTTGCTCTTAGCTATTACCTCTTCTGGTATAAGTGGTTCACTGTTGGGGGTGACCAAATCCTGAACAATCAAGGTCAAATCCTTGGCCAGGATATTCTTTTCAGGATGTGGTTACTGCATTTGTCCTTTTATCATTAAAAGCATGCAGGATCATCTTAAAAGATGCCAACTCTACTCAATCATCAGAATGCCAGAATTATAGCTTTTGCATCTTCTGTGTGCCAGCTCCCAACTTCATCCTGTTATCAAGGCCAATTATTCTTGCCTGTATGGAGAGTCTTTTCCTTGGATTCTGGTCTTTTGGCATGAAGATACACAGAGATTAAAGGTATAGTGACAGGAAGCACAAACTTCCCCAAATGGGTCACTGGGAGAATGTTCTTTTAGGCCACTCTTTCTAACCCTCAGTTTGTAGGCACATGCATTCTACTTATTAAGGTAACACAGCACCATAAAATGTTGGTTGCTTTAGAATACATTGTATTCTGGAAGACACAGTCCGACTGTGAGTGAAGCTTTGCAATTTTCCTCTTCTATTAACTGGCAAGGTGGGACTCACCATGTGGCTACTCACCATGGTGCACTGAGAGACACCAGTGCAAGAGTGGTGGATGATACAAGATTGGGGTTGCCTACTCATGCAGCTGATTCATGCCAATCCCAATCTATCTTACAATAGATTGCTACTGAGCCACCAACCATATGATTTGGTGGGCCTGACAGATGGCAGGTCTGACCAGATGGTCACTTGGTGCCCCATGGGCAGGGCCCAGGATCATAACAGGAGCTGTTTTTAAAATGGAATATAATTTTCTGCTGCAGATACCTATTGCTTTGCTAGGTATCTCTGTGTGTATAGGTATAGAATAAGGTATAGGTATAGGTTATAGGATAAGGAGATTATCCTATATCTAATTTATGATCATCCTGTAAGGATAAATTTGCCACAAATTCCACAGGGCATCTGTTTCCACCACAGATATTTATCCTCGTACCCTAGTACCCTTGTCCTAGTTCCGAGTACCCTAGCATTGCCCAAGTAACTAGACTGTAAGTACAGAAGCCTGGTCCTGCTGCAACTCCTTGCTTTCTGCCTGTTCCATTCCTCCTTTCTCACCCCTTGGCTCCTTTCTTGTCATCTGGCAAATTGATTGGGGAAGTATTCCCAATCTGCTGCACCCAAACCCAGCAGTCTATCCAGCACAGTGCTGCCTTCTTAATGGTAGGAAGTACGAGATGCAATAACTTGTTCTTTGCTTTGGAAAAGATACTCTGGCATGCCCCATCCTGTACTGCTGTGGGGGCCTCTTAACTGCAGAGGGTTATCTCCTACCCTCTAGAGTCCATAAACTTACAAAGTTTACAAAGTATTTGTTTTGGCATCTGTTTCTGTCAGTGGCTCCAGAATGTGATATTATTTTTTATTTATGATCTTGGCAGGAAAAGGAAAGCAGTTCCAGAGGCTTCCATTTGCCATTCCCACTGCAATAGCTCTAACCTCACAGGCCAAGAAACCAGAATGGGAGATTTGTCAACTACTATGTCCATTTTAAATATTCACACAGGGGCCATTGAAATGACCACTGGAGGGCCTTCCTAGTGGTGCCAGGGGTTAAGCACAGCGCTGTGAAGCTGTACATAGCCTCTGCAGCACAAGTTCAATCCCCGGCCAGGGAGCTACCCACATGGCGCAGCAGACCTCTCCTGACTCACCCGCTGTTCCCCTCAGCAGTGTACTTCAGGCTATCTGTCCTGTCTATTCTGTTCCCCACTCTGTCTCCAGTGAATCCTCTCACCTCCTGCACCTCTGGCCTATACCCCAGTTCTTGTATGCATAAATAAATAAATCTTAAAAAAAAAAAAAAAGAAATGACCACTGGATGACCCAGTAGATCCACTATGAGCCAGACCTGGGCCAGAACTCCATTCCACCTGGCTCCCACATCTAACAGCAGGGTCATCTTGCTTCCGGTTCTCAGTCAGCATCAAAGTCAATTTGGCATACACATCCACTAGTCCTCAAAATATCTAAACATTTTTCTTTCTCTAGTGCATAATTACCCAAGTAAGCAGCTGTGGGTTCCTTCGGGAGGCACAGGAAGAATGAATTATCAGGGTGCCTTGAGATCCTGGTGACCCATCTTTCCCACAGTCAATGGGTTCCAGATTGGAGAATCAGTTCAAGTCCAGAGACTGAGAAAGGGGTGATGCTTATTTATTGGGGATACTGTACTCAATCTCCTAACCACCCATTCTTGA
Organism: Talpa europaea; assembly: GCF_964194135.1. Taxonomy (NCBI): domain Eukaryota; kingdom Metazoa; phylum Chordata; class Mammalia; order Eulipotyphla; family Talpidae; genus Talpa; species Talpa europaea. Next base: position 80,747,583 of record NC_140072.1, on the reverse strand, counting down.
TTTCTTTTGGTTGCATAGATTTGGGCTGTGCATCTCTTTTGCTCCTTGGAAACACCATCTCCACTGCTCTCTGTGAGTGAGGGCACTGGCTGCCACTCTGATCTTGTTTCTCATTATAAAAATTGCACCCACTTGCTTCTAACGGGAAGGAGAAGTTTAACTGAGATTAAATAACCATAGAGGCCTCAGCTGATTCTGTGAGATGCTCTGTAGTGTCCCTGGCACTTCAGAGTTTTCTCATTGAGGCAAGCAATCTGAGTCTTCGCACCCCTGCAGTAACCAGTCACTGCTGTGGAATGCATACTTTGAGCTAGGCAGTTTCATATGGCCAAGGGACACTCACAGAGGGGAACTGCAGCTCACACTCTTAGAATCAGGGGCCGGGAGAGGGGGAGCAGGGAGGGAGAAGGGAGGGAGGCATGCTTCAGAATCATGCCTTGGACCTAAAAGGAGTTTCTGAGAGACATCCTACAGTGTTCACAATCTATGGGGAGAGAGGTAAATCACAGAGCCTTTATTTATTTTTTTTGTATTTTTGTATTTATACTTTATTTATTTATAAATTTTATTTTTATATTCCCCATACAATTGTGACCCCCTTGTTTTGACCCCAATCCCTCCCCTCCCCGCCCCCACCCCCCAGAGAGTGTGTCTGGTTCATAGTTTTTTGTTGATTTTGATTTTCACTTTCTTACAGTTATTCATTTTCCTGGTCCCTTATTTAAGTTTTCTAGATTCCTGCTATGAGTGAGACCATCCGGTATTTTTCTTTTTCTTTCTGGCTTATTTCACTGAGCATGATCCCTTCCAGCTCAGAGCCTTTATTTTTCCAGTGTGGATCAGCGTGTGAGGGAGGTATGGCTCTGAAACCAGCAGCTGCTGCAGCAGTTTCCTAACTTGAGCTTTTGATCATGTCAGAGATGGCAGCTCCCTTGACTTTCTAATTCTCTAGCATTGAGACATACCCTGAAAACTTAGACCAGAGTCTATTTCTTTAGCCCTCACAATGATTATGTGGATTTTAAATACTTCAAATACCTTTAAATAAACCCCTTTTTGCTTAAATTAGAGAAGATTCTATCATTCTATCATTCTATCAGTTGAGAACCTTGAACAAAGTTGGTATTCAATGGCTGGCATCTATTTTGGTTAGATGGTGTTGTGGTGTGTTAGGTCATTACATAAATTAAATAGTATATAAAAAGTCACCAATTTTGTTGGATTTCTCTATTAAAGGCAAAGTAGCTAAGTTTTGCTATAAGCCAAACTTGGCATTATGCATAGCTCTCTCTGGGCTGTTGATTGACATCAGCTCAGTACCCAGTTTTATGTGTGTTTATAGTAGTTGCTTATTTGGATTTGTAAGAAAGGGATAGGGACAGATTATTTGTGGGGGGGAATCCTCTATTCTAATATTTCATGGAATTGTGGTGTAATAAGTGATATATCCTGATAGCTTTACAATCACTCAGGATCTCAGTGTTTAAAAAGCAAGGGAAGTTGAAAGTCTATGCTTGAAGGTCTTGAATTCTCCAATGCCTTAGCATTTACTCTGTTACAAAAGGAATTTCACTGAATTGGTATACTTCTGTCCAATAGGAATTTTTATGCTTTGATAAAATTTCTTACCAAGCCTTTGCTCAAGCAGTTGGATTTGTGTGTGATTTAACAGACATGGTTTTTCTTGATACCCCACAGATCCCTGGTTCATCCAGTTGGATCCAGGACAACAAGAGTCATCACAATACTTATAGAGAAAAGAGAATGCTACTTTGCTTTAAAATACAGCAATTGTGTGGAAAGGTAAGTGGGTTCTTGTTCAGACCCAATGCAGTCATTCCAGTACTGAATTCTTCCAGAAAATGATTTGTGAGTGATCAGTGTCATATAGAGGTAAACTGCTCCACTTCTTCCTTCTCCACAGCCTTTTGCATAAATCCATTTCTTTGCCAATTGCTCAGATACGTTTAGTGTAATATGCTAAGGCAGATTTATGAAGAGGCAGAGGTAAGTACAGCCTGCACAGAGTCTTGTGCACCTGGAACACCAGGATAAATTGCATTTATTTTTTCACATTAAAAGGTAATGTTTTTAAAGCTCATGTGACCTTTATAATGGTGTTTTCTAAGCTTACTGAATATGTTTGAAAAGCTACCCGGGCTCCATGTTAGATTTTTAAATGTTCAGATCTATTGAATCAGAATCGTAGGAGTGAGGCCTGGGAAGATGTGCACTTAGCCAAGTGTCCAAGGTGACTCTTACCAGAAAAGCTTAGGAAGCCAAGCTCTCACTATAACCCTTCTCTCTGGCCTGTACAATATGTGACAAGTCTCAAAAATGGGCTGCAGATGTCTTTGCCTACCTTCAATGTCACAGATGGACTCTTTCATGGGTAAAACAATTGGAAAGTTATTAAACAAGGTTGGATATTCAAACTAATCAAAGCACTAATATCGCTATGTTTTTGGTTTGGCTTTTTTAAAATTTTGTTTTGAAGATAAGATAAAGCAAGGTGAACAGAGTAAAAGCAAGTGTTCTAAAATATGACTGGTTAATATGGAGCAGTGCTAATCTCTTACTTTTTGTCCTTTTGTTCTGGATTATTAGAAATCTGTTCTTCTTTCCCCCAGCGAGAAATAATTCTGTGAAACATGAACTAAATTCTGGGCTCTTTTCTTTGTTGTGAAGGCAGAGAGAAGTATAGCTTGACAGTAATGAATTATTACATTATACAATTACTTAAATATGAGTCTTTAGCAAAAAATGAAATGACTTGAGGCTTTTCAACAAATAGTGGCTTTAAGCTCAGTAAATAATGGCTTGTGTCAAATTTGTTTATTAGCATGGATAATTTGTTCTTAAGTAGACATATTTTACACTTGAAGTAATGTTTCATTAGAACTATATAAAGCAATTGTGCAACTGATAATAAATATGTCACTACTCATAAGTAATTAATTCATATGAGGTTAGTTAAAAGCCATGCTAGCACCTCCTAGAGTAGAGTATAGAAAAAGAATGCATAAATAACTAAAGCACATATAGTCAAATAACAGTGTGAAACAGGCAATGATAAGATAACAGAAGACATGGACAAAATGTGTGTGTGTGTGTGTGTGTGTGTGTGTGTGTGCGCGCGCGTGCATGTGTGACATCATTTATCACATACCTATAACATACCTGATATTATACCAAATGCTTTTTTTGGAATTTTCAGATTGGTGGTGACTTTTAGTTATTGTAAGTGAGGAAACTGAGCATCTGAAAGGTTGAGCAGTTAATTTTATAATACACTGTTAGAGATAGAAGTGAGCTCTGAGCTGAGATATAACTGATGTTGGAGTCAGGCTTTTATAGCCAGGTCAGCATGGCATTAGAGAAGCTGGGGATTTAAGTCAGATATACCTAGGTTTGTGTCCTGGCTCCGCCACTCACAAATACATGATCTTGGTAAGATTGCTTAACATCTTCTTAGCTTTAATAACAGTTATGTACCAGGCCACTCTGGTGGTGCAGGGGTTAAAGTCTCAGCATTATCAAGCTTTCACCAGCTACTGCAGCAAGAGTTCGGTCCCTGGCCAGGGAGATAACCCACATCGTGCAGCAACCTCTCCTGTTCTTACCCGCTGTTCCTCTCAGCAGTGTATTTGAATAGATTGCCTGTTCTGCTCCCCAGTCTCTGGTGAATCCTCTCACCCTCCACACCTCTGGCCTATACCTTGGTTCTTGTATGCATAAATAAATAAAAATAAATCTTAAAAAAAAACAACAGTATCTACCACAACAATATCTACTACATAGGATTAGTGGGAGCACCAAATAGGAAAATACATGACAAGCACCTAGCTTAATGCCTGGTATACATAACTGAATAGTAAGCTAATATGATATCTTCAGGAATGTCCACACAAAATAAATAATCTACTGACTAAGAAATGGGCTCATATGTAGTGTGACATGTTTTTTCTCTGGTTTAGTTCAGGTAGCTATAGACTGAATTGAAACAACACTGTGATTAAATACAGACTACATATTTCTCAAGCAATCTTACTCGCGTGAAATTTTAAAATATATTTTGTCTAATTTTCTATTTTCTCATTAGGATGATGAGCTCAAAACAGTCTAGATGGTTGTTATCTTTTTTAACATAACCTATTGAATTGTAATTTCAATAGTTTATGTGATTTGATTTTAAGTAATAGCTGTTTTTACCAACTGGCTTGGAAAATTACTCAAAGTTTATCAGCTCTTACTAACTGGTACAAGCTGACTCCAACACATCACTAGGCGTGAGGGAGTTTTTGAGATGATAGAAGTGTTCCATATCTTGTGGAAACAACCTAAATGCCCCAAAACATATTGGTGGATCAAGAAAGTGTGGCATATATACACAATGGAATACTACTCAGTCAGCAATCAAAAAAGATAAACTCATGATATTTGCAGCAACATGGATGGAACTGGAAGGGATTATGCTGAGTGACAATAAGTCAAAAGGAAAAAGAAAAATATCAGATGGATTCAGTTATAGGAGGAATATAGGGAAACCAAACAAAGAGTCAGGGAAAAAAGGGAAAAAAACAAGCAGGCAAATTAAAGATCAGAGATATACAGCAGAAGAGGAGGAGGGAGAGGGGTCAAAACTGGTGAGGGAAGAGAATAAGGGACTGTGGTGAAGGTTCATGGGTGATGTGGTGGTGGGAGATTTATGGGGACTACATATGAGGTGAGAAATCAAATATCGTACAAAAATAAACAACATTGTTAGAAAATTAAAAAAAAAAGTGTTCCACATCTTGAATTTGGTGATGTTATACAACTTTATGTATCTGTTAAAATCTATAGATTTGTATACTTTCAATTATGTGTGTAGAGTAAATTATATTGCATGCAAATTATAGCTCAAAAAACCTGTCCACAAAATATTCATATATCCTTTGACCTACAAATATCAGTTCTGGAAATCTTTCCCCAGTTCTATTCAACTATATTCATCACTCACTTTGAATCAAGATGGGAATTAAGCTGATAATGAATGACTGTCATATGTAATTTATAAAAGAGGATATTCTCAGAAATTAGCAAAAGTGACGCAAGAAAAAGTAGCTCCTCCAGAAGAATGGATGAGGGATAAAAGTTAAGAGAAACTAATTTTTTGAAATTTTACATGTGTGTATATTATTCAAATGATAAAGAAAGTCTAAAACTGATTTTAATAAAAATAAAACTGATATTTTCAAAAGAACAAACACCCCTGAGATAATTCACCACTGGCATACCCTCACTAATATCTCAGTGCTTTCAGGTACTATCTTATGCTCTGTTCACAACTCTTGAGATGAGTAAATGAAGGCCCAGAAACTGAAAAACTTTCTCAAAGGCATGTGGCAATAATGCATAGCACTAGGACTCAGAAACACACACTTTTAGTAGCTTTGCAAGGCTGCCTTTCAAGAAAGTTTGGGGAGGGTATACAAATCCTTAGCACAGCAGTGGTAACTGAAGACAAGTTGAGTTAGAGTGTCCCTGAGGGGTGGGGTATGTGGGGTGGGGAGAGTTTGAAAAGAGAGAGAATCAAGACTAGAACCCTGGAGACATTGTTACTTAGCATGGGAGGAGAAGGGAGAGGTTGACAAAAAATGGAATGCTAAAGAAACCCTGCAACAGTGTGGTCCACTGCTTAAATGTTGGGAGAAAGAACATCTATGGGAAAAAACAAATCACGTTAGTTCTTTGTTACTTGAACTGTGTTCCTCAGACCTTGCCCTGATTAGTAAAGAGAAAACATGTGGGAAATGCACTTTGGGGCCAATACTATGCCATGCCGAGGATCTTTGTTTCCCACGAATTGCTATTCAACAGTGCAAATAGTCGAGTCCTGCAGTAGTGGTTTAGCCAGTAGTAATGTGACATAAGAAGCTGAACAATTCTCTATCATGTGGGGACCTAATTTCCTTGGACAATTTAGGATGGAGTTGTAGAGAATTGGGTTAAGCAATTGCTTCTTGTTTGTTTTATTTTTACATTCAATTGTGGGAAAGAAATAAGAATAGTAGTGCCTCCCTGTCCACACATAAAATTAAACAGGTACTGCAGTGCGTGGAAGTAACCTGGAGCAAGGAAATCAGGAACATCTGGAGCAAACACATGTGCATGTATTACTCAAATGTCCTTTTTGAAAGACAAATCAGAACAGTTCAAGAGGAAGACAGCAGAAACATACAAACTTCTAGAACTCTGAACTCACCAGCTGGAGAAATGAATTATGCTGGGAGAACTGAAGAGTCACTGGAGAATATTTAGTTCTCCAAGTAAGTAGCAAAACTGTGCAAATGAGGTTTTTAACACCTGTACCCCAATCAGCAGCTGGCCCTAAGCAGAACCAGGTGGGGCAATCAGAAACTCAGAGGTGGCTGAAGGGAGCTCAGAAACAGAAATCATGATTCCTGCTTAGAATGATGCAGATGGTATTTGTTTCCCCATTTATGTTTTTCTCTATTTTCCATATATGAACGCATATTTACACATCAAATAAAAAAATGTTATTTTGAAAAGCAAAATGCCTTCAATTATCTTCCCCAGTCATTCATTACCTGGTCATTGTTTTTGTCTCTGATTATGTCCATTGTCACCGCCACAAGTTCTCGGCACAGATAGCAGGTGGCCAGAGCAGGAGAGATGGGATGGGGATAAGAAAACAGCCTTCCCTGTTTTGGTTAATGTCTCTTTTGCTGTGCAGAAGCTTTTCAGTTTGATATAATCCCAGGTATTTATATTTTCCTTGACTTTGCTTAGGGTGATGAGTCTTTAAAGATGTTATTGTGATGTATGTCTTATAGTGTTTTATCTATATTTTCTTCTATATATTTTATTGGTTCATGTTTCTGTCCAGTTCTTTTATTCATTTTGAGTGCATTTTTGTGCACAGTGAAAGGTAGTGGTCTAGTTTCATTTTTTTTGCATGTGGTGTTCCAGTTTTCCCACCACCATTTATTGAACAAACTGTCCATGCTCCATTGCATGTTCTTTGCTCCTTTGTCAAAGATCAGTTGTCCATATAAGTGTGGTTTTATTTCTGGGCTCTCTATTTGGTTCCATTGGTCTGTGTGTCTTTTTTTGTTCCAGTACCAAACTGTTTTAATTATTATGGCTTTGTAGTATAGCTTGAAGTTAGGAAGTGTGATACCTCCTTTCTCCTTTGTTTTCATCAGTAGCTAATTGGGAAAAAATCTTTGCACTCTAGTCAACTGATAAGGGACTGATCACAAAGATATACAAAGAACTCACAGGACTATACAAAAACAAAATAAACAATCCAGTCAAAAAATGGGCATAAGAACTTAAAAGACATTTCTCCAAAGAGGAAATACAAATGGCCAACAGGCATACGAAAAAATGTTCAACATCCCTTATCATCAGGGAAATGCAAATTAAAACCACACTGAGATACCACGGTACACCAGTAAGAATGGCACATATCAAAAAACCCAGCAACAACAAATGTTGGCAAGGATGTGGTGAAAAAGGAACACTCCTACATTGCTGGTAGGAGTGCAAACTGGTCCAACCACTATGAAAAGCTGTCTGGAGTTTCCTCAGTCTACTAAAAATGGAGCTACCATACAACCCAGCAATTCAACTCCTAGGGATCTACCCAAAGGACACAAAAACAGTGATTCAAAAGATCACCTGTACCCCTATGTTTATTGCAGCACTATTTACAATAGGTAAAACCTGGAAACAACCCAAATGTTCAAAAATAGATGACTGGATCAAGAAGATGTGGGATATATACAATATGGAATACTATTCAGCAATCATAAAAGATAAACTAATGCCATTTGGAGCAACATGGATAGAGCTAGAAGGGATTATGCTCAGTGAGTAAGTCAGAAGGAAAAAGAAAAATATTGGATGGTTTCACTTATAGGAGGAATATAGGGGAACCAAATAAGGCATTAGGGAAAAATTATAACCATCAAAAAAACATAATAAAACAAAACAAAAATAAACAGACAACTATTAATCAGAGACATGCTGCAGGAGAGGGGGAGGGATCAAAACAAGGACGGGAAGACCACAAGGGACTATGGTGACGGTGCTTGGGTGTCCTGGTGGTGGAAATTTATGGGGACTACACCTGAGAAAAGAAAGCAAACATTGTAAAAAATAAGAAAAGTGATGTAAAATATATGTAAATAATAAATAAGAAAATAGCCTTCTGGGACATACCTCCTCGACATGTTTGACCTTGTCTTCCACGTGTTTTCCTTCTTTTGAGAACTACGAAAGACTCCTGTTAAGTATCTGTATTTTCCTTCTCCCCCCTAATATTTTGTGACTATTTCCTGCCCTACCTCCCCACCCAGGTTTGTACAGAATAAATAGTGATAACTAGACAAATGAAGCACAAAGTAACAACTTACTACAAATTTAGGTAAGAAGCTGAAAACTAGAAAAGGCGTTAGGGAAAAAGGAGACAAAACTGTGACTTAGAGCCAAGGCAAGTATGAGGCTCCCACCTGAATAAATCATGGATTCTCTATGGTAAAATGTCCTAGAGAGGGAGACAGGGCAACAATGCCAGCTCTGCAAACAGATGTGGAGGCTCATTACTCACCTAGGCACCAGGAGAACAGCGGGAGGGTGCAGACCTTTCCCTGCAAATACGGTCTCATAAATTTCAAACTCTGACCAACCAAATTAGCAGCTCCTGTCATGGAAAGCATCAAGGAGATCTCCACATGGGCAGAGAGTCCCTTTTGGGATGGAGCAGGAAGATGGGGGTGGAGGGCACTGAAAAATGGTTTTCCTTCTTTCTCATCTTCCCAACAGAGACATTAGAATCCCCCATGACAGGATTCTTAAGCCCAAGTGGCCAAAATTTTTTCATGAACTAAATCCTCATTTCAACAAAAATATAAATGTCATAAATTGTACCTTTGTAACAAACGTATAACTGAAACTTCCCGATCTTTTCAGTGCCATATACAGCTTCTTATAGGAATCAGTGAGAACTGATTTTCAACCTACCATTTTTCAAATATTGAAAAGGTGTCTTGTTCTGTGATTGCATTTGCTAAGAGCTATGCATTGTGAGCTATGCATTGTGAGCATTGTGGTAACAGCTTAAAGTTAAGCAGTCACTATCTGCTTTCCTAAATTGAATGTAATAGGTTATAATCCTTTTGGATTATTGAAATTCTGATCAGGACTCCGAGATGTATGGTATGGTAAATTAATAACTCATAATTAAGTTTCTTTTGGCAATTGATATCAACTTTTAAATCAGTGTTTGTTATTTACACTTCATATTACATTTTTATCTCTTAACATTATGTTTATTGTACATTGCTTTTATGAATGTTCACAAGCATCCTGATTAATGAACTATAAAGCCCAGTTTTTGCAAATATTTCATGTTATTGGACTGTTTAGATACATGTTTACATTCACATGCCTGTTTCCACAGTATAAGTTTGTCTTATCCAATATGCACATACTGTCTTTGCTAAAAAGCAGGTACAGATAGAGACAGTGTCTCGCATAACTTTAATTGAACAGAGGTGGTTTTTACTCTAGTTGAATCAGATTGATGAACTCACAGGAAACAGTGATTAGTTGGAACTGGGAGAAATTTCTTCTAGTTATTCTTGGGATTTGGTCCATGAAAATATTTTTTTGGAATTGAAAGGAAAACAGATTTATACAAAAACAGGTATCATTTCTTTAACTGAATGAAATGGGAAACTTATTCATGCCTAATGTTAAAAAAATCATAAGCAAATAAAACATTCTTTCTGTCACATTTAACTAATTAATTGCAGCTATGTTTTGAGATGTGCCATAAAAACAATAATGATATTAAGGTGATTGCAGCAGCAGTAAAACTTCTATTGAGGACAAAGTAAACAGGGTGTTTGGACGATCTCTGTGATAAATCTACGGCTTTAGGCTTTTAAAAGCCTCATATCAAATGCATTTCTTTTCCTAATTCTGAAGAACTAGACACAGAACAGTAGCACATCCTGCAGCAAATGAGTGACCGACTTTAGTGTGGGCCTCTTTATTCCCAGACTGTGGCTCTTGTATTAGGCGAGAGGTTTACAAATTCTTTGAGTCACAGAAATCTTTCTTTAATAAAATCTCATTAAGAAGCCTCATATTTAAAACATAACGGAATTGTTTGATAATTCTAAACCCACTTTATTGCTTCCATCAATTTTCAAAATACTTCCCAGATTGCAGAATACTTGCAAAATTTCCATTTTTCCCTATTTCATCTCCAAAAGAAATGGAATTCACAGGACTTCTAAAAACTTCTTTCACTAAAGACATTGCCACCTGCCAATGGGCAGTGACACTGTCCAGCTGATTAACACCTGGACACCAGATCACTTCAACAGAACCTGGAGATAGGAAACCTGAATTGTTAGTGCCTGGGAACTATTTAGAACAACTGCCAAGTAGTCCCTCTCATCAATATTCTATCTGGACAGGCCCAAACTTGGGATTGGAATTTGGACAAGTCAAATTCCATACGCTTGTTCACCCTGTCTCCCTATGGCCCATTTCTGAATCTTGTACTGTTGGTGTCTCTCTAAGCACCCAAAACAATAGACTATTGGGCACAGGTCTTGTAAGGTGGTTTTTTATAAAAGTCAGATTGCTTCAGTTAGTAGGCTCTGTGCATTTTAAGGAACTCAGACTATGAGAGACTTTGCCTCCAACCATGACTAGCATAGGAAAGGAAGTTCCTTGGTTTAATTCCCCCTTCTCAAACTGATAATACTGCATACCATTGTAATCCATATTTATAATTACCCTATCTATTTATCAATTTGAAAGACACTAAGGGGCATCACTAACAATCAAGCTTTCAAAAAACACCTCTTTCCCTTCTATTACAGGATGGTCTGCACTGATAAGATATAGGGATCTATTAGCTTGAGCTTAGTTTCATTAGGAGAAGCAGTTACTCAATTCAAGGACACAGCTGACATTCATGTACAAGGAGATTCTCTGGCAGGAGACAAATACACAATTTATATACTGACATTGACATCTCAGTTCTTGAGTTTTCATGACTATAGATGATCCTTTGCATCTGGTCATCCACAAAAACACACCAGAGTTATAGTTTCTGAAAGCACTAATGATGAATTTTCCGTATCTGAATAACTCCTTCTGGAAGAGTTCCTGGAGGTATGTATCATTTGGTTTCACAATAGCAAATGTAGTTGCCCAAGCAAATAAAAAAAAGATAAAATTATCTTTTTTCATTACTTGTAATTTTTTAATCCAATTTTTTCTCTGCTCCCTCCTCTATAGTAACAGTAATATTTAGAGAGTTCTTAGAATATTTGGCATTTCTTAGAATATAATAATTTTTCCTCAAAATTTCAAGTTGCAGCTGACATTAAATGATAACAGAGCATTGATATAAAATAATAAGTCAAAAGATTATCTACATGCGTACATACTCGGTTGTCTGAATAGGAGATAATTCCTCTTTTCCTGAAAGTGGAGCTTCTCTAGATTCTCTTTCTCTCTAGTTGAAAGAAGGAAACTAATTTTGCCCCACTCAGCCTTTTCGCTTCCTGTTTTAGTCATCCTGGCTACAAAATAAATTCTCATAGACTGGGATGCTTAGAAAATAAGCTTGATTGCCCATAGTTATAGAGGTTGAGAAATTAAGGTACCAGCAGATTCAACATTTGTTAAGGACCTAGTTTCTTGTTTGTACAATACTGCCTTCTTGGCATTTAGAGGAGAGAAAAAGAGGGTTCTGGTCTCTTCCTCTTTCCATAAGGATACTAATCCCATTATGAGGGCCCTACCCTCATGATCTCATCCAATCCTAATTATCCCCCCAAAGTCCCCATTTCCAAATCCATTCATGGCGGGTGGCTTTAAAATATGAATTTGGACGAAGGGGAACAGACATTCCATCCACAGCACCTCCCTTCTCATCATCTTTCACCCCACCACACATCAAGTCAGATTTGGAAGACCCTATCCTCCCCATCAACTCTTCTTTCTTGAGAACACATCCTGGTTACCAGATCATTCTCTTTTTCCCTTTGGTCTAACAAACACAAAGTTCTGACGAACCAAGCTGCCACATTCCCATCACCATCCCAGGTTTCAGAAGAGATCTCATCAAGGACCCTGAATTCCATAGGTGGTCCCAGGGCTGGGACGGGGGTAAGGGGAAGGAAAGGGAATTAAAGTTAGAATGACAGATTTTTCAGTTTTTAAAGACCCCTTTATGTTTGGTAATGTTTTTTCCCGTTAAGGTAAAAAATAGTTCAGTGAATAGATTGGTAAATTTGAAAATAAGTACAGGCCAGAGGTGTGGGGGGTGAGAGGATTCACGAAAAACAGAGTGGGGAGCAGAACAGGCAGATTGGCTGAAATGCACTGCTGAGGGGAGCACCGGGGCGAGACAGGAAAGGTCTGCTGCACCATGTGGGTTAGGTCGCTGATTGGCAGGGGATTAAACTCATGCTGCAGTCTTCAGATAGCTTCACAGTGCTGTGCTTAACCACTTGTGCCACCAGGGAGGCACAAATAATTTCAATATTATAAAATAACCTGTGCTCATTTATCTAGGTAAATAAATAAATCTGTGTATCTGAATCAAACTTTAGGATTTTAAAAACTTGAAAAACTCTAGTTATTTGGAGACACATAGGGCAAGCTGCAACTCCTCATGGTCAGCAATTGCTAATTAGAAGGTTCTGTGGTATTTCAGAAACGTGGAAAGTCCTATGCTGTGAACACCTTTGGCAAAAGAAAAACTAATAACCCAAACAAAACAACTGGTAGGGTGAGAACAAGAGATCTAATTCAAAAGCAGTAGGGAGTGGTGTTTCAGGGTCCTTGCAAGAGTCTTCCCCTCATGCTTTCTCCTTTTGGCAGTCTGGCAGCACCTGGAATTGTCTAGAAGGAAGGCTGCCCCTGCTCACTTGGACTCTGGAGGATTCTGGAGGACTCAGAGGACAGGGACACCCTTCCATGGCCTTCATGCCTCAGTCTCACTATAGCAGATTATACCAGCAAATGGGTGGGGGGAGTGAGTTGGGGATGGAGTGGGAAGGATAGGGGGGCATTGGAGGGTGGGGGGATGGGCGGTGGGGTTATAACAAGCAAACTGCTACTAAAAAGTTAGGGGAAACCAAAGTTTTTAGATAATAAAAACAGAGTATATTCCAAGTTGCATATAACACCTCTTTTGTTCATTGCATTCCACGGCACTTCCAGATCAGAGAAGGGGTGGTGTTTCAGCCAGCACCTGCAGACTGCACCTCACTTAGGGTCTGTCTGTCCATGGATGCAACAGCCTGCAGAATATGCCCCTGGGAAAAAGTTGTCCAGATGGCATCACCCAGCACTTGCACTAGCAGAAGAGAAGACTGGTATGGCTGTGTGATCACGGCCCAGATGGCTGCCCTCTCTCCACACGGTGAGTTGCTGTCTCTGAGGTTTCTGCTCTGAAACTTCTACTTGCAGAGGCCACGAACACACATGTGGAAAGAAGCAGCTAAAACAGGGAAATTTTACCTCACCCCCTAGCATTTAATTCCCCTAGAGAATTTTAGTGGAAATTTAGTAAGATTAAGCTGAGGTTCCAAAGGAAATAATAGGTGGCTACATTCCCAAATGGGAATTTATATACCTGTTTTGGGAAGCCTTTTGGCTCTTCCCCTCATCTATTTTTCTACTAGCCATTCTTGTTAAAGGAATAGCTCTCCTTATCTGAAAAAAGAAAGTACAATAAATCATTGCTCTAATAGAGAATAGCTATTTAAAGTACTTTATGTTTGCCCTTTTTATAAAGCAGTTAATTGTATACTGCCATAAACTTTCTATTTGTTTATACTTAGGCATTTCGTTGGCTTAACCACCCCAAGAAATGTACTGTGTATTTTGTAAGAAATGAAAGTTTTCATGTCCTTTATCCAATAAAATGAATGTATCTATGTCTAAAATAAGCACAGTTTCTAAGGAAATGATAAGACTGAACAATAGTGACTTGACACCTGCCCTGGCCTTTGTTCTGTAGCGCAAAAGTGGCTGGGGGACAGCTGTCAGTGGTGTAGATTCAGCCAGTTTTGACACCTTCAGCAGCACACCTGCAGCTTGTGTGGAAGTCCACTTCCAGATCAGAATCTTGCTTTCACCCCACAAAGACACATTTCTCTATGCACTATGGAGGCCTCCACATACACTTGTGGAACTCACCAACCAGAGCCTTGTACTACAGGTGAAACTAGACCCTCTCATCGTCCCTGAGCCCTAGAGCCTTCTCTGGCAGGAAGATCCATTACAGTGTAGTTTATTTAGTCAGAGGATCATGGGTGAGTCAGGAGACAAGGGAACTGAAAAAGCAAAGTCAAAAGTGATTGTGTGCCGAAGAGGAAACCAGCTGCACCTGGCAGTTGGCTACCAAATCAGAGTGGGCTGTAATGGAAAACGGATGCATTTATAGAAAATCCCTCTCCTGTCCCCCCCACCCCCCTCCCCTTTCTCCTAGGCCGGAGCTGCTGCCCTCTTCACAGGGAGTCAACATATTAAGTTTGGCAGCTCTTGTGGAGCTTGCCATGCCAGGGAGGTTATTAAAACTGAACTGAAATGGTTTCATAACTCAAACTGGAAACAAGAGTGAGGAAAATGCTAACACCAAAGTGACAGACCAGAACGAAATGGAGCTAGGTTCGTAGGCCCTCTGGCTCATGTTTCAGGAGGTTCCACATGTTAAAACAGGCTGAAAAGTTAGCTAAATAAAACAAAGTGCCAAGTGAGACATTTAACACCCTTGCAAGGGGGCTTACCCATGAGAGGATTCAGTGATTCACATTGTTGACTGAGCTTCGCTTTTAGGAGTCTGAAGACAAGATTAATTACAACTACATCGCCTAAAATGTCTGTCACAGGGAGGGATATCCTCCACTCTCCAGCGCTTTTCATTGATTTGAAGGCTCTCAAAGATATTTTCTGCTTCTCAAGGATGAACTCCCTCTTGGTAGAGAGTACCAGAGATTGGGAAAGCAGATGAGTGATGTGTTTTACTGTCATATATTATAGTCTTTAAAAGTGTAGGCCAAATCCTTTTTTGGAAAGACATACTAACTTCAGAATAAAACAATTTAAAGCTCTTATTAAATTTTTGGAGGGTCTGATGCTAGGGGAGTATTTCAAGAGAGCTACGGATAGACTGTAGTTACACTTACAAGTGTCTTTGGGTATGTTCAAATAAAGCAATTACTGCAAAAACATCAGGTGTTTTTTCTGGGAGGCCCTGAGTTAACAAGCAGCAAACAGCTTTCCTCGTTGGATCCAACATGGAAGTCTTCAGGCCCATGGAGAAGGGCAGTCATGGGCTTCATCCATGAGAAAACATGGTAAGAGCAAGTCATGTCACTCTAGCTCTGAGGAAGAAAGGATTAAGATTGCAGTACTGGCAGCCACAGTCAAGAATAGTGGTAAGATTTCTCATAATAAAGAAGACAAAATGTCAGCACAAATGGTCAAAAGCTAAGTTCCTTGTGGCTTCTTGATACATAAATAAGTATTCTTGGAACATTAATAAATATTCTTGTTCACTTCACAATTAGAAAATATTGACTTGCACATTTAAAATTTCTCACTCATTTTCAGGAACCTGGAAAACCATGCCTAAATTGAAAGGCAGGTGTACTTGGAATGAATTCTATCCCAGACCCACCATCTTTAGAGCTGGAGGGGATCTGATAGGGTGTCCCTGCTCAGTGCTTTGCCTTCTAAATAAGGATCTGTGGAATGAGCAGGCACTGCAGGAGCCCGTTAGGACGAAGGATTTTCTTTGGGGTTTAAGTCTTAGCCATATTTATACAGATTTTTCATCAAAAGTCAAACAATGTTTAATTATAGAAAAGGTTTACATAAAACATATAGAAGAAAACACAGGTAAAACAGTATATGACATACATTTTGGTAACATCTTTAAAGATGCACCTCCCAAAGCAAAGAAAGTGAAGGAAAAGATAAATCACTAGGATTACATCAAACTAAAAAGCTTCTTTACAGCAAAAGAGACATTAACCAAAACAAAGAGAAACCCTACTGATTGGGAAAAAAGTTTTACACTCTGTACAACTTATAAGGGATGATCACAAAGATCTACAAAGAGCTCACATGACTCAGCAAAAACAAAGTAAACAATTCAGTCAAAAAATGGCCAGAAGAGCTAAAAAGACACTTCTCCAAAGAGGAAATGCAAATGGCCAAAAGTATATGAAAAAATGTTCAACGTCCTTCATAATCAGCGAAATACAAATCAAAACCTCAATGAGATACCACCTTACACCAATAGGAATGGCATGTATTAAAAAACTATCAACAACAAATGTTAGCAAGGATGTGGAGAAAAAGGAACTTTCCTACACTGCTAGTGTGGGAAAAGGTTTAATTCACATATCATGGAAATATACTGTTTTCCCCAGCCTGAACAACTCTCAGCTACGTACATGGGTAGCCTTGATGAAAAAGGTTTATCTTGCCCAACTCCTTATTCAAATCTGAAAGAACTTCAGGTCTTGAAAGATAAGTGGGTTAAGCATCATCGGGTAGTTAATTAGATAGCAAACTTGAATTCAGTCTCTAGCCATTGTGTATAGGGCTTTTCCATACACTTGTTTTCTGTTCACCAACACATTCAAAGTTCTAATCCCATTAAATACACCATACCACCTCACACTTTCTAGTCACAGTGTTTCATGAGATCAATGGCAAGGAGGTTGGCATTAGTTAAAAACAAATTTAAACTTTCCCAGCAAATCTCCATTTTCAAAGGATGAACTAGACTTTATTCAAAAACACTCAACAAGAAATCAAGTCTTCTAAAATGCTCAATAGGATGATAGTGATGGAATGAGACTTGTCGACCAACTGCGAACACAGTAGGCAAAGTTCTGGGCTTCAGTGGGAGAATGGGTAAATAAATTGTCCCAATATTTAAAATATAAAACCTCTTGCTACTTTTAAAAACAGAATGTGAGATGGAGACAGTGAGTAGAGACAACACTTGAAGATGTTAGCTGCTAAAAATAGCATAATAAAAATGTATAATATCTAAGAAAGTTTTGTGTATTTAAGATGGGAGATATTATGCCAGGACTGCATATTAATGGGACTAATTTGGTATAAAGGGAAGAAGTAAGATGCAAATAAAGGGGGAAAAGTTCAGGAGCAAAGACCTTGCTAGAATAGGGTGATGGGATCCAGGCACAAGATGGGGTGATGGGATCCAATGCACTTGTCTCAAATGGGAGAAGGATCAGTTCATCCCTGGTGGCAAGAAAAGAGAGAGAGAGAGAGAGAGAGAGAGAGAGAGAGAGAGAGAGAGAGAGAGAGAGAAGAGAGAGAGAGAGAGAAAGAAAAGAAAGAAAGAAAGAAAGAAAGAAAGAAAGAAAGAAAGAAAGAAAGAAAGAAAGAAAGAAAGAAAGAAAGAAAGAAAGAAAGAAAGAAAGAAAGAAAGAAAGAAAGAAAGAAAGAAAGAAAGAAAGAAAGAAAGAAAGAAAGAAAGAAAGAAAGAAAGAAAGAAGAGAAAGAAAGAAAGAAGAGAAAAGACAGAAAAGAAAAGAAAGAAAAGAAAGGCAAGTGAGTTGAGAATGGAAAAACAAATAATTTTCTTTTGTTTCTTCCAGATTCAAAAGCTGTGATCACATTCAGAGAACGTAGTTTGGATATGTGTTCATCTACAAAGTGAAATTTGACCTCCAGAGGCTCCTCCACCTAGCTGATAGATGGTTTGGAAAGAAAAAAATGCCACGTGGATTCAAAGGAAAAAGAAGGTGTTTAAGAAAATAAGTTTGAATTTCAATGGAAAAAATAAATTTGGGAAAAAGAATAAAGAACTAGGAAAGGCAGATGTGATTCGAGGACATAGGAGGAAAAGAAATTTTTTTAAATAAATAGAAAGTTAATGGCCATTACTAATAAATTGCAGATCCAAGTTAAATTTCTTCTGCCAAAAATGACACTGTGGATGACTGAGGCTGCAGTTCCTTGATGTGTCAATGAGGTCAGGACTGCCTGAGCTCCAAGGGAACTATAAATAGACCAAGAATGACTTTTAGGAAGGTTGAGGGAAAGAAGGATACACTTTCTTCCTTTTGTGCTCTATTTTCCCACCTATCCCTATGAAACTGCAACACAATATTTCAAGTTCAAGATACACCTATGTAATTAGAAAAAGACATATTAAAAGCTTCTTATCATCTGAGCACAAAAGGTTAAAACAGCTCCTAAAAAGCATTTAGGCAATTCAGGGATTCAAGCATGGCACAATTGTATCAACAGGAACTGGAGTTCAGGCTCATGGTTTGGGCAATCCACATTTGCAGTTATATTTTTAAGATTTGATCCTAATTCTCTCCAACTCAAAAACTTGGCTACTGCCTGGAGCAGCTTTTCCAAACTTAAATACTTGTACATACCTCTTAGAAGTATTTTAAGGCATCCCTAGTATAGATACATATATATATTAGTAAGTTGCAAACATACATTGTTCTAAGAACACACTGTGTATAGTATATATGCATACAATTACAACTCTTTAATAAGATGTAGGGAAAGTGGCACTATTTTAAAATATGAGCAATATTAAATGTACATGTCATAAAACCCTCAGCTGTATTCATAGTCTCAATTCTCCACTTATTGCCTGTGATGATCATTAGTGCTATCCAGTATTTCTGGCTCTCTGAGAAAAAGGTAAAACTGAATTTCTCATTTTCTTTGTAGTTAGGCCATATGGCTTGGTTTGGCCACTGCAAAATGAGCAGAAGTGTGCATTGCTTCTGGGTAAGAGTTTTAGGAGACGTGCAATTTTCCATTTTGATTCACTTTTCTCACCTTAGCAATTGTGGAAGCACAGGTTAAGTGAGAGCATCTCTCAGTCTGGATTGCTGAGTAGCAGCAATAGTCTATACCATGACTCTCTACACTGAATAGAGCTGTCGTGATGACTCCAGGGAACATGTAGGGTGGATAAGAAATAAACTCTGTGTTGAGCCACTGAAATTTGAGGTTCATTCATTACATTATCAACTACATCCTAGCCTATACAATCAGTCATGCAAATTGTTTATCAATTCTATTTATGCTTCAATTTCTTTATCATCAAAGTCAGTAAAACAATAACTAGCTCAGGTTTTTCGTGGTAATAAGTTAATACATGTAAAGCATCCAGAACAATACTTGGTATGTATACTACAAATGTTAGCTTTCATTATTTTTTATGAAAGTCTTTTAACTCTGTAATGATAAAATTGATCAGAATTCTTTTTATAGTAAGAATAATGTTTGCAAGTTCAAGTTGACTGACACTATTTTCAATTTAGCCCAGAAGAATTGTAATGAATCAGGCTTGATAGCCCATTGCATCTGCCTCCTAATCAAGGGACATAAAGCATTGTGTCATAAAGATTGAAAAATATACATAAAAAATATGTTGCAGCATATTTTTTGGCACTTTTCTGAATTGCCAACTTCTAAGATGCTATATAATTTAAAAAGTAATTTTCAAATGTATTTAATGTCAGTTTTTAGGAAGCAGAATACAGTAGTTACTTAAAATAATAAAGTTTGAGACTTCAATGCTATCTAGAATATGGAACAGGCTCTAATCACTGCATATACTGTATATACTTGTTCACATTCTTCCCCATTAGTGATATGTCTTTTATATTGTATAATATCAGGATTACCACCCCTCATCCTTAAGGGAATATGGTCTGGTGTTAGAAAATAAAACTTCTCATGTGTAAAGCAATTTGGGGACAATCAGGACAATTGTGTCCACAAAAAGAAATTGTCAACTTGATCTTTGCACCCATAGATGTTTAACATGTGTTATGAGAAGAACTTTCTAGCATGCAATTATCATTTCAGTTGTATTTAGGCTTATGGATAGCATAGGGTTATATTTCTAGATGTAAATATTTTATCCTTTATCTTTGATAATTAAATAAACAATATAAAAATTATTAATGCCTAAAAATAGGGGGGGGAATGAATCCAGTAGCCAGAATCTAAAGGAAGGATGAGGAAATAATTATTTTTATTTTCAGTGACTTAAAAATTCAGCATTTAGTATATACCACATAGCTATAAAGAACTCATAAAAATCCTTCTTCCCCTTCCCTCCCCCAAATCTTAATTTTCACTAAATATGGTACTGGTAGTAGTTTTGGTACTAGTAATTACTCTAAGGCTGTTGTGGCTGTGTGGTAGGATAGAACAAATGAATAAGTATGTGATCTAATTCTTTCAATCCCACTATCATGAAGAAACTGGATTCTCAGCATGAGAAAGGAGATACAGATGTAAGATCACAGAGATTAAGGTTTTATAGAGGTCAATTTGAATTGGAAGTATCAGTATGAACCACTGATGTGTTTCATGTTAAAAAAAAAAAAAAAGCCCAAGAAACAGCAACCAACCTAATAATAATAAACCACACCTATTTCCAGATTGTGGTATCTAGATACCTCCTTTTTTTTTTTTAAGATTTATTTATTTATGCACGCGCTGGGTACAGTCAGAAGTGAAGGAGAGTGAGAAAATTCACCAGAGTCAGAGCAGGGAACAGAACAGGCAGACTGACGAAGTACACTGCTGAGGGGAGCAGCGGGCAAGACAGGAGAGGTCTGCGCGCCATGTGGGACCCTCGCCCGGTGGCCGGGGATCGAACCGGCACTTGCAGAGGCTGCAGGCAGCTTCTCAGCCCAGCATTCAACCGCTGCGCCACCAGGGAGGCCCTGGATACCACTTTTTCAGTAAAAGAAACCTAGATTCTCTAGAGAAAGATGATTCCAGGTCTGAACACAAAATGAGCCATTTAACTCAAAACCCAACTCAGAAAGACTCCTACTGACCAAGGATGTGAAAACATATACATCCAAAAAAAATAAATTTAAGACAGTAATTAGTTTAAATACCAAAAAATCATTATTTCAGACTGTTTTTATAACTTAGTAATCCTTATAGATTTATCATTTCTGAAAACTGATAAATTAAGGAAGAGAATCAAGCATCTATTCTGCCTTTCCTGTGAGAAATATATATCTTAGTAACAAAATGATGAGGGGAAGCTCTCTTTGTTGAAGGGCTCTAATTAATAAAAAAGCAAACTCTGTATGAATTAACAAAGAAACATTAATTGATGCTATAAGGATACAATCAGCAAAATCTTTAATCGTGGGAAAATTGATAGGACAAACAACCTGGTTTATTCATTAGATCAGTTAAAAGGGATATATAATGAGATGGAAGTGTAACATGTTTTTTAAAAGGATTCATTTAAGTTCAAGCAAAATGAACTTAAACAGTATATTTATGAAACCTTTGGAAATGTGAAGACTGAGTTCTCTAAACTCAGCTACTCCTCAGAAATGGGTGCCAAAGATTATTCTGAAAATATAAGCTCATAAGGAATTTGGAGAAATCTTGGGAAATGATTGGACTTCCCGTGATTCATGGGAGGATTGTAGTGGTTTCATAGCTTACGTCAAAGTTCTTCTACACCATGGACCCCAATTCATGCATCCATCATCCTTCACCAACCTAAGTGACCACATAACTCATTTGACAAAACCAGAGCTCTGCTCCCAGCAAGCAGGGGCTATGCACTTCACCCTGTCATTACTCACTGCATGAATTATAGCCAAGTACTCAATTTATTTGGACTTCAGTTCTCACATTTGTTAAGTGAAAATATCTCCCGACTCTAAAAATGACTATAAATCTATCCCAGCTCTTGGTGTTGTGAGTTAGGGTTGAGTGATCAGTTGTGAACAGGGTAAGATCCAAAAATGGTTCTGTAAGTGGTATGTCCTTTCTTGTCTTGGCATTCTGAGAAGTGTACTTTGACCAAAATAGTGACAAAAAACACTCAGGGACAGCAATCCAAGGGGATATCCCATTTCCTCTTGCTCTCCATTTTTCTGGGAGTAGGGATCTTTCTGGGTGATGTGCCTGAGTGTGGAAGCAATCTTTCTCTGTAGGGTCTTGGGGTGTGGATATTTGGGCTTGGCTGACAACTTATCTAAACTTAGGATCTAGTTATTTAGGGCATTGCTAGGGAATTCAGAGACCTAGAGTTTGGGGATTTTAAACCTGTGGAAAGCTGAACTTAGACATAGTCCCTTTCACTGGGGTAAGAGATCATCCTGGCCTTATAGGAACTTGTAGCCCAAGAAGTGGAGCTCTTAATCTCTCTACTTTATTGCTGAGTTACCCAGAGAGAACACCCAGACCAGGATCATTTACATGTCATTTGCTTATCTCCACAATTCAGTATCTATTTAGCTAATTTAAAGTTTTCCATTCTTTCATGACACAGTTTTTTGAGTTTCTAGCATAAGAGAAGTGTCAGAGATACAGCAATCAACAAACCAAGTGGTTTATGGACTTTTTCTCTTAAATACCAAAAAGTTTGTAATTTTCTGTTCCTCTCCTTGTGTTTTCTCTAACGCTCTGCCCTAAAATGAAAGCCTGTAGTCTTCATCTGATTTTCTCTTACTTCTATAACTCTGCAACATTTCTCCTTCTGTAAATTGAAATTGCTAGACTTTAGTTATCTTTTCAGAGCAACCATTTAGTTTCTGTTGGGGTGGGAACTTATATGAGCATTATGATTATTATTAGATACTGACCAATTCTAAGGTGAAGGTTCTGAATTAAGACACCTAGAGAAGAATCTCCAGATTAAGCATAGAACTGAGGAAAGCCTCAGAGAGAGGACAAAGTGAACTGGAATTTCTTTTTCCTGAGTGTAGGAGCATCTACATATTTCTGAGGTAGCTCCTGAATAGTTAATACTAACCTGATGCTCTTGGCTCACATACATGCCAAAAATAGGAAGTGGAATCACAGGTGAGGTGATACAAAATTATGGTCCTGCGTATTCAGATGCAAATGTTTCAAGAAAATGTAGCTTTTCAAAGACAATGAATCAGGCCTTACATACCTGGGAAAACCAGGTATGATAGGATCAGAAACTAATTTTCAGAAATTGGACCCCATCTTATATCTCATGTTCATTTATTCATTGTTTTTGAATGAATTAAGTCCTGAGAGGCTCTCAGTTTATCACATCTATGCCAAGGAGACCCACTGAAATCGCTGCTAAGTCATGTTAATCAGTATATATAAAAACAGTGCCCCTCACCCCTATAGCATCTTAAAGTGCAAAATCACTCATCTCTCCATTCCTCCTAGCAGCAAGTTTTTCCTAACCCTCAAGACACTTTCTCTTTTGAATGTATAAAAATCTCTGACATGGCAACTCTGCTCTACCCAGAAAGGTTTTCCAAACTTTAGTCTTGCAGAAAGACTGGGGTTCTAGAATCTTTTCCCTCACAAAACTTCTGAACTTTGTCTGCAAAGTGCTCCATTATTTCAGAAAGCTTTCATACTAACAGAAACTAAGGTGGGTGATGGAAAGATTTTACTACGTTTTTCCTTTGACAACAAGTGTCTGCTCACTTCATACTTGCTGAACTAAGAGGGTCTCACCCAGGACTCCAGGAAGAAGAAAAGGGAGCTAACTCAAAGTAATTTGTTCACTTTTTCCAGACTGAGAAACAGCAGGAAACTTCACATTAAAACATGAATTTGGGCACAGATTCACCCGGAACCCTGTCATACCCTCTAAGGGCAGCTAGGGCATTTAGGGGCAGGAGGCAAGAGAAATTGAGAGAGAGCATAGCAGAAGGTGGAGTGGGTGCGGTCCTTCTCTTCCTCTGACTGCAAAACTGCAACACTACTTTGTAGTCATAAGGCTTAGAGAATGAGAATTTTAATATCTAGTTATATTCTTTAGAAATGAGAAAAGCACATAGTTCGGTCTTGTTACTCTCCTCTTGTCATCTCTACACACACCTTAAAAATTACTGGATGTAGAATAGTCATATGGATCCAACAGAGAGCTAAAGTGTTAAAGGAAATTACTAGAAATTTAGAAAATAATTATTTTGCAATATGAATATGGCCCCCTCCATTTTTTTAAGTTCCTATTTTCCCAACACATCTATAGTTGGGCTATTTTAATTAGTGATGGGGAGCCACTGTAGGTGTTTGATCTAATAAATGGATAGGGATTTGTCTTCTTTTAACTAGCACATTTATTATGAAACACCTACTAGGTTAAAGGCTGAGAAGAGCAATCTTTCAAAAGAGGGATGTCTGAGCTGTAACTATGGGTTGTAAACCCAGTCCTGTGACTTTGGGAGCATTTTAAATTCACCCTCCATTTGCCCATCTATAATTTGGGATAGTAATGCATGCCCTACCTTACTCCACAGAGATGTATATATTTTCTGACTATAAATTGAGATTCATGCTTCAATAGGTGGGTGGGGAAAGAAAGTGCTGAAGCAGAACTTGCTGTAATTTCAGAAAATGAGTGAGTGTAAGTGTGAAAAGTATTGAAGACACTAGATAATGCTACAGCTGAGGTAGAAATGCCGGGCCAGCAATGTGTAGGACAGAAAGATTGATGTTTTCAAAGTACAGAACCTGCCTCTTTTTGGTTCGAGCTGGCTGGTGGGGAGAGTGCAACCTCATACAGAGTAAAAAAAGCAAGAAGTTCATCAACTTTGTCTCGTGGTTCCATATTCCTCCCCAGTGCTAACCACTGATACCTTTTTTTTTTTTTAAAGATTTATTTATTTATTTATACAAGCACTGGGTACAGTCAGAAGTGCGGAAGGGTGAGAGAATCCACCAGAGCCAGGAGCAGAACAGGCAGACTGACGAAGAAATACACTGCTGAGGGGAGAAGCGGGCGTGGCAGGAGAGGTCTGCGTGCCATGTGGGACCCTCGCTGGCGGCCGGGGATCGAACCGGCGCTGCAGAGGCTGCGGGCAGCTTCGCAGCCCAGTGCTCAACTGCTGCACCACCAAGGAGGCCCATGATACCTGTTCTGAACTATCCTTCCAGAATAGCTCAAAATCCTATATAGTTAAAATGGTCTATGGAAAAGTAATTTAAAATTTTATCACAGAAAACTAGACTTTTTAAATAAATTGCTTTAATAATTTGAAATTGCACTAAGACTTTCAGGGCGCTCTTTATATCATTCTAACTCTGAGTTTTGGTTAATTCTGTTATTTTAATTATAAGGCTGTACTGAGTATATGTTCAAGGCTATCAACATTTTAATTAAAATTTTTCTCACATGGATTAATTTTCAAAAGCAAATTGGATTATATGAATAATATCTTTACTGTAACATGTGAAACTTTTTTATAATGCAGTTTTTAAAAAATATTTTATATTTATGTTAGAAAAGTTATTTAAATCGTGATGAACTACTTTCTACTTTTTCTTTTCATCTTCTCATAGTTTTCCTCATTGATTACTTTTGATTTATTCTATATCTTTATTGTTTTTCAAAATCCAATTTTCCCAAGTCAGATTTTGCAGATCTAAAATTTGTCACTGGATGTGATAACATAAATCATAAAGAGCATTGTAAATCAATATTACCTCAATAATAAACAAAATTTGTCAAGATTTTACCTTTCCTATCCACATATGGCAGTAACACACCTCACACTGTACAGTTTCAGCCTTTTTAAAATTTTTTTGATTTTATTTTATATATTTTTACATCATTTTTCATTTTTGTACAATGTAAGCATTTTCATCTTGGTTATAGTCCCCGTGAAATTCCCACCACCCATTCACCCGTGAACTATTACCATGGTCTCCTGTGCTCTGCCCACCATTGTTTTGCTCCTACTCCCTTCTCCCTCCCTACAGTATGTTTCTGGTTCATAGTTGCCTGTTGATTTTGATTTTTACTTTATTATAATTAGTACAGCAGGATTGTAGAGAGTCCAAATAAGGCATCAGGAAAAAAATCTAATTATAATAAAGTTTTAGCCTTTTTGAATTTCATTTTCTGCTGATTCTTCCACTTTTTTGAGTTGAGTAATCACTGACCATTTGCACTTGATTCTTAGATAATCCATTAAATGAATGAAAACAATGCCTTTCCCTTTTTGTTTCAGAATTACTCTGTTGCTTGAATTATCCTGTTAAACGGCTCATCCTATCCTTCTTCTTGCTTCTCATGTTTTTGAATACCATTGTGGAACATAGGATCAGCAGTAGAGTTTAAAAGACTGTTGAAATGCCCTCAGTTGCTACAAGAAATAAGAAACAATACTGACCTGAATACATGTATTAAGGGAAAAAAAGAGAAAGAATTTGGCATCTTTTCGTGCCAGCTGGTTGGTAAATGATGCTTCAGAGAATTTAAAACTCTGCCATCTCTGCTGGAGGCATTCAGGTGACAGCGGCTTAGGCTGGCATCCGGACCGACTTATCCATGAAGCATGGCAGGCCCAGTGCGAGGGCCACATGCTTAGAGGCTTACAAAAGTGTTTTAATTTTTTTTAAGAGAAAAATGAACTTCAAAATTGAAGAGGTTTATATATAATATTATTTTCATATACATCTTCATATCAATGCAATTATAAAAATATCAGCTAAAACATATATTTAAAATAGAACTCTAAGTTTTTTGGTGGTAGGGGGGAAAGGCCTGCAAAAGTCAGTGCCCAGGATCCATGAAAGTAAAATACTGGCCTCTTGGTATCAAATTGATACAGTAGCATATGCTAGGCACCTAGAGAGGAAAGGAGATTTCTTGAGAATAAGTATTTCATAACATGTTAAAAATGAAACTTGCTTACTGCAAAGTACTCAAAATCAACATGACCAAGATTTTCTTATTTTTCTTCCAGGGAGAAAAAGTTCAGTGACCAGACTGGTTTAAGGCCAGATCCTTGGCTACCCTGGCCCCTGATCCAACCATGTGGCTGGTCCTGCCCTTGACCTGCCTAGTTGGGCCATGCTCAGAGAAGCCACGTTTCACAGGGATCTGTCACTGGGCCTTCTGACTTCTTCATTTTCCTCTTTACCTCAGCCCACAGTACTCGGTAATTATTGAGTGACTCTTCTTTACTATTCTGGTAAAGAGTACAAACTGATACAGGATTACATGTTATTAATAGTTGTGTATATTGTTTCAGAAAAAAAAAATTCTCTGATCAAATTTCCGTATGAACCAAAACTAACATGATTTCTTCAGGGTATTTCTCTCATGATTTTCTATTATTGTTTCACTACCTTCTCCTTCCTCACACTTCCTCCTTTGGCACTTTTCTGCTTCCATGAAGTCAGGCATCTGGAAAGAATTTTTAGGGGCATCAGAGCTGGTGGGAATATGCTCTTTTCCTTCTGGGTTAGGTCACTCTCGTTTCTTATGATTTCTCTCCTAAAACAAAGGATCAGAGTTTGACAATTTCTGCCCATATCTCCCCCGAAACAACAGATCCATTCTTCTACCTCCCCCTCCTTTTTCTTTTCTTTTAAAGGGCACCAGCTCTGAGTTCCCACCAATTTCTGAGGTGATGACCATATGAGGTCCCCATACAGTTAACTTTGCCAACATGTTCACATTCTTTCCATTTCATGTCACTAAAGGCATTCTAACTGCCTAAGACTCTATTGTTCTTCCAAATAGTTCTATACCATAGATGTGACCTCAGAATTATTTACCATTAGCCCTTTGATTACATCATGGCTCAGCAATTTGACCTTTTCTCCCACTAGCTGAAGCCAGGAGTTTTGTTTTGTTCAATAAATAAATATGTAGCTCCCTTACAGGCAAGCAATAGGGAGGGAGGGTAAAAGAGGGTTATGCTATGATTAATGAACTGTTTGCTTTTGAATCAAGATAAACCGATTTGAATGTACTATGGATCTGCCACCTAATGCTGAGCAACCCACAGAAGCCCTTTGGAGTTCACACATCTGCACTTCTCATCAGACAATGCCACTGACATACTTGGGAGCCAAAACAACAACAATAAAATAAGATATATTTTACAACAAATATTGGGCAGGACATAGAGCAACCCTTGTACAGAACTGGTGGTAATGAAAATGGTATAGCTCTATGGAAAATAGTATAATAGTTTCTCAAAAAATTAAAAATAGAACTATCATGTGATCCTACCATCTCATTTATCCCAAGGAATTGAAATTAGGATCACAAAAGATATTAGCACTCCTGTGTTCACTACAGCACTATTCATGATAGCGAAGATGGGCAGACAACATAAAGTATGTAATCAACACATCATAGTATAAAGAAAATGTGGTTTATATTATACAGTCACATATTGCTTAACAAGGGTATACATTCTGAGAAATATATCACTAGGTGGATTTTTGCCATTGTGCAAATGTCATAGAATGTAATTTCACAAACCAAGATGGGATAGCCTACTACACATTTAGACTGTATGGTATAGCCTATTGGTTCCGCTGTCATATCAGCAGTCATTGACCCAAAAGCTGTTAAGTGTCACATGATGTATATATGATGGAATACTATTCTGCCTTAAAAAGAAGAAAATCTTTTTTTTTTTTTTTTTTTTTAATAAGCCCAACATGGCCTCCCTGGTGGCTCAGGCAATTAAGCGCCCCATTGTGAAGCTGTCTGCAGCCTCCACAGTGCAGGTTCGATCCCAGTTAGCCAGGAAGAAACCCACATGGCGCAGCAGACCTCTCCTGCCTCACCTGCTGCTCCCCTCAGCAGTGTATTTCAGTCCGTCTGCCTGTTCTGTTGCCCGCTCTGTCTCTGGTGAATCCTCTCACCCTCCCGCACATCTGGCCTGTACCCCAGTTCTTGTATAAATAAAATATAAAAATCTTTTTAAAAAAAGCCTAACATATAATAGCTATTTTATTTTTTGATTAAATGTGGCATATACAAAAAAGAATTCATCTAACACATATTTTTAGTGACTTTTAAAAATTTTTTTTACATCATTGTTCATTTTTAAACAATATTTGCTTCCCCCAACCCCTTCAGGTGTAATCCCCATAGAGTTTCCTTCACCAATGCACCCATGCACCATCACCTCAGCCCCCTGTGCTCCTCCCTCCCTCCCTCTGATCCCTCTGCCTCCTCCTCCCTTGCAGTATGTCTCTGATTTATAGTTGTCCATTTTTGCTCTGTTGTGTTTTGTATTGTTATTATTTTTTTACACTGATGTCTTATTTGGTTCCCCTATATTCCTGCTATAAGTGAAACCATGTGATATTTTTCTTTTTCCTTCTGGCTTATTTCACTGAGCATAATTCCTTCTATTTCCATCCACGTTGCTGTGAATGGCATGAGTTTATTTTTTTGATTGCTGAATAATATTCCATTGTGTATATGTACCACATCTTCTTGATCCAGTCATCTATTTTTGGATATTTTGATTGTTTCCAGGTTTTACCTATTGTAAATAATGCTGCAATTAATATAGGTGTACAGGTGTTCTTTTGAATCAATGTTTTTGTGTCCTTTGGGTAGACCCCTAGTAGTGGAATTGTCAGGTCATATGGTAGCTCCATTTTTAGTAGACTGAGGAACCTCCAGGCAGCTTTCCACAGTGGTTGGACCAGTTTGCACTCCCACCAGCAATGTAGGAGAGTTCTAAAAAGAAGGAAATCTTGGGCCTCCCTGGTGGTACCGGTGTTAATTCTCTGTGCTATGAAGCTATCATCAGCCACTACGGCCTGAGTTCGATCCCCACCCAGGGAGCTGGCCCACATGGCACAGCAGACCTCTCCTGCTACCCGCTACTCTCCTCAGCAGTGTATTTCAGTGGATCCACCTGTTCTGTGTCTATGTTGAATCTTCTCACCCCCCACACACACACCTCTGGCCTGTACCCTAATTCTTATATGCATGAATAAATCTTTAAAAAACAACAAAGGAAATCTTGCAATATGTGACAACATGGATGACACTTGAGGACATTTTATTAAATAAAATAAGCCAATTACAGAGTGATAAGTACTGCATCATTCTACTGACAAGAGGTATCTGAAAGAGTCAAATTCATGGAGTCAAAGAATATAATGGTGATTACCAGAGTGGGGAAAAGAGGGGAAATGAGGAGTTATTAATCAAAGGGTGTGAAGTTTCAGTTATGCAAGATGAATAAGCTCTAGATTGCTGATGTAAAAATTGTACTTACAGTCAACAATAATATATAGTACACTTAAAAATTTATTAGGGGGGTAAGTCTCATGCTAAGTGCTTTTATCATCATAAAACAAAAAAAATACAAGGTATTTTTTGGGGAACAGTCTTTCCCCCCAAACATTTCAGGGCATTAGAAAGGAAAAGAAGGCCCAGTGGAAAATTATATAAATACCCCCGACTGAACTGCATTAAGAAAGTGGGTACATAGCTTCACAAAGTTATTTTTCCACTGAATAATCTCCCAGGAAAGACCCTGCTTTTATTATTTAATAATATGTCTTAAAGATGTTCCATGTTACTATATGCAGAGCTTCCTCATGCTTCTTTTTAAATAGACTCAATTTTTAGAGCAATTTTAGATTTATAACAAAATCCAGATGCCACCATAAAGATTCCCTCTATTTACCTGCCCCCACACATGCACAGCCTTCCCCACTATTGATGCCCCAAGTGGCAGAAGTACATTTATTTGTTAACCATCAAAGAGCCTACACTGCCGCATAATTATTACCCAATGTTCATTGTTTAAATTAGCGTTAATCATTTGTATTGCATATTCTATAGGTTAGAAAAACCTATAATGACATATGTCCATCATTTATGGTATCATCCATAGTAGTTTCACTGCCCTAAACATTCTGTTCTGTCTTTTTATCCCTCTCTACTCCCTGGTAACAAGTAAACATTTCAGTCTCAAAATTTTGTCTTTTCCAGAATGCCATATAGTTGAAATCATATGGTATGTGGCTTTTTCAGACTGACTTCTTTCACTTAGTTATATATATTTAAGCTTCCTCTAAGGTCTTTTCATGATTTTGACAGCTCATTTATTTTCAGTCCTGAATAATATTCCACTGTCTGGATATACCACAGTTTATTCATTAATTTACTAAAGGACATCTTGTTTGATTCCACATTTTTGCAATTATGAATAAATCTACTGTAAACATTCATGTGCTGGTTTTTACATGAAAAGTAATGTATTTTTTATATAAGACATGATTATTTTTGTACCACTTTTCAATATATGAACATGTATATTGTTCTGCCTTTTACTACTAACAAATAGTGTTGCAATGAGTAAACTTGCACATATATCATTTCATATGTGTGCAAATATATTCTTATATAAACTGCAAGTGGAATATCTGGGTCAATGAGTATAAACATGTTGTAATATTGATATACATTGTGAAATTGACCTACATAGAGGTTGTGAAAAATGTATCTGTCTACCAGCAATGCTTGGGAGTGCCTGTTCTCCAATAGTACCTGCTGTTCTTTCCCAACAGAAACCCTTTTTCATGAATTCCTCACCAGTGCTTCTGCAGGAAGTGGAAACCTGCTGCCCATTGACCAGCCACATACA
This sequence comes from Talpa europaea, assembly GCF_964194135.1. Lineage (NCBI taxonomy): Eukaryota > Metazoa > Chordata > Mammalia > Eulipotyphla > Talpidae > Talpa > Talpa europaea. The sequence goes on along the minus strand of NC_140072.1, from coordinate 80,716,105 downwards.
CTTCTATTGTATGCATAGTTGGTCTTGATTATGTACTCAAAGACCTTGGGAGGCAGAAGAAGTGCTCCTGTAAAAGTATCTTCTATCAATAATGCTATAATAAATACAGGTACTACTGTAGATATATTTCAAAACCATAAAGTTTAAAAGACAAAAATCATTATATTATACTAAGAAATTTCCAGTTTCATGGTCAGTTGCCTCTCAAAAACTTGGACACAGTTGATTATGGTATGATGCAAGTTCTTCTAATATTTTCTGCCATAGCTGCCTCTTGTCCGAAATCTGTAAATGTAGAGACATAGGTAGTCTCTAAGGATACCCCACATACTGTCTTTTGGAATAAAACTTTTCTAAACAAAAATTAGTGAACACTTAGTGACATTTACTGATTGGTCAATGAATTTAAGCAGGCCTGAGATTCTGCAAAGAATGTAAGCAAAACTCTCTTTCTAGCCCTCCACTGTCATTATCTCTGTTAAACAAAACAACATATCAATGTAATATTGATCTAATTTTAAATCCACTGTTACATTCCCTCTTGGAAATCTGATGTACTTACTTACACTAGAACTCAGTGTAGCCAGAAAAATCCCCCAAGCAACCAAGCCACGGAATAGAGGTTTCAGTCCCAGCCATTTCTATGCCCAGGTCAGAGCCAGACATATCCTTGTGTGAAAGGCATTCAAGATGGCTCCAATGACCACCACTTCCTGGTATTCACACTCTTGTGTAATTCTCTTTGATTAGACCTCCATTAGGCCTCTTTGATTAGGATTCCATGACTCTGTTCTAACTAAAAGGACACAAGTGAAGAGACTGGGTCATAACTGGACATCCTTCTGTCTTGAATCACTCTGTCTCTTGGATCACTCAGTCTTGGAAAAGCTAACTTCCACATGGGTGCTGTCCTATGGAGACGTCCATGTTGGAGGAAGTGAGGAAGGTTTCCAATGAAGAACACCTTGCACTTGATGGCAAATACTTTCAAATCAGGTGAGCCTCAGTCCTAACCAACATCTTGACTTCCACCTCCTATGAGAAGCTGAGGCAGAAGCATCCATTTAAACTACTTCAGGATTCCTGACCCTCAGAGACTGAGCATTAATAAGTGCTGTTTTGTTATGCAGCAGTAGATTACTAATGTACCTTTTCAGAAACTGTCCCATCTTCTAAAGAGAGTATTATATACACTGTGAGGAGATCCAGCTACGGTCACTACTCTGTGACAATATTTTTTATTTATTTTATTTATATATATTTTACGTCATTCCTCATTTTTGTACAATGTATGCTTTCTGCTCTCAGGTATAGCTCCCTGTAATATTTGTACCACCAATTCACCCGTGCACTATCACCAAAGTCCCTTGTTTTCTTCTCTCCACTGTTTTGATGAATCTCCCTTTCCCTCCCCTGCAGAATGTCTCTGATTTATAGTTTCTTGTTAGATTTTTGTTTATTATAATTTTTTCCTGATCCCTTATTTGATTTCTCTGTATTCCTCTTCTAAGTGAAACAATCTAATATTTTTCTTTTTCCTTCTGGCTTATTTGACTGAGCATAATCACTTCCAGCTCCATCCATGTTGCCACAAATGGCATGAGTTTATCTTTTTGATTGCTGAGTAATATTCCATTGTGTATACATACTGCATCTTCTTGATCCAGTCATCTGTTTTTGGGCATTTGGGTTGTTTCCATAGCTTACCTATTGTAAATGTTGCTGCAAGAAACATAGGGGTGCAGTGTCCTTTTGAATTAATGTTTTCATGTCCTTTGGGTAGATTTGTAGGAGTGGAATTGCTGGGTCATACAGTAGCATCATTTTTAGTAATTTGAGGAACCTCCACACATAGTGTTGGACAAGTTTGCACTCCCACCAGCAGTGTAGGAGAGTTCCTTTTTCTCCACATCCTCGCCAATATTTATTGTTGCCTGTTTTTTTAATATGTGTCATTCTCACTGATGTAAGGTGGAATCTCATTGTGGTTTTTGCTCTATGATAATTTTTAACAAATCATGTAACTCCTTTTTTTCTCTCTTAATTCAAGACATAACAATTATTACCTATTTTGGGGGGTCATTCTTTGGATCTATGTAGCTCAGAGAAAGTAACTCTCTATTCTTCTAGCAACCACTAATCATAAAGGGGAGGATTTAGTTAGTCCCTTCTGTAGTCATCCTGTATTGGTCAAATATTTTACCTCATTGGTCAAGTATCTTGCCCAGCCTAAGTAGTAGCTAATTTATTATGTTCAACAATTACTCTTATATCTAATCAGCTATAACTAGAACAGGAGGTTTAGTCTCATGTAAAAAGAAAATGGCATAAGCCATAGTAACATGTGCTGGAAAGAAACAAATGAAACCACATTCCTTCAAAATCAGCGATATAAAAAAAAGCACTCTAGGGTTTTATGGACTTCTGCTGCAGCCCATCCAGCATAATTACTATCCCGCTGTGGCAAGATAGTGTTTTAGTAGATAAAAATTCCTTGGATTTGAGGAGGAGTAACGAGTAAAAGTAAAGCAATACTAAAGGAGTTTGACAAAGGACATTGCGCTCTTTCTTCTCCTGAGGTCAGAACCCACAGCGGGAAGAATAATGGAACCACTGGGAAATTTGAGTATCTGAGAGTGGAGGAGACCTGAGTCCTAGTACCTGAACTGAACCTAGAAAAGGCACCTTGGGTAAGCAGAGCAGGAGTGAACTATATAGGAAATCCAGCAGGATGGGCAGTGAGTCCTAAGACTGCTTCCACGGTGAAAAAGAGTATTTAAGAGAAATTTACTCTCTCAGAAGCCAGTGAACCAGAAGAATCCTTACTGAGGGACTAAGAGGGTTGCAGAATGACCTGACTGGCTTTTTGACCGAGAATGGAGGGGGTAACATGTCTCTTATATTAGTCTATCTGCAATGTCTGTAGCCAATGTGGCTATAGAGATGATAGCAGATGCCCCATGTATACATGGCAAGGACTAGACACTCTTTCTGTTTCCGCCCCATAACCTGATTGCTTGAGATACCCACAATTTTTATATAATTTCGCTGAGAATCAGGAAGGAAGTCAACAAGTCAACCCTGAATTGACTTACAAAATCCTTAAGTGAAACTCAGAGGCATGAAATGACTGAGATCGAGTTTCATCTTTTAGGCAAAGTAAAGGCTTGTGGCAGACTTTCCTTTGAAGATACTTAATTATTAGGTCTTGCAAGGCATTCTTTTCTAGGGATGTATGTGCCCTGTAGGGAAATGAGATGCTCTTCTGGAGGGAGAGGGCAGAAAAATGAATATAGAAGCATTATTGCTTTTCAACCAGAACATGCAGACAAAGGTCAGTTTTCTTAAACTCAATTCACAGTACCCATTCACCATTTTCAACTATGAAATGACTATCACTGGGAAGATGAGAAGTGAAAAGTTGTTTTTGTTCAGCTCTTCTGTCATTGCTTAATTAATACATACTTTTCAGGCTTTTTGTCAGGTAGCATGACACTTAAAAACAATTTCAGGATAAAACTGTTCAAATTTTGGTTCATCTACTTTTAGGCTATATGACATTAAAACCTATCCAATATTCTTCTGTATTTCCTTTGCTCTATCTTCCTTCTTTTAATTACAATGAATTTTTAATGTACACCACTGATAGATGCAATAGTATAAAACTATGTACCTTTTACTCAACTTCAATAATAATTACTTCAGCCAATCTTGTTTCATTTATATTGTAAACCAGTTCCCCATTCTGACAATAGCTACATACTTTTGAAGTATGTCTCAGATTCCATACCATATAATCACATAATTTTATTCATAATATTTCAGTGTGTGTCTTTAAGACACAATGATTATTTTAAAGCAAAAGAAATTTGGCTATCATCATCACAATTATTTTTTAAAAATCATTCTTTAGCATCATCAATTATGCAGTCAATATTTCAACTTATAATTATTCCAAAATTTCTAATGCTTTCTAGTTTGTTGGTTTAATCATTTTCCAAATAATGTCCACACATTGCAACTGTACATTCTGCTTTCATCTTTTTTCCATGCAATTATTGACTGAAGAAAACTGGTCATTTGTCCTGTAGAAAAATTTCCCACAGACTATATTTTGTTGATTGCATTTTTGGGTGCTGTTTAACATGGCCCTTTATTTTCTGGGCTTCCTGTATTTAGACTGCTAGGAATTCTTCACAGGTAATGTCAGTTTTTCTAATATGGTGTACACAATGTTTTATTTGTTTCTCTTTTGGTGAAATTAGTAGCTGTTAATACTCAAAGTCCAAATTTATGAAGGGTTGCAAAATGGTGATATTCTAATATTTGTCTTCCTTCTTCATATATATCTGGACTATTTCTATAAGAAGAAACTATCCCTCACTTACAATCTGAATACTCCAGAGTACTGTTCATTTAAGAAAAAACAGATAAATGCTTCATTTTCAAAATAATGAGTTGGTTTCCTCCAATGGTGACAAATCAGTTGTATTTCCTTGTGAGTATCATTATGTGTTTTGTTTTAGTATCATTATGAGCACATGAATTTATACATATTTGAGGTATTTCAATACACTATAGTTATTATTTTTGTTTATGCTCAAATTTCCTTTCTTGTATCATTTTTGTACCTTGTAAGGCACTCTTTAGCAGGGACATATGTACCTTTTGGGGAAATGAAATTTTGTATCATCTTTGTATCTCTCCTTTATATTAAAATTGGTTCCTGTGTTCCTTCGACATGATATTATTATTTGATGTGACCACAATCCCATTTTTGCCTGGAAATGAGGGGGTTTCTAGGACACATGACTTTCGGTTTTAAAATCTGGAAAGTGCTTTGCTAATTGGGGCAAGATGGTCACCCTAACCTAGTCTTTACAAGTCTTTGAGACAAGTCCTTCTAGGCTCATAAGTACATCTCTTGCTCTGGGCCTGGAATTAGCCATTTCCCCAAGAACACCTGGTTCCTTTTAGTTGGAAATGGAATTTCAAAAACCCATTCTTGTAACCACACTCAAACATCAATTTCCATTTCTATAAAATGATGATAATAATAATCCTTACTTAGTGGGTTATTATAGAGATGATATACAATAATGCTTGCAAAGCACTTAGCACAGACCTGGAACATAGAAATTGCTTCTTAAAGGTTAGCTGTTATCACAACACTCACAGGCAATGTCACAGGTAATACACAGTGACAGACAGTGTTAAGGTTTATTCATTCAGCAAAATTCCACATCATCTCAAGGAAATAGCCATATATTTGGGTTTGCGCCATGCAAAGAAACACAAATGGGAGCAGGGATATATTCTTTAGAAGTTCATTGCTGCAATGTGTTTTATGCAATTTATATTTTTTTCTAATTCCAACCATCAGAGCAGTCTAACCTTTCATAAAACAAATGCTGCAGCTGGACATAAGCCTTATTTTAGAAATGTCCTGAAATGTTCAGAGTTGACACCTGAGAAGCTCTTATTTATTGTAAGTTTCCTGTCCTATTGCATATTTATGCTCAAGGGAAAGAAGTCTTGATAGCTGAAAAATTAGTGAAATCTTGTGCACTGAAAGGGATTCCCCAAAAACAGTATTAGAAGCAGATGCAGAAAAGGACCCCAGTAGGTCTCTAAGAAAATGATGCAATCTCTTCTAGAATTCATTAAAAACCAAGTTATAGAAAATAGCCACATAAGCCCTTACAAAGTGGGTATTCATTCACGTGAATTGTCAGAGGTTGATGGCTGTAGTGTGCCCCATGTTTGTGATGTACATAAAGGAGAAACAGATCAAAGAAGTCTTGCTCTGTGAACCATTGCAAACAACTACAAAGGGATTGATGAGTTCAGTCCTGTCAGTGCCTGCTTTTTGAAAGCATAAGTTAATGCTTGACATATGTGAATCAATTTGCACTGATTGTGTCCCTGATATGCTAAGAAGAATTCAAGATCCATTGCCTTTGTAAAGAAAATACACCCTCTTATCTTTATCACACATAATATTGCATGATAATGCTTTTGCTACAATAAGAAATTCTTGTCTCACCAAAAATGAAAGGCTGTTTTGAGTATTTGTGGTGAAAACAGTAAATTTTATCAGAAGATGTTCTCTAACACCCTCCCACTCCAGGTTTTGACAAAGTAATTGGGAACAAGCACAAGGTGAGTTTTCAAAGGTTCTCCTGCTTGCTTTGTTCCCCTCAATCACATAGCACTTTCTAACCCCTTTTTATTTACATGTAACAAACTACACTACATGAGAACAGAATAATTGTTAAATATCAGTGAAGGTCCCTGGAGGAGATAATCTGAACACTGTCTCTGGGTCAAAGTCATGCTTTGGCTCTGGCAGCATCACACAAGTGGCCCCTCTAGGGATGTCAGAAGGCAAGGTCCTGCATCTGGAATGCAGACTCAGGACAGCTCAGTTAGGCTGTAGTGTAGGAAGGTGCTAGACACCCAGTAGGAAAATAGGAGTGGGTTATTACAGCCTCTTAGCTCATAAGGCTTAAAGATTCAGGAGTGGCAAAGCAGAACGCATCCTAGAGGTGAAAAGAATATCCTTACAACTGCAGGACAGGCACTCAGAGCAGAAATTTCATCAGCACACAGAGTAAGCCAAGTACAGACAAGAATGCGGGCAGACTCACCCAGGAGTTGTGTCCTCAGATCCCAAAGTCAGCACAACAGCAGTGCTATGTTGGCACTGAAAGCCTCACCTAGTCTGCTTCTCAAGTCAGACAACTCCAATTAGCTATTTGTGGTGTATTAGTACTTAGAAAGCCTCTTATATGGAAGCAAGATAGAAATTCAAATAAGGAATTTTAACACCTTATGGTTTTATAACACATGACAAATGTAATTAACTCCTAAATAAATTTAACATACACATACACAAGGAATTACATAAGGAATTAAGACGAATGCAATAGAGCAGTTGTATGTATTTATGTATTTATGAGGAAATTTCCATTAAAAAATCATGTTGAAAGAATTAATTTCATTCTCCCTTTTTGGAAGGGAAAAAGAGCTTAGAATATCAAGTAGTGAGCCCAGCAGTGATATAACAACTCACTGGCATGAGATGAGTAATGCCTTTCATCCATGCTTTTATCCAAGGAAGGAAGATCCTAATCTTTGTATTTGATTTTTGAAATTTCTGGATTGTAAAGTTTTTTGTTGTCTATTTTTGTCATTAATTTGTAGATTCGTTTTTCATTACATTAGGACAACGTGTTCTGTTTGGTGTCTTTTCAACTTATGGGATTTATTGAGGATTCCTTTGTTGTAATTTTTTATTTTTTAAGTTGTATAGTTAAAAAGTGTATTTTTATTTAGCTTTTCTTTTTATTGCTGAGTAATATTCTATTGTGCTTATGTATGTGTGTGTGTGTGTATGTATATACACACCACATCTTCTTGATCCAGTCATTTATTTTTGGGCATTTGGGTTGAAGGAGCATTTCTTTTTAACTGCATTTGCCCAGCATATTTTCAATTACCTGTGTCACTGTATAACATATTTTTGGAATGCACTTAAGTGTTTTTCTTTCAATAGATATACATTTCTTCATATGAGAGAAATATTTGGTCACCCTATGTTGCACTTTTCCTTTACAATATCACACACAGACACATACACAAATAAAAAACACAAACACATATTTTTAGTTACCTTAGAGTGTGCATGTGTTTTCATTGTGATTATTCTGATGGTTTCTAGACTGTTTTAGAATAGTTTAGCAGTTACCTTCATATTTTTATGTAATCTCATATTTTTCCATTTTTTTTACATAGTATTTGATGAATCACTACACAGAAGATGAGGAAATACACATTTCACTTATTCCATCTTGCAGTATCGTATATTACCCAATTTTGGCTTATTATACGTCATTCATGCTTCAGTTATTACCTTTATGCTTATAAATAATATGCTGATAGCTCAATTATTTGATTTACCATTTTATTTTATTTATTTTATTTTATATAATTCTTACATCATTTTTCATTTTTGCACAATGTATGCATTTTCATTTTGGTTATATTCCCCATACAATTGGACCCCCCCCTTATTTTGACTCTAGTCCTTCCTTTCCCCGCCCCTCCCTCTCCACCCCCTTTAGTGTGTCTCTGGTTTATAGTTGCTTGTTGATTTTGATTTTTACTTTGTATTAATTAGTCTTTTTCCTGGTCCCTTATTTAGGTTTTCTAAATTCCTGCTATGAGTGAGACCATCCAGTATTTTTCTTTTTCTTTCTGACTTATTTCGCTGAGCATGATCCCTTCTAGCTCCATCCATGTTGCTGCAAACTGCATGTGTTTATTTTTTTGATTGCTGAGTAATATTCCATGGTATATATGTACCACATCTTCTTGATCCAATCATCTATTTTTGGGCATTTGGGTTGTTTCCATAGCTTAGCTATTGTAAATAGTGCTCCTATAAACATAGGGGTGCAAGTGCCCTTTGGAATTAATGTTTCTGTGTCATTTAGGTAAATACCTAGGAGTGGAATTACTGGATCATATGGAAGCTCTATGTTTTTTCTAGTAGGTCCAGAAATCTCCACACAGCTTTCCATAGTGGTTGGACCAGTTTGCACTCCCACCACCAGTGCAGGAGAGTTCCTTTTTCTCCACAACCTCGCCAACATTTGTTGTTGCTAGTTTTTTTAATAAGTGCCATTCTCACTGGTGTAAGATGGTATCTCATTGTAGTTTTGATTTGTATTTCCCTGACTACAAGTGATATTGAACATTTCTTCATATGCCTGTTGGCCTTTGCATTTCTTCTTTGGAGAAGTTTCTTTTTAGCTCTTCTGCCCATTTTTTGACTGGATTATTTTCTTTGTTTTTGTTGAGTCTCCCATTTTAAATGGTAACCTTGGAAAATGGGCTACAAATGATGAGTAACTTGTACTCACACTGCTTCTTTCCTCTACCTCCCATTTTTGGCCTGTTTTACTATTTTTATTTCTGCATTATACTCTGTTTTGTAGTCAAATTCCAACAGTTGCTTAGCCTACATACTTATTAAACAAATTCAGCGCTCATCCATCTCACAACTACTACTATTTCTTTTAAGTCTTAATTTGCATCTTCAAGTAAAAAAAAAAAAATTAAGAAAGGAAGTAGAGGGTTTTTTCCCCCCCTAGAGTTTGTACAAGCTGGAAATATCAAACAATTTGACTAGATAAAAAAAAATCATTGGGTCATACATTTTCTGAAAACTTGGCAACATTTTTTCACTACCCTTTATTAACTAATATTGCTAAAAAAAAGTCTTAAACAATTTTTTCCTCATTTTTAAAATTTTTTCTTTCTTTTGAGGTAGAGCTATATTCTTTGAAATCCAGTAATTTTACTAAGCTATGTCTCATTGTTGACTTTGCTGATTTTTTCCCAGGAACTGCTAGCCTAGTTTTGGGGTTTTTTTTAATGAATTATTTTATTTTATATAATTCTTAAATCATTTTTCATTTTTGCATAATGTATGCATTTTCATTTTGGTTACATTCCTTATACAATTCCCACCCCCTTTTTCTGACCTTAATCCCTCTTCTCCTCCCCCCGCCCCACACTGTAGTATGTCTCTGGTCTATAGTTGCTTGTTGATTTTGATTTTTACTTTATTGCAATTAGTCTTTTTCCTGGTCCCTCATTTAGGTTTTCTAAATGCCTGCTATGAGTGAGACCATCCGGTATTTTTCTTTTTCTTTCTGGCTTATTTCGCTGAGCATGATCCCTTCCAGCTCCATCCGTGTTGCTGCAAATTGCATGAGTTTATCTTTTTTGATTACTGAGTAACTATGGATTTATGTCTTATTTGAGGAAATATTTATTCTACCTGAGTTCTTTTCCTTAATTAGGGCACACTATTCATGGGAAAGTTGGGAAAGTTGAAATTCTCTTCTTGTCTTCCATATCTATCTTTATCTCACTAATCATTTTATGTGTGTTTCTTTTTAATTGTAGCTTTTTTTGAGGGAACATTGGTTTTAACAGTATATAATTTGCCACACCACACCCACCACCAAAGTCCTAATAACCCTCCACCAGAGTCCATTGGGGCTTTGCTCCCCAACTTCCTACCTCTCTGGTAGCCTCAGTTCTGCAGTCAAATTTCTATGGTTTGTTTTGGTTTAGTCTGTTCTTTTGTTTTGTTTCTTTATATTCCACATCTGAGTGAAATCTTCCAGTATTTGTCTTTCTCTTCTGACTTACTTCACTTAACATAATCCCCTCCAATTCTACTCATATTGCCCAAATAAGATTTTTTATGTTTTACAATCGAGTAGTCTTCCACTGTGTATATGTACAACATCTTCCTAATCCTCATTCCTAAACTCATCTGTCATTGGGCGCTAAGGTTATTTCTATAAATTGGTTATTATAAATCAGGCTGCAATGAATAAACGAGTACATATAATCCTTAGAATTAGAATTTGTTCACTCTTCACATAGATCCCCAGGAATGGAATTGCTGGATCATATGGTAGACCTGTGTTTAATATTTTGAGCAACCTCTATATTATTTTCTATAGGGGCTGGGCCAGTCTACAAATTTCACCACATGTACAAGGGTTTCTTTTACTTCACATGTTCACCAACATTTGCTGTTTCTGGCCTTTTTTTAAAAAATTGTTTTTAGTGTTTGTCTTTTACTTGAGCCAGTGGAGCTTCTCTTTGAAAAGTCGTTTTTTAGGGGTCTCCCTGGTGGCGCACGGGGTTAAGTGTCAGCACAATGAAGCAATCCACTGTGAAGCAATCCTCTGCCAGGGAGGATGGCTCAGCAGACCTCTCCTGTCTCTCCCACTGCTCCCCTCAGCAGTGTATTTCAGTCGATCCTCCTGTTCTGCTCCCCACTCTGTCTCTAGTGAATCCTCTTACCCCCTGCAACTCTGGCCTATACCCCAGTTCTTGTATGCATAAATAAATAAATCTTTCTTAAAAAGTCATTTTTTTAATTTTTAAAGGAAACATGTTTCTCTACAGTTTTTATCTGTTCTATCACATAATTTTATCTATCATTGATTATAATAATGGTCTACTTTTATCATCTTCCCTCATTTATTTTTCCTTAAGCATATTTGCATTATCCCCACAAACTCCTTTTGCCCTATGCTCATCTTTATATGAAATTAAAGATGAGGAATGTTTTTAGGGGTGAACCATTGTCTACAGGATGATATAAGACAGAGTATACAGATATAACTAGGCCAACCATTATCTAGGATTTCTCTCTGCCTCCTGTTGTGTTTCCCACATCAACAAGAAGTAGTTTTTCGCTAGTTATGATGGGTAACAGTGAGGCATTCATTTATTTCACTTAAGCTGCAAGACCACTGGCCACACTCCCATGCTGCCTTTTAGTAAAGATTGAATGTCTCCTCCTTTCAGCTTCCAACTCCATGTCCTTTCACAAGTCTCAGGGAGGCTCCCAACTTCCAGTCCAGACCTCTCTATTCATGGAGGCCAATGATTTCACTTAGTGTTCTGCTTACTTCAACAGGTTCTGCGTTACTTGAGCTCTGCAAATCATGAATTTTCTTTCAGTCTCCTTTCTCAACCAGGTCAACCTGCTTGCATTAATCAGGACATGCATGGGTGTTTCCAAGTTTTATGTATATTTTCTTTTCTAATTAAAAAAAATTTAGTTGTTTTCAAAAAGAAGAGTGAGGTCAGACGTCTTGACTCTGTCATCCCACTGAAGACCTTGATGTAGCCAAGGAATTAGCTGGTCTATTTCTTCTAAAATTGGATTCCATAAGTAATGTGATCTGATGAAAGATGATCTCATGGAAACATGGGTCATAGATGAATGCAAATGGAATTTCAGACAATAGAGTTTCAGGATCTCCAGTGTGTTCATTTCCATGTCCAACAGCAGTGCCAGAGGTCTCATCTGTGGTGTTAGCTGGGGTTTTTATCATACTTCTTTGTTGTACCTCAAAACAAGGCATGTGCCTGCTTCAGAAAAAGTTCCTTATTGTTGAATATTCTGAACAAGTAGTGGCTTGGAAGAGTCCATGAATTTGTAAAGCTCTGAAAGTTTATAATTGTGTATTGTTAATGCATTTTTAAGATTTCTATTAAATAATAATTCTCCTACCATATGTCCTTGCTTATTTTCTATAGTTTTTGTGTTTCATTATGTCATATATAAGATACACATATTTACCACTTTAGCTCTTTATGAATATACAAAATTCAATGCATTGAATACAGTCACATTGTTGTGCATTCATCACTACTATGCATCTCCAAAACTTTTATCACCCAGATCTGAAACTTTGTACCCATCAAGCACTAACTCCTGCTTCCCCCGCCTCTCTGGTAACTATTACTATAGTTATTATGTTGAAAGAATGAACAAAAAAACTAGAATTTTTTCTTCCCTTACTCTTAAAAATATTCCTTTCATGGATCTACTGATAAAGGGAAATTTTTGAAAAATAAAAGGGACACAGGCTATAGCAAACATTAAGAGTTGCTGTGTTGTGCCAGGTGCAGACACATTGCCCTCAGTTTGTACACAGGGCTTCCTCTGTGTTATTCACACTGTCTCCCAACAGGTATGCTATTACATTATGCCTATTTTACAGATAAGGAAACTGAGGCACAGCCAAGTGAAGTAACCTGTGCACAGAAAGGATATGTCCAAACCTGGAATTCAGGCACTGAGATTGCAAAGTTGAAGCTCACAGAAAATAAGCAAAAAGGATTTAAGTGTTAAATGTTGTGGTCCAAAATTTAGTTCCAGTTTCACCTCCATATATTTTTCAGAAAATTCTCTTGGTAATTACTCCATAATCTCTCAGTCACTAAATCCCTGGTTCTCCCTATGCGCCTGTATTCCTTTGTATCTCTGAAACCTTTAAAACTCTTGAGCAAATTCTCTCTTTCTTCAAATCCTCTCCTCACTCAGCATCTGAGATACTAGCAGAGCAAGTTGAGAGATAGCACTGTGGTAGAGAAACTTGAACTTACAGTGGATATTAACTACTGGAGAACCTTGAGTAAGGGAGCAACAGACTTAAAGTGATCCCTTACCAAGATCAAGTTAGCTGTACTCTTCAGGCCAGTCTGGCATGGCTGGGTGAGGCGGGGAGACCTCCAGGAAAGATCAGTTAGGCAGGTGTTCCAGAACCTGGGTGTGGTCATGATTGAACTCAAGAAATGATCATGCTCTAAGGGAGTTATTAACAGAAGTAGCATTACAGTACTTAGGATGTAATTTTAAAAAAATCTTTATTAATAAAATTCATTGCTTTTGTATGTCAAGTCTACTACGGAAATCATGTTTTGCTTTTATTTTTTTTTCTGGTTTCTCAGCATTTATTTTGTCAAGAGCCACAGGAATGCTTTCCTGAGCAATTTTACTCTGTTACCAACACTGAACCCCTCAAAAGCATACATATCCTCTTTGTAATGCCTGCAAAAAAGCACAGAAGGAAATGCATGAGTCCTGGGGGAGAGGCACCTGCAGTTTCATAGTTGGCATTTTGGGTCCTCACACAATCTTGACTCCATGTATCTTTCTTACTTATATTCACCCTTTGACTTATTTTCTCACTTACTTTGGAATTAATTGTTTTGCCTCTTTGAAAGTTTCCTTAAATATTTTCTAGAATAGGGACAGAAAGGGAAAGCACAAGAAAAATGGAACTTAAAAGAACATAATCCAAGGAAACCAACTCTAAGGAGACGTTTTTGAGACACATGGGAAAACTGGAAAATGAGTATTCATTTATAGTAAGACCTTATCGTTAATTTTCAAAGTGAGATCATGGTGTTATGGGTTTATTTTTTAAGTCCGTATCTATTAGCAATACATAATGAACTATTTATAAGGTAAATGTATGCCTGTCTGGGATTTGTTTCAAATTATTTCAGAAAAAATATTGTGGATGGGAATCAGTGAAGAAAAGCATAAAAGTGATTTTTTTAAAAGTAGGAAACTAAAGGTTATGGCACCTCACAGCAACTATGAGTTTGAGAAAAGACCTGGAAATTCTTAGGAAGTCAGAGTGCATAGCTCCTTAAATTTCAAGGCGATTTGACTAAAATAATGGTCTGTTTGTATTTGTGAATGAATGCATTTGACTCATGTAATGCTTAATAGTTAATAGTCTAAATTTTAGTTTTTAGTGAAGAAAACAGAATGGGTAGGGAGAGATATTGTAAGAAAAAAAAAACAAACTTGATTTATCCCAGTCACTTTGCTCAGAGCTCTCCACACGTATTATCTAAGTGTTCCCATCAACTTGATTGAAGGAATATTCTCTCCCTCTTCATTATTTTCTCTTCTCCTTTTCCCTGAATGATGGTTGGTAAATGTGCGGTTTGCTGAATTGGGGGATTTAGAATCCCCCTCCCTGAGACGTGAGGAAATGACTGGCTCCTGCTCTGACCTGGTAGAAGCCATCACAGTTGGCCTTGCCATCAATGCTGTATTAATAGCAACACTGACTTGTCTCAACTGTGAGCCAAAAAGGCTCTATGAGCCAGTTGGAACAAAGTTGCACAAGACAAATGCTCTTTGAAGTAAGAGTCTCTGTCACCAGGCATGTTTTCAGAGCCTCATAAGGCATTTGATTCTACAGGGTGAGTTCCAGTCAAAGCAAAATCAGTTAATGACTTGGGCTCTGGAGCCAAACGGCATGGATTTGAATACCAGCTCCCTGAGCAATGAGCAATAACCTACCATTTCTGCCTGTACCTCAGTTTCTTTGTCTGTGTAATAGGGATAACAAAAGTAGCATAGCTTGTGATAAGTTTTAAACATGTTAATTCATGCATGGCACCAAGCAGCTCTCAGCAAATAGCCGTCGGTGCTTTTTTTTTTTTTTATCACTTCTATGATTATTTTCTAACTGAAAGTTTTTCTCCTCCTCTAAAATCAAATATAATGACATTTTGTAGAATAGTTTTGTTGTTTCTATAAATGGAAATCTGCTTGTGTTGAATCTTACAAAGAGCATTGTTCCAAAAAAATATGAGTCACATATGCCATTTAAAATTTTCTAGTATTCATTAAAAAAATAAATAGGTGAATACATTTTAATACTACATTTTAGTTAATGTAGTTTTGTAGTCTTTAGTTAGTGTAGTTTTTAGTTGATGTAGTTTTGGACATATCCAATATGTCCAAAATAGTTGACATATAAAAATAAAAATAAACCATTTTATACTCTTAAGTCTTCGAAATCTGGTGTGTATTTTATAGCTGCAGCAAACCTTTACAAGGAGGAGGACTGAGTCAGTGAGGGAATCCCTGGAAAGTTAGAAGACTTGGTCCCAATACCTATTTTGCCAAAAAACACTAACAGATAAGAGACTTTCCTAAGCATCTGGCACACAGCCTTGTGCAAATTCACTTTGGGCAAGTCAAGCCATGTCTTTGAAACAGTTTCTCTCAGAAAGCCAAAGATAGGGAATAAAAAGACCAGGGGCAGATATTTTAAATAATTTGTCCTAGTTTTCAAATTTGTTCAGGGGCCCATACGTGGTAATAAGACCTCTCCCAATTAATATGCTGAGACTTCCCAGGTCTGTTTGAAGCAGGCAGGGAATCTGCTTTATCTGCACTCATTGTGTTTTATTTTTTTTTCCATGAGCATGTGTAGGGCTCTTGCTCTGTGTCAGGCACTGTCCTAGGCGCTGGGAAAATAAGCATTAATAAAATCCTGTCCTCAAGGAATTTACAGTCTTGTGGAGTTGTGGAGGAGGCACATGTGTTGGGGGGGGGGTTCTAGGATGGATGTCCAACCACTGAGTAGAAAGAGGGGGTGATAACAGCTACACTAGACAATTGGCGCAAAAAGAAGTCACTGAATGGTTCATATTTCAGCTTCACTTTTAAGGAGGAGTGAGGGGGTCAACTATCACTCAATAGAATGGTTAGGACAGAAAATAACATTTCAAGAAGAAGGCACTACGCATTAGCACATGGCAACAGGGATTATTCCAATAGTCTTTACTCTGGCTTGGGACATATGGTGAAAAGACTGTGTCTTAGGTTGATGGATATTTACGTGTTTGTATACTGGTGAGGCACAAGTGGGTCTGGAAGAATCTGAGCCAATGTCTTCTAAGTGCCCTCTCTGACCACTCTCTGTTCCCTCAAGGTCCAATTCAGGAGTCAGTTGCTGAGCGAGCTTTCCCCAGTGCTCTCAGCAGCTGTGGTCACTTCCCTCTTGATGATGGCAGTTTGGTCTTGACCATTTGGCAAAGTTGTCCTCATTAGACAGGGATTCATTGACATCACTGCGTTCTTTTCTTTTTTTTTACTTTATTTAACATTTATCTTTTTTTTACATTTTTTAGACACTATTTGCTTCCCCCCACCCCCTAAGATTGAGTCCCCCTAGAATTTCCTTCCCCAAGGCACCCGTGCACCATCACCATAGTCCCCTGTGCTCCTCCCTCCCTCCCTCTCATGTCTCTCCCTCCTCCTCCCCTGCAGTATGTCTCTGGTTTATAATTGTTTGTTTTTGCTTTGTGGTGGTTTGTGCAGTTATTTCTTTATGCTGATGTCATATTTGGTCCCCCTATATTCCTGTTATAAGTGAAATCATCCGATATTTTTCTTTTTCCTTCTGGCTTATTTCGCTGAGCATAATTCCTTCTAGCTCTATCCACGTTGCTGTGAATGGCATGAGTTTATCATTTTTGATTGCTGAATATTTAATTGTGTATATATGCCACATATTCTTGATCCAGTCATGTATTTTTGGGCATTTGGGTTGTTTTCAGGTTTTACCTATTGTAAATAGTGCTGCAATAAACATAGGTGTACAGGTGATCTTTTGAATCACTGTTTTCATGTCCTTTGGGTAGATCCCTAGGAGTGGAATTGCCGGATCGTATGGTAGCTCCATTTTCAGTAGACTGAGGAACCTCCAGACAGCTTTCCACAGTGGTTGGACCAGTTTGCACTCCCACCAGCAATGTAGGAGAGTTCCTTTATCACCGCGCCCTCGCCAACATTTGTTGTTGCTTGTTTTTTTGATATGTGCCATTCTCACTGGTGTAAGGTGGTATCTCAGTGTGGTTTTGATTTGCATTTCCCTGATGATAAGGGATGTTGAACATTTTTTCATATGCCTGTTAGCCATTTGCATTTCCTCTTTGGAGAAATGTCTTTTGAGAGTTCTGCCCATTTCTTGACTGGATTGTTTATTTTTTTTTTTTTGAGCCCTGTGAATTCTTTGTATATCTTTGTGATCTGTCCTTTATCAGTTGAATGGAGTGCAAAGATTTTTTCCCAATCAGGACATCACTGTGTTCTAAGCACCTGGCAGTGTCATGCACAAATGTTGGACAAATATATTTTTGATAAATTCAAAAAATTATGGAATACTGAATTCATAGGAACAGTCAATATGTACTCTTGATATATGCATGTTTGTACTTAAGCCAACCATGCAAAACAAGGTTTGGTGACTTATCTGCCGAATTGAACATCTTAACTGACAAGTTTGGTTTCCAGCTCTGAGATATTTTATGACAGTTGTGCCTATTTTCCACCTATTGGAATGTTTATCGGTATTTACCAAAGAATTCAGCATTCATGGTTTCATTCTATGTATGCTTATCTTTGTTCTGTTTTAGTCAGATGATCAGCCTTTATCACCTGCCTAACATACTGCATGGGTTTGTTCTAAGCATGATATAAGATTCTATGTTTGAAAGTGCTTTGCAAAAGAGAAAGTGCTCTAAGATGGCAAAATGCTGTTGCTGGTATCCAAGGAGCCAGAGCATATGGTGACTTTTGGACTCCCACTTGATGTGGATTTTTTTAGAAATTTATTTTTGGTGGTTGCTTCAGAGGTGCTACCCTCTCCCTCTAGCACAATGTCCTAGCTAGTCACATAAGGAAGGCTATGCTCAATGGGTTGGAATATAGAGGCCCTGTTTTCCCTCAAACCTAAGAGGAAGACAAGACTGTACCTTTTAGGCACAAAGAACAAGCCTGTTATATACCTGGTACTGGGATAATTGTTTTACATTCATTCCACAACGGCCTAATATGGAGCTATTAATACCTCCCTGTGCCCTTCTTTGAAAAATGCACCCATGGAGAGAACAAGACTTGCCCCAGGACACATTGCCAACTAAAGGTGGAGTCAGGATATGAATACTGAATTACCCCAAAGTTCCTTTCTTTTGATGATGCAAAAGCCCTGAATGTTTATTTTCACCATCTGTAAATTGGGTTGAAAAAATATCTTCCTTGCCTAGTTACTAGAAATGCAGCGAGTGTCAATATAAAAGTAGCTTTTCTTAGCACTATAATGACATGCACAATGTTAAGAGTACTAACAGTGACAATAGTTGCATAATGCTTCATTCACCCTTTTCACAGCACTTCTGCCTAGAATCTCTGTAAAACAAGATGGATGCACTGTGACCCACAAAATATATCCTAATGGTTACACCCTTTGGAATCATGATTGCCTTTTATGGACCTTTCAGGGAAGCAGAATAATGTAAAGGTCAAGGGCGCAGGCTATGCAGTCCACAGGCTGCTCTTACTGACTGGTTTGACCTCAGACACCAGTTATTTAACTCTCATGGGAGATAAATATAGTTTCCCTCATGGGCTGATTTTAGATTCAATGAGATGTTGCATGTGGAGCCCAGAGTAAGTGTTCAGTAGATGTTAGCAATAATTACAGGGATGCTAAACAACATTGCTGGGCTTTTTCTGGAGGTGAGACATAGACATCTCCAGTCATCTCAGTTTTCCCCTCCTTTCTGCTCCTCCCAAACTCTAGCTACAGCTCACAAAGCTTGTCTTCATTCCATTTCAATTTAGTGGTAATAGTAGTCCAATAGATCATTTTCAAAAGCAATAACTTCATGATTACATGTTAAGAGTGTACTGCTTTCATATGTTAACCAGATTGAATTGTTCACCTCCCCTATGTCCATTAAAAAGTGATGTATTTTTATATATTATTTTGCTGGACAGCAAAAATGCCTGTTTTCCTGTTTGGCTCCATCAATCACTTTGTTGCTGAACTGATGAGTTCCCTGCTGGGGAACAGAGCAGTGATTTACTCTGCACCAGTCTTTCCAGTTTGGTGTCCAAGTATCTACTGAGGATATATATATCTATCTACTAATCTGGAAAGGAATTTTGGCTCAATATTTAAAGAATTATTATCTATGAGGGACTAGACTGATAAAAAAATTTGTAGGGTACAGAGATAAAAGTTTTAAAAAGCAAAACAAAATTTGTGGAGCAAATGCTTAATAAGACTTTAGTGTTGACCCTCATGAAAAGTGTTTTCTGATTAAGTGAGAATAAAACTTTGTTCTGATAATTAACACTCACCCCTTGCTCCAAAGTAAACGAAGGCATCAGGATGACCATTATCTAGAAATTGTTGTACAAGAAATGTTGATGCTTCAGTGAAATCCTTCTGGCCCAACAATATTTGGGGAAGAACTGGAGGGAAGCCAATGACCCTGCATACAAAAAAGGGAGAGGCTGGCGGGCAGCTGTGTATGTTGGAGGGGGCAAGGACAGGGGGTTTATCCTGTGAGAGACCATAGAGTGCAAGGAGAAAAATTGAGAGATAAAGGAACCAGGGAAACTTTAACATTAGGAATGTTAGTCACTGTTGCTATATAAATTCTCCCTATTTCCCCAAACCTTCAGAAAAGTCTAATACAAATAAGTCATTTTATGAGTTTTTGTTTTTGAAGGAAATCATGGAAAAGGATACACATTCCATGTTGGAGCCAAATGACAACAGGAAAGACTAAACAATAGTCATATGACAGTGGAGAACAAGATGCAATGAAGACTAGAATTTGAATTCCAATGTAATCATGACATATGCATCTCTAGGACACTTGTGGTGAGTTGGGCTTTTCACAAGACTTGGAATGGGGGTAATCTACCCGTAAGGACATTTGTCACTAGCACATACCTAAGTTGAAAGACTTTATGTGGAAACAATCTGCCTATTGAAAATTTCACTAAAGCATTGACATTTTTGTCCAAAAACTTCTAAA
The DNA here is from genome assembly GCF_964194135.1 of Talpa europaea. NCBI lineage: Eukaryota > Metazoa > Chordata > Mammalia > Eulipotyphla > Talpidae > Talpa > Talpa europaea. The sequence goes on along the minus strand of NC_140072.1, from coordinate 80,696,071 downwards.
TAATGTTCATCCTTGTTCCTCTTCCTTAATGACACCTAAGTCAGCTGATGATTTTTTGAATAGGGAAGGAAACCCAAGGTGGTTGCCTGTTCAGGAACAGCAGGAAAGCTGATAAGAAAGTGCTTAAATACATTACCAAATGATTCCAGCCCTGGTGATTTTTGTCAAAGCCTTCTTATTCATTAATAAAAAAGAAAGATGGAAAGAGAAAAATGCTGTCAAATTTACTCTAAAGGAAGTCAAAGACTTAAATTAAGAGGAACCCTGGGATTTCTAAAGTAACCTCAGAAATCATCACGCTGCCATCAAAATTCCTTCATAAATTACTTGAGTTGGATGTCGAGATATATTGGGAAATGTTCAAAAGGGGCGATTTTGTTAAAGCTGCCCCAGACTGACTTTGACAGGTGCTGGCAAAGCTCTGCAGTTGACTGGGAGTCAACTAGCCAGAGTTTACCTGCTGCTATGGTCCAGTTAGTAGTGGGGCATAAAGCAAGCTGGGATGAACCCTGAAACACCCAAAGTATGAAAAGCTTCAGGTGCCTTACCTGGACACTGGGGCTGAGATTGTGATGTGCAGATAACATCACTTTGTGCAGTCATAGTAATACATACAGAAGTTAGGCCCTTGATATGGAAAAGTCTATACTATTTCTAAGTATTCTTTTAATTAGATTGTTATCACTAGTTAAGGTATTTTCCATATGGTAATCTTATTAGTAAAAAAAAATCTGGAAAAGTTGTCTTGGATTTCCTTACACATTACATGGCTTATATTTTATGGCTATGAGGTCATAGCTGTGAAATATCCCCCTTTGACAATTTGACTGTGATGTATGCTGCTGTATTTCAGTAGCGCAGGGTGATTTTTCAGCCAGATGAAAAGTTCATTCCATTTCATTATTGTTGATATCATCTTCATTTTTATTTTACCCATGAAAAGCAAAATGTCAGAGAGTTGGAAACACCATTTGGAACTATCTGTAAAATGGTATAGACTGATAAGGCAGAAAAAAAGAGTGAAAGAACATTGGCATTTTATTTATCTGAATACTAACAATGAAAATGTCTTGCATTAGTTATGGGTGGCTCAACTCTCTGGTAGAGTAAGAGTCTTAGTTATAGGGAGAACTTCAAATAGCTGCTACTGCTATTTGAAATACAAATTATAGATGACATTCTGCCTTATTCCTCATTTATTTGCTACAACACATCCAGTATCAACCGGTTGGCTTCCAGCACTAATTGCTGAGATATCTAAAGACATCACTGGTTAAGTTTCCTGGCAGCAATGGACAGCTTAGGAATTTGTGAAAGATGGTGGCAGTAGGCAAACATTGGAAAATCTGTTCACATCCATATATGCCTAGTGGATCTATGGTTTGAGGCAATCTCAAATTATTATTTTGAATCAGACAGAGACAAGGAACACATACAAAGATAATATTTGTGTTGTATTTATAATAGTAAAAGTGGAGACAATACAATGGGACTTGGATTAGATAAATAAGTAAATGTGTTATGTTGTACTTATACAATAAAGTTTTGCATTGCCATAAAATGCATGCCTAGGAAGTATTTTCATTGAGAGAATTGTTCATTATACCAAAGAACTCAGAATTTTCTTTTAGACACAAACCATAGCAAATCAAATGATTTAAAAGAAAGGGAACATGTAGTGACAGAAAACAGTGGAATTAAGAGTTTGGAAGCTTCTGTCAAGTTTCCCAACTTCTCAACTATGTGACTTGAGCAAGAAACACAGGTAGAATTATTTCAACATGGAAAAAAAGACAACAAATTCAAATTATAACTAGATAAAAGTAGATATTATCCAATTCTACCTTATTATGCACAATCAGATGTGACCCATGGATACATTGGTGGGCCAGCCCTGAGGTGAAGGAAGTCTTGCAGCTCTTAGCATCTTTTTGCACACGGAGACATCTTATAATACCACCTTATCCTCAGTGGTTCTGTCCACCCTGGCCTTCCATGCTTTGGGTCTTGAAGTCTCTGTCTTTCTAGTATATGTACATGGTTCAAATTCCTGGTTACGAGTCCCTCCTACTTGGCCTGGAGACCTTGAAACAGATATAATAGTCTATAATAGTCTGTATCTATTCCCCTGGGAGATGATGGCTTTTACTGATTCTAAACCACTTGGGGTTGATAATATTCATGTACAATTTTATTCCTTTATAAAATACAGTCTCCATGTTGTTAATATTTTTTTTCTGACTAAACAAGCAATTATATTCACTGTAAAAGAATTGGAAAACAGATCAGAAAAAAAAGAAAATACTGACTTCCCATAATCTTATCAAACAGAATATCATGATGAATTTTCTAGATATATTTCCTTTCAGGTTTTTTTCTACATACTAAATTTAACCTAGGTAAAATACATTTTTATATCCAGCTAATTTTTTTTTTCACTTAAACATGTCACCACCCATAGATTTAGGGACACTAACTAACCCAATGATCTTGATTACTCTAGCAGAATATTTAAAACTATTGCAGTGATTGTATTCATACATGCAGAGAAACATACAAATAATAACTTGAAAACAGCATAAACTCTCTGGATCTCAGGTAGTACATCAATAAAATAGAAAGTAAGCAGTAGTGACATGCAAGGTCTCCAACGTATTCTTTGAACTAGAATATGCATTTGGAGGGACTACATTCCTCTCTGGAGTCTGCTACAAGGACCTTAATCATAAGTACCAAAGTCTTGCCTATTGCTTCCAACAAGGATTTTTGGGGCCAATTGCAGACATAGGCCCAGGTTGCATAAGAACCCAACTGTGGTACAATTTTGTTTTCAATGAGTAAGAATGAGCATACCTAGACAAGTGACTATTATCACCAGGAAAACTAGCTCCTGCCAACTTTGATGTCATACTCTGCATCTTTCTGGGACATCCATTTCAGTTTTTACTCTAAGAGCAGTAGGTCTATTGTGGCATCACTTGACTGTTCTTTGAAACAGAAGTCTTCCTCTAGAAAAATTCATTTTCATAGTTCAATTGTTTTTTTTAGTTTTTTTTTAGTTTCCCCTCTCTTCAGTAAGTACTTCTAATTGTTTTGACTATCCTTGTTTCAATTTGGCTCCAGACTTTCTGTTCTGCTTACTTAACAGCATATTCTCTTTATTTAAACTACCTGTCACCCCAGTCTTGTTTTGTCTTTTCCTGTATTTTGAACAGGCTTCAGAATCCTGACAATTAAAACATTCGCCCCTTATTAGGCTTTTTGTTCTATGTGACATTTAAGAACACTTTCTGAGCAATGGTCTTTACCTCTTCACGGCCAACTCCAGAGCTTTTCTGACTTTGCATAGAACTTTGTAAAACATTTAAGCTAAGAACTGCTCCAACATGAATGGAAGAAGTGAACTTGAGCCTTAATTCTGTTTTCTAAGGTATAAAATCTTCGAATTATATCTATAAACCAGTGAGAAATAATTTTAACTGAGAGCAGACCAGTAGAATATGCAGTAGATTATTTAAATGTGGTGTCACCTTGTTGAAAATACCCCAATAAGAACTTTCAGGTATGATTACTCAGTTTAACTTTTGTATTAACTTTTCCCTGGCAGGTTAAGGAAAGATTACTTGAAGAAAATGATATCCAAAAACATTACCAAATTCCAGGGTTGGCACTGAACTTAGGTAGATCAGATAAAACCAAAGTATTCTCACTGTTAGCAGTGCTCTTTCTCATGTAAAAACTGTCTCACCAGAAGACCTCATCAAACAGCACACAGACTGCTTGCAACCAGTAACAGATGAGCACGTTGGATTAGTTTAAAAGCAGATGGGGGTGAAAGTGAAGAGAGGAGTGGAAAGATCAGATTATAGGTCCAGAAACCAGTCACCCTACATGGCCCAGGGTAGTAAACAAGAACTAAATGCTGAGGGTGGTACCAGAAGGCATGAGAATGCATGGGGAGGAAAGAAGATGGGGGAAAATAAAACAAACAAAAGACAGACTCCCTCAAAATTCATCCAGACAGACCTTGTTCTCTGAAAAAATCTTCCCTCTTGAGAGCCAGTCACTATTATAAAAAGACTAAAAGCACTGAGTTCTTAAAAAAAAAAAAAATACTACATTCACATTTTTTTAGAAAAATGCTTTGATTCTTCCCTTTCAGAGCCAGTATATTGTTTAAACAACAGGATGAGATGTATTTTCACCCTTTCCTCTATTCTATATATTTTTATCTCTTGGGAGCCAGATGCTAAATTGTTTCCAGCCAGTTAATAATGGTTGTGGTAGTAAAACTCCCAGGGGACCCACAGAAGGAAGCCTGCCTCCATTTGCAAGGCTCTGTTACATGTGTTGGCTGCTGGGTGGATTCGGATTAGTCAAATAAAGGGAGGAAATAAAGCATGGAAGGGAATTATTTCACTGTATAACCTAACCAGGCAAAACCCTTAAGTTACACAACCTGCTCATCAACATGTTTCGCACTTCCATCAACGTACCTATAAATGCCTAAAATTTGTAGTCACTTTAGTTTATATAAAAATATATATAATGACCTAATTTGTTTCATTTTTAGCCAGTTATTTAATATGCAATAATAGTGTTTATCATTTATTGATTGCTTACTCTGTGCCATGCAGCTGGAGAACATCATTGCTGAGCATCAAGCCACCTCACCAAGTATGTCACACACATTTTATACATAGGTGTAATGGCAAGAAAGGCAGGTTTTCTGATCCAGCAGACGGGTAAAGGATGGTGGGTTTCTCAGGCTTTTATTGAGCTTTTACATGTAGTGCAGCACCCAGGTACACCACAGGCAGGAGTGCTGGGGGCCAGGAGGGCAGCAGGCCTCCAAGCCCCCAGCAAGTCTTCACTCTGGCTTCTTTCTCTCTTCTCTCTCCTGCTTCTGCTTCTCAATACTCCTCCCATGGCCCACAGAAGTAAACAACACAGCTTACAACAATGTAACAACTGCAGGTGCCCCATCAGGCAGGGCAATCCTAATGGTGCGAGGGCAGAAAAGCCTGAAAACCATTTACCCTACAATCCACTCCCTCAGGGTTTTCTGCCATACAATCTATATACAAGTATATACAAGTTTCCTTTAACAAATACAAACACAGCAGCCGTGGACTACAAAAGAAAACACAACAGAACATAAATAAGTCCAGGCAGTGCACCAACCTAGTGGCAAAAGACCATTATTGCCATGAGCAGATGATCCACCACTTCTGCTGCTGAAGGCACTGCTCATAGGGGTGGGGGGAACCACTCAGGCATCTGCCATCATACCCCAGGAGCCATCATCCTGGCCATCTCCAGTTTTAGTCTTGGCCAAGCCACACACCCCATCCCCAGGATGCACTCTTGGATTGGAGATTCTGTACTCTTTGGGGATAATCGCCCAATCCTCAGGGTGTCTGCCTGCAGCCGCTCCAACACTCGGATTTCATAGCCACCAATGCGACACGCAGACCCTTGTACTCAGGCCACCCCATTGTACAAGCACAAGGGCCAGGGATATAAGCTCCACATATGGTGTAGGGATCAGGCTTTTCTGCCCTCCCGCCATTAGGCTAGATGACGGAACCCTGCGGTCCTGAGTGCATGCCTGATGGTGGGCACCTGGAGTAGGGTGTGGGCATGTGTAGGTGGGCACACCTGAGCTGAGAGACTGATTTATAAGGGTGGTGCAGCAGAGTGCAGTGTGGTGGTAGTGCGGTGTCGAGGGCGGAGGAGTGCAGTGTACGGAGGAGTACAGCGACTACAAACAACAGGCGAAGAGCATGTGGCTGCTAGAACCGGTCATAAACCTACCCGGAATGGATTGGTTGCTTTACATATGACCTCTCTTGGGTCCCCTCTTTGGCTGTGGCTTCACCACAAGCCATGTTCCCCACCCGTCTCCCAAGGTCGGGTTCCTCAGCTCCTCACCCTCACTCAACAATGAGCAGGGCATCACCCACAGGTGATTTTAAGAGATTCACTGGCCTTCTTTAGCATACTTAGGCTGCTTAACAGCTGCTCAGGGCCTCCCAATCTCAGTACCAGCTTTTGCCTTTCTAAGTTGGCTTTTTTCCTCTGCCTAGCTGTAGGGAAGCTTAAGTTCAGGCTGGTTTTGAACTCTAAATCATGTGTTCTTAAAACATCAACCCAGTGGGCCTCCCTGGTGGTGCAGGCAGCTGAGCGCGGCACTGTGAAGCTGTCTGCAGCCTCTGCAGCATGAGTTCGATCCCAGCCGGCCGTGGAGATACCCACATGGCGCAGCAGACCTCTCCTGTCTCGCCCGCTGCTCCCCTTAGCTGTGTATTCAGTCAGTCTGCCTGTTCTACTCCCCGCTCTCTCTCTCTGGTGAATCCTCTCATCCTCCCACACATCTGGCCTGTGCCCCAGTTCTTGTATAAATAAATAAATCTTTAAAACAAAAGAATCTGGTCCATTGTTGCCGTGAGGTGGTTAGATAAGGTGCAAGTGTCAATGGGAGATCAGAGGAAGGAAAGAGAACCCCAAGCTGGAGGAACTAAGGAAGGCTTCTGCTTTGAAGTTGTTTCTTGAAAGAACAGTAGGTTTTATTTATACTTGAGAAGGGGGAGGAGAGAAGAGGTAGGGTGGGAAAGCTCTGGTAGGGAGAAGATAGTGTGAAGAAAAGAAATCCATGGGGAAAGCCTAGAACCTGGGGAGGAAGGAGTCATCTTAGCCTGAGTGTGATGAGGAAGATTCAGAGGTAGGAGGCAAAAGCAATGAGAGTATTGAATCAGAATCTGAGAATATCTACTAAAGCAATGAGAAGTCATTGAAGATTTTTCAGAAGAGGAGTGATTCAGTCAAAGCTCAGATTCAGAATGTTGGCGGGCAGAAGGAAATGGGGGAGCTGGAATGAAACCGCTGCAAGTGAAGCAGTGACTATGGGGATGAAAAGAAAGGGCCACTGTAAAATTATTGAATGAGGTACAATCTACTGGACTCAGCCATCAACGAGAGCAGTCAAGGGAAGTGGATAGAAATTGTGAGCATTAATATTTAGAATCCTCTTTACACTGGGTCAGGAGTTTGAAAAGAGGATGCCCACACATGTATAAATCAATAAGCTTCAGGACCCCACATGCTTTGTTTCTTCCAAAAGAAACAATCCCTTTTCCTCTCTAGCAGGAGTAAGAGTGGTCCTCCTGCTGCTAGTTAGTGGATCGTTAGTCTTGCATTCAGGAAAGTGCACATACATGGGTCTCACCATGAAACACACTGTAGGGTAAATGTTTTTCAGGCTTTTTTGCCCTCCCACCATTAGGACTGCCCTGCCTGATGGGGCACCTGCAGTTGTTACATTGCTTTTTTTTTTTTTTTGTGGGACCTTTGCAGGTGGCGGGGGGGATGGAACTGGCACTGCAGAGGCTGCGGGCAGCCTCACAACCCAGCGCTCAAGCAACCCAGCGCTCAACCGCTGTGCCACCAGGGGAGGTCCAGTTGTTACATTGTTGTAAGCTGTCTTGTTTACTTCTGTGGGCCATGGGAGGAGTGCTAAGAGAGTCACCAAGAGAAGCTGAAGCAGGAAAGAAAAGGGGAGAAAAGAAAGCCAGAAGAGAGAGAGAGAGAAGCCCAGAGTGAAGACTTGCTGGGAGTTTGGAGGCCTCCTGGCCCCCCAGCACCCATGCCTGCTATGTACCTGGTTGCTGCACTACATGTAAAAGCTTTAATAAAAGCCTGAGAAACCCACTGAGGGCTCCAAGACTCTCCTTTACCCAACCTGTGCAGATCATAGAAACCTGCTCAGTGGCTCTTCCTGCCACTACACACACTCTAGTCCACCCTCTCTTCTGTTGTTCATTCCTGATTAATACCTGTTTGTTGTTAAAGTAACTGATTACTTTTGTTTGAGATCACCAAAATCAGTCTTTTCCTGCCCACATAAGTAGGAGGACAACAAATACTGAATTAACTTCTAAACTAGATCATTGACTCTTTCTAAGGTGTTGGTTCTCAGGTTGTTTGGACCTCTAGGCAATTAAAATGGGTCCAAAGACCCTATTTAATCTCCATACTCTTGCTTACCACAAAAAGGGAAAAAAGAAAGAACTTCTATGAGACTTAATGAAAAGATATAAAACTCTAAAAAGTTAACTCATCCCAAAAGTAAAAGACTACACATTATGAAAGCATTGAAAATGTAGGATATGCCAACAGGGACTATATTAAGCACCCCAGTATCCCTACTGGGTCCACACCCCATTAAGGAGTCCTCAGCATTATTTACCCACAAAGGGACGACAAGTTGGTTTGCTGTTAACAAATTTATTCAATAACTCTGATTGGGTACTGCCATATGCCACAGGCTGTGCTAAATGCAAAGGAGACCCTTTCCTGACCTATTTCTTCTTCACCTACATTAGTTCCTAACCTTTCCTCTGAAGTGTCTCTACCCCACCTCATCCCAGTGCATTTTTCAAACGGGGCAAGTGCCGTTCCCTACTTTATTCACACTAAAAGACATGTCACCTCCATCACACACAGGTCCTTACCAACCAAATATTAGGTCTCACCCACCTCCTCTGTGTAATTGTGGAGTGCTGTCAGTGTCAGGAGACTCCTTGTTCCTACCACATGATACCCCAACCTTTTGTTTGTTTGCACCAGTCAACAGAGGAGTCAGCAGGGCTGATTATAGCAGACTTGGCTACAAGTCTGGCGTACCCCTTACTGGAGTTCAGTTTTTGCAGCCTTGCCTTGATTTAATCTGCAATCCAATTGACTACTTAGTCTCCCTAAGCCCTTATCAGCATTTTAAACTTCAATATGCCTTTTCTAGGCTGAATATCTGTGTTTTCAATTATGTCACCATAGGTGAATTACCCTTCCATTGTTCAAGGTCAAACCTCAAGTTGTTATTTCCTGCCCATACAGCTAGTCCCTTTCCCCTCCATCCCTCTGGGGCAGGTTCTCAATTGTCACTGGTGTTCCCAGATCCTATCTCCATCAGGTTTCATCTGTAAATTTAATTATGAAGCCATGCCCCATTTGGCTTCATTTCATTACATGGTAGAAATGTTTACTATGCGTCCATTCTCCACAAGGCACCCTGAACTCCAAAGATATACTAGACGTTCCTTTCTGTAACTATATGAAAATTTAAAGTTAGTGATACCAAAAAGAAATTAAGTGAGTCCAATTTTGTTTATGTCGTTGAGTCCTATCACCTGATCAGTTGACTTCTGACACTACACTCAGATGTTTCTTTATTTCCTCTCAAATTTCATTGATTTGGCACTCATTTATATAGCTATATAATTTTGGGAGTACAACTTTACACCTCCATATGTGTACATGCTTCACTTGCCCTTCACCAAATCTTCAGTGTCACAACCCTATTCCCTTCCCTTCCTGTTCCCTCCTCCCCCTCCTTCATCCTCTCATAATCAGTACATTTTTCACCTGTTTGTTTTATTTGGTTATTTATATTCCATAAATGAATTAAACCATTCAGTAACTGTCTTTCACTTTCTGACCTATTTCACTGAACATAATTATCTCAAGTTTTCTCCATTTTTGATGTCATTAATATGTGGAAATATAGACAAACCAAATGAGGAACAAGCTAGTCCTTGAAAGCTGATTAAAGAACTAAAGCATCCAAAGGGAGGAGTGGGTGGAAGAGGAGAACAAAAGAGGAGCAAAGGAGAAAGGAAGAACAATGGACAATGGGTGGCAGATTATCGGTGATTTGGTGGCAGGTACCATAGCGTAGCCATACCTGATGGGGAGAATCCTAATGTTACCACAATTAAAATAATAATTTATTATATTTCAAAAAAGAAATTCTGAGATTTACAGCTACTGCTATATAACTTTACAACTATGTCTACACAGCAGACAAGATTTTGATGTCTATTGCTTCAATAAATACTTCTCTTGGGTTAAACAACAACAAAAAAGTCCACCCATTTTTTTCCAAAAGCATTGTTTCATCTTTAATAGCTAAGTAGTATTCCATTAAGTATATATGTTCCATAATTTCTTTACCTGATAATCTGTCAATGGACATTTCAGTTAGTTCCATGAATGTGGAGATATGAATAATATTCTTATGAGTATGAGGTACATAAGTCTTTTAATAGTAGTGGTTTCATAGTCTTTTTTTTTTTAAAGATTTTATTTATTTATTTATACAAGCACTGGGTACAGTCAGAAGCGTGGGAGGGTGAGAGAATTCACCAGAGCCAGAGCAGGAAACAGAACAGGCAGATTGACGAAATACACTGCTGAGGGGAGCAGCGGGCAGCAGGAGAGGCCTGCGCACCATGTGGGACCCTCGCCGGCAACCAGGGATCCAACCGGCGCTGCAGAGGCTGCAGGCAGATTCACAGCTCAGCGCTCAACCGCTGCACCACCAGGGGAGGCCCTGGTTTCATAGTCTTTGGAAATATTTAGAAGCAATATTGCTGGACAACATGCTATTTCTAATTTTCTTTTTTGAGGACTCTCCATACCATTTTCCATAGAGGCTGCACCAAATACATTCTCACCAACAATGGATGAATATTCCTTTTTTTTTTTTTTTTTTACATTTTTGCCAATACTTGTTTTTTTTTTTAATATATATAGGGCATTCTCACTGGGTGAGATGATATTTCATTGTGTTTTTGATTTACATATCCCTTATAATAAATGGTGCTGACCATTTTTTCATGTGCCTATAGACATTCTGTATATCTTTTTTGGAGAAGTATCTATGTCTTTTGCCCATTTTTTGATAGGATTTTTTCTGTTATTTGGTTGTATGATTTATATATTTTGGAAATTAACCCCTTGCCTGATTCTGCACTCAGATATTTCTAAAAGCCTAGAGACTATTCCAGCGCAAGTACTTAAGAAGTGGTCGTTAAAGCAAAAGGGAAGATAGGAATAGAAAAGCCTAAATCAGAGCACCCTAGAAAAACAGTCCATGACTCAAATCTTCCTGAAGAGCCCTGACCTGCCTTCTCACCCCAGGCAAAGTAGGAGCTAAATGTAATTTCAGCTTCACAGGTGTCAACTCTGAGCAAGGATCTGCCAAGACTGTTCCCCTAATCACATGGGGTCCCTGTGCCTGAGTTCAGCTTTTGCTTCCTCTTCCTGTAGAGTGCCTATTCTTTCTCTCCTAGAGGGTGCATCTTAAGGAAATCTTTGGAGAGGGAAAGTCATCCCTGGTATCCTGAAATATAAAAAGGAAGCTTACGTGATTCAATCATATAACTCAACTTGCACTTCTACTATGAAATTTTACCAGACAGACCCTTCAATCCAGAGTCCAGAGCATTAACCATTATACAATGGAACCCCACGACCTTCAATACAGACCCTTCTGTTTTGTCCCCAAATGTGATTGCCCCAATAACCCTTTGCTTATGGCACTATCACTTAAGCAATGTGTACTGGCTGACTGCTTGTCTTGTGAGCAAAAACTGGGAGTAAAAACTGTAAGTATGTCAGTTATCTTTGTGTCTCTACCCCCCATTATCTAGCACATAGCGAATGTTTACTGAATGACTCCTCAAACAAATAAATATTCAAGATTATAAATGATCTTTTCAGATACTCTTTTTGTCTTACCAAGCAAATGACTTTCAATGAGTCATTGATTTTCAATTTGTTTTTAATTAACAGAATCCTTACTTCAAATGAATCTTATTTGGAAGACTCCAGTCCCCCAATATATAAAATGAAAATAGTGGCACTCATCTTGTTCATATAAAATGGAGTTCCTCCAGGAATCTCTAATACCACCCACTTGACCCTCTGGCTACATACTCATTCCATTTCACTCCACATATGTAAATTCTTCACTTGTGTCAAAGTCTAGGCCAAAGCTTTCTTCCCTCATGAAGACTTCTCTCAGATCAGCCCATCCAAGGGGTCCTTGCCCTGTTCTGAATAACTGGGAATCCTATTGTCTACCCTATACCGTAGGATACATTGAATTTGTACCAATGAACTATTACATTCTTAGGGTTTGTTAAGGGACGAGTTCAGTGATATGCCATATATACATATATACATATTATCTCACTTAATCTACAGGGCAATCCTGTGATAGATAGGATCATTATCCAGTTTACTGATGAGATACAGAAACTCAGAGAGGTTAAGCAATTTGCCAAAGTAATACAGTTATTAAGTGGTACTGCTAGGATTTAAGACATGAACTACATGAATCATTGTTTCCTATTTTAATATGCCATTATGTTATCTTTTCAAGTAGATTGTAAGCTGATATGTAAGACTGTCTTTGCTTCTTTTTCTCCCTGCTCCATTCTTAATAGTGTTTAGGCCTGAAGAAGAGTGGAATTAATTATTTTTCAAAGAGTATTTAGTTCCTTGTAGTATATTGCTTGGCTTATCATAGCTTATCACATCTTCCTCTTCTAACATCTACCTAAGTAGAAACTTTCGACCTCTGAAAAGGCTACAGTCTCTCCCTCTTTCTTCCTAGGAATGTTGTATTTCTCAAGTTTGCAAGACAGGGTTTTGCTGCTAAAAATATTAAGCACTTCCTACAAAGGCTGGAAGCTAAGTGGGAGTTTCACAGGAGGGAAAAAACAACAGCGAACTCCACAAATGGAGTGGGGAGACTCAAGGCAGGAAATCGAAGGTACTGTCAGAAGGGCTCTAGGGAGGGGGGAGAGCAGAGAGGAAAGAGACTATTTACATTTTTACCACTTGGGACCTTTTCCCCAATTTAACTTCTAGACTAAATTTTAAAAACAGGTAGTAAAAGCTTGCTCTCTGTGAACTCTGGCCCCTCTGCCCGCTTGGGATGTCACAGAGAAAGGCTGCATTTTGTGTGTAGGAGCCCACAGGGACGTCCAGTGGTCCAGGTGGGGTGATTGATTCAGGGGAGCCCCAGGGGCTTGGCCTACCTGCCACCCTCCCAGCACCTGCACTATGAATAAACAGAATTCTGCAGTCTTCAGGGACCCCTTCCTGATCTCCCCAGCCCTTCACCTTGCACCTTACCCCTGGGCCCTCTTACTTAAAAATTAACCCCAGGCTTAAAATGGAAGGGAAGAAGACTCCATGAGCCTAAAGCATATACAAATGAAACTACATGATACACAGACAACAGAGTTGTACCAAAATAGGCACCTCTATATTCTAATCTTAAATTTGAGTTTTATAGTCTTACAACAGTATTATGTTACGATATTGCTAAAATGTCAGTACACTTTCATTTTTTCTTTTGTCTTTTGTTCTACTTTCTATTTTTATTTTTCTATTATTATTTTTTATTTTTTTACATCATTGTTCGTTTTTAAACAATATTTGCTTCCTCCCACCCCTCAGGTGTAATCCCCATAGTTTCCTTCACCAATGCACCCGTGCACCATCACCTCAGTCCCTTGTGCTCTTCCCCCACCCCCGCCTCTGATCCCTCTCCCGCCTCCTCCCCTGTAGTATGTCTCTGATTTATATGTCTGTTTTTGCTTTGTTGTGTTTTGTACTGTTATTTTTTTTTACACTGATGTCTTATTTGGTTCCCCTCTATTCCTGAGATAATTCTGTGATCAACAGAAATCTCACTCATCACAAGGTATTTACTTCAAATACCTGTCTTTGGAAATATGATAAACAGTCTTCAATGCTTGATGTAACTATAATATACAGGAATACCTATTGAGTTTGTTCCTTAATGACTTTTGCAGATGGTAAATGAGAACAGGAACATTTTTTAAAACAAAACACACACGCGTGCACGTGCACACGCACACACACACACAAGCAAAATGTGCTTTGAGAAAAGAAAGCAGGGGTGACATGACAGACATGGATAAAGGATCTGTACACAGTAGCACTCTAATGAGACAAATAAATATTTGTTTTAAAAAATAAAATGTATTGTTTTATTGTGTACTATAACTGTTTTATCAGGCACAAAAATATACAATAAGGGCCTCCCTGGTGGTGCAGCTGTTGAGCGCTGGGTTGTGAAGCTGTCCGCAGTCTCTGCAGTGCCAGTTCGATCCCCGGCTGCCCGGTGAGGGTCCCACATGGCGCACAGACCTCTCCTGCCGCCTGCTGCTACCCTCAGCAGTGTTCTTTATCAGTCTGCCTGCTCTGCTCTCTGCTCTGACTCTGGTGAATTATCTTACTCTCCTGCGCTTCTGACTGTACCCAGTGCTTGTATAAATAAATAAATCTTTAGAAAATATATATACAATAAAATTCTTGTTTAAGTGCTGAATTGAAAGTGTTCAGTGTTTACTATCAATTTCCTAATTCTCCAAAGATCCTTAGTCATATGGATAGCTCTTCACCCAAAGTGCCTTTCTCCTTTCTTATAAAACACTGGAATATATTATGCAAAACATGGACTAAAAACACATAGTTTTAAGGACAGATGTTTGGGGAAGAGAGAATTAAAAAGTGAATGAATACACAAATAAAACCAATAGCAAAAAGCCACTACAAGTAAAGTAAAAAAGACAAAAAAAAATACAGAAGAAAAAAATCAATAAAATAGGCAAAACTCTATGTTCACAAAGAAAAATGTTGAAAATTCTAATAAGTAGAATTAGAAATGAAAGAGGAAAGTAAGTGGACCTCCCTGGTGGCCTAAGGGTTAAATCTCAGTGCTGTTACTGCCACAGCCTGAGTTCCATGCCCCGCCAGGGAGCTACGTACATATGGCACAGCACACCTCTCCTGTCTCACCCACTGCTCCTCTCACCAGTGTATTTCAGTAAATCCACCTGTTCTTCTCCCCACTCTGTCTCTGGTAAATCCTCTCACCCCCCACTCCACACCCCTGGCCTATATACCCAAGCTCTTCTGCACAAAAATAAATTAATTAAATCTTTCAAAAAAAGAGAAAAAGTTACAACAGATATCTAAAAAAAGAGAGGATCATAAGAGACTACAATTATATGCCAACAAATTGAATAACCTAAAAGAAATGGACAAATTCTTAGAAATACAAGCTTTCTGTGACTGATTCAGGAAGAGAGAAGAAAGTTGACTAGATTAATTATATTCAAGGAAATCGAAAGAGTATTCAAAAGTCTCGGAAAAATCAAAAGCCCAACCGGCTTCACTACCAAACATTCAAAGACAAACTAATACCCATCCTCCTCAAACTCTTCCAAAAATTGAGGAAGAGGGAATACTTCCAAACACATTCTTTAAGGACAATATTACTCTGGCACCAAAAGCAGACAAAGATATCACACACTAAAAGAAAGCTACAGACCAATATTCCTGATCAACCTAGATGCAAAATTCTCAATCTTAGTAAGTTGAGTTCAAAAATACATTAAAAAGATTCTACATTATGACCAAGTAGGAATTAAAAAGCATATGTGTCAACACATGACAAGTGATCAATATAATTCACCATATCAACAAAAGGAAAAAAAATCACATGCAGTGAAAGTACATGTAGAGAAAGTATTTAATAAGATTCAAAACATATTAATGATAAAACTCTCAAAAATGGTGATAGAAGGCACACATCTAAATATAACAAAGGCGACATATGATAAACCCACAGCTAATATCTGAAATGGTAAGCAACTAAAAGCTTTTCTTCTGAGATTAGACACAAGACAAAGATGTCCGCTTTTACCACTACTATTCAACTATTAGAACAATTAGGTAAGATAAATGGAATCCAAATTGGGAAAGAAGTGAAAATCACTATTTGCAGATGACATAAACATAGAAAACCCAAAAGACTCCACAAAAAAGTAATAAATTAATACAGTAAAGTGGTAGGTTAAAAATGAACCTATAAAAAAGTCATTTATACTCCTATGTGCAATGAACTAGAAGAGAATAAACATCAAGAAAATAATTCCTATTGTTAATACTATCCCTATTACTCCTCCAGGGGTAAATTTAACAAAAAAAGTGAAGGACCTGTACAATAAAAACTATAAAACATCATTAAAAGAAATAGAAGATATAATGAAATGGAAAATTACTCCTTGTAAATGGACTGGAAGAATTAACATTATTAAAATGGCCATCTTACCCAGGGTAATATATGGATTTAATGCAATGTCTCTTGAAGTTTCAATGACATTCTTGAAAGAAGCAGAATAATTACTGAAATGTATATGAAGCCACAAAATACCTCCAATATCGAAAGCAATCCTAATAAAAAAGTGAAAAACCAATTGTATCACATTTCTGGAACTCAAACTATACCACAAAGTTATAGTAATCACCACAGTATGGAACTGAAATGAAAAATAGACACACAAAACAGTGAACTAGAATTAAGAGCCCAGAAATGGACCCACATTAATGGGGACAGTTAATCTACAAAAACATTGGCAAACAGAAAGTTTCTTTGACAATGGTGCTGGGAAAACTGGACAGTCACATGCAAAAGAATGAAACTAGACCACAATTTCACATTATAGACAAAAATTAATTCAAACTAGATTAAAAATTTGGATATATGGCCTGAAATCATAAAATACATAGAAGGTAACTTAGGCAAAACACTCCACAAAATCAGTGATGTCTTTGGGGACTTGACTCCATCAACAAGGGAAACAAAAGCAAAAACTAACAAGTGGGACAATATCAACTAAAAAAACTTCTGCACAGCAAAAGAAATTATCATTATGATAACTTCCATACATTTTCTCAATAGTCACTGATTTCTATTTTTCTATGTTCTTCTTTATCATAGAATGCAGGCTGTGGCTGCCTGAGGTATATGAATCCCAATTCCAACACTTAATATTGTATAGATCTATACAAACCTTGGTTTCCTCATCTTAGGATGCCTATCCCACATGACCAGCTATAATCTTAGTACTCCCATATGCCGACCACCAGCCTCGGCAAAATGTCGTGTCAGGTGTCTCTGAAAGGATGAGACGGCGTCAGCGAAAACTTAAGGGCTAAAGGGAAAGGGGATGAGGTAGTGAGGACACACTGACACTCAATGAGGTGCAAGTATCTTCTACTGAGGAACTCAGCAGGTCTTTATTTATTCATTTTTTGCAAGCAGTGAGATGACAGTATCATATGCATAGAAGCAAAGCAGAAACAATCAGTGCATTCTTTTCCCATAGACTTCTGGCTCCTACATGCTCTCAGCAAGACGGTAGCCTTTAAGGTTAATAGATAAAAAAAAATAAACCTTACACTAAAACTTATTATTTCAGTCTTAGACAATTACCTAAGACAGCCGATAGCCGCCGCTACACACCTATCAGCTAAAGCCTAAGCATCAAAAGATTCTTCTATTCATATGGCCTTCAGCCGGAGACCAGCTGCTTTTTGGTTATCAGCTAACAGGGTTTTCTACCTAGAAATTTCTTAACACAATTAACTTCATTTAAAAATTTTCCTAAGAAACTTCTAAAAAAAGCAAAAGAAGGACTTACTATAATCGTTGTCCTGGATTGCTTGTCAGGCATGTCTATGTATAGCAAAATTTTTCCCATTGTCAGGCAGGCCAAATTTACAGTGTTTAATTTTTAAGCAGGTATTTCTCCATGCCATGTGCTTATAGTATTCTTATACATATGCTTTATTGCCCAATGTATTTTCTGAGAGGTTTTTCTCTTTTTATGACCAAGAACAAAAAACAAAGGGGTGCTTATAGGTTATAGATTAATCTTCAGCTCCACGGTGTGAGGCCCTTTTCTTAACTGCTTGCCGCGTCTTCTCTGGCTGGGGCAGCGAGGCCCCCCGCACCCATATTGATTCTTACTCCGGAAAGACTAATCTTCTGGTTATACGTTTTAAACTACAGTTAACATTCATTGAAATGGACACAAATACAATCGCTTTGTCTTTTTAGTCAATATTCCCTTTCTATGATCAGGAGAAGGAAAGTAGAACAGCACAGGCACTTTCCTCAGAATCAAGTGAACAGTAAAGATCTGGATTCCATTGATATGGAAAAGACTGATGGATTCAGTGTTGGCTCCAAAACATACAGTGTCTCTCCTTTCTCACAACCCCAAAAGACCATATGTCTTCTGTCCCCTACATCAGGAACAGATGAGAGTCTGAATTAAGCTTTTTAGCCAGAGGTTTCAGAAGAATTAATCAGTAGTGAGTTCTAACTTTGAAGCTAGACTTCTAGGATGACCAGCCATCTACATGTGTCCTGGGACTTTCCTGGTTTCTATGGCAAGGAAACCCAATATTAATGGAAAAATCCTAACAATTGGCCCCCTTGCCAGGGTTTCGATCCTAGATCCACCACATGTAAGCTATGTCACATTGAGATTTTTCCCCTTATTTCTCCATGTAAGATGAAGAGACTAGTAGTACCTGTCCTGCAGGGTTATTAAGATTGAATAAAAATCTGTAAAGTGCTTAGCACCGTGTTTGGTAAGCACTATGTAAGCGTTTTTTAAACAAAGTAAATTTTGTTAAACTTTGTTGAACTTTATTGTCATTGTTTATAATCAGTGCATTTAGCAAGGCATTAAGCACTGTTAAACTGTGTGACTGTGTTTGTGGAGACAGGAGGACAAGGATATAAGTAATTTTCACCAGGACAGTTATTCAGTGAGTCAATATGTTACAAAACCAGGGTGAGAGACAATTATTCCATTTTCCTAGCTCAGACCACCCTTCAGATCCTTGCTGACTCACGCCTCTTGCCCTATCCGATTGGCACTTAGTAGACTTTCACTACTTATTGAATGAAGGCATAACTTTTTCTCGCATGGTCTATCCAAGGTTGCTGGAAGGAGTTTATAATTTTACTTGCTCTTATTTATTTGCAAAGGAGTGTAGCTAATGCTAAGGTTTCTGACATACTGCTTACTTGTGATGAGATTTCCTGACACTGTAAAATGAAGCAACTGCAGAGAGGAGAAAAGGGTCTTCTCTTTGACATTTATTCATGGTGGGGAATCTGTGGGTAGCCTGAACACAGAAATGCACGTGTCAGTCATAAATCGGTCAGTGCTAAGATAACTGAAGCCTTGAGAGTCTGCAACGTGGCTTGGCGAGCTGCTTCTGCAGAGAAGTTTACATATTCGCTCACATGCATCCGCTCAATTACTTCCCTGCCTCCCTGTGCAAACCTGCATGGGTTCTGGGGACCCACCAGGACAGATGGGCCCTCCTGCCTGCTGGGTCCCTCCCCAGCCAACTCAGGAGTATATGGTGAGGCCAACAGCTGAACCACAGATCTCAAGAAGTGCAGGCAAGCCCTGCAAAAGTCTCCACTCCCGCACTGCTTAACCAACAGCATATGTTTTTTTGGCTGAAAGGTGTTTAAATGAAATCATTTTTTCCATATTACTTTGAAAAGTTTATTTCATCAGCATGAACATGTTTAATATTATTTGGGGGTTTAAAAAAAGAAATCACAATTTTGAAGATGTTTCTTTTTTATTCATTTAGAGGAAAGAACACAGTGCTATTTAACCCTTTCTTCAAATGGTACAAGTGACTTCTTTAGATGAACAGTGCTTGGAGAATAGAACAGCATGAGTGTCTGTGCCAAAAGAGGGAAAGGAAGACTTGCTCCCTAAAGACCTGCACTGGTGTAAGGTGACAGGCTGGGTTCAGTGTGAGTGATGATGGTAATAAAATAGAGCAGGCCCCCTGCCCAGCCAGCTTTGCAAGGTCACTGATGTGCCACTAGGAGAGCACATGCCAATGCTAGCTCGCCAAGACTGGCAGTTTCTACAGCTATCACAGTTCTTTCCCCAAAGAACCTCATTCCCTTTAGGGGATAAACACCTAAATGGAAAAACCCTAGACACCCCTGGACGGCTGGGCTGCCTCCAGCCTCCCATTTCATTTAGCAGAAAACATCCCTCTCTGAGAGTTTTCACCACAAGCAACAAAATCAGACTACTCTAAGCACAGCACCAAACTGTCCTGCTCCAAACATGCATTCCAGCAGACCTATGACAAAGAACACCAAGTGAGGCCTGCCTAGTAAAAGCCTAGATTTAAAAGTTATACAACAGGTCAATAAACTATTAAATCTGTCTACTCCTCTATCTTGATAAATATACCTGGAAGGCACAGTATACATTTAAAAATCAGACTCCTCAGAGTACAGCACCACAACAGCTAATGGAAAGCTGAGCCTTGTCATTCAGTTCCCAGCCTGTGACTCATCCTACCTCCCTTTCCTACCCTGGTTCTGGCCAACATCACAGAAGGCTGACACCCCAGTCCTCACTTCCAATTTCTGCCCTCACTGCCCAGACAGCCTCCCATTGGCTGTCCCTCGATGTCAGACACCAAATGACACACAGGCCCTGGAAGTTATTTTGAGTGATTTGGACCGCTGCCTAGGGTCCCAGCTGTCCAGGGACAGTCTACAAGAGGATGTGCAGGCTCTCAGTGGTCATATGGGCCCTGTGCCCCGAGCAGATATGAGCAGAGGGGAGTTGAGAGGAGCTGCACCTCATGCCCAGATCATTAGCACTGAGGTGTAGATAGAAGGCAAAGCACTGACAAAGGGCAGAAGAGGCAATCCTTGGTCAAGGCTGCGGAGTTCCCTGATGTAGAGGAAACTTATTTCCGTGAGTTGGGACAATGTTGGGAGAGGATGGAAGGGGGCACTAAAAGGTCTTAGTGATGCTCCACTCAAGGGGTGTGAGTGAAAGAAGATGAGGATTTAACTTTAACAAGATGAATCAGAGTCAGCTATTTGGAACTTGGCATGGGCTGAAAATGGTGGATCAAATTTTTATCTCTGGAGATATCCTAACTTTCACAAATGTGATGTCAAAGAAAGGTCAGACATTAAAGTAACCACAAGGAACCCAAAAATATGTTCTTTGTAGCTGTAGGACTTTGAAGAGTTTTTCTTTTTAAATGAAGGGGGGGGCTGTAGCATCTTAATCAAGCAGTCTTTCGAAGTCCTAATGGTTTTCAGGTTTTCTCAAGAACTGTCTATACAGCCAAAAGACAGATGATTTTTTTTTTTTAATTTAAACACATATGGGAGAAAAATAGTACAAAAGCTGAGGTTTTGGTGAAAGAAAGAAATCAAGAACAGAGCAACAGAAGAGAAGTCTGTGTGTTGATGAGAGCAAATGAGGGACTGTCAGAACACACTGCAGAGAGGTGATCTCAGGTAGTCTCTGGAGATTGCACATTATGACTATTTAGCTAACATTTTTGTTCCAAGAAAATCAAATTCTCACTCTACCAACATTAAATTCTACATATATTCTACAAATGACTTTTTCCCCCCACACCGTTCTAAGAGAATCACTAAATAACTTTCCTCTCTCCTTTCTTCTCTGTGCCCCAAATTTCACCCTTGAGGCTAGGCAGTAAGACATGGCGACAGATTCCTCCAATCTTGGGTACAGAGATTTACAGACTATGAAAAGAAACTCAATGGCCAAGAATTGAGGGAAGAGGCAAAAATTACTTTTGTCACATAGAAATTTTAGACTTCAAGAGCTTTAGTAACTTGTCATAAGGCAAGAATGGAAGTCAGAGATTGCTGACTCCCAACTCTCAAATGCTGTTCTGTGCACCAGGGTTCAAGTGTAGCCCCATTACTACTATCCATGTACAGGACTGAACCCAAAAGCAAAATACAATGACGATACACAAAGGAAATTTGAAGAGCAGCATGAAAATAATTATGTGTTGGAAGGATTTACTCCAAAGCCTTAAATTTATATAACCTGGACAGTAGATCACATAGCTAAAAGGAAATCCAATAGGGGGGGATATGAAACAAACATTCAAAGGGCATAAACAAAAGCTTAGGCTACTCCAAGGGAAACATAAATTTAGTGATGTGATGGAAAATATAGGCTCAATTTGAGAGGAATTATTATATCAGGAAGATCTATTAATCTGTTGACAGTTTCTCAAAGAAAGTGATGGCAGCCTGCTAATTTGCCTCATTTGAAAGCCGTCTGTATGAGGAGCTGGAAAATATATCTCAGAGAGCAAACTGTGCAATAGGTGAAGGATGGGTTGCCTCATAAATCTTGTTCATTTTTTATCCTGATGACTTTTCTCTCCTCTTTCTTCCCATTCTCTTTTCCATTCTCTTGCCAAGCCCTCTCAGGTCAACAGAATCCTCTTAGAAGGAAAAGTCTTTGTAGGCTAAGGCAAAACAGGTGCTGGCAGATGGTTTGGGGTTATGAGTGGGGTTGGCAATTGGTCTGCATCACCCAGACTCTGAAAGGTCAACAAAAGGGATTTTCATCCCAAGTTATCCTCTGTAGACCTAATGTCTCTGCATTTCTATTCTTCAGTACCCCAGGACTAAACCTTAGGATATCAATTCTAAAAGTCAGGAGCTCAGATCTTAGTTTAAAGGGCTGAGATGATCCATGTGAACTAAAAGGTTTTCCAAGTTCTGGTAGAGACGGAGCAAAAGGGCCTCACACCTTTATAGCAGGAATACGGTAATTTCCCTAATGTTTTTTCAAGAACTTTCATTTTTATCCAAATAGCTTCTAGCATGGCCAAGTAAAAGAAGAGGTGTTGCTATCGTCCAAACTATAAGTGAGCAGTATAGTCTTATGTGAATCCAATTGAAAGAGAATTTTGCTGGAAGGTACAAATAGCAAAGCACTTTTTCCAGATGTCAGAAAGCCTGAGGTCTGTGTGAAGAAAAATGCAGCATTCTGGACTTTTCATCTGGTGTATCTGTGGAAGTACGTAGATGAAAGCCACCATAAAGAAAATGTTTGCTTCAACCCAAGTTGCTCTGTGCTCTGAGAATGCTCCAATAGCCCCTGATTTCATATTTCAGAAATATCTATTGTATGAAAGGCAAAACTGTCCTGGAAAAAAACTGGACTTGGACCCTGGGTTTTATTTACTGAAATAAAGATTGCAGAGATAGGAACCGAGAAAATGGCTTTGAAATATGTTCCTTGTTATAACCATTTTGCGAGCACTTAAGTGAAAGAGGGATTTAAAGAAGAAAATCCCTGCTTGGAGTCCCAGGGGAGCAATACGGTCTTCGGGATATCTGCTGACACAGCTCACGCTTCCTCAAGAAGGCTGCTGCCTGCCCTGCAGGGAAGAAATGCTCAGAGCTAACAGTAGAAGTGATTCCTGTGATAAAAACTAGTCACACTATGTGGAAACAACTGCATGAGGCTCTGCTGATGCTTACTCATGAAGAACCTAGCTTATTGTCCAGTATTTAGGAAGCACCAAATATAAACAATAAAGCCCAAGGAGTGAATTGGATTGTAAATTATAAAATACTAACATTAGGGCCTCCCTGGTGGTGCAAGGGGTTAAGCACAGCACTATGAAGCTAACCACAGCCTCTGCTGCACAAGTTTGATCCCTGGCCAGGGAGCTGACCCACAGGGCGCAGCAGACCTCTCCTGCCTCACCCGCTGCTCCCCTCAGCAGTGTATCTCAGTAGATCTGCCTGTTCTGCTCCTTCCCCACTCTGTCTCTGGAGAATCCTCTCACTCCCTACACCTCTGGCCTGTACCCCAGTTCTTGTATGCATAAATAAATCTTTTAAAAAATAAAATATTAACATTAAAAACTACAACCTGACACCAGATTTCTTCACTGCATTACCAAAGGGCTCAACTTGCCTTGCCACCTCCTCTATGAATGTGTGTTGTTTACTCACTAGTCTCCCAAGTCCCTGTGCACTGTATTTCTCCTCTATTTCCTTCCCGAACCTAGATTAACTGGCCAACTGTGTGCCCTCTATCAAAAAGGCTCTGCAGGTACATGAGCCATCCTCCCTGGGATAACGAAAGCCTATTCTTTAATAAGCAACTTGATTTATGGGAAGTCTAGCCTACATTTGATATCTCTGAAGTTTCGGGGTTGGGGGGAGTTTGGTTTCTTAGAGAAATTTCTGGCTCTATTTCTTGCTCCTGAATTCCCTCTCGTCTGTTTCTTACCTCTAGAGTGGAGTGCTCCCTTTTTTCACTACAAGTCCTTATACTGGGCATCCTTGCTCTATCCAAAACAGCAGACTTTAATTGAGGGTTGGGGTTATTGAAGTCAGGTCAGCAATTACAATGCAAAATAGCACAGAAAGCAATGTAAAATTAAATATCCTGTGCCTAAAATCCCTGTGCTTCCTTCCTCGGTCCTTCTCTCTTCCCCTTTTTATAAGAACATAGTCATTTTGGATTAGGGTGCACCCTAATGTCCTCTTCTTGAAAACCCTATTTCTAGATCAGGCCATATTCACAAGTGCTTAGAGTGAGGATGTGATATCTTTGGGGAGGGTACAATGCAATCCATAATATGCATCTAGTATATTCCAGGACTTTCAGGCACTGTGGATATAATAATGAAAATTCACTTCTTTGAGGGGCCTCCCTGGTGGCGCAAGGGGTTAAGACACAACCTATGAAGCTATCCGCAGCCACTGCAGCACCAGTTCAATCCCCTGGCCTCCCAGGGAGAAACCCATATGGCACAGCAGACCCCTTCTGACTCACCCTCTCCCGCTGCTCCCCTCAGCAGTGTACTTTGGTCAATCTGCCTGTTCTGTTTCCCACTCTGTCTCTAGTGAATCCTCACTGCCCCCACCCCCAACACCTCTGGCCTGTACCCCAGGTCTTGTATGCATAAATAAATCTTTTTTTTTAAATTTTTTTTAATCTTTTTAAAAAATCTTTTTTAAAAAAAGAAAATTCAGTTCTTTGAGAATAACCATTTTTGTGATGGCTTTTTAAATCAGTTCAGCTAATATTCACACAGATAGTTCTCAAACGTGATTGTGAATTAGAATCATCTGGGGAATTTTTAAAAGTCCTGCTAATAGGCTTTAACCTGGATCAATTAAACCAGAATCTCCTGGGGGTGAAACCCAGGCATATAAACATTTTAAAACTCTTGGAGATTCCCAATGTGCAGCCAAATTTGAGAACCACGGTCCTAGTACTTCACAATGCACCTGTGTCTCATTAAGGTTGAATTCTAACACCAGTAAGTGGTTTTCCTAGATTATGAACTTAGATTCTCTCTGTTCTCAGTAAGATACAAAGCTTTCAATACCTCTCAATCTCAAACGTACATAGAAATCACCTGGGGATCTTATTCAAATGTGAATTCTAATTCAGGAGGTCTGGAGTGGGGACTTAAGATTCTGCATTTCCAACAAGCTCCCAGTGTCCCAAAATACACTTTCAAATTATGACCACAAACATGTAAGACTCCTCTGTTATTTAAACATGAATTACTTTCAAGCTAGTTCAAGGAATGTGCTTGCGATATACTCTGAGACAAATGTGAGCAAACTGAATCACGTTTGTACCGAAAATATTTTTTCCTTCTTTGTATGTCTTAGCAATGTAGAATTAAAGTAAGAACAGAGTGATAAAATGTGTAATGACACAGCTAACATTGCCAGGCCTTGGCATCCATTTTTAGTAAGAACCACTAAGATCATTGTAGGGTAAAGTCAAAGGTATCAGGCTTTTCTGCCCTCCCACCATTAGGATAGATGAGGGAACCCTGTGGTCCTGAATGCATGCCTGATGGCGGGCACCTGGAGTGGGTACACCTGGGCTGAGAGACTGGCCTTTTAAGGGCGGCATCACAGGGATGCCAGCAGCAGCAGAAGCTGAAAGAGAAGCCGAGAAAGAAGTAGCAGAGGCCGAGAGAGAAGCAGAGAATGCCGGAGAGCCCAGATAGAGTGAAGACTTGCTGGGGGCTGGGAGGTCTGCCAGCCTCCCGGCCCCCCAGCATCCCTGCCTGCCATGTACCTGGTAATCCCAATAAAAGACCTGTAAAAAAACCACTGAGGACTCTGACTCCTCCTTTACCCGGTCTGCTGGATCATAGAAAACCTGCACTGTGTCCTTTCCTGACTCTACAATCACCCACTCAACTCAGTCTAAGGAAAATGTTCATCTTCCCATAGCCAGGTTCTATGGCCACTACCTGGGGCTGTTTTTCTCCCAGGTTTCATTACCCACACATGATATCTTGTTATTGCAAAAGCACCAAGAAGTGTGAGCATGGGGCATGTGCACCTATAAATATGGGCCAAGAAGCGAGAGTGCGCAGAGAAGTGGGGCATCACGGAAATCAGAGAGAGATCATGGAGGCTGGGAGGCTCAGTAGCTCTTGCCTGCCTTCCTGACTGATGGTCTGCCCGTGTAGCTACTCCCCTGCTTCAGCAGTAAAGGCCTGTCAGATATACCTGAGGTTCCAAGATTCCTTTTCTGTTTGCCCAAATCAACAATGAACCTGCTTGGTGTGGAGTAGTTGCATGACACTCACCATCCCAGATTCACACAACACAAGGCTCCTTAGGCTCCAACCAGATGATCTATTCAGTTTACCCTTTTCCCAAATAAGTAGCTTAAGCCTTGAAGCAGTTACATCCCAAAACTCAGCACAGGAAGACCAAGGGGACATAGTGTCAAAATCAGGTCTATTAACATGAACCTTGGTCTAGTTCTCCCTGCCAGTCTATTGTATCATATCTGAATTCATTATACCAACAATAGAACACTTCATTGCTGTGTGGAAGGAATCTGCACACTTATAATACTGCAGAGTTAACAGCTTTCTGTCTGGAAAACTGACATTTCAAAGTCAACAAAATAGAAACAGAAGTGAAAACCATTAACTTGTTTTCATGGTAACATTCTGCTATCATTGCAAGTGCTGAAAAGCACTTTCCTGGAGTCAGTACTGAATGAATATTGCCCTCAATAGTGGCACAATGAGAGGCTACATAAGGCAAATCTTTCAATGAGGCAATTTGTACAGTCCTAGTCATTTTCCTCTTACCCATATTGGCTCCATAGAGTTAGAAATCCTTTTTCAGAAATCAGGTCAGATATGAAAGGTCAAGGTTTACACCCTTACCTGATTTTCACCACTTGTCTTTTAAGATGATTTCAATGTTCTGAAAGAGAGCAAGGAAGGAAATCATGTTTTTCTTCAGCTCATCAATTTTATGCCTTTCCTTTTTGTTGACTTAAGGCTCTTTGACATTTATTCTAGAAATTTCCCATTAAATAAGCAGAAAAAAGCCGTTTGAAGGATTCTAATAAAATTTTTCACTGTATACGTTTGGTACCCACATCAAGAAGCAACTCCCTTGCTTTCAGGAAGTTGGAGCCATGGAAATGACCTAAAACTTGAACTACAGTGAAGACTCTTTAGTCCTGGCCCATAAGACAAAACTCAGTTATCATGATACTTTGCTTTCCATGACTGTGGTGATCTTCCTGTAATGGCAGGAAGGGGCAGTGCAGGATTTTTATGATTCAAGCAGATGGCTGAAGGAGGAGAGGAGAGTCCTAGAGCCCTCGGTGGCTTTTGCAAGCTTTATTAGCATTTACCAGGTACACGGCAGGCAGGGGTGCCGGGGGCCGGGAGGCTGGTAGGCAAGTCTTCACACTTTCTGGGCTCTCTGGCATTCTCTCGTGGCCTTTACTTCTCTGCTCCTTTCACTCTGTTGTTCCACTGGAAGCTCTCTGTAGGGTCAGGAATGGGCCACATTGCAGGTTTTCTGATCCAGCAGACCGGGTAAAGGAGGAGTCAGAGTCCTCAGTGGTTTTTTGCAGGCTTTTATTGGGATTTACCCAGTACTCAGCAGGCAAGGGTGCTGGAGGGCCGGGAGGCTGGCAGTCCTCCCAGCCCCCAGTATATCCTCACTTTATCTGGGCTCTCTGGCGTTCATTCTGCTGCTTCTCAGCTTCTCTTTCGGCTTCTCCTGGGATCCCCGTGATGCCGCCCTTAAAAGTACAGTCTCTGCCCAGGTGAATCCCATCTACCTATGCCCACATCCTACTCCAGGTGCCCGCCATCAGGCATGCATTCAGGATTGCAAGGATCCATTATCAATCCTAATGGCGGAAGGGCAGAAAAGCCTAATATCATTTACTTACCCTACACTTCCCCAATGATATTTTCACAAATCTGGATTATGAGGAAATACAGAGGTCTGTTAACAAGTGAGAGAAGAGGAATCTCGCTCTGATATGACAATTTCCTTCGAAAAATATGAGCCCAATATAATCAAGTTGCTTAATGCTGTAAACCAAATAGGTACCATCATCTGAAAATCCAAAATTCATTTCAGTAAAATGTATGCTTAGTATCAACAACTCATCCAGAGAAATTTGTAGCTCTGAAAGATATTGAATTGATCAGACTGATATCTCTCTGAATACTTCAAACAATCCTAATGTAAAAATAATTGTGCTTAACAACAAAAATTTTTGAAGCTTTTTATTCATTTGTTTATTCTACACATGCCATTAAATTCCTACTATGTATCAGACATCATGATAGGAGCTGGAAATACAGAGATGATTGCAACAGGCACAGAATCTATCTTCATGGTCTTGAGAGAGATTTAATAAATAAACACAAATGCTATAGTATTACAGTTGTGACTAATAGTGCAAAGAGTCCAGGAAGCTATAAAATTACAAAAGCAGGGTCATTCTAAAGAAGGCATTCTGGTAAGGAGAGTGGTCATTGCTAGCCTTAGAAGATGAGAGGGATCTCCTTAAGTATCTAGTATTAATTTACCCAATAGTCTGTAACATTTATTTAATGCCATTTTTCTCTTCCCACCAAATATTTGCTCAATAAAAAAGATCTAAATTGACACATAGTTGAAGAAGGGGACACAACTTTTATTATAGTTAGGATTTCTTATCATGATTCTGTATTATCCAGGTCCTAATTCAACTTCCTCAATCTAAATTAGTCCCCATTCCTTGCTCATTAGAATTAAAAAAAAAATCGAATTCAGATCTCCTGCCTCTACTTCTAACTTATTATTCAAATGAATTTACTAAAGTGTTTCGACACCTTTCCAAGCTACTTGGAGTAACACATACCTTATGTCTGTCAGTAATTTTCAACTCCATGGTAAGTACAGTGTTCTCCATGAGACACAGTGTGAAAAGTAACTTTCTTAAGTGTGATTATTTTGGTTGGGTAGACATCAACAAGGAATGGAAAGCGAGACTATTTTAAAAGGTCTCAAGCACCAGAGATGGTAGTCCTTTGGATATATTTAGAAGAAATGGATTTCCATTTGCTCATCATAAGTGGCCTTAACCTTTTTGTCTCCTGTTCATTATTTCTTTGAAGGTACAAGGGGCACTTTATTATTCTAGCAGCTACACTTTACTTATTCACCCAATTAACTTGACTTCAAAATCCTGGCCCAATAAGACAGAAAAAACAGATTTTATATGGTCAAAGCATAGTTACTATATTAAAGAATTCTTCTAGGTTAGCTTTGGAATATGTGCCTTGATTAGATCTTTCTATAAACTAATGAAAAAACACTGTGAATTAGTCTCTGAATTATACTTCAACAGAGCTTACCCAACTTCCTCCATGTAATGGACTTTTTGGCCCATTGAAACACCCTTCCAGTTCATGAGTTTCCAGCATCAATGCAGTGGGATGAACAATCATTGACAAGCCCTACTCTTTTGTGTTTTTCCTCAGGCTCACAGTCACAGCAGCCACGCCCTTCAGAGATTCCAAGACAGGTTCTAGCCAGAGAAGGGACCTACCTTATAGATTACCAGTCTTAGTTTCCCAAAGCCTCCAGCCCAGTTCTTTTTTTTTTTTTTAAAGATTTATTTATTTATGCATACAAGAATTGGGGTACAGGCCAGAGGTATGGAGGGTGAGAGGATTCACCCGAGACAGAGTGGGGAACAGAACAGCAGATTGTCTGAAATACACTGCTGAGGGGAGCAGCAGGCAAGGCAGGAGAGGTCTGCCGCGCCATGTGGGCAGCTCCCTGGCCGGGGATCGAACTCGGGGATCAAACTCATGCTGCAATGGTTGCAAATATCTTCATAGTTGTGTCTTAATCCCTTGTGCCACCAGGGAGGCCCCATCCCAGTTCTTGAAGTTATAAAAAGAAACAGCTCTGTTACCAGGCCAGTTCAAGGGCCTCTGAGAAAAGAGTTTCTTGCATCTGTGCCCAGAGTTGTACTTATCATTACTCTCCCAGGTGTGAGGTTGTGAAGCTGCCTCTTCAATTTGGCTACATTTAGTTTATTTTGTCCAGCATTTCTGAGGCATCTTCCTGCCTCTATACTCAGTCTGGAGAAGAGAAAGTCAGCAGAAATAACAGGATTTCTTTGTCCTCAGTTGACCTCCAAGAAAACTAGGACAGCGAGAGACTGAGAAGGCGAGGTCTCTCAATAGCACAACAGTGGTCGAAGTTGGCTTTCCGTGGCACCTCTCCAAACAGCCAAAATCAGTGTCAAACCACCAGCCCATGAAGCCTTTCCAAGACGCTCTGAGTGTTTATTCAGCCACTAAGTGTTCTGCCCAAAGTGGACTCCACCCAATGGTGAGCTAAAGCAAATCAAACATTCATTCATGGAGTGGGGAGTGAGATGCCCACCCAGTACAGCCTCTGATGCCTGCAAAGCTTAACTGGAGCTGACTCCAAGCTCACAGGTGCCAAGCACCTGGCCAAGCATGGCAGTGATCTCTGTATGGGAGGAGATGTTTGCACAGGGCACCTTCCCCCTCCCCCAGGAGTAACAGTGAAGTATACTGTGTGTTCTGAAAGAAGGATAGGTTTGAACTGACCAAGGTTTGGATCTCAGTTTAGTCTCTTTCTACATGTGGGACCCTAAACAATATACTTAATGGTACTGGGACTGAGTTTATCAATCCATAAAGTAAACATAATGATAGCATTTGTAGGATTGTTGCATACATTGGAGAAATTTTTAAAAAACTGGTACAATTAAATGTTAGCTACAAGCAAAAAATCTTGCCCTAAGGAGTGACTGAGTTCCATCAGTGCTGTAGTTGATGTAGTAGGGACTTCCTTTTGTCCCAAGTCTGAACTTGAGACCCTAGTAGGCTGTGCTATATGTGCAAGTGTATGATGTAGTGAAATAATCATACAGAGGCCTGGCCTTTCTCTGCTTTAAACCTGTTCTGTGGCCTTGAATAACTCACCTCACAATTCTGGTTCTCACACTGTTTATTTCTAAAATAGGATTGTTTTGAGCTATTGATCTTTAAGGTTTTAAGTTAGAATTATTTCCTTATCACCTACTAATTATGTAACTTTTGCAAATGACTGCCTTTAAAGTCTCTTTCTTTTTAAAAATTTTGCTTCTAAGAGTCTGTGGCACAAGTGCACACAGCTATCCAGAATCTTAATTATTAGCTCTCAAAAAGGCAGTACACAAGTTTTAATTAGGAATTTAGTCCAAAATTCCACACTAGTGGAACATATATTAGAACACAGTTATGATCTCTACCACACAAATGTGGGGAATTTACAATGTCCAGTGGTGCAAGATGCTCAGCTTTCAGCAAAGACTCCATTCTAATTTCTGAATACTATTTCTTAATGAAGTTAAGCAGATTTCTTGGAAATATTTTCAACCCCAAGCATGAAAACAAATAAGAGTTTTCATATTAACAGAGTTAATAAAAAAATCAAATTTGTCAGAACTTCACTTTCCCAAACATTCCAGTTGTTCAGAGCCTCTATTGAGCAGGCAAAAGAGTCTGCCTCACTCCTGTGCTCCAGGAACTTTTCTGACCCTACAAATAGGTAGCATGACCTAGCAGTACATTTTATAACTTCCATATTCACACTCTCATGAAATACACCAACAGGGCCCACTTATGGAACCAGTGGAGCAAAGAAATCTCTTACAAAAAAAAAAAAAATCAAGGGACCAGGAAAATGAATATAAGAAAGTGAAAATCAAAATCAACAAAAAACTATGAACCAGAGACACTTTTTTGGGGGGTGGGGGCCGGGAGGGGAGGGATTGGGGTCAGAATGGGGCGTTTGCAATTGTATGGGGGAATATAAAAATAAAATTTATTATTTTAAAAAAATCAAGCCTTATTGCTACTAAAACTGCCACAGAAATCTTGGCTGACCATATTATGGGAAATACTGAATAATATATGGCTTCTTCCTACCCATTTTCTGCTGTGGAATTCAGCTAAAAGCAATACATGATGTCATCACAATAATTTGCTGATTAAAACTTCCCTAAAAAAAGACACCCTTTATACTCAGGGGTCCACCTACTCAGCTGCTATCCAAAATAGTGTTTATATTTCTATCTTTAGATATCAAGAGAGACTGATAATTTTCTATATACAATGTTGGCATAACCTTTCCTATATCTCTGGGCTAGACAGCTCAGCCTGAAGAAGAAAGGTTAATAAAATACATAATAAGCATGTTCCTGTGTGCTGTTTATCCACATGTCATGAAACATCTGGTCCTGGCTTCTTCTGAGACATTCTTCTTGGGTGTTAGAATTTGTAGTTATTTTGATAGAGAGCCATTGGTTATATGCCTCCCTGAACATCTTACAGTAAAGCTTTCCATATAGCACCAGGATTAAGTGTCTATCTTTTACAGGAAAGGAACATCATTTGTTTACTTTTTCTCAACATATTTCTTTGATGGATTTTTCAACGAGTGCCTGTAAAAATTCTTCTCAATTAGGTACTCAATAAACACTTTTTGGGTAAACAAGAAAGCCTTAAAACTATTCATTATAATATATAGAGAAAAGCACAGTTGGTAGCTTTTAAATCATAGATGGGGAAGAAATCATAGGTAATGAGTTTATGTTGTTTATTTGAGTTGTAAGAAAAGAAGAACGAGGACTAGATGGGGATCAAAGAATTAAAGCAGATACATAAAGGAAAAAAGGAAATGTCTCTTAATGGTTCGGGGAATACATGTGCATACACATGTGCCGGGGACCAGCCTCTGGCAAAATGTCGTGTCAGGGGTTCCTGAAAGGATGAGATGGCCTAGGCGACACGTTAGGGGCTAAAGGGAAGGGGATTGAGGAGACACTGATACTGGATGGGATGCAAATCTCTTCTGCCGGGTCTTTATTTATTCATTTTTAGTAATCAGAAAAATTACATCATCATGTGCAAAGCAGAAACAATTAGTGTATTTTATTCCCATGGACTACTGGCTCCTATGGGTCTCAGCTAGACGGTAGCCTTCAAGGTTAATAGATAAAAAACCAAACCTAACTCTAAAACTTCTTATTTCAGCGAGACAATTACCTAAGACAGTTGATAGCCACCAGTACATCCCTATCAGCTGAAGCCTAAGCATTAAAAGACTATTCTATTCATATGGCCTTCAGCCGGAGACCAGATGCTTCTCAGCTATCAGAACTTTTTCTACCTAGAAACTTCTTAACACAGTTAACTTCATTTAAAAACTTTCCTAAGAAACTTCTAAAAAAGCAAAAGAAGGATTTACTATCATTGTTGTGCTGGATTGCTCGTCAGATATATACAATAAATTGTCTCCCATTATCAAGTGGGCCAAATTGTTTAAAAAACTAATTTTCTAAACAGATAATTTTCCGTGCCATTTAGTTGCAGTATGCTGATACGTGTAATTTATTGCCTAATGTACTTTCTGATAAATTTTTCTCTTTTTATGACCAAGAACAAAAAATAAAGGGATATTAGATCTTCAGCCCCACGGTGTGAGGCACAAGGAGTCTTCAGCCCCACAGTGTGAGGCCCTTTAGCTTCCGCCCCATGGTGTGAGACCCTTTTTCGTAGCTGCTTGCCAGTGTCTTTTTTTTTTTTTAATAAATTTTATTGTTATATTCCCCATACAATTGCAGCCCCCCCATTCTGACCCCAATCCCTCCCCTCCCGCCCCCGCCCCCCTAAAAGTGTCTCTGGTTCATAGTTTTTTGTTGATTTTGATTTTCACTTTCTTATAGTTATTCATTTTCCTGGTCCCTTATTTAAGTTTTCTAGATTCCTGCTATGAGTGAGACCATCCGGTATTTTTCTTTTTCTTTTTGGCTTATTTCGCTGAGCATGATCCCTTCCAGCGCCATCCATGTTGCTGCAAATTGCATGTGTTTATCTTTTTTGAATGCTGAGTAATATTCCATGATATATATGTACCACATCTTCTTGATCCAGTCATCTATTTTTGGGCATTTGGGTTGTTTCCAAAGCTTAGCTATTGTAAACAGTGCTGCTATAAACATAGGGGTGCAGGTGTTCTTTGGAATTGATGTTTATGTGTCCTTTGGGTAAATACCTAGGAGTGGAATTGCTGGATCATATGGAAGCTCTATGTTTAGTAGGTCCAGAAATCTCCACACAGCTTTCCACAGTGGTTGGACCAGTTTGCACTCCCACCAACAGTGCAGAAGAGTTCCTTTTTCTCCACACCCTCGCCAACATTTGTTGTTGCTAGTTTTTTTAATATGTGCCATTCTTATCTGGCTGGGGCATCAAGGCCCCCTGCAGCACACAGGTACACATATGCACACACTCACATGCATACACACATGTGCCACACAGCGTAGGCTGGTGAAGAGTCAATTTCACAGTCAGAGTTTCCCAGAGATTCTCCCTCCCTCCAATATTTCTTCTTAACAGCGTGAGACCCACTGAATTGTATAAATCTTTCCATGTTTATGTCATTTGTTGGGGCACCCTGAAGACAGGAGGATTACAGGAGCTGATTTTTACATTGTGGTAAAACTTATCTAGTCTCAAAATGTGCCCCCTTCTCATCTATCCTGTCAAATGCTTCTTCAGTTCTTTCCCTTGATACTCCTGAAAAATATTTAATTCAAGGTGAAACACCACACAAAGCATGCAAATTCAGAAACAAAAAGCATTGAGATGCGTTCCTTTTTGCCTTTCCTTCCACACCCCCATAACTTTGAGGTTTTAATATGACCTAAAACAAGATGCATAATACACAAGTAGAAGAGTTACATTGTCAGGTGTTACAGAAAAAACACAAAATGCTCACAATTTCAGTTCGATGCAAATTTAATTACGTGTCCCAAATCATGTGCATGTCAATTTCTTGACTTTGTAGCATTCATGGTCAAACATGGTTCCTAGTCATTGTTTAGGTCATCAGACCCTGAGAACACTTTCTCATGACCATTATCATTTGTTATACGATTTAACATTTATATATACATATATATTAGTGTATATGTATATATATATGTTCGTTGCAGTGTACAACGTATACATGTGTGTATATAAAGTGTGTGTGTGTATAAAGTAAAAATTATTCCAGTTTATATTATAGCTTAATTTCAGTTTTAGGAGCCAGGGCATATTAGAGGGCCTGTTACCATGATCACCATGCACAGTGTACATAGAAACTGAGCAAAACTTCCATAGCAATCTTTATGCAATACGTATTATTTGAGTGTTATTCTGTGCCAGTCACTGTGATAGGTGGTAGGGAAACCACAGTAAACAAAACAGACAAAGCTTCTGCTATTGTGAAGACCATCTGATATCTCATCAGAAGGGTTTAGTTAATAACAAGTAAACAAAACAATACATAATATGTCATTTAGCATTAAGTGCCATGAATAAAGGGATAGTGATTAGAAATGTCCTTCGTAGTGTGGGAAGGCAGGGAAACCCTTCATAATGATTTGACCTATAACCGGAGTTCTGAATGAATTGAAGGACCGAGACAAACAGGTACACAG
The DNA here is from genome assembly GCF_964194135.1 of Talpa europaea. NCBI lineage: Eukaryota > Metazoa > Chordata > Mammalia > Eulipotyphla > Talpidae > Talpa > Talpa europaea. Next base: position 80,660,666 of record NC_140072.1, on the reverse strand, counting down.
GGTCAGAAGATTTCAGACTAGAGATTAGCAAATGCAAAGGCCCTAAGGTAGAGACAAACTGGATAGTCATGAATGCCAAGCAAAGGGGTGTATATAGTGGCACAGTTAATGATGAACCTGAGAGCAATTAAAAATTTTAAGTTAGACAAGTTCTAAAATCAAGAATACTGTTGCCAAATATTTAAAATTTGTCAAGAGAAAATGGAAATTTTGGACTTTCATATGAAATCTAATGATTTTCTGTTGGTTCAAATTTTTAAAATATTCTGTGAGTCAAAATTAACACATATGCAAGTTCGATCTATGCTACTGTTGCCAGTTGGTGAACTCTGCTCTAAATAAGTAGAAAAATGACTTGATGTATTTAAATATGAGGTCTTTTCACCATACCTTTGGCTATCAATTTTTTTAAATTATTTTTATTAATAATTATTTTATTTTTTACATCATTGTTCAATTTTATTTATTTTTTAATATTTGATTTTATATAACTCTTACATCATTTTTCACTTTTGCACAATGTACGCACTTTCATTTTGGTTATATTCCCCGTACAAGTCCCACCCCCCTTATTTTGGCCCTGATCCCTCCTCTTCTCCCCTCCCCCTTTAGTGTGTCTCTGGTTTATAGTTGCTTGTTGATTTTGATTTTTCTTTATATAATTAGTCTTTTTCTTGGTCCCTTATTTAGGTTTTCTAAATTCCTGCTATGAGTGAAATCATCTGATATTTCTCTTTATCTTTCTGGCTTATTTCACTGAGCATGATCCCTTCCAGCTCCATCCATGTTGGTGCAAATTGCATGAGTTTATCTTTTTTGATTGCTGAGAAATATTCCATTGTGTATATATACCACATCTTCTTGATCCAGTCATCTGTTTTTGGACATTTGGGTTGTTTCCATAGCTTAGCTATTGTAAATAGTGCTGCTATGAACATAGGGGTGCAAGTGCCCTTTGGAATTAATGTTTCTGTGTCATTTGGGTAAATGCCTAGGAGTGGAATTACTGGATCATATGGAAACTCTATCTTTAATAGGTTGAGGAATCTCCACACAGCTTTCCATAGTGGTTGGACCAGTTTGCATTCCCACCAGCAGTGCAGGAGAGTTCCTTTTCTCTACATCCTCGCCAACATTTGTTGTTACTAGTTTTTTTAATATGTGCCATTCTCACTAGTGTAAAATGGTACCTCACTGTAGTTTTGATTTGCATTCCCCTGATTACAGGTGATGTTGAACATTTTTTCATATGCCTGTTGGCCATTTGCGTTTCCTCTTTGGAGAAATGTCTTTCAAGTTCTTCTGCCCATTTCTTGACTGAATTGTTTATTTTGTTTTTGTTGAGTCATGTGGGTTCTTTGTATATCTTTGTAATTATTCCCTTATCCGTTGAATGGAGTGCAAAGATTTTTTTCCCCAATCAGTGGGGTGTCTCTCTGTTTTGGTTAATGTCTCTTTTGCCATGCAGAAGATTTTCAGTTTGATGTAGTCCCAGGTGTTTATCTTTTCCTTGACTATCTTTGCTTTGGGTGATGAGTCTTTAAAGATGTTATTGTGATGTCTGTCTAGTAGTGTTTTACCTATATTTTCTTCTATATATTTTATGGTTTCAGGTCTTATGGCCAATTCTCTTACCCATTTTGAGTTGATTTTTGTGCATGGTGAGAGATAATGGTTTAGTTTCATTTTTTTGCATGTCCTGGTCCAGTTTTCCCAGCACCATATATTGAACAAACTGTCCATGTTCCATTGCATGTTCTTGCTTCTTTGTCAAAGATTAGTTGTTCACATAAGTGTGGCATTATTTTTGGGCTCTCTATTTGGTTCCATTGATCTGTGTGTCTGTTTTTGTTCCAATACCAAACTGTTTTAATTATTATGGCTTTTTAGTCTATCTTGAAGTTTGGAAGTGTGATACCTCCATTCTCCTTTGTTTTCATCAGTAGGACCTTGGCTATTCGTGGTTTTTGTGGTTCCATATGAATTTTATCAGTATTTGTTCTATTTCTTTGAAGAATATCATTGAGACTTTTATTGAAATAGCATAGAATCTGTATACTGCTTTTGGTAGGATGGCCACTTTGATAATGTTAATTCTTCCAATCCATGAGCAGGGGATATCTTTCCATTTCTTTGTGTCTTCTTCTATTTCTTTTAACAATGTTTTATCATTTCTTTGTATAGGTTATTCACGTCTTTTGTTAGGTTTATTCCCAAGTATTTGATTTTTTTGGTTTCAATTATAAAAGGGATGGTTTTCTTCATTTCCTCCTCTTCAGATTGTTTGTGTATAGGAAGGCTACTGATTTTTGTGTGTTGATTTTGTATCCTGCTGCTTTACTAAACTGGTTGATTATTTTGAGTAGTTTTTCTGTGGAGTTTTTAGGGTTCTCTACTTATATTATCTTGTCATCTGCAAATAGTATAATTTTACTTCTTCTTTGCCTAGTTGGATTCCTTGAATGTCTTTCTTTTGTCTTATTGCCCTGGCTAGGACCTCCATTATTATACTGAAGAGCAGTGGTGAGACAGGACATTCTTGTCTTGCTCCTGATCTTAAAGGAAAGGCCTTCAGCTTTTCGTCATTGAAAATAATATTGGGGGCCTCCCCTGGTGGTGCAGGCCATTGAGTGCCATGCTGTGAAGCTGTCCGCAGCCTGCAGCATCGGTTCAATCCTGGCTGGCCAGCGAGGGTCCTACATGGCACAGCAGACCGCTCCTGTCGCACCCGCTGCTCCCCTCAGCAGTGTGTTTCAGCGGTCTGCCTGTTCTTTTCCCCACTCTGTCTCTGGTGAATCCTCTTACCCTCCCGCACATCCAGCCTGTGCACCGATTCTTGTTTAAAATAAATCTTTAAAAAAAAAGGAAAAAAGAATATTGGCAGTGGGTTTCTCATATATGGCTTTTATCATGTTAAGGTATATTCCTTCTATCCCAAGAATTTCAAAGGCCTTCATCATAAATGGATGTTGGACTTTATCAAATGCTTTCTCAGCATCTATTGATATGATCGTATGGTTTTTATTTTTCTTTTTGTTGATGTGTTGGATTACACTTATCGATTTTTGTATGTTGAACCACTCTTGTGCCCCTGGGATGAATCCCACTTCATCGTGGTTTACTATCACTTTGATGCATTGTTGGATTCTGTTGGCAAGGATTTTGTTGAGGATTTTTACATCAGTGTTCATTAGGGAGATTGGCCTGTAATTTTCTTTTTTTGTGCTGTCTTTATTTGGTTTTGGTATTAGTATAATGTTGGCTTTGTAGAATGTATTTGGTAGTATTTCTTCTTTTTCAATTTTTTGAAAGAGTTTGTGTAGGATAGGCATTAATTCACTGCTGAATGTTTGGTAGAATTCATTTGTGAAGCCATCTGGATGTGGGCTTTTGTTTTTGGGGAGTGCTTTGATTTTTGCCTCAATTTCACTGCTTGTAATTGGTCTGTTTAGTTGTTCTATTTCTTCTTTGTCCAGGTTTGGATGATTATATTGTTCTAGGAACTTGTCCATCTCTTCTAGGTTGTTGAATTTGTTTGCATGTAAGTGTTCATAGTAATCTCTGATTATTCTTTTGAATTCTACTGAGTCTGTTGTGATTTCCCCTCTTTAATTTATAATCCTATTTATATGTGTTTTCTCCTGTTTTTTTCTTTGTGAGCCTGGCTAGAGGTTTGTCTATTTTGTTTATTTTTTCAAAGAACCAACTTTAAGTTTTATTGATCTTTTGGATTTTTTTTTAATTTCCATTTTCTTTATTTCTGCTTTGATTTTTATTATTTCCTTTCTTCTACAGGCTTTAGGGTTTTTTTGTTGTTCTTTTTCTAGCTCTTTGAGGTGTGAGATTAGGTTGTTTGTTTGAGTTCTTTCTTGTTTGTTGATGTGAGCCTGTATTGCTATATATTTTCCTCTTATTACTGCTTTTGCTGCATCCCATACATTCTGGAAAGAGGCGTCCTCCTTGTCATTCAACTCAAAGTATTTTTTAATTTCTTCTTTGATCTCCTCATTAGTCCAGTGGTCGGTCGTCCAGTAGTGTGGATTTCAATCTCCATGAAGTGGGAGGGTTCCTTGTTTTCTTTTCATGATTTATTTCTAGTTTGATGCCTTTCTGATTGGAGAAGATAGTTGGGAAGATTTTGATCTTCATGTATTTGTTGATGTCGATCTTATGGCCCAGTATGTGATCGATTCAGGAGAATGATCTGTGCACACTTGAGAAAAACGTGTACTCAGATTTTTGGGTGCAGTGTCCTATAAATGTTTCTTAAGTCCTTGAGTTCCATGTCTTTATTTAGGGCTCTAGTGTCTTTGTATATTTTTTGTCTCGTTGATCTGTCCATTGGTGAGAGTGGGGTGTTGAAGTCTCCCAATACATATGTATTTTCTTTAATGTCTGTTTTCAGAGCTGATAATAATTGTCTAATATATTTTGGTGCTCCTTCATTTGGTAAGTATATGTTGATGACTGTTATTTCTTCCTGATGTATTGTCCCCTTGATCATAATGTAGTAACCGTCGGGGTCTCTTTTTACCTTTTTAAATTTGAAGTCTATTTCATCTGATATAAATATAGCTGTTAATGCCTTCTTTTTGGTCCATTTGCTTGTAGGATTGTTTTCCAACCTTTTACTTTCAGTCTATGTTTATCTTGTGGTTAAATGTGTTTCCTGGAGATAGCAGAAGGTGGTTGGATTTTGTTTTTTAATCCAGCCTGCTACTCTGTGTCTTTTTATTGATGAGTTTAATCCATTTACATATAGAATTAATACTGATACATTGGCATCTGTATTTGCCATGTTGTTTGTCTTCTTTGTGATTTTATTCCTTGCTTTATTCTGTTCTTCTTGTTCATTCCCCTGTTGGTTTTGGCTTTAGGACTTCTTGTAGAATTTTTTGGAGTGGGGGTTTAGTTGTAATGAATTTCTGGAGTTTCTATTTGTCTGAGAAGGTCCATATTTTTTCTTCATAGAGGAAGGAGAGCTTTGCAGGGTAAAGTATTCTTGGTTGGCATTTGCTGTGTTGACGTTTTTTGAATATGTTACTCCATCCTCCGCTTGCCCATAGTGTTTCTTTGGAGAAGTCTGAAGTTAACCTGATTGGTTTTCCCTTGTAAGGTATCTGTGCCCCACCATCATTGAGGGGATCCCAGGTCCCAAATTTCATGCCCAGGTTCTCAGTTCCGAAGCCCTCAGATCCAGGATGTGCGGCAGTAGCCCAGTTCAGTGTCTGCAGAAATGGCACCTTTTGCACCCCACTCCTGTGCCCCCAGCACCAGGTTTTTGATTACTCAGTGAGGGTCATTCACCTCAGTGACTGTCCCTGCACATCTCCCCACAAACCTAGGTCACAGGCATGGGGACCTGGGCAGCCACCATCTGCTTTTCTAGCACTGGCACTTTTCCACACAAGCTTACCGCTGGCCTTGTGCTATTTGCAGGTCTCTCCAGGGAGTCCTTATCTTCTTCTAATGGTGCCTAAAGCCGGTCTCTCATCCTGATGGCTCTCCACAGTTCCCGTACACGGGGTGTGGTGCCTGCAGTACTTCCTTTCCACTCACTGTCCCGCTTGATCTGTAGTTCGTTGTTGTTTTTCCTCCTTTCTGTCGGTCAGAGTGTGCTGGCTTTGTGGGTTAAGGAAGGTAGCAGGGTTCTGAGCTTCCCTCTCTTCTCGTCCTCTTTATTTTTTTTTTAAAACTTTATTATTTTTTTTTTATAGAGGCATGTTTTATTTATTTATTTGTTTGTTTGTTTTGTTTATACATGCACTGGGTACAGTCAGAAGCGTGGGAGGGTGAGAGAATTCACCAGAGCCAGAGCGGGGAGCAGAGCAGGCAGATAGACCGAAGCACACTGCTGAGGGGAGCAGCAGGCGGCAGGAGAGGTCTGCGCGCCATGTGGGACCCTCCTCAGGTGGCCGCGGAGCAGCCGGGGATAGAAACAGCGCCATAGAGGTCGCCGGCAGCTTCACAACCCAGCACTCAACCACTGCGCCACCGGGGAGGCCCTCTTCTCGTCCTCTTTTTTTTTTTTTTTCTTTTTTTTTCTTTTTTTTTCTTTTTTTTTTCTTTTTTTTTAATTTTTTTTTAATAGAGGCATGCTTTATTTATTTGTTTGCTGGTTTGTTTGTTTGTTTTGTTTATACATGCACTGGGTACAGTCAGAAGCGCGGGAGGGTGAGAGAATTCACCAGAGCCAGAGCGGGGAGCAGAGCAGGCAGAAGAACCGAGGTACACTGCTGAGGGGAGCAGCGGGAGGCAGGAGAGGTCTGCGCGCCATGTGGGACCCTCCTCCGGTGGCCGGAGAGCAGCCGGGGATCGAACCGGCGCCGCAGAGGCCGCGCGCAGTTTCGCAACCCAGCGCTCAACCGCTGCACCACCGGGGATGCCCCTCTTCTCGTCCTCTTTACTGGCAACTTTGCTCTTCGTGCACTTTGACAGAGTCACCTGTTTATCTTCATGTGCCAGTTCTCACAGGGACCTGCTGCTTTTCCTCCTTATAACTTTTTTTATGGGAGGACTTACTTGCAACATTTCCCCACCACCATGTTGATCTCCATCTTTGGCTATCAATTTTTTTAAATGTACAATGGTGTCTGGTTCAAACTAAAACACTCTTTATATCACTACTGTTAGCTCTTATACATTTTATTAGAATTAATTGTGGGGGTCACATTTTCTTGACACAAATAGAAGTTGCATGAAGATTCTATCTTATTTGATTTAGTATTTTTCTGTCCCCAGTAGTTATATGTGTTAAGTGCTACATAAATGTTTCCATAATGAAGTTACTAAGATAGTTTTATGTTACTAAGATACATATGACAATGTATCTAGGTGCAGGAAATTGACAGTTTGACTAAAGTAATTGATATGTATATTGAAAACAGTCACAAATACACAAATAAAACCAGGAGAGAAACAATGCAAATTCTATAAAAATCAGCATAAGAAATTACAACAGGATTTGTTACTGTCAAAGTATCAAGAAGATGCACTACCATTTGAAAGAGTTTCAGAATCATGAACAGGCATTTGAGAATTCCCAAAATACCATTTCATAGACGCAAAGAGGGAAAACACAAGACATAAACACAATGTACTCCTGATGATGTGCTCTTATGCAGTATATAAGCAGGAAGGGCTGACAATCCAAGTTAGACATAAGGTTAAAAGAATTCTTTTTTTTTTTTTTTAAAGAAAGGAGCCCTAGTTTTATGTATTCTCCCTCTATTCCCTTGCTAGATGGGTTGGTGGACCTTTGTTTATACTTTACTTGAATCATAAGCATACACAAGATGACACACATAACTACACTGCATTGTATTTGGCAGGTCAACAAGTATCTTACTTACACTTTATCTCATTCATTTTTCTCAACTATACTACAACAAATATTGCTATTCCCAAAAGCATATTAGCCAACAAGCTCACAGAAACCAAATATCCAACCCAATGTCTCACAACAACCTCGCTGTAGAGCCCAGGTTAGAGACAGAAACTTCCAAACCTAAGGCCAGTTATCTTCCTGAATAATCCTCTCTTTTTAACAGACACAAAACATTAAAAATGGTTAGCTCTTAAAATAAAATTTTAAAAATTGAAGATGAGCCCTTTTCTCAATACTTTTCACACTTGGTCCCATATTCTCAATTATTTCCACATTATTTCCATCTATTAAATAATTTATGAGACTTCAAGTGTCAATTTTTTGAGTCAGATAAAATGAAATCATTGTGGTATTTATCAGAGGAAGAAAAGAGTCCCATACAATCAAGGATTGTATGATAAAATGGAAACTGCTTTCAAAACATTCATTAGTCCTTGCTAGTTTGAGTTTGGCTATGATCCATTAATTAGAAAACTAAATAATTCTGGCCATTTTGTTAAAATAAACATGAGCACTAAGTCATAAATCCTTGTTTGGAATGAATGATTTTTACTTTTATACTAACTGCAAAACACAGTTTTACAAGCTTCCCCAAATTTCAACTACAATCTATGACAATGTATCTAGGTGCAGGAAAGGAAACTAAGATCTGAAGAATAGTTTCCCTGTAATGGTAACATCCAAGTATTTAAAAAATCAAGAGTGTATCCTGCTTGAAAATTCTGCATCTTGCTTGAATGTTTCAGCCTAAAAATTTCTTTCCCCTACAACACGGTAAACAGCAAAATGGTCATGATTTTTAACAATAAACACTGTTACCATTAACAAATTGAGAGCTTATCAAAAGCACTATTATAGATATTGCACAACTTCTATCTTAGATACAACTTTCATAAATTGGTTAAAAAGATATTACATTTTCTATGTTATTTATAGCAATAATTACAATAGGCAAACCATGGAAACAACCCAAATGCCCAAAAATAGATGACTGGATCAAGAAGATGTGGTATATAAACACCAATGGAATATTACTCAGCAATCAAAAAGGATAAGCTCAGGCCATTCACAGCAATATGGATGGAGTTGGAAGGGATTGTGCTCAGCAAAATAAGCCAGAAAGAAAAAGAAAAATATTGGATGATTTCACTTATAAGAGGAATGTAGAGAAACCTAATAAGGGATCAGGAAAAAAATAATGATAATAAAGTAAAAATCAAAATCAACAGGAAACAATAGGCCAGAGATGTTCTGTAAGGGAGGAGGAGGGGGAAGGATCAGGACAGGGGTGGGAAGAACACAAGGGACTATGGTGATGGTGCATGTGTGAATTGGTGGTGGGAATTTCACAGGGAAATCATACATTGTAAAAAATGAAGGATGATGTAATAAATATATTTTAAAAAACAAAACAACAAAAAAGATATTACATTTTAAACCATAGAAAATAGGGAATAACAAAAGGAAATCTATAAACAATGTGACAGCATTTTCAAATATGGCGTTGAAAAGATCATCATATTATTTACCACATAAGCCACTAGAATTATGAGGTTAAGACTATATATAATTTATCCCTAAGAAAAAGTAATCATATAGTTTAAAAAAAAGGATAGGGTTTTTTGGGGGTGGCAATTCAAAAGAGGCAATTGGTACCAAAAATTATATGGTAATTTTTTAATGAGAAAAATTTTCTGGAGGTTAGGTAAAGACAGCAAATTGTGTTTAGTTGAACTTGCAGTTGGAAAGTATGCTGTTTTGGCTAGCCCTAAAAACAGCTTCAAAAATATTAAATGTAGAACATTGGAGAAGTTATAGAAAAATAACAATAACAATAGAACAAATTAAAAAAAAAACTTTTACAAAAAGGTAATTGATATTTTCAGAATCATGAGAAAAGATATACACGTGAGACTATAAGATGTCATTATATAAAAGAATCTGCTAAAGATCTTAAAAATGAAAAATATAAACTTGAAGTACTATCAAGAGATCAAATAGCAGAATATATACCAATGAAGGGCAAATGAGCAAGCTTTTTGATTAAACTAAGGGATTCTCCTATCATACACTGTACACAGAAAAGTAACAAGAAGTACAAAATAAAAGTCTAGAGCACAGAGGAAAGATAAGAAGTTTTAACTTTTATCTGATAATAATTAAAGAAAAAAACAACAGAGAAATCGGGAGAATGAGTAGAAGATTAGAGAAATTGAAAAATAATGGGAAATAATTTCACAGAGCTAAAGTAAAGCACACTTCTACAGTAATAGGCCCCATAGTACAATAAATAACTCATATTTTGACAGAAACAAAGTCCAAGAGCATTTTACAGAGGTATCAGAGGGACTATGCCTTAATGATAAAGTTGAGCTATCCCTGAAGTCAAATTTACCCTACACCTGCCTATGTGAATTTTAAAAACAGATTTCAGTAGGAGTACATTGAACTGCAAGAACTATTACTGCATACTAAGATAATCCCAACACTCTTCAGAGGAAGACAACAATATCCAGGTGTTCAATAAAATAGCATCATGTTTATAAAAAGTTTATTAGATAATTGAAGGGGTAGGCAAAGTGCTAGATAGCCAAGAGGAGAAATCTGTGAATTGACACCAACCTAGAAGTAACAAATGATGGAAGTAACTATTATGACTATATATAAATATTTACAGGAAAACATGAACATAAAGATGAAAGAAATATAAAGTATTTAAATGAACCTAATGGAATGTCTAGAGATAAAATATGCAATATTTGAACTGAAATTTTTTTTCAATGTGATGAATGCCACATTAGACATTACAAAAGGAAAGAGCAGTATACTTGAAGGCTTAAAAATAGAATTTATTGTAAATGATACACTAAGAAATATAAGGTTGAAAACGGATTGCTAGAGCCTCAGTGACATTTGCAGTGGTATTGAGCATTTCTAATATCTATGTGATTGGAATCTCAAGAGCATGTCTGAATTTTTTCCCAATTTGACTGAACTCTGAACTCACTGACTAAAGAACAAATACATACACATACACACACCATGACACACAACAGATAATAATAAAATTGCTAAAAATCAGTGATAAAGAAAACACCTCAAATACATTTTTAGGAAAATGACCTTAAACTCAGAAGAATAAAGAAAATACACAACTTCTTATCACAAATTTTGAAAATCACAAGACAGTGGAAGTATGTTTTAAAGAGATGAACAACTTTACCAAAAATACCCTAAAATTCTACATACAATAAAAATGGCCTATGAAACAAAGACAAAATAAGAACTTTTTGAGAGAAAGCTGAGAAATTTCATCAATAGTAGGTCTACATCACAAAAAAATATAAAAGGAAATTCTTCAGGCAAAAATCAAATAACAAATAACAGGGATAATTAACCATGAAATCTTTCCAATCTTAAATGCTTATGTGCTAAATTATGTATGTATGCCAAAATAAGTATGTCAATGTATTTGAAGCAAAAACTTAACTGAAAGAAAAAAAAAAGATAAATCAACAATTTCAATTAGAAATTTTTTTTTAAGATTTATTTATTTATTTATACAAGCACTGGGTACAGTCAGAAGCCGGGAGGGTGAAAGAATTCACCAAAACAGAACAGGCAGACTGACGAAATACACTGCTGAGGGGAGCAGCAGTCGCGGCAGGAGAGGTCTATCGCGCCATGTGGGACCCTCGCCAGCGGCCAGGGATCGAACCGGCTCTATAGAGGCTGTGGGCAGCTTTGCAGCCCAGCGCTCAACCGCTGTGCCACCAGGGGAGGCCCTCAATTAGAAATTTCAATATTGCTACTTAGTAACAGAAAAATTAGGCAGAAACTATGAAATGAAAGACTTAAGCAAAACAACTAAAGATTTGACCTAACTGACAATTTTAGATTTTCCCAACCACAAACTAAAATACACATTTATTGTTTAAGGACTAATAGAACTTTCACAAAGTTATACCATGTGCTGACCAGAAGACACATTTTATAAATTTTAAAAGATTAAAATAATACAGAATATATTCTCTGAACACAATAGTACTTAGTAGATATTAATAATAGTAAGATTGCTAGAAAATTTCTATGCTTAACAAATTGAATATTATCCTCTTAAATAAGGATTTAAATAAGAAATCAAAATATTTTTAGTTGAAAGGAAATATACCAAAATTTCTGGGATGCAATTAAATAGTAAAGTAATATGTATAGATTTAAATGCTTATGCTAGAAAAGAACATCTAAAAATTAATGCACTAACTTCTACATTAAAAAAGCCAGAGAAAGAGGAGAAAAGTAAATGCCAAGTAAGAGCAACAAATGAAATAATAAACATAAAAACAAAAAACAACAAAATGAGAAAACCAACAAACAATAAAGAAAATAAAGTCAAAATTGGTTTCTTGAAGGGCCTCCCTGGTGGCTCAAGGAATTAAGACATAGCACTATGAAGTTATCCACAGCCACTACAGCATGAGTTCTTTTTATTTTTTAAAGATTTATTTATGTATGCACACAAGAACTGGGGTGTGGGCCAAAGTTGCGGAGGGGGGGGGAGTTGAAAGGATTCACCAGACAGAGTGGGGAACAGAACAGGCAGATTAACTGAATTCAATACTGAGGGGAGCAGCAGACTAGACAGGAGAGCTACCATGTGGATAGCTCCCTGGTTGGCCATCGAACTCATTCTGCAGAGGCTGCAGACAGCTTCACAGTGCTGTGCGTAAACCCTTGCCCCACCAGGGAGGTCCTGCAGCCTGAGTTCTATGCCCAGCCATGGAGGTGACCCCTTCTCATCTCTTGCCCGCTGCTCCCCTCAGCAGTGTATATCAGTAGATCCACCTCTTCTGTTCCCTATTCTGTCTCTGGTGAATCTTCTCACCCCCCACACCTATGTCCTGTACCCCAGTTCTTATACTCATAAATAAATAAATCTTTTTTAAAAATAATTGGTTTCTTGAAAATACCAAACAAGTTTGATAAGACCTTAGCTAAACTAATCACCATTGACAACAATAAAATTAAGTTGTAAAATACTAGCATTTGTAATGAGATCAAAGGCACTACTACAGATCACACAGGTTTTAAAAGAAAAATAAATAAATATCATGAAAGATATAATAAAAAATGGGACAACTTAACAAAGTGAACAAATTTCTTGCAAATTCCAAATAGGAAACCACAATACATCCAATACAACCAGTAGACTATAGTTCTAAATTTAAAAAGACCAATTATACCAAATGTTGGAAAAATTTGGAGTAATTGGAACTCATATACTTCCCGTATAAAAATCTTTAAAACACAAGTTGGTAGCTTATTATAAACATAAGTTGGTAGCTTATTATAAAGTTAGGGAGACATCATTTCACCCAGTAAATGCATTTCTAAAGTATTTGCACAATAGAAATAAAAGCATAGGTCGATATAAAGACTAGCATACAAATATCATAGTGCCTTAATTCATAATAGTCCCAGACTGGAAACAATACAAATATCCATGATCAGATCAACAGATAAACAAATTTAGGAATGAACAGACAAAAGAATACTACTCAGTAAAAGAAATGAACTATGATACACTAGACAATGTGGATGACTCTCACTCTGTGGACATCTGGTCTACTCTACCTGTACACATATCTTTTGTGGTATCATCCATTCCACATTCTGCCATATGCTTTTGAGTGAAAATAAATGCAGTGAAAAAAATTCAGACACAAAGGAGTACATACTGTATGGTTTCATTTAAATGAAATTCCATAAAAAGCAAATATATCTATAGTGAAAGAAAGCAGGCTGGTGGTTGCTTGGTTTGGTATTGGAAGGAGTGACTGGGAAGGCATACAAAATAACTTTGGGGGATGATATAAATGGTTTCTATCTCAAGTATAGTGTGGTTATCAAAAATTATTAAAATGAACACTCAAGGGCCTCCCCGGTGGCGCAGCGGTTGAGCGCTGAGTTGCGAAGCTGCCCCCAGCCTCTGCAGCGCCGGTTCCATCCCCAGCTGCTCCCCGGCCACCAGAGGAGGGTCCCACATGGCGCGCAGACCTCTCCTGCTGCCCAGTGCTGCCCTCAGCAGTGTACTTCGGTCCTTCTGCCTGCTCTGCTCCCCACTCTGGCTCTGGTGAATTCTCTCACCCTCCCGCGCTTCTGACTGTACCTAGAGCTTGTATAAATAAATAAATACATAAATAAATAAATAAATAAATAAATGAAGAAATAAATAAATAAATAAATCTTTTAAAAAAAATTGAACACTCAAAATGGGTGCATTCTTTATGTAAATTATACCTCAGTAAAGTTGATTTTTACAAACGATTTTAAGATACCCTCTCTAAAGGGCCCCCCTGGAAGCACAAGGGGTTAAACATCAGCACTATGAAGCTATCTGCAGCCACTGCAGCACAAATTCGATCCTCAGCAAGGGAGGTGACCCACATGGCACAGCAGACCTCCCCTGACTCGCCCACTGCTCCCTCAGCAGTGTATTTCTGTCAATCTGCCTGTTCTGTTCCCTACTCTGTCTCTGGTGAATTCTCTCAAACCCCCATACCTCTGACCTACACCCCAGCTCTTGTATGTGTAAGTAAACAAATCTTTAATAAAAGAAAAAAAAAAAGACACCCTCTCTAGATTATTTTTCCCATTGTAGATACCACTCTATTTCTTTAGATAAACTATTGGAAATACTTATTTGTCCTACATTTCTCTAATATCTGATCTTCACAAGGAAGGAATGTTTTTTAGTTGTGTGTTGTTTTGTTTTTCAGTCTCCTTACTCCTCCTACCAAAAGAGAAGAAAGTTACTTGGATAAAAAAGTAATAGACACATCTGTCCACTTTTCAGGGTTAAGATAATCTATCAAAAGTTACAGGAAAGTGACCTTTGTTGCTCTTTCCTTCTGTTGCAAAACTAGTAGGAGGTTGTGGCTAATGAGATCATTTTGGTTCTCACATTGAGCTGTTATCTCAAGTTAGCCCTTATTAACAAAAAAGTACTCTATCTGCTAACTCTTATCTATCATTTGGTTTATAAATCAGGCAGGGAACAAGGATGCTATTTATTAGACCTTTTCAAGATCCCAGAAATGATTATTAATTTTCCCAGTTCATTGTATTGTAGAAGGCACCACTTAAAAAATGAACCCTGTCAGGCTTCCCTGGTGGCGCAAGGGGTTAAGTCTCAGCACTATTAAGCTATCACTAGCCACTGCAGCATGAGTTCGATCCCTGCCCAGGGAGCTGACCCACATGGTGCAGCAGACCTCTCCTATCTTTCTCGCTGCTCCCCTCAGCAGTGTTTCAGTCAGTCTGCCTGTTCTGTTCCCCCCTCTGTCTCTGGTGAATCCTCTCACACCCCCGCACCTCTGGCCTGTACCCCAGTTCTTGTATGCATAAATAAAATAAAAATAAATCTTAAAAAAAAAAATGAACCCTGTCTACTTATTCCTTAGTTGAAAGGGTAGAAAAGTCAGTTGTTAGGAAAATTTGTGATTCACTGCTGCCATTGCCATGTTGACATTTTGGGATGGGGTCAAAAAATATCGAGATTAAAGTATTATAAACAAAGAAATGCTAGAGAGATGCTCTCTTTTACTGGAAGAGAGTAGTTTACCTGTTTACAAGGCCAAATCTGAGAAAAAGCAGCTATTTATGTCAGATGCTACGCGTGTGTGCACACGCTTGTGCATGAACAAAAACAAAAGCTTTACAGAGTCTAAAGTGGACGTCTTTGAAATACTGGTGGACTAACTGTTCATGGCTTGTGAAAAGAAAACTATAATAATATGTGAGAAGAGTAAAGATCATATCTTTATATGGGAGACAATATTTTTAAGTTATTTTTTTGCAGTAGAAATTTTCACAGAAAAAACATTACCTAGGGCCTCCCCTGGTGGCGCAGCGGTTGAGCGCTGGGCTGCAAGGCTGTCCGCGGCCTCTGCAGCCACCGGCGAGGGTCCCACATGGCGCAACAGACCTCTCCTGCTGCGCTTGCTGCTCCCTTCGGCAGTGTACTTCATCGGTCTGCCTGTTCTGTTCCCTAATCTGGCTCCAGTGAATTCTCTCACCCTCCCGCGCTTCTGACTGTACCCAGTGCTTGTATAAATAAATAAATTAATTTTAAAAAATTACCTAAAGTTCATTTGGATATGTAAACAAGCAAAAACAGGTAAGAAGATTTTTTAAAGGTAAAGTAATCCAGAAAACTTATATGACTGAGTATTAAAATATATTATAGCTTTGCCAGGGTTGGGGCAAGATGGTGGACTAATAGGATCCTGGAGTCACCTCCTCCCCCACATGCACAAAACCCCTCCATTTATATTGCCCTCTTAAAAGAACTGAGGATTTGAGGATCAGCATCTCCCTACGGAAAAATGGCAGAATGCATCGGGAAACATAGAAAAACTTAAGACAGTCTTGCCAGGAATGATATTGGGCTACTGAGTTCCAAGATCTGGAGGGACATCAGGGGCATGGAGGCATTTCCTGGGGACTGACAGACTTACTCCCACACTTGGGAACTATATGGGAAAAAGGTGTGCATTCATCCAGGTGTGGAAAATAGTTTTCCTCTGGAAAATAGTAGGATTAGAAGGAGCAGAGATTGGTGAAGAGGGCACAGATCTAACTGAAGAACTTACATTTGTGAAACTGAAACTTCAATGTGAGGAGCAAGAAGGAGCTGCAATCTCTCCTAAAACAAAGATTCTGCTAGATACTGTCTCCAGACCCTCTTTTGCCTGTATAGAGCCAGTAATTACAGGTGGATGCCATATTGATGAAATCAAAGAAAGAGCCAAGGTTGGAGGGCAAATCATCTCCCCATTCCACCACCAGGGGCTTTTGCTGCTTCCAGAAGTCCTCACATCTAACAGACCACACTGATCTATAATAACAGCTAGTGCTTAGACTTCCAGGGAAAACTACGTTTGCTGGGATCATGCAGCAATTTTAGCTCCCTTCTGGAATTTTCCCACAGCCAGCATTTGCAGCCACTGGAAAACATCTGCCCCTCTCCTTCTTGGGTTCTGTGGGCTTCCCTCAGCTCACTTGCCCATAGTAACTGTGGGAGTATGTGCCTCCCAGGGAAAACACTGCCTATGGAACTTGTGGAGAGCTAGCAGAGGTCATAGCTCACACCCGGGGCTTACTTTCAGCCAGTTCCCGCAAATCCAGATCCCGGAACATCTCAACTAAAATTGGCAGGCTTCTGGGCAGCCTGCCTGCGACTGGACTGCAACCACCCACAGTACATGCCTGCAACCCCAGTCCACAGCCCCCCATGCTCTCTACTCTTGCCTGAACCTCAAGGGGGAAGCTCTTCTTGCAAAACCTGCTAGGATCAGAAGTAGGCTGAGTGGTCAATTGCAGCCTGAGGCTTTGGGGAAATCCCTGCTACAAAAATCTGCCTTGAGCTGACAATGACTTCAGTTACATTGCCTAAAACAGTGACAGCATTCAAGGAGTCCTATGTCCTTGGCACTCTAGAGCAGCAACCTTCTCACTTCCCATCTCCCTGGCCCTCACGCTGGAGGCTGGGCACTGGAGCCACCATCCTGTACTGGGTCTTGAGCGCCAGTCTTCCTGATTGGTGACAAGGTTTGAGTTTATACAACAAGCCCAGCATCCAGAGCCAACACCCTGGCCAATATCTTGCAACCTTCAACACAAGACCATTAAGTAACTGGGGAGGAAAGCTGTTTAGCCTAACCCACAGAAAGAAACACAACACCAAATGTAATTAGTACATAGAGGAATTCAACCCATTCAATGAATTAAGACAAAACACTGGGGAGAAAATTTCTTAATACAATAGAACTAAGTTACCTGAACTAACTAATTGAAGAAGACTTCAAAGCAACAATCTTAAAGGTGTTCAATGAAATTAGGAGAACAATGGATGAACAAAATGAGAACTACAACGAAGACAAAAAAAATATGAGAAAGTCCCAAACAAACTCATAAAGAATAAAATAGCTAAACTATATATATGTGTGTGTATACATATATAGAGTTTGCTGTATATATATATATATATATATATATATATATATAGAGAGAGAGAGAGAGAGAGAGAGAGAGAGAGCCAGCGCAAAGGGCTCAGTACACTTGGAGAAGAGGACAAAAGTGGCACGTAAGAAGATGGAATAGTGGAAAGCATTCCAAAAGAATAGTAAAAATGGGAAAAGAATTAGAAGTGAACATATGGGAAAACATCAAGAGGAACAACATTCACATCATGAAGTTTCTAGAAGGAGAAGAGAAAGAAAAAAGGGCAGAAATATTATTTGAGGAAATAATAGCTAGAACTTTCCCAAATTGGGAAAGCAAATAGCCAGATCCAGGAAACTGAAAAAGTCCTAAACTGAATTGTTAGAATGTCCTAAACTGAATTGTTAGAATGAGCTGGAGAGTAACTTAGTTGCAATTTAAAAGAAGTTGTAAGCAGGGTCTTCCTGGTGGCCCAGGTGGTTGAGCGCAGTGCTGTGAAGCTGTCCACAGCCTCTACAGCGCGGGTTGGATCCCCGCTGGCCTTGGAGCAACCCACATGGCTAGCAGACCTCTCCCGTCTCGACAACTGCTCCCCTCAGAGGTGTATTTCGTCAGTCTGCCTGTTCTGTTTCCCACTCTGTCTCTGGTGAATCCTCTCACCTCCCCGCGCATGTGGTCTGTACCCCAGTTCTTGTGTAAATAAAAATAAATCTTAAAAAAAAAGTCATAAAGCAAAGAACCTTATTTGTAAACCTCATGTTAACCTAAAAACAGAAGTACATATGATAAACTAATATGATTAAAATGGAATCCAAACATTACACAAAAGGTAGCTCTCAAAGAGCACACAAAGAGGACAGAAAAGTGAAACTACAAAAACATGCCGAAAACAAATGGCAAAAAGGCAATAAATTCTTATGCATCAATTTTTTCCCTAAATGTCAATGGCCCATTCTCACCAATTAAAAGGCACAGAGCAGCCGGATAGATTAGAAAGCAAAACTAAATTTCTATTTTCTGCAAGAGACCCACTTGAGCTCCAAAGATATCTATGGTCTCAAAGCAAAAGGTATGAAAATAGTATCACAAGCAAAGGGTAATCTAAATCAGAGACAGAAGGGCCATACCTCAACATAACAAAGGCCATGTCTGACAAGTCCACAGCTAACATCATACTCAATGATGAAAAATAGGAGCAAAGGGTGGAGGGGGCCCAATGGACTGTGATAGAGGGTTTTGGTGGTGGGTGTGGTATGGTAACACATTTGAAGAGGTGTGAACCTGTATTCCTACATAAAACATATACAGTGTGTAAATCAATGTTTCCTCAACTAAACATATTTATTTATACACTAAATATATTTATTTATACACTGTATAAATATATACAGTGTATATATTTATAAATATAATTATATTTATTTGTATTTATATATATTTATTTATATTTATTTATACACTACTTTAATTAAACAATGCAATGCTGCACAAGAAACATGAAGTTAAAAACAGATTATGTTATACATAAGAATTTAATGTCTGATAAAGAAGAATGTTAATATAGAAAAATGAATTATTCAACAAATAGTGTTGAAAAAATTGAATAAATCTTTGGGTAAAAAATTTTATTTAGAATTTCACTTTTTACAACATGCAAAAATAGATCACAACACTAAATGTAAAAAGGACACAAAAAGTTTGTCATACAAGTGTCTCTACCGGGATGAGGAAAACTCTCTAAGTAAAAGCAAATGTAAAAATGTACATGTAAATCAACAAGTAAAAATCGATTCATTTGACTGCATAAAAAATTAAAATACATAGGGCCTCCCCTGTTGGCGCAGGCGGTTGAGCATCGTGCTGTGAAGCTGTCCACAGCCTCTGCAGCTTGTATATCTGTGCTTGTATAAATAAATAAATAAACCTTAAAAAATTAAAATACATATATGCCAAAAATATTAAAATTAACTAAATGGCAGAAAACCCTCAAAAATATTTGTTCTCTCTCTCTCTCCTCCCTGCCGCCGCCAATCTCTCAACAGGCAATTTTGAAAAGGAAGAGACTTAGGCCCAGAACAGTACAGCAAGTAAGTGGCAGATCCAGGTAGACTGCTTCCAGAATTCATTCCATGCCATGCCATATTCACAGACAAAAGATAGACAGTGCAACAGCGAGTGCCAGCAGTGTTTTTCTCTGACTTGCAGACCTGTGGGTAGCTTGGAGTTGGAGTGGCTCTCAGCCCACTATAGATTCCTAGCATCTGTGCTCTTTCAGGCAAGTTTATAGTGAACCCACGACCACATTCTAAACTAAGGATATCTGGTTCAGGTCAAGGCAATCCTAGACTGGACATTAGCTTCAAATATAGGGAACCTACAGATATCACAAAGGGCCTATTGGAGCCCTAATACATAGCTTTGTAGCTCCATCTCTTATTTAATTTTTTAAAGATGTATTTATTTATGTATGCAAGAACTGGGGTACAGGCCAGAGGTGTGGTGGGTGAGAAGATTCACCAGAGACAGAGTGGGAAACAGAACAGGCAGATTGACTGAAATACACTGCTGAGGGGAGCAGCGGGCAAGTCAGGAGAGGTCTGCTGAGCCATTTGGGTCAGCTCCCTGGCCAGGGATCGAACTTGTGCTTCATTGGCTGCAGATAGCTCACCAGGGAGACCCTCCATCTCTTTTTTAAATTATGTTCTTAATCTCTCTTTCCTAGAGCAATCCATTCACATGAGCTAGTCAAAATGAAAATCTAAGCAACATACTTCTTTTTTTTTTTTAATATTAAATTTTATTTTTATTGCAACATACTTCTTAAGCTTCCAGCAGCAGAAGGGCCCACATGTTTCTTAGGAGATGAATTGTTCTGGAACTGTTTTGTTGATATATTTAACTTTATTCTGTACTTTTGTTGTCTGTGCCTCCCTCCACCCTCCCACCCCCAACCACTATGTGCATCTGTAAAGTCCTGCTTCCCTCAAGCAAGCAGAGCTAAGTCCTGGCATATAAAGAAAAACAGACATCCGCCTTTTATCATCTTTTTCTCCACCATTCCCCCAGAGCTTAATGAAAACTCAAGTTGGCTGGGTTTTTTTTTTTTTTCACTTCCTACAAACTTTCAGATAAGCCATCTCCTGAAATTAGTATCCCTCTCCCTGCCTAGATGTTCTGTTTTTCCTATACTTGGGATTCTCATACCACATACAAATTACCCAAATTCATTCCATAACAGGCTACAAATGTCACTGTTTTTTTTTTTTCTTCTGACCTTGTTCCCTGTTGAGTGTGTAACATCTCAGACCACAAAAAGCAAATACCAAGAGCATTTTGGGGAAATATGGCCAGATGATTTCATGATTATTCAGACCACTTAAGCTGTCCCAAAGTCATGGCCGGCTCAAGTTTTACTAAGTTTTACTAATGTGTTTGTTCCATGTTTTAACCTTAGCCTCTCAATGTGTTTTTGTACTTCTGTTGCACAAAGCCTCAGCTTCTTCCCAGAAGTGTCCTCTAGTTATGACTACATCTCTGAAACATAGGGTACTTTCATAAAAGTGACCTTCACTGCTTACCTGTTGATTGCCCCAGGAGGCTGGGACACAATTTACCATATTATGGGATAGTCTCAAAAGTTCTCCTATCACCACCTCACTACTTCTCCAGCTTCAGCTCCCAGATCCTGGGAAATAACAGCTGGTCTTATAGGTGGATTTTAAAGCAGCCACATAGCAATACCATATTTCCCAGTTGGAACTTTGTGGGAAATAGCCACATCCCCTTGATCCACACTCAATACTTTCTCAACCCCCTTCTAAGTCGTCCTTTATTTACTTTTTTTTATTTCATGTGAAGAATTCTGACATCATCTTCACCTTAGAATGGATACCCTGTGAGAACAAGAACAATTTATTTCATTTTTAATCTTTCCTAGGTTCTTTTCACAAGTATGTGGCACAGATTTTATTCACAGCAAGCATTCTGCACATATTTTATTCACTTGGTTTGTTTGCTTTAAAGAGTACATAGACATTTCAGGACACAAGAGAGTGAAGAGTTCAAGGTCATCTTAAAGGTTTTTTTTTAATATTTTGATACTAAAGACAATTGTCTTGGAGGATGAAAGGGAGACAGCATCTGGTGAGTCTGGCACTCTTTCTCATGATATTTTGTATTTATCTTAGCCCACAATATGATATTTTACCTCTCAAGGCTGCATCAGGCCCCCATTTCTTATATTTTTATATTTCACTGACATATTGCCAATAAAACAACAAATTTATTTTCTTCCTTTGGTAGTTTTAGTGTTGATATTTTTCAGCATTTTCCTCTAGAGATGTTTTACAGACCTCACATGACTGAGACATTCACTTTATTCTACGCACCATCTCCTATGCCCCTATGTATTTTTTTAATTTAAATTTTATTTTTATATTCCCCATACAATTACAACCCCCTTATTTTCACCCCAAGCCCTCCTTTCTCTACCCCTACCCCCCATAGAGTGTCTCTGGTTCATAGTTATTTGTTGATTTTGATATTTTCTTTCTTATAGTTATTCTTTTTCCTGGTCCCTTATTTAAGTTTTCTAGATTCCTGCTATGAGTGAGACCATCTGGTATTTTCCTTTTTCTTTCTGGCTTATTTTGCTGAGCATGATCCCTTCCAGCGCCATCCATGTTGCTGCAAATTGCATGTGTTTATCTTTTTTGAATGCTGAGTAATATTCCATGGTGTATATGTACCACATCTTCTTGATACAGTCATCTATTTTTGGGCATTTGGGTTGTTTCCAAAGCTTAGCTATTGTAAATAGTGCTGCTATAAACATAGGGGTGCAGGTGCTTTTTGGAAATGATGTTTCTGTGTCCTTTGGGTAAACACCTAGGAGTGGAATTGCTGGATCATATGGAAGCTCTAAGTTTAGTAGGTCCAGAAATCCCCACACAGCTCTCCATAGTGGTTGGACCAGTTTGCACTCCCACCAACAGTGCAGGATAGTTCCTTTTTCTCCACAACCTCGCCAACATTTGTTGTTGCTAGTTTTTTTAGTATGTGCCATTCTCACTGGTGTAAGATGGTATCTCATGGTAGTTTGATTTGCATTTCCCTGATTACAAGTGATGTTGAACATTTTTTCATATGCCTGTTGGCCATTTGCATTTCCTCTTCAGAGAAGTTTCTTTTTAGCTCTTCTGCCCATTTTTTGACTGGATTATTTTCTTTGTTGTTGTTGAGTCTCATCAGCTCTTTGCAGATTTTTGTGATCAGTCCTTTATCATTAGTGTTAGGTGCAAAAATGTTCTCCCAGTTGGTGGGGTTTCTCTTTGTTTTTGTTATTGTCTCCTTTGCTGTGCAGAAGCTCTTTAATTTGACGTAGTCACAACTGTTGATCTTTGCCTTCACTATCTCTGCTTGCTTTGGATGATGTGCCTATAAAGATGTCTTTGATGTGTATGTCATGTAGTGTTTTGCCTATATTTCCTTCTATGTATTTTATGGTTTCAGGTCTTATGTCTAGTTCTTTAATCCATTTTGAGTTGGTTTTTGTGCATGGTGTTAGGTAGTAGTCAAGCCTCATTCTTTTACATGTAGCAACCCAGTTTTCCCAGCACCATTTATTGAACAAATTTTCTTTGTTCCAATGCATATTCTTTCCTATGCCCCTTTGATCCTTTTTCCCTTCCTTCAAACGCTTAATTTCAAAAACCTCAGTTATCAATGTCCACAAGTTTACAATTATTTTGCTTTGTCAGTTCATCCACCTTGCTTATTTGTATTACTTGTAAATATGAAATCATCCAAGATATGTTTTTATCTTGCTGGTTTACTTGCACCACATAATTCCCTCAAGGTCATCTATCCTTTGCTGAAATGGTAACATTTCATTTTTCCTTATAGCTGATAGTATTCCACTGTGTGTACTTACCATATTTTCTTTATGCAATCTTGTATCATGGATTGCTTCCATATCTTAGCTATTGCAAATAATTCTGCAGTAAGCATTGTGGAACATGTGATTTTTCAAGTTGATGATTTCATTTTCTTTGGATATATACCCAAAAGTGGGATTGCTGGATTGTAATGGTATTTCTACTTAAAAGTTTCTAAGCTAATTCAGACTTTTCTAAAATAACTGCACCTATTTACATTTTACCAACAATACATAAGGGTTCCTCTTTCTCCACATTCTATTTATTTATTTATTTATTTGTTTGTTTATGCATATAAATGCTGGGGTACAGGCCAGAGATGCGGGGAAGTGACAGGATTCACCAGACACAGTGGGGAACAGAACAGGCAGATTGGCCAAAGTACACTGCAGAGGGAAGCAGCGAGCTAGTCAGGAGAGGCTTGCTGCACCATGTGGTTGCTCCCTGGCCAGCTGGGGAGCTATCTCCTGCTTCAGAGGCTGCAGATTGCTTAATAGTGTGGTGCTTAATACTGCAGCACCAGGGAGGCCCTTGCTCCACATTCTTTTTTCTTTTTTCCAGAAGATTTATTTATTTATTTGTTTGTTTATTTATTTATTTATACAAGCACTGGGTACAGTCAGAAACACAGGAGGATGAGAGAATTCACTAGAGCCAGAGCGGGGAACAGAGTAGGCAGACTGATGAAATACCCTGCTGAGGGGAGCAGTGGGCATGGCAGGAGAGGTCTGTATGCCATGTGGGACCCTCGCCGGCGGCCGGGGATCGAACCTGCACTGCAGAGGCTGCGGGCAGCTTTGCATCCCAGCGCTCAACCGCTGCACCACCAGGGGAGGTCCTTTCTCACTGGTGATGAGTCTTTTTGATGTATGCCCTTAATCATAGTGTGAGACCATATCTCATAGTGGTTTTGATTTGCATTTCCCTCGCTGGAGTGGTGATGAACATCTAATCATATAGTTGTTGGCCGTTTGTATATCCTCTTTGGAAGTCATCTATTCAGATTTGCTATGCACATTTTAATCTATTCACATTTTAATTGGATTGCTAGCTTTTGCTAAATTGGTTGAGTTCTTTGTATACCTTGAATATTAACCCATATAGCTTGATTGATATGTAAATATCTCCTCCCTTTCCATAGGATATCTTTTAATCTGCTAATATTTTCTTTTGCTAATATTTTCTTTTTAATTTAATTTAATTTAATTTGAGTTTTTAATTTTAACATCTCTATCATTGATGTCATGAACAGTATTGCCTATGATTTCTTCTGTATATTTAGCAGTTTCAGGTCTTATAGCTAAGTCTTTAATCCATTTTTATTTATTTTTGAGTGATAGAGTTAGAGAGTAATCTAATTTCATTCTTTCACATATGACTTTCCAGTTTTCCCAGCACCGCTGTATAGTCTTGATGCCTTTGTCATAAATTAGTTATTGATATACACATGGATTTATTACTGGGTTTTGGATTCTGTTCATCTGATCCATGTGTCTATTTTTGTTCTAAAACCATATTGTTTTAATCACTGTCATTTTATAATATAGTTTAAAACAAGGTACCATGATGCCTCCATTTTCCTTCTTTTTTCTCAGGATTGCTTTTAGCTTCTCAGGTTTTTTATTGTTCCATAAAAATTTTAGTATTCTGTTCTAATTCCCTGAAGAGCATCATTTGAATTTTAAATGGGTTTGCATTAGATCTATATACAACTGTTAGTGAAATAATCATTTTGACTATATTAATTCTCCCTATCCATGAACATAGATTCTTTCCAGCCCTTTATGTCTTGTTCTATATCTTTTAGTAGTGTCTTACAGTTTTCAACTTTACTATATTCATTTATTGTTTCCAGTAGATTTTTAGTGGAGTATTTAGGAATTTAGTATCACATTGTCTTCAAATAATGACAGTTTCACTTCTTTTCCAGACTGGATTCCTTTTATTTCTTGTTGTTGTCTGAGTGCTTTAACTAAAACCTGTAATATTAAATTAAACAGAGTGATGACATTGAAAATCCCTGTTTTGTTCCTGTTCTTAAGGAAAAGCTTTCAGTTTTTCACCATTAAATATAATATTGACTGAAGGTTTTAGGCTTTGCTCTGGACTCACATTATTTTATGGAAATTTACCATTATATCCTGCATCTGTTAGATTTTATCTTGGCTGTATAAACAGAAAACCCCTGAATAACAATGACTTAAACAAGATAGAAATTTATTTCTCATGTTAAAAACCAAACAAATAAGAACAAGCATTCTAGATTCCTGCTATGAGTGAGACCATCCGGTATTTTTCTTTTTCTTTCTGGCTTATTTCGCTGAGCTTGATGCCTTCCAGCTCCATCCATGTTGCTGCAAATTGAATGTGTTTATGTTTATGTTTATGTTTTTTGAATGCTGAGTAATATTCCACGGTGTATATGTACCATATCTTCTTGATCCAGTCATCTATTTTTGGGCATTTGGGTTGTTTCCAAAGCTTAGCTATTGTAAACAGTGCTGCTATAAACATAGGGGTGCAGGTGCTCTTTGGAATGGATGTTTTTGTGTCCTTTGGGTAAATACCTAGGAGTGGAATTGCTGGATCATATGGAAGCTCTATGTTTAGTAGATCAAGAAATCTCCACACAGCTCTCCATAGTGGTTGGAATATCAAAATCAACAAACAATTATGAACCAGAGACACTCTATGGGGGGTGGGAGGCGGGGAAAGGAGGGATTGGGGTCAAAATAAGAGGGTTGTAATTGTATGGGGAATATAAAAATAAAATCAAAATAAATAAATAAATAAATAAAGAAATAATAAGCCCCCCCAAAAAAAAGAAACTGTACCTGGGGCCTCCCCTGGTGGCGCAGTGGTTGAGCGCTGGGCTGTGAAGCTGCCCTCAGCCTCTGCAGCACCGGTTCAATCCCTGGCCTCCAGCCAGGGTCCCACATGGCACGCAGACCTCTCCTGCCGTGTCTGCTGCTCCCCTCAGCAGTGTATTTCATCATTCTGCCTGTTCTGTTCCCCACTTCTAGTTCTGGTGAATTCTCTCACCATCCTGCGCTTCTGACTGTACCTATCTTCCACCACTCTAGCACTTCCTTTCCATATTCATGTTCACTTCATATTTCAAGATGGCTGCTAGAATTTTAGGCCAGAAGAAGAAGGAAGGCAACTATGAAAAAGCAGCTCAGCCTGCTAAGTTTGCTTACTTTAAGCATTCTTCTTGGAAGTCCTCATAATACAGCTCTATTTATATCTCCCCAAACCGTACTGAATAGCAAAGAAAATTAAGCAATGAAGTTGGTTCTTCATGGAGATCATGTGCACGAATATAAATTGCTATCAATTTCTACAAAGAAATGGAAAAGCAAATATTGGGATAGGAAACTGTAGCTTCTGATATACAGCCCCACATTGTGAATTATAATTACTTATTTTACATCTGTCTTCTTTGTATACCATAAACTTCTTGCTGTCCTGAATTGATTTTGCCAACTCTATCTCCACAGTGCATTTATACAGTGTCTGGAATAAGGAAGGGGACATGTCTATCTCATCTGTCATGTTCATTAGAACATATATTCAAAAAATACTGATACAGGAAAGAATGAGGTACATAATTCCAATTAAAAATATGGCCTGCTTACATAAAATCAATTCCATTCAAGAAGCATCTATTAAATGTATCAATTTTCAAGTTTCTAGAAAGTAATAAGATCAGGCTCTTGATCTTTAAGCAAAAGGCTCTTCTCATACCTTATAAGTATTTCATATAAGATGCAGAAATTTAATCAAGTCAAGGTGCTATTAGAGAATCCAAATCAACATGAAGCTCCCAGGATGAATTTTACTTCACCAATATCTGAGAATCCAATGGCAAGTTGCCTCTTATCTCTCTGTTCACCAGAACTAGACGTGTGCACAGACCAGGGGAAAGAAACTAAATGCTTTGTCTGTCAGTGGCATATTTAAGAGAAAGTAAAATCAAAATCTTTTAGTTTTATGTCCATTAAATTATCTACCATAAAATTATCTATTACATTGCTGTTTGATAGCAATCAATAGGTTCCTAATGATCAGTGAATGTCTTTCAACAGATATTTCCTGGTTTTGTTGCTACCTAAAATTCACCATTGGTCGTTCGGAGATCCAATTTTCTCTGCTGATTGGAATTAAAATTTTGAACCAAGAAATATCTATATCAGTTAAATAGGAACTTTCTAAAAAAACAGGACAATATTAATTAATAAGCACAAATCAACCCAATTTGGTAAGAACCTCAGTGACTATAACCAAAATCAAAGTTCTAAAAATTATCAAAATGACTCATTGTGCAAGAAAATATGTTGTAGTCTCAATGTTCCCTCTGAAAACCTAAATACTAGGCTTTTTTTCTGAATTATTTCTTCTTTGAATAGGATAGTTTTAATTAAAAATAACTACAAAAATTCTTTTAAATTGACAAGTTATCATACTTTAACAGCATTAAAAGTCTAGTTTGCAAAGACTTCACTGAAGCTTCTGCCATGAAGTTTGTAAGAATTTTCATTCTTTGAATAGTTTTATTTTTTTTTAAAGATTTATTTATCTATTTATACAAGCACTGGCTACAGTCAGAAGCGCTGGAGGGCGAGAGAATTCACCAGAGTCAGAGCGGAGAGCAGAGCAGGCAGACTGACGAAGTACACTGCTGAGGGAAGCAGCGGGTGGCAGGAGAGGTCTGCATGCCATGTGGGACCCTCACCGGGTGGCCAGGAATCCAACCAGCGCTGCAGAGGCTGTGGGCAGCTTCGACACCCAGCTCTCAACTGCGCCACCAGGGAGACCCTGAATAGTTTTTAAAAATAGTGTCAATGGTTTGGAAAATGTGCCATGTAAAAAATTCAGGACAAATGTGCATGTACATATGTACACACACACACATACACACATATATATATGTGTATGTATGTGTATATATAGAGATACACACATATATCAGAGAGTGAGAGAGGAGAGAGACTGGATGACTGGAATTTTCAACTTTTGATTACCAAATTTGAGACCCCATCAAAAGGAACCCAATATGACCTTTATTTTATATGCCCACATTTATTGTGTATTTTATACTGGGAACAAGGACCAATCCAGAGAAATTATGAGATCACCAAATATGTAGATTGTTTTTCAAACACTTTGGGGTTACCACAAAACCTAAATTGTTTTTAGCCAACCAAGCAGTTTCTCCTTCTAGCTTCAAAAGCCAATTGCACTTTTTTTTTCAAGAAAATCTAATTCAGATGTTTTTTATTCACTTACACTTAAATAATTAAAATGCTATTTTGCGAGCACTGATTGGTGTGCAAGAAAGCTCTTGAGCCTCTTGTCTAAGTCTTTTTCATTTTCTGCAAAACAGGAAGCCTTGCTTTGCCAAGAGTAAACCAAATGCAGCGGCACATTTTGGTTGAAAGTATGACTTCAGTGCAAATCTAAAACCATCATTTGGAGAGGGGTGAATCATGCTGAAACACCCTCCTTCTGTGTTTTCTATTTCCAGAGGGTTTGCTGAAAACCTGCTTCTAAACCCAGATATGTTCCCAATTCAAGATGCTAAGAGATGCACAACTCAGAGACTTTTATCACTAATGTAGCTAGGAATTTCTAAGGCTTGTATTTTTTTTTTTAAAGACAGTGTTGCTCCAGTTGATTTCCAAGCATCAATAAGATATCTATTGACCATATATATATGGTGCCATATACATATGGTGCATATTTCCAGGAGTCTACAGTTCTCTGTAGGATTTATCTTTTTTTTTTTTTTTGGAGGGAGGAATTTCCTATTTATCAAAATATTCTGAAAATTAATGTAAGAATATTCTGGATCATATGAATGAAAAAACTTGAACAAACTATTGCACACACATTTTTATTTTACATCACTATCTGATTGTAGCAATTAGTTCTATTTCAACCAATGCCTCCCCTCCCCCACCCTCCACTAATGAGTAAGCACTGACTGCTCCTCTCACTCTGCCTTCTAATCTGACACTATCATTGTCACAGGTCAATGGAGTAACACCTGTAATGAGAACCTGGCACATTGGAAGCACTCCATAAATAGTTGGTAATACTACTTTGCAAACTTGCTTATAATAAATGAACACTCAACAGAGTAAAGTTGTCCCTACTTCTTTTTTTTTAATTTTATATATTTTATATCATTTTTCATTTTTGCACAATGTCTGTATTTTCATCTTGGTTATAGTCCCCATACAATTCCCACCCACCCTTGCTTTGATCCTACTCCCTCCTCCCCTCCCCTCACCCCAGCTAAGCTATGGAAACAACCCAAATGCCCAAAAATAGATGACTGAATCAAGAAGATGTGGTACATATACACAATGAAATATTACTCAGTAATCAAAAAAGATAAGCTCATGCAATTTGCAGCAACATGGATGGAGATAGAAGGGATCATGCTCAGTGAAATAAGCTAGAAAGAAAAAAGAAAAATACCAGATGGTCTCAGTCATAGCAGGAATTTAGAAAACCTAAAAAGGGTCCAGGAAAAAGACTAATTATAATAAAGTAAAAATCAAAATCAACAAGTTGTCCCTACTTCTTCAAGAAAATCTACTAAAAATAGTCTGTTTCAAGTTATTGTATCTAAGAGCAACATAATAAGCCCAGATAAAATCTGTTTCCTGAAGTTGCATTAGCAGTTACTAAGAATGCCTCCCCTTGACCTTTGGGCTAGGAATTCCTGTGACCTTTAGCAAATTCTCACTTCCATCCAGACCTACAGATGTTTTAAAGAAAATCCAACCCCCCAGCTGCCAGCAATGAATATTCCTAGGGCCCATGTAGAAGGGGTGTCACAACACCTGTGACATAATTCAGAATATTTTATGTTAACAAAAACTTATCTTAAAATCCTAATATTGATTATGTGAGTTTTAAAAAATTCTAAAACCGATTATGTGAGTTTTCTACTTACTAGGAAAAAGCATTCCTATAAAAGATTTCTTTTTGGCTTCCAGTTGAACATCGCACTTTCAAAGGCATTTGGGGATTTGGTCATTAGTATACTAAAACAGCACAGCACTCACATATGGCAATTGGACACAGAAAATAAAAAGTCATTGGTTATAATTCTCAATTGACTGCTGCTGCAATTGAACAAACATGTATTGAGCACCTACTGTGTCAGTCACTGTGTGAAATGCCACTGAAGACAGAAAACAAGGACCCATATTTGTACCTGACTTCAAGCTTAATGAGCTTGAGAAAGAGATTAGATAGAAAAATTAATATGGAAGACAGAATATGAAAATGACTACAAAATGTCTATAAAAAGGCCCAAGGTAGCATAAAAGAAAATAGAAGCATGAGATGGCTCTAAGTGTCTAGCAATAGTGGTAAGATTTAAGAAGTAATTCTGAAAAATACCACAATTGACAAATTTGCGTGCTTCTCACACCAATTCCTTCATTAAGGGTTCAAGCAATGTCTCTTCTCCTCCCCCATCCCCAACATTACTCAGTGCCTGAAATATAATAAACACCAGTTAACATTAAGTAATGGAATAATTAATAGAGTATTTAAACTTAATTTCCACTTGGAAGATGCCAATAAAGGCTGAATCACTGAATGAGACAATGAGTACAATATTTCAAATTAACCAATTCTGAAGATCACATGCTCTGTGATACCTTCCTCATCTACTAATAGGAAAACTGGAGTCCAGAGAGCTGAGAGATGGAATTGTCCACTTCCCAGGGCTGGGTAGTAGAAGAACCACAAACTTTTGATTGTGAATGATCTTTCCATTTATTTTAGGAGCCATCACTTCCTATTATTTGAACTCAAATACATTTTTGCTAAATCATTTCTAATTCAGATTTGGGATTTTTTTTTACATTTTAAAAGGACAGGTTTATTAGGAAAAGGAGAAAGAAAAAGAAAGGCACATGCATAGTCATAGGCAGGCAGGAGGCTGTTCTCTTTCAGATTTTTATAGTTCTGTCTTGCAAAATGGAAATTAACTGTCTCCCTTTTATGCCCACAACTGAAACCAGGTTAATTTCTCCACATCACCTTGGCAATAACAACTACTCCTTAGAGAAACCCAAATCCAGACAAAAAGACTTCATAACCGATTATGGGTCCTGCTAGGTCAGACTTTGGTGGGAGAGGCTGGAATTCAGTTCCAGGGCATTGAGGCTTCCCCTTCAAGAGCCACAGCATGGAGAGTGCCAAGGTGGGGTGGAGAGGGAGCAGAGATGAAACTTTCTGGGTCATTAAAAGGATTGTTTGGTTTTATTGTGTTGTGTTTCATTTTTCACAAGTGATATCCACATTTCAAAACAAAAGAATAAGACTTCTGGTAGATTTCCTCAAAGGCAACTACTTAGAGATTTGCCAAAGCCATTGCTCCAGGGATTAGTTTAGATAAACAAGGGCACTGGGAAGCTGTGTAATCTAAACTTTTCCTTCTGGTCCATGCCAGCATTTTAGCTGCCAATAAGTAAACGTGCTTTTTGCTTCCAAAAATAAAAAGCGATTATACTCTTGCTACCCAATTCTACCCTTGGCCACTCCATGGACCATCACAAGGAGACGATGAAGGAGGCACTTTGTGGTATTGTTTTTGGAAAGCTCTTGTTCAAAAAACTCTTGAGGGTGTGCTGTCACACAGGGCTGGCTGCTGTGGGCAGGCAGTGGCCACCTAATGGAACCCCTGGAAATGGTTCTTTCTCTAGGGACACATGGCTTCCATTAGCCAAGTGCTCACTGGCTTTCTGATCTAGAGTTTTCTCTCATTGTTTTGTATTTATCTGGTGCTTCTCTAGGATAGACATGAAGGTAAGAAGAAAAAGGAGAAAATTAGGTAACTATTAAAAAGAATGTCTTAGCTTACTAGCATAAAGTACTTAAAATGTCATCCTTCATCTGAAATTATAGTAAGTATAGGGAGGTTTGGAATCCTGTTTCAGATCATTCTTCACTCCTCACCAATGACCAAAATCTCGCTTCTACTCAAAGTGACCTGCTCAGCCCAGTTTGTCTGGGGCTTTCCTGGTTTTAGTATTGGAAGTCACTGGAAGGCCTACAAAGAATAAGGCCCTCATCTTAATAATGAACTTAGAAAGAACAAAATGAAAGAAAGGTAAATATTAACTATCCTCTCTATTCCTGCAGGTAGCACCCAGAATTCTCTAAAGAAGAAAAAAAGTCTTCTTCAAGACTATGGAATTTAGAGAATGACTACAATATTGATAGCCATAATTAATAGCCTATTATTAAAGATTTGAAGAATGCTGCACTTGATATATCTTGTATAATAAACTGCTAAATATGTGATTATTTATAATCCCTTTTAATCATTACCTCTACATTTCCAAAGTTAATTTTCTTCTAAACTAGCAATACAAGTGAAATGCTACTTAGTACAACATACATTATCTTGCAAAAAATCAGTTTTGTCCTTGGAATGAACAGATTATGAAATGGGTAGAACCTTGTCTATGGGCTTTCAACACTGTTCCCTTATGGCCCAGTGCAAGAAACAGGAAACATTCAGTAAATATGTGTTAAGGAATGAATAAAGCAATTGAATGTATAATGCTGAGTGAATAAAGCAATGCACCAGCAAAATACTTTTGATATCTTTAAGTAATATATATTTATGAGGAATATTGAGGGGGGGGGAAATGGCATCATATGTATTAAAGGATTTATTTTTTTACTCAAAGCACATTTTAAAAGGAGATATTATAAATGTTGGTAGAATATATTGTAGCCCCCACATCATAAACACAGGATTCCCAACACAAATTAATTTCTTTATCTTTATAAAAAATAATACAGGTTACATATAAAAATTATTTGTATTTCTAAAACATCAGAACTATCTTTATTGACTTGATTCCCATAAAGCAAAACAGGCAGGAAGTAGGCAGTTCATTTTGAAAATTCAAATAAATAATCCTGCACACAAACAAAAAAAAGTAAAAACTAAGGCCCTTAATCCCAACCCATTAATGCTAACAACTGTTAACAGTGCTCATGTACTTATTGATTTTTCTGTGTATAGATGAACATATGTACATAAATGTATGCATATGTTCAATTATAAATGTATGCATATGTTCACTATTATTTACATCTTTTCATGTAAAATGTAG
This sequence comes from Talpa europaea, assembly GCF_964194135.1. Taxonomy (NCBI): domain Eukaryota; kingdom Metazoa; phylum Chordata; class Mammalia; order Eulipotyphla; family Talpidae; genus Talpa; species Talpa europaea. The sequence goes on along the minus strand of NC_140072.1, from coordinate 80,627,181 downwards.
ATCTAACATACCCTTATTAATGTTGCATGATATTTATTGCAGCATTTTTGACAATAGCCAAAATGTGGAAAAAATTAATTGCCCATTATCATATGAATAGGTAGAAAAGATGTGATACATATACACAGACATAAAGGAGGTCATTTTGCCATTTGGGATGAAATGGATGGACATTATACTAAGTGAGATAAGTCACAGAAAGAAAAGACAAGTACTATATGATATAATTTATATGTAGAATATTATACAAAATAAAAGTCAAGCTCAAAAAAATCATAGTATAGCGCCTCCCTGGAGGCACAGACAGTTGAGCGCAGCACTGTGAAGCTGTCCACAGCCTCTGCAGTGCCAGTTCCATCCCCGCCAGTCTCCTATACCCACATGGTGTGACAGACATCTTCTGTCTCCCCGCTGCTCCCCTCAGCAGTGTATTTTGTCAGTCTGCCTGTTCTGTTTCCCCCACTCTGTCTCTGGTGAATCCTCTCACCCTCCCATGCATCTGGCCTGTACCTGGTTCTTGTATAAATAAATAAACAAACAAACAAATAAATAAATAAATCTTTAAAAAAAAATCAGAGTATAATCATAGTTGCCAGTGGGTTGGGGGGGCGGGTAGGGAGATAAGGCTGATGTCGTTTAAGGGCACAAGCTTACAATGACTAATAAATAAGTCACAATGATTTAATGCACAGTACAGTGAATATAGATGATAGTGTTCTCCTGTAATAATGTAAGGTAATATATATAGCTATAATAGCAATCATATTGAAATAATGTATCAAAGAAACATGTTGCACACCTTAAATTTACACAATGCTATATGCCAAATATATTCAATTTAATACATATATATGCATATATATATATATATACATATACACACATACGGTTACTCAGCTTATATTACCTTTCTACTATTATCTGTTCTTCAAGTGCCAGGACTTCTTATTTCTCCCATTTTTTTAATTTTTGTTTTTTTAATTGAAGTAACATTGCGTTATAACATTAATATAAGTAGCAGTGAACTTAATGTATAGACACATATTTTGAGTGTCAATGAGGATCACCCTTTTTTTTTTTTTTTTTTTGTGGGACCCTCGCCGGCTGCTGGGCAACGAACCGGCTCTGCAGAGGCTGCAGGCAACCTCGCAGTCTAGCGCTCAACCGCTGTGCCACCAGGGGAGGCCCGAGGATCACCCATTTTTAAGTAAGCATAATAAAAGGTGACTAAAAGCAAAAACAGAAATAAAAAGTTTTTGAATTTTAAAAATACATTTTAAAGAAGGTTTGTCAAACTCAGCACTTTCCAAAATAAATCACTTAACATTAGAACTTTTTAAAAATGGTTATATAATATTCCATTGTGGAAAAAGTGATGTTAACATAGGTATTTTAATAAGAATAAATTTTTTCAGAATTTGAACCTCTAGGGGAAAATAATAACTACCTACTTTAGATTATTCCACAACAAATATGCTAAAACCCTATTACTTATAAGCAGCAAAGTATTTCATTTCTGAAAAAAGAAACAAGATTTTGGAGGACATACTCTGACAACCTAAGCTTAGCACTTCTCCAAAAGTGAACTGCTGGTTCTAGAGTATTGGGAAGATATCTTGGTCAAGATTCAAAACCAAGTAATCAGAACTAGGCCACAAGAGACTCTATGACAGTCCTGACCCAGACATTCTCCAGGGTTCTACTTGTTAGCTACTAGCATGAATCTACCAGGAAAGGAGGCAACTGCCTTACAATCTATTCATTCTTATCAATAGGTATTTACTAAGCTAATGGCTAATTATATTTCTGGGCACCAGAAAAATAAAAACAAAATGAACAAATCAGTTTCAATTCAATACAACTTCTTTCTAGGGATCTAAAGTGCTGCCATCAAGAATGCCTCTAGATATAGGGACTAGCAGCAAGATGATAGCAGAGTGAAGACACTGGGCTTGTCTCCATCATATGCCCACATATAATAAATTGAAACAGGACAAAGCCAACAACCTGAAGGAAAAAAGGATGATTACTTCACACAATGGCAGTAACATCTGGAGGACGGGAGACCAACTGAGAGGGAAATAGCTGAGAAAGCAGTCAGGGCAAGGTGTGCTCTGGGTCACGCACAGCAGAATGATCCTGGCTCTCCTAGCAAACCTCAGGGTGCACCCAGCAAGCAGCCCTGATATGGGAAGACCATGGCAGAACTCTATGCATGGTAGAGAGAGTCTAGAGAGCAGTTCAAGAAGTAGGAGCTTCTAGCGAGAGGTGGAGTAGGCCCTGCCAAGGGGCACAAATGTAGCAGACCTGTCAGCAGAAGCAGTGGCAGGGTTTGGTTACCACTGGCTGGGTTCTGGGAGCAGCATGCCAGAGGGACACTGGTCAGAGAGACATTCTGCATATAGGAGTATTCCTTGGGTGGTGGAGGCCTGCACAGAAAATCAAGCTATACTGAACAGGTGGAGAGAGGAACCTGGAGGTTGTGATCAGGAACAAGTTAAAATAATGGCCGAGTTGTCGGCTCATCCTAAGGGCCCTGGGGAGCGGAGAGCAAGATTGTGTGTAAAGGCACAAACCCTTCAAGGAAGGGAAAACCTTGAGGAGTTGGGGAGTACCATGTGGACTGGGTATCCTATAAAGGTAATAGCAGAGAAGGCCCTTGGATCTGTGTACCCACTTCCAACCCTCTGGTCCTGATGTTTACCTTGTGAGGCACACTAAGGACTGCAAGGTATCTCAAGGTATCTCATTCCAACCAACCAGGTAGGAGAGAAGGGTTATCAGGAGTTCCACAAACTTGAACCAGCCTCACCCTAATTTATTTATACCAACATCTAGACCTCCTCAAGTCCCACCCTCACCCTGCTGACTCAGCAACTACAAAAAAAGCTCTGAGAACAAAGCTAGCAAAAGCCTGAATAAATAAATGAAATAAAAAAAAAAAAACACAGCACCATCTGTGAGAAAAGTAAGCTAGTTTAACCCTCTAAATTTCTACTCAAGATATTAAAAATAATAAGAAAATAAGAAAACTTAGGGCCTCCCCTGGTGGTGCAGTTGTTGAGCGCTGGGCGGCAAGACTGCCCGCAGCCTCTGCAGTGCAGGTACATTCCCCGGCCACCAGTGAGGGTCCCACAAAAAAATAGAGAAAACTTAAACCAGCAATATGGGAAGTTGAAAAAATATATAACTCATGGACATATGAGACCTCAAGAGAGTATGACATCAAAAGGTGAGAACAAATCTACAGAATCCAAACACAAAAAGATGGAAGATTTTATCTTCCTATCAGATGGAGTTCAGAACAAGGAAACTCAAAGAGATAAAAGCAAACTCAGAAAGGTAAGTCAGAAAATATAAAATGTATAAAAACTAGAGATAAACATAATTCAGAAAATCCAAATTAACTCAGAAATAAAATCAGTGAACAGAAGGTAGAAATTGAAGCTTAAAATAAGAAAATAACAGAAAAGAAAAACTTCTGCACAGTTAAAGCAACTACCATTAAGATGAAAAGACATCCCACTGAATGGGAGAAAATATTTACACATCATACATTCCACAAAGGGCTAAAATCCAAGATCTACAAAGAACTCATACAACTCAGCAAAAGAAAACAAAGCCCCAAATCAAGAAATGAGCAGAAGAGCTAAATAGACACTTCTCCAAAGAAGACATGCAGATGGCCAAGAAACACATAAAAAAATGTTCAACATCACTTATCATCAGAGAAATGCAAATCAAAACCACATTGAGATACCACCTTACTCCAACAAGAATTGCTCATATCGAAAAAGACCAGAAACAATAAATGTTGGCAAGGGTATGGACAAAAAAGGAATACTTGTACACTGTTGGTGGGAATGTAGACTAGTCCTTATGGAAAACAATATGGCGGTTCGTCAAAATATTAAAAAAAGATCTACAATATGAGCCAACAATTCCTTGGTATTCACCCAAAGAATGCAAAAATGCTAATTCAAAGGGATATATGCACTCTTATATTCATTGAAGCCCAATTTACAATAGCCAAGTTATGGAAACAGCCTAAGTGCCCAAGAACAGATGTGGTATATATACACCACTGAATTCGACTCAGCTAAAAAAAAGATGAAATCTTGCCATTTGTAACACATGGATGGAACACGAGGTGACAATGCTAAATGAAGTAAGTCAGAATGAAAAAGAAAAATATTGCATGATTTCACTCATATATAGGATATAGAGAAACAAAATAAAGGAAAAGACAAAACAAACTCTAGATCTGTGATTGCTGAATTAAGGCTACTATAGAGCCTCCCTCTAGGGACAGGAACAAAGGGATGCAAGTCCAATGGTTTATGGTGGAAGAATGGTATTTTGGTGTGATGTAGTAACATGGATCAGAAGAGATGTGAACCTATTACTCTAAATCATATACAGTCTTGTAAACAACCAATGAAATTTCAGTAATAAGTAAAATAAAAGTGATGCAGGAATGATAAGAAAAGAAAAACTTAACCATTAGTCAAAAATATATTTCAAAACTGTTCATTGCAAAATTATTAACAGCAATTAAAAAAAGAAAGCAATCTAAATCATTAACAATATGGAACTGGCTAATATTCTATCATGTCATCTTAAAAAAAA